>NC_053161.1:21420066-22637215 GCF_016835505.1 Polypterus senegalus | reverse complement strand
AGGTACTGTATAATTAATTTTAAGATCTGTTTCTTGTTAAGATATAATTGCATTGCTCTCTGAAAATTCTGAAAAGTTAACTTTCACAGAAGAGAAAATAATGTCACCTTTTCTCATATGTGGTACAGTTTAGAGTCTTGTTAGTTAACAACAAAATGTTTCTATAACATTGGCTGTATTTGAAAAGATAAATGACATTCAGACTAGTCTTTATTGTCACTAGACAAAGACCTAGAACTGACAAAGTTTAAATTAGTAATGGTGAAATTTTGAGTATTAGCATCCATTTTAACTGTGGACAATTTCTGTAAAGTTTTTTTAAAATATTGTTAGTGGAAGATTTTCTGTAAAAGGAAGAGTAATTTAGTACTGAATGTGAAAGTAACCCATGCTTTAGTTACTTTCTGTTATTTTAGCAGCTAAATGAAAGAGTCAACAATTGCTAGGCATGAAATAAAGCATGTAGCTGAAAACAAAGCAATTAAACTTTTGACGAATCAGTTAAAAGATGCGTTTTTTTTTCTCTTTCAAATTAACATTTTTTTACAGTGCTGGAGTGTTCCCATTTGGTCCAGATACTTTCTTTCATGAATGAATTATTTACTAACTTAAAAAATACATCTCCCAAAGTCTTCAGTTGAGGCCAGCAGCAAGTGCATCCACATAAAAGTTTTTGAATTTATTGGATACATTAATTCACAAAAGTCTTCAATTCTGTAAAAGTGAAAGTGAAAAAAGTCATTTACAGTATAACAAAAAATATTTGTTCTGAGGGTTACCTCTTCCTCATTAGAGGTAAGCTTCAGGCTGACACAGAAAATTTTGCTAACTGGTGAATTTTAAGAGTGCAAAAAAAAAAAAACAGTAGGCTTATAATAACTTCTGGAAATTCTTAGTCGTGATTTCAAAATCCTACTTCTAACACAAAATGAATAGATGGCCTTGGCTCTACATCTTTACATGCAAATCAGAACACACATTAAGATCTCAAGATGTTGGCTCTCTAAAGATTGAAATGATTAATAAAATAACAGTGTGAGGTCAAGCTTTCAGCTGCAGGGACCAAAAGTTCTGGATTCATCTATCTGCTTATGTAAGGGAGACTTTTTTCCCAATGACGACACTTTTATTAAATGAGAACACTATAGGTTGCGTGCGGTGGGCTGGCGCCCTGCCCGGGATTTGTTCCTGCCTTGCACCCTGTGCTGGCTGGGATTAGCTCCAGCAGAACCCCGTGACCCTGTGTTAGGATATAGCAGGTTGGACAATGACTGACTGACTGACTGACTATAGGTTGCAAAATCTGTTCACATATGCATTTAAATTAAGCTCTTTAATGTAGTGCATTTACAAAGGTAATGCCTTACAGTCAATAAAAACAAAATTATTTACAATATTTAAAAAAGACCAACTATAGAAGATCTGTGTTGTGCTGGCGCCTTGCCCGGGGCTTGTTTCATGCCTTGCACCCTGTGTTGGCTGGGATTGGCTCCAGCAGACCCCCGTGACCCTGTAGTTTGGATATATATAGCAGGTTGGAGAATGGATGGATGGATGCATGGAACTATAGAAGACAGCAGGATACATTTTGCAAAATATATGCATTCTTTTTAATATATAAAACTGACAAGACATTTTCCCAAATATATCTTCTATTGGAAATTGTAACCTTTGTGAATTTCATGTATATTCGCAACTTGCGTTAACAGGAATATAAAGTTAGATTTTTCAAACTGTTTGAAATTGGGATTGTATATCCATCTGTCTGCAAACTTCCACACTAAACTAGAACTGTTGGAATAGCAACGTACCGTTCTAGTGGATTCATGCAAATTAATGCACTGTTGCTCATTTATGGCAGCAATTCATTCAAAATAATATTAATATTACTAAAGGAAGCATGGTTTGCACATTTTCGTTAAAAGTGCAATGTCTGAATAAACAAGTTTTCTTTTTTTGATTTATTTTGTTCATTTTTTTAATGTTTGACCCCCTTGGATATTATTTAAACCAGTTAGAAACATTAGAGGAATTAGAAATATTAAAGCTGTTGTAAAGAAAGCAAAGAACAAGGATAAAGGTTTGGAGGGATCCACCCCTTATATTGTAGGGTCGCTGCAAGAAAAAAGATGCGTAATACTCCTCCAAGTAGTAATAAAAGACAGAGTCACAATACAGGACTGAATTGCAGAGTAGAGCTGATGGGTTTTATAGCAGAGGGGGGGGGGAAAGAGGCGCGTCATCTGGAGGGAAAAGCGGAAGTGAGGTCGTTGGAGGGCGTGGTCTGGAGCCAGAAGAGGAAGTGGACTAGGTCTTACTTGTTCCTGCATGGAGCGAGAAGAGGCATTAGTGCATGTGATTAGCTTCACACACTAGAATTTCAACATTAACTAGACCCTCCTGCTGCCTCCCATGCGTGCGTATGTGACACTGTATTTGAGGTTTTGTTATGCATGAACACAATGCACACACAGAAACAATGATTTAAAGCAAGGTTTAGGCTGAAAATGACAAAACCTAAGGTAAGCAGGCAATAAGACTGAATCATACATTCCTTGAGTTATTTGGTAAAAACAGTTTTAATGTTTTGAGAGTGAATAACAGCAAAACTTTTCTGTTTTTGCCTTTCCTGTTTTCTATACCCATTTCTACTCCTTCACCAATGTAGCCTGTGAATGTGATAGTCAACCTATGTTAAGTTGCTTAAGGTTTTATTACCATTTAAAAAGTAGGCTGCACCATTTCTTGTATTTGTTTGTACTGTCCAAGATGAGGATGCTTCTTCCAGCCTTTTGACAAAGTAATGCTGGAAATGAGAGAGAGGACCTTGCCTCTTGTCAGGCAGTTTCAATAGTTGTCATGGATTAGGACAATATTCAAGCATCAACACACATTTACATACAGAAAACTAAACATATTCTACGCTCAAGTCATTAGCTACAAGGAAGCAATTAAACATATACATTTCAGATGAGTATGAAGCTTATTCTTACCAATTATTGGCAAACAGAAAGGACAGATGGCGTAGCATGATTGGTTCCAACATGAAGAGCCAACATTTGCAAGTAGTATAAAAGCAGGGGGAATAGCAAAGCCAGCTCCAATGTGCAGAAATGCTAAGGTCATTAACTGATCAAAAAGGCTAAGTGAAAAACAAAGTGAAAATGTACACATGCAACGGTCCAGAAAGCTGAAGAAAATATGAATCAATGATTGTTTGCAAGTCAGGAAAGGGGTTGGTCTCACTATGTATTGTAAAACTGGAATTTCTTATCTAAGTCATTACAATACAAATCTCTGAAAATGCTTTAAAAGGAATAGTTTAATGAATCTTTCAGCAATTGCTAAATATTTGCTATTTAAGGCAAAGAAAGTGTGCGGCCAAACATATGGATGAACTCGAGGCACAACAAACCATGCAGTATTGTAGTGTACATCTATCCATTTATCCATTTATTAATGTTGCATTTTAAGTCACACATTCCCAAGGCAATGGAGGGTATACCTGCCATAATGTAACCCACACAGGAACAAGCCATGATTCGGGGGGCAGTCCATCACAGGAATATGTCAGGTATACACACATACTCACTCTAAATGATCAATTTAGAATTACCATTGCATCTAGCATACAGCTGTTTGGATTACTGGATGAAAAATAAGTATAAGAACAATGTTAGCTCCAATCAGATACTGACTCTAAAGCAGTAGCACTCATTTCTTCTACTAGTTGTTGTACTATTATTTTTCATCATTTTGTTTACTTTATTTGACCCTGCTGCTTTTGGCACTGAAGAGAAAAAAAAAAGATTTTGACCTGTTAAGGAAACAATGCTAAGAGAGAACTCTGACAGACTATATTGTTCAGTATTCGGAGACAATAACAACATTTATTTACTGTATATACTCGTGTTTAAATTCTCCCGCGGTTAAGTCGGGACTTGATTTTATTGTTTATAATGTGGGTTGTATAAGTCGAATGCAGAAAACTCACTCTATTGCTCCAAGAGATTATGATATGCTAACGCCCACCTGAGAGTGAAACCACAGAGCACACTGCCTTTTTTTCTATGTATTGTGCCTACATGACCACACGGTAATACCCAAACTATTCCAAAGCGACGTTTTTACAGTTTTGTGTTTTTTGTATTTCACACCCTCATACTCCTTTATTGTAAGAGCAAACCTTATCTACAATGTAGCGATCGATCAGGAGAAAATATGAAGCTGGTTTTACATTAAAAGTTGTTGAAATAGTGAAAGAAATTGGTAACTGCGCTGCTGGAACAAAATTCGATGTATCTCAGAAACTGGTGCGAGATCAGAAGAAACAGGAAGATAATATATATATATATATATATATAAAGTCAGGGTATGATTTTATGATTGATTTTTCGATTAGGCAATAATATTAAAGAATAAATAACAAAGCGTAAAGGTCAGATTACTGGGAGGACAGAAAAAGCAAAAAAAAAAACTCCAGTTAGGCTAGAGAAAAAAATAAAATCTGCAGGGGTTCCAAGGCCAAAAGGCTGCCTAGCTGTCACTGGGCATTCTACCTAACATAAATGGTCGTAAACCAGTCCTCTTTGTTTTCAGGTTTCACATGATAGGATTTGATCATGTTGTTCTTGTGGAGAGCTGGAACACCTGACTTCAATCCATCATCACAGGGGACTACATGGTGCCTTTATCAGGTGGTGGTGGCATAGATTGCCACCACAGAAGAACTGGAAAAGACAGCAGAGAATAATGGAGATTAATATGGATTGCAGAACCATGAAAAATACAATAATTCTATACCTATATAGTCTATCAAGAAGTACAACTAAAACGTAGCTATGAAAAAGCCATATTAATATAATGGATTTTTTTAGCAGTTTTTAGAATGATCCACAGTACTAGCCTGGCAAATTTCTATCAGTAAAGTATTCCAAATTTTGGGTGCATAGTAGCAAAAGGTCACCTAACCACTTCTTTTAAGTTTGGCAATTGGAATTATAAGCAGACCTCCATTTGAAGATCTAAGGTTATGACTCGTAGTGTAGGGCAACAGGGATTTCAAACTATAGGATGGAGAAGAATTATTTAAGGCTTTATAAATTATAACTGTTGGCTCTTATAAATTATAATTTATAAATTATTAATAATTATTAATAATTTATAAATTATTCCTCAGCTGGAAAAGGGTGGAGTGCCCTCTCAGGGTTGGGGGCCAGATCCTGCCCCAAGTGGAGGAGTTCAAGTATCTCAGGGTCTTGTTCACTAGTGAGGGAAGAATGGAGTGTGAGATCGACAGGCGGATCGGTGCAAAGTCCGCAGTGATGCGGGCTCTGCATCGGTCTGTCGTGGTGAAAATGGAGCTGAGCTGTCAGGCAAAGCTCTCAATTTACCAGTCAATCTACGTTCCTACCCTCACCTATGGTCATGAGCTATGGGTAGTGACAGAAAGAACAAGATCACGAATACAAGCGGCTGAAATGAGTTTCCTCCTTAGGGTGTCTGGGCTTTCCCTTAAAGATAGGATGAGAAGCTCAGTCATCCGGGAGGGGCTCAGAGTAGAGTCGCTGCTCCTCCGCATCGAGAGGAGTCAGATGAGGTGGCTCGGGCATCTGATCAGGATGCCTCCTGGACACCTTCCTAGTGAGGTGTTCCGGTCACATCCAACAGGGAGGATGCCCCGGAGAAGACCCAGGACACGCTGGATGGAATATGTCTCCCGGCTGGCCTGGGAATGCCTCGGGATTCCCCCAGAAGAGCTAGAAGAAGTGGCCGGGGAGAGGGAAGTCTGGGCATCTCTGCTCAAGTTGCTCAAACAGATAAGCAGCCACCCAACCTGTCAGACAGATGCAGGAGGCATTCTTATAAAAGCACACGTGATTTTCTTTTCTTTTCTTCCCTTGTAAGAAACGTCTTCCCCATCTCCCACAAGCACAATAACACAGTCCAAAGCACAAACCACTGCACAATACTTTCCTTCTTTTCTTTTCTTTTCTCCTCCACTCAACAAGCTTTGTCTCCCTCCACCTGACTATAGGTTAACCGAGTTTTTTCTGCTGGTTTCTTTTATATGTTACCCGGAAGTGCTCCAGGTACTTGATGACCTACTTCCAGCAGCACTTCTGGGTGTGATGAAAGGATCGCCCATACAGGCTCTGGAGCAGCTGCAGCACCACCTGGCTGTGCCACCAGATCCCAACAGGGCTGTAGACAACTTCATCTCCCATGAAGTCCTGTGGGAGTCCGAGGCACCGCTGCCACCCAGGGGGGCTGTCATCTAGCATTCCGTGGAAGGTAATGCTCTATCCACACTTGCTCCAATGGTCCTTCCAAGGAAGAGGCGTACCAACCAGGCAAGGATCCCAGTTGTCTATGACACTGGTCAGATGTGCTTAGATTTCTTTTTCTATTTAAGATTCTGGCTGCTGCATTCGGCACTAATTGCAGCTGATTGATGTCTTTCTTAGGTAATCCTGTTAAGTAAAGCAGGCCCCTAAAATAGATGGGTAGCAGCAGACTTGATTTTTTCTAAATTTTGAGCTATAATACTGCATAACATTTAAATTGTCTTCACTTCACAAATCCATAATCTTGTGTAGGACTATATAGCTAGAGCAAAATATGAAAGAAAATGAATGCAGTAGCCACACATTGGGGCATTACCACATGCTCTTATTAAGGAATATCTCTTCAAATATTAAGTGTGAATATGAAATGCAAATATTTTTTAATGAGGTTCAAATCTTGCTTCATTTGGTGACAAGTAAGATTTCACTAATAGCAACACTTTCATATGACTAGAGGTAAAAAGATGAAAGAATATTTTTCCCTTTTAATGACTTTCAGCTTCAAGACTTGGGGCGTTATTTTAATTGGTGACCATCACAAGCCACTTTTTTACTTTGTTGGTGTTTATTTTTGAATTCAGGAACAATAACTCTTTATAGTGCACATACACAATCAACATCATGTTTATATTCAATCATCCATCCATTTTCTAACTCAGCAACTTACTCTACAAAGCGGTGACTGTGACAGACCAACGTAAGGTGCATTACTACCAGTTACTGAGCTGGAGTGTGGAGCAAGATGTTGGAAAAAAAAACATATTGTAAAGCCCAATATGTTTTAAAAAGTCAAATAGGCACGTATGTGTTCCATGATGACAAGTTCCTTTTAAAATATTCTCCAGATAAACCTGTGTAACTGGCAGTTCTTTCACCTTATCTATGAAGTAAGTTCTCTGGTTCTCATATGACCTACAGTCAAATAAAACACGCTGTATAGTCTCCAGCTCATTGCAATTTCTGCAATAACCTGTCACATGTTTACTCATTTTTACATAATTTGCTATTTAGTCCGGAATGTCCAGTTGTAAGCACTGCAAGTATTATTTATTCCATCCTATTATTCCCGCTCAGCCACTGAATTCCAACCACCCTTTTGGATGTTAAACAGTTCATTTCAATAATTGTGCCAGATTTCCTTAATGGAATTCATAATCACAGATTTTGCCTTCCCTTTATAGGTACTGCTATATCATACTCCTTAGAGTCACTGTTTTGAAAGATAATGAGCAATCTCATTCTCCTACATTTCTCCATGAGAAATGTACACAAGATTTTTTCTATGTGAGCTCTCTCCTCTGTATGAACCTTGACAAACGTTTTCGCTAGTACTTTAGCCATTTCCAAGTCTGTAACTGCCATATCTTCTCCATTTGGCAAGACTTGACTAAACAGTAGGACTACAATCTCCCCTCATTTTTATAATACTTCAATTTCCCCAACCTGAACTACATTACCAGTTCTGACACAATACATCCTCCAATATGTTCTGTTTGCTCTTCTCACCACCTTCCTCATCATGGCTTGAGGTTTCTTACACTGTATCAATGATGCATGATTCCTTTTTCGGTATGATTTCTTTTAAAGCATTATTCCTTTTGGGCTACACCTACAGTTTACACTAGACAATGACAAATTTGCTCCTTGTACAATTTTGACTGTATCTTATGGATTTTTACCTGTTGATTGCAAAAATCACCTTAAAAAGTTTCCTGACATGTATTGTTTTTTTCAATGATGTATTTTGTGATTTATTTTCATATTATAAAAATTCATATACAGAACAATAATTACAAGTAGAACATCTGTGATGATTTACAAGTGGTGGCACTGCTACTGGGAATACTGAGAACTTTTTGTTTTTAATTGAATTTATTAAAAGCATGTAATGCTTCATACAATCAAGTAAAACTTAACAAAACTACCCGCATCCAAGAGAAAGAGAGGAAGTCCAACAGCCAGAGATAAACCTTTGAGGGTATTATAGAGGGAAAGGAGTCTTTCTCCCAAATATAAGTGCTTATTCTAAAATGTTATTGATTAGATCCTGCCAGGCTTTTAAAACGTTTTGAGCAGATGATCTAAGTGAGAATTAGATTTTTTCCAAATTCATGTAGTATATAACATCAGTTACCCACTAACTTAAAAGAGGTGCACTAGGATTCTTCCACTTGAACAAGATAAGTCTATGTGCCAATAGTGAAGTCAAGGCAATTACAGTTTGTTTGTCCTTCTCCACTTTAAGCCCATCTTGGAGCACACCAAACACAGCTGTTAGTGGGTTAGGAGTGATTGTGACACCAAGGCTGTCTGAAAGGCATTTAAAGTTTTTTATAGTTTGCATATTTGCCAGCAGTAATAAAACTGAAAATTAGGTAGAGCCGTGCCACCTTCTGCTTTAGGTTGTTGTAGGGTTGCCCTTTAGATGTGTGGATATTCCAAATAAATTAATTTATGCTTGAATCTAATTTGTTATTCGTATTTCTTATTTGTTAATGTATATGGGGATGTTTTGAAATAGAAACAGAAGCTTAGGGAGGATATTCATCTTGATAGTGTTAATTCTCCCTGCTGAAATAAGATGGAGGGTAGACCATCTATGCATGTCTTGGTGAAGACAGCAAAAATTTGTCGAAAAAGAGCTTTATATTTACTTGTGATGTTTACTCCTAGGTATTCAAACTGACCTGCAATGATAAAAGGGAAGGTGTCCAATCTGATGTTATTTGCTAGAGAATTCACTGGAACGAGCACACTTTTGTTCAAATTTATTTTGAGTCCAGATATCCTTTGAAATTCTGCTAATGCAGTTAGGGCTGCAGACACAGAATTTTGTGGGTCTGATATTTACAGTACTATATCATCTGCGTATAGTTATATTTTCTGTTTAACTACTTCTCTGAAAATCCCCTTTATCTCTGATGCATTTTGAAAGTGAACAGCCAATGGCTCAATGGAGATTGTAAATAGCAATGGTGACAAAGGGCATCCTTGTCTAGTACTGTGTTTTAGTTTAAAGTAGTCTGAAATAATGTTGTTAATACAAGATTTTTTTTACCTCCCCTTCATATAAATCTTAACCTGACAAAACACTTAGATTTGATTGGATTGGAATAGATTAGGTAAATTAAACTTTATTAATATCAGAGAGAAATTAGATTTGCATATAGCAGCAGGGGCAATAAAAAATACAAAGATACACCCTCACAGGACAAATAATACGATCAATTAATAAATATTGTGAAGAAACCGCAAAATGAATACAATTGAACTTAAAGAGTAAAGAAATTTAGTTCTGGATGCTAAAAAGGATTTAGATATTTGAGACAGTTATTCCCTTAAATATTCCTCCTTTGATTAAGGAAGACGTTTTTGCTGGTCCATTATCAGACATATCATCAATGACAAGTGGTTCAAAGATCTGCTAGTGTTGCAAGAGGAAATCATGTGGAAGGCATAAAAGGATATTGTTGAACTTATTCTTGGCAACTCCAGAGCACCAAGCTACAGTTAGGTCCATAAATATTTGGACAGAGACAACTTTTTTCTAATTTTGGTTCTGTACATTACCACAATGAACTTTAAATGAAACAACTCAGATGCAGTTGAAGTGCAGAATTTCAGCTTTAATTCAGTGGGGTGAACAAAAAGATTGCATAGAAATGTGAGGCAACTAAAGCATTTTTTAACACAATCCCTTCATTTCAGGGCCTCAAAAGTAATTGGACAAATTAAATAACTGGAAATAAAATGTTCATTTCTAATACTTGGTTGAAACCCCTTTGCTGGCAATGATAGCCTGAAGTCTTGAATTCATGGACATCACCAGATGCTGGGTTTCCTCCTTTTTAATGCTCTGCCAGGCCTTTACTGCAGCAGCTTTAGTTGCTGTTTGTTTGTGGGCCTTTCTGTCTGAAGTTTAGTCTTCAACAAGTGAAATGCATGCTCAATTGGGTTAAGATCAGGTGACTGACTTGGCCATTCAAGAATTTTCCACTTCTTTGCTTTAATAAACTCCTGGGTTGCTTTGGCTGTATGCTTTGGGTCATTGTCTATCTGTATCATGAAACGCCGCCCAATCAATTTGACTGCATTTAGCTGGATTTGAGCAGACAGTATGTTTCTGAACACCTCAGAATTCATTCGGCTGCTTCTGTCCTGTGTCACATCATCAATAAACACTAGTGTCCCAGTGCTACTGGCAGACATGCACGCTCAAGCCATCACACTGCCTCCACTGTGTTTTACAGATGATGTGGTATGCTTTGAATAATAAGCTGTTCCACGCCTTCTCCATACTTTTTTCTTGCCATCATTCTGGTAGAGGTTGATCTTGGTTTCATCTGTCCAAAGAACAACTGGTTAACAGCATGCTTCAAGCATACAAAACCATGAATTCCAACTTGTTGCTAAAAAATAATTTTGTGAAATCACATGTTGACTTCTTCCCTGCTAATCCTGGTTTAGTTAGTGACAAAATATGGTGAAAGGTATGGTCATAGGGCATTTCTATGATGGAAAAGAGTTATCAGGGTGGAATCCAACAAAGCTGGCCAGCCTTGGTGGGACACTGAAACAAGATGCATCAGGTGTAGAGTTCAAATGAAAATCATCAGAAAAACATTTTTTCACTAACATTTAGCGTACACTAAATTAATGTGTCAACATGAAACATGCTAAATTCAATAAAAAAAAATCTTTTTTCAAATTCCTGCTTCATACAATCAGTCTAAAATTGTATTTGTGTTCTCTCCTTTTCTCCACAGTAATTCCTATACTGCTATGATTATCTGTCCATTGGAGAACAGTTTTCCCGACAGTACACAGGTTTACCGCGAGCCTTGATACACTTCTGTCTTACGATATTAGCATGCCTAATGGACAACTGCATTGCCTTTTACAAGAAGGTACATGGGGGGACAAGTTTTGTGAGGTTCATAAAGTTTATCACCATACATAATCTATTATTTTCCAGTCTCTGTTTATTTAACTTTCCTTAACTGGGATAGAGTTCATTACAAACCTGTGCCTTTTCTGACAGCTCTGGGCATAAAGCAGGAACCGACCCTAAACAAGATGATAGTCTCCACTCAGTCATTCATTTATCTTTTAAACCTGCTTATTCCAATGCAGGGTTACAGAATCCACAGCCCAGTGGCAGTGTAATAAAATGTTTTGTTTTTTTATTTTGGGGCCAACCCTCAATCTGCAAACTCCTACATTACTTTAATAATGCAAGGCTTGCATGTTTGTAAGATATTATTACCCACTGTGCTGCTTTACTCCTAATCTAACAAATTATTATCCTAGATGTTTTCCCTAGAAAGACCTTCAGTTGGGCACTTTCTCAGCTGGCTTCCATTATCTCTTGGCCTGTCTAAATTTTCTTTCATTGTTGGTTCAACTTGTTTCTTTTACTCTAATGTCTCTTTGAAGGGCAACATTTCATCCAAGCTTTATATGGTGTGGTGCCTGGCCGGGAGGACGAGAGGAGGGCTTGTGCCTCCTCCAGACCGCGAAGGGGCGTCCGTCCTGGTTATGTTGGGGGCCTCGGGTAAAGGGCTTGGAAGCCCAGCCCTGTAGGGACCCGTGGCCACCACCAGGCGGCGCCCCGATGCCGGTATATCCCGGGACGCCCAGGAGGACCAGAGGAGGGCTTATGCCTCCTCCAGACCGAGAGGGGGTGTCCGTCCTGGTTATACTGGAGGCCTCGGGTAGAGGCCGCCAGGCGGCACCCCAGTGCCTTATTATCCCGGGAGCCCGGCACTTCCGCCACACCAGGAAGTGCCAGGGGGAAGACGGCAGGGGACACCCGGACGGCTTCTGGGTGTGCAGCCGGCACTTCCGCGGGAGATTGCCGGGAAGCAGCTGGAGCCCATCCAGGTTCCTATAAAAGGGGCCGCCTCCCTCCGGTCATTAGTGGAAGTCGGGTGGAAGAGGACGGAGCTGGAGTGAGGACTGGAGGCGGCCAGGAGGAAAAGAGGCACAGGACTGTGTGGCCTGGACATTGGGGGAATCGGTCCTGGAGGCACTGGGGTTTGTGCACGTGATTATTGTAAATATTATTGTAAATAAACAGTGTGTGGTGGAAACAAAGATGTCCGTCTGTCTGTGTCCAGGTCCATTTCCTTAAGAAAATAATAGTAATAAATGTGCTAACTAAGGGTGCTAACTCAGTTATACTGTAAGTACTGAAGGTCTACTGAAATTCAGTCTCAGTCATTACACACAGGAATGTGTTGATAAAGGCCACAGAACAGTGGAATAATATTATTTACACATTAATGACTAAAAACACTTTACAAGGCCAAGAAATATATTTTTCCAGTTATTTAAGTCTCCTTTCTGTTAAATGAATTGTATGGCCTACTGAAGGGCCGTTCTTAGGATGTTGGGGGCCCTGGGCATAATTAGACTGTGGGGGCCCTAATGCGTGTAGTATTAGCTACAGTTCAGCCAGATTTGACCTGTTTCCACTGGGCACCGCATGGAGGTTTGTAGCTAAGCCCAGTGTGTGTAAAATGTGCAGTGCAGTGGTGCATATTTTTATAAATTTTAGAGAATTTTATTTATTTTTTTGTCACAATTAAAAAGTGTGTTTTTTATACCGTTTTCCATTTTTTTCTACCAAATTAAAACTTGGGCTAAAGAACATTCCAGAATAAAGCTCAAGAAACGCAATCAACTTTTCGCGCTTTAACACTTGGGAAATCTTTATTTAATGCCGAGTAATCAAGCAATTGGACAACGTCTCCCTCAATGGACATTAATGCTAAAGCATTCAATTTTTCTTGTAACATCGTTGTCCTGAGGTAATTCTTGATTAACTTTAGCTTAGAAAAGCAGCGTTCACCAGCAGCGACAGTAGCTGGTATGTTGCTCATACTCTTACTGCCGGTCGGTTTTAAAAGGAATCAGTAGGAGAATGCACCTTTTCGGCCACAACAAATTTCAGCAAAGCTCCTTTTTGTGTCTCAATAAAGGCTACATCGTCTGCCTTTTTCTTTCGTTTAGCAGCACCGGATGGATAACTGCATTTCATATTAATATGGTACATGCGAAACTGCTAACGTGAATAAGACACAGTTACGAGCGGAGTACAATAAGGCCAATGCTAAGGAGAAAAAGGGAAGAAAGCATTATACGCAACAGAAAAACACGGAAAGAAGTCTGCCCCCACGCTCACGATGCAACCGTGGTCTGGAACAGAATGGTCTCCTCCGACGAGAGCACTCTATTTATTAACTTTTGTGGGGGCATGTCATAACAGGGCTCCGACTGTGCAGGGCCTTGGCCATAGCGAACGCCCCAAGCCCCAGTTCCCTGTTGCCCCGGGAAAGGGCAGCAAGCTTAGCATTAAACTACATAGTACAGATATGTAGCTCGAAAAACCTTGAATGATGGGGCCCCGGACAACTGCCCTGCTCGCCCATGCCTAAGAACGACCCTGCCTACTGTAGAGCAACGTAAGCCTAATTTAACTAATATATCAATTTAACTAAACATCTACAGTTTTAGTTGTTTTCCCAAATTATTGCCGCATTAACAAATATAATGGTAGTACACCACAGTGACACTTCCAACATGTATTTAAGCACTGGCATTTGTAGCATAAAAATTCTGGTGGAGCCACATGAGAATTTTTCTTATTGTGCACATATTCTCTAATCTTAACATTGTCTTAAATAATAATATCTGCTCCTTTTATTGATAATGACTACTAAGATGTGTCAGATCATGCACCATTCACGCCACAAAAAATCAGTCAAACAATGTGGTACTGGTGCCTGGTTTGTCTTGATTGCCATCAGATCATTGTTATCCCCTCTGACATTGTCATCATCCGGCAAAATACAACCATATAGATTTGAACAGTAAGTCAAGTGAGAACTTTGCAACTTCTCACTGCTCAGGAAAATATGTCAGCTGTGACCTGCCTAAATTGAAACATGAACACCTCAAGTTGAGAATCAAACAGCTTTCACAGAGGACAGGACACAATAACATGGAAAAAACATGCAGACTACTCACACTGCGAAATGAACATAAGGCTGTGGGGCTGTCCAGTAGCTACGCTAATCATTGGGCAGTTTGGTTTGTGCAAGACAGCATAACATCAGCAAACAGCTGAAAAAATTATTTTCTGTTCCTTCGATACTAGAAACATGGCATCACACACCTGGCTGCTTTTCCACGAAGTGGTAGGAACACAAGAAAGGATTCCTTGATAAACCTTGCTCTGCATTCCTCCTCAGCAGTGGGTGAAGATTCCAGTGCTGCTCAGCCCCATTCTGATCAGCTTAATGTCTTGTGCCTGATGTATTCCTGATATTGATTTGTGTTATTTTACCAAATTACTGTGGCTACTTTTAAAGGAACAAATGGTACTACACGTGCCACTTCACTAGCTTGCACTGCACATCCTTGACTGGTAAATTCTTAAACTGGAGCTAAAAACATGTGATTAAAAAGCACAGCCTCGTTTTACTGCCAAGAATATTGGGGTGTAGACTTTAAGCTTCTTCACTAAACTGGAAATTGCAGGTTTCACATGCCCATGCACACATCAAAGTGTAAACCTAGAACAATGTAAGACCAGCTGGGCCAGCCCCTTCTGCTGGAAACATGCATGCAGCACAAAAATAATTTTACATTGTACAAAAAGTAATGTTTTTGTAAATAAGACATTGCATCGTGTGTATGATGAAAAGTTGGGAAAAAATATACTTAAGAAACAAACTGAGGGTTGTTTTAAACATTTCAAAATTAAGTTTAAATCACTGAGCTTATTACTTATTTTGCACAACATTTAGTGAGGTGGTGCCCTACTGACCTTAAATGCAGAAATGGTACTACTAAATTTCTATACAGGCAAAACTCAATAAAATTGTTTAAACTCTTTCTGTGCCTCAAACAAAAGGGAACTTGAGTCAAAGAGATTATGTTATGACACAGATGTCAGAAGTGTTGTTTTGTGCAGCTGAACCAACCAGAAGGTGGCAACATAAGGCAGAGTCAAAAGATGAATGCCAGGTCAGAGCCAAAAAAGGCAACCAAAACAAAGGGGCAAAATGAGATATAAGCAAAAAAATAAAAAGTTCAACGCCTTCTTGGAAGAAACCGACTGAAACTGCGAAAATTGTTTTTATCCAACCAAGGGATTAAGGGCCCACAGAAATGCCACTGTATTTTTACCATTACATCCAGTGATGTCATGAATGTTGCACATCACTTGTGTTGCATAACAAAGAACAGAATGAAAGTGAAATAAAAATAACATTTGTCAAAATAAGTCAAAATGATAAAAAATTCTCACACTGAATTCTTCTTGAATTAAAACCACAAAATAACTCAATATACACATATAAATATGTGTTGTTATGTTCTTCAGAGAAAATGTTAAACAGCCTCTACACCCACCAGCCATTCATTGTGTTTTCTAAATTGCTTTATCGTATTCTTTATCCAAGTATGTAGCTGACTTCAGGTTCTATGGACTAGAGAGCATTTTATAAATATGAAATGAATTCAGTAAGTGATCAGTTATTGAACTGCGTGTATAATACACACATTCTTGTAAGTGTTGTGATTAGTAGCACACAAGACTGCAGAAAGGTTTTAAAATATATATATATATATATATATATATATATATATATATATATATATATATAAAACTAACTCGGACCTCACTGGTCAGCCTTAGAAACAGGCCACACCCCAAAATGGTGGCTCAGTAATCAGGGACTCCAAGGCTTTCATACATAGTCTTTAAACACACATTTTGGATGGGGAATTAGATCGGTAAAGAATATTAGATTCAGTAGGTTTAGATCTACTTGCTGTGCTTTTCCTTTGACTTTGTTTAATA
Source organism: Polypterus senegalus (assembly GCF_016835505.1). NCBI lineage: Eukaryota > Metazoa > Chordata > Cladistia > Polypteriformes > Polypteridae > Polypterus > Polypterus senegalus. The sequence continues at coordinate 22,620,997 of NC_053161.1, read as the reverse complement.
TTATGTTTGAGTCTGACAATCTGTATTTAAGATTGACCTCCCTGTATTTTGATCTTTCTTGTACCATGACAATGATTCTGCCTGCAACTAAAATAGATTTTCATCTCCTGGTCCACTTCTAAAACTTTGCTACTGGACATCCTTTCTTTCTAACAAGGGCACTACTAACTGCAAAACAAAGCAAAGTGGTCTCTTTTTAGCATCTATCAGACATTCGATTAAATAAAAGTGTCTACCAGGACAAAATCTGGCTGATCATGACAACATGCCTCAAAAGTCCATCCTAGAAGGTAAATATTACTCAGGTTTGGTTTGGTGTTTTTGGCAGTCAGTCAGTCAAAAGCAGTGAGGAAAACCCTTGACCATCCCTTCTGCTTCATGACTATACTCCTCCTTATACTGCATAGATTGTAATGGCTGCTCTGCCAAACTGTGGATTCAAAGAGATGGCACACCCACCCCATTCTCCAGACATATGACTGACACCTACTCCCAAACTGAATGGGGACACACTTTGTCAGTGATAAAATAAAAATGTCAAGTCAGCCACAGAAGAGTGATCACACAGGCAAGGAAAAACATTTTATATGCAAGGAATAGAAAGGCTTTTTGAATGTTACAGTATAATACAGTAAGTGCATTAATCTTAAATTAAATCGAATTAAATCGAAAAATACCATTTCTTTTCTGCAGGACAGGCTGCTCCTTTGTGCATTGCACCTGGGGGCATATGCAACAATGGACCAAGTGTTTAAAAAGCATATGAACAAGGAGGAAAAATTAAGCATTTTTGCACTGTGTATTGCTGTTGTATTCATTTTATTTTAACTTTCAGATATTTTATTTCATTAAGTTGGTAAAAACTGCTTTTGTAGTTCTAATTTAAACTAAACTCTTTAATTTTATATATATATATATATATATATATATATATATATATATATATAAACGCATCTGTTAGCATGAAACCAGCTTTAATTAAAATATTGATTGTAAAAAGTTAAACAGATACAACTTGTCTACTATGAAGGAATATTTCAGACAAAATTAAATGAAAAATAAATACGCAAACTATAAAAGTACAGTACTGTGAAATTTTACAATTACTAAGTAAAAACAAAATAAAATGTGAATATAGCTAATAAATGTATCACAAAATATATATATATATATGTTGCTTATTTCTTAATGTCTTTATTTATTTATGTTATTTTTTTATTTCATTCACAACACATAAAAAAAGCTCTGAAATGAAAACTGTCATTTTGACATTTAAAAGTTGAGAGAGTGGGTTTTTCTGAGTATTATGAGTATCACTGTGGGTGGGAAATCCCATGAGTCCCCAAGCCCTGGGGGGGGGCGCTCTAAGCTGCTTGTTTTTCTTTCCAAAACTTCCCACCGTTTCATGTTTACCAATCTATGCAGCAAGTACATGTGATCAAGATTGTTTACCAATCTATGCAGCAAGTACATGTGATCAAGATGGTCATATGATTAGAAAGTACACACTTTTAAATTGACAGTTGCAGTCCTGCCCTGGAAAGAGTGGAGGGTAGCTGGGTAGCAGAGGAAATGGCTGGGCAGCAAGCCAAGCAACAACGCACTGTGACAGTTCGATATAATGTGAACATTCGGTTAACAAGTCAGACGCATGCACAATGCAGAATATAAAACATCAGTGAATCTTCTCCTGCACTCAAGCTGGTCTTATGTGAAATTGTATGAATTTTGTTGTATTTGTGACTGAACACAAGACACATAACATGTGTTATGGCAAGTGATTTCATGGAACATAATAATAATGTTGGAAGGCAGCAACTGAAGTTCTGAACAATGTGGATTCATGTGTATTGCTGATGGAAGGCAGCAAAATTCAGAACGAGGTGGAACTTTGGGTAAGTTTATATGTGTGGATTGCTTCTAACAACTGAAACTGTACATGCAAGGTACAATACATTCTGTACATGTATTTGAACAAGTCAGTGGTTAGCGTTAAGTGTGTACTAATTTTTATTTTAAATGAAGTTAATTATTCTCTGATTTTGTAATTGAATTAAGTTTTCAGCAGTAGAATAGACATAATATGTACAATGCATACAGTACATAATACACAGTAGGCTCAGACCGCTGAGACACGTTTGCATTCGGGTAGTCACTGCTCATGGCTGCCTGCAAGTAAATGTGGATAGCTCACATATGTCTTTTGTAAAAAGTGAACACATTCAATATTTTATGCACCAATAGTAATCTCTTAATATAATTATTATTTTAAAACACGGCGCATCAAATTCAGAAACATTTTAGCAATAAAATACAATGAATCAAAACATGTCATCTACTTTCATTCCTCACGTCCTGAGACTTGGCAGGACAGAGTTGACTGAACCATCTGAGATCAACTATGTCACAATTGGGGCTATCAACCCTGGCAGTTCTCTCTATTGAGAAAGAAAGTGCCAAAAAATAAACGTAAGACGTGCATGTCAAGTGTTTATTTAATTAGGTTTCATATATGACTAGCATTTATGAAAATAGTTCTCTAATTTTGATTGTGATATTCAGATTATCAGTTGTGAACATTAACATGATTAACAAGCATTTTCAAGTTTATTTGTGTGATATTATGATAAATAACATTATTATAAATTGTAAGCCTTGCTCCAGCAGACCCTTGTGACCCTGTGTTAGGATATAGCGGGTTTGATAATGACTGACTGACTGACTGACATGTGGAATTTATATAATATTAAATTGCAATAATATAATACAACTCAATGTTTGCTGCCATTGATATTACCATACACATTAACTCCTGAGGTGCCCACTCAATAAAAAATCCTCGCAGCAGTAGTTTTAAATTACTTTGCATTAAATGTCCACAGAATTAAACAAATAAATAACTGACAAGTATTTTACTCTGTATCTTTTTAGGGGACCTATTAATGTTTCTGAAATCATATATTTACAAAAAGTGAAATATTTTACATGCAAAAACTTTTTTCAATGAAACTCTACAATCGAGTAATTAAACATACATTTTATTCAACTTTTTTTCTTGAAGTCTTTATTCTTCTTTCCCCCAATATTTGTGACCCCTTATGTATTAGCTATGCCACTGCAGCCAATCAGAATGCACAGACATATGCACACCCCCACACTTACTGCTACTGGGCCAGCTTAGAGTCTCCAAATAACCTAACCTGCATATTGTTGAGGTTTCAGAGGAAAAACGTTGCAGGAGGATTTTACTCAGACAGTGGTTGGGCCAGGAAAGTACAGATGTAAGGAAGCATTGTTAATTAACACCATTTTGCCACCATACTACGTTATACTCCAAAACATACACCTTTTTTTTTTTACTTGTTTATATTTTTTGTTTCTGTCGACAGTCAGTAGAAACAAGTTAGAATGAATTATTGCATGTATTAAGTTCAACAGAAATACAACCTTTTTTATAAACTCATTTTGAATGAGAATGTTGAAAGTCTTAAAATAAAAGGTACCTTAAAGGTAAAAGATTATGTAGAAGAACTGTCAGTTAATCCAAATGCTCAAATGAGCCCTACATTTTGCTCCACATGCCCCTGAGCCTAGACGTGAATGCTGTGTACAGTAATGTTTATGAGGACAGAATACTTTCTCTTAAAGATCAAAGACTTATCTTTTGAAAAACATAAACAGGCTGCACATTATCAAAGCACAAATAAAGAAATACTGAGTGTGCTTTGCATTTCGCAAATATAGTAAATATTATTTTATTGATTGATTTATAGCCCATATCTTATAAATTATATTTGTTCATTAAGAATACTTGTCGAGTATTGATATGAATTGTCCAATTTCAAACCATATTTATTCCCTATATAAAAAACATGAAAGAATGAAACCAGCCTTACTTGAGAAAGTTATTTGAAACAATAAAAGCAAGACATTTTGCCTTCTCTTTGGACTGTGCTCGGCTACATATTTAATCACGGAGTGCTGAGAAATGTAATGTGGCTTCTAAATAATTGTGTATTTCAAGCCTTTGATTATAGCTTCAAACTGAATATTTAACACAGACACTATATGTGTGCCCTCAGTAGCATTAAAATTACCCGCTAGCACAGGTCAGTTCTTTGGGGAAAACGCTCATCTCTTGGTGTAATAAATTATACCTTTGTAGGAGCTGGAAGGCTCAATGTGTTGATAATTGGATCTAAAAAAATGTTACCCGCCAGATCAACATTTTGATTTCAGATTATGTTAATCAGCAAATTTACATACAGAGATTGATACAAATCCTGCAGAATTCAGAGAGGTAGTTTTGTAATAGCAAGTCTGAATATTGAGGCATCTTAGTAGTCGAGGGACTGATTTAAATTGCTTGGGTGGTTTACAAAAAAGAGGTTATACTGTATCAGGGAAGAAGAGTTTATCTGAGCAGATCACAAACGTAATGTAGGTGATGATACTGGAGGAAATTGTAAATATCAGATTATATAAAAAAAAAAATTTGACCTAATACTGCACTACTTACTGTTTAAAGTTATCCAGCCAATAAATTAATATTGCACAGTTTCATTAAGCATTTCAAGGCATCGTGGAAGGGCACGCATTTCAAAAATCAAACTTTATGCATATGGTTTCAGTTTTCCAAATTGCTTCTTGAAATTTATATAACATGAAACATTTCTAATTTATATGACCATATCTTCACCATTTCTATCTTTAAATTTTGATGCAGTATAAACTCCAGTTGTTCTGTAAAGCATTTATACTTTATTCGACCATTATAAATTTAAAATACATTCGACACATTTTAATAATAGCCTAATTAAAAGTATCTTATTACTTTTAGCAAATACTTACATGACTAAATTTTAAATTCCATCCATCCTTATTCTAACTGGCTGAACCCAGCTTCAGAGTTCTGGGAAGCTGGAACCTAGCAGGAGCTGAACTTGTTTGGTTCCAGTCCATCAAAGGACACATTTTTTCAAATAATAACACTCACTCGTACTTGGTCAGTTTTAGACTATTGGATTTGGCCAGTTATTGAATCTGTACTTAACCAAACCTGCAGACCTATGTGAAATGTAACAAGATCAGTGTGCCTACAGGAAACTGAACATGAAGATTACAAAAACTCCACACAGTGATTATGCCGTAATATAAACCCTATCTCCCAGAGCTATGAGGCAGCAGTGCTATCCTTTGCATTGTCATGCCACTGCATGTAATTCCATCATCTTTCAAAAGACAGTATGTAACTTTTACTGTGTATATAAAAGTTAATCACTCCCGTGGAAGTTTTCACAGTTTATTGTTATACAATATTGAATCACAGTGCATTTCATTTGGCTTTGTGGACACTGATCAACAGACAAAAAAGACTGAATGTCAAGAAATAAGAGACAACAATGGTTCTGGTGGATGGAGTAAAGGTGTTAATTTCACCTTGCCGTCTGAACAACACATCCCACGTGATTCAAATTTAACCCTCTGTGCTTGGCAGTACTCTCACATGATGTCAGTTTCTCCTTTTGTAATCTTTGGATGTAGGCAATAATCTTTTTCAATGTTATAATTGAATCCCTCCATATACAGACCCCGACGCCTGTGTGACGTGGTAGCCTGTGAATACCGCATCCATTGAATTCGATTCTGTTCAGCACGTTGCTTGGGTGTTTGTGAGGCCCTTAATTTTGATTGTCGTATACGTTAATCAGCGAGCCTGTGAGCCTTCTCTCTCAATCTACTTCTGTCTCACTTTGTCTCTGTAACCTGACTGTTGTGGTTATACGTAATTTCCGTTTCAAACGATAGTGCATTATAAGATGTTCTGTGGTCATACGTAATTTCCGTTTCAAACGCAAAAAGAATTTTATATATATAGATTAATTTAAAACACTTTGCAGAACCCTTTGTCATTAAAGAGTCTTTATCTGTGGATCAGTGTCAAAAAGGCAAATTAGGTCCACTGTGACTCAAAGTTGTATATCAATCAAATGTGAACATTTTTTAATACTTATTATAGACATTGTATCTCACTGTTCAATGGTGCTGGGATTAGTGCTGCTACCTCACAGATCCAACATCCTAAACTAATCTTATGCTTTGTTTTTATCTGCATGGCACTGGTAAATTACTCTCACATCTTGTTGGGCATTGCTCTGAATATTTTGATTTTCCTCCAACGTCCTTAAAGACATAACTTTTAGGATTATATTGGGCCTGTATGTATATGTGAGGAGGGAGCCCTACAATGAACATTGGTTCATGACTCACACTCAGTGCTGTGGGTTGAGCTTTGAACACGATTATCCTTAATTAGATTAAGAAGTTAGAAGAATGTTATGTTATATTATATGTGCACAATCTTCAGTTACTGAAATGAAGATTTCACTTTCTAATATACATTGCCATATCAGAAGTGATATTTCCTGTTTTTTTCATCTTCAATTCATTAATGTGAGTCTACTGATCACATATTAAGTCTCATATTAGACATAATTAAAAAAGTGAATTTTTTTTGTTCATACTCTTCAGTTAATGCAGCAATATATTTGCTCTATTCATCTTACTTTTAATTGCATCCAGTTCTTGTAAATTTATGGGATATGCATGTTCTCTTTATTTTGCAGGTATTTCAAAAGATGTATAGGTTATATTATTTTGATAATATTAACTACAGTGCATCCAGAAAGTATTCACAGCGCATCACTTTTTGCACATTTTGTTATGTTACAGCCTTATTCCAAAATGGATTAAATTCATTTTTTTCCTCAGAATTCTACGCACAACACCCCATAATGACAACGTGAAAAAAGTTTACTTGAGGTTTTTGCAAATTTATTAAAAATAAAAAAAATTGAGAAAGCACATGTACATAAGTATTCACAGCCTTTGCCATGAAGATCAAAATTAAGCTCAGGTGCGTTCTGTTTCCCTGATCATCCTTGAGATGTTTCTGCAGCTTAATTGGAGTCCACCTGTGGTAAATTCAGTTGATTGGACATGATTTGGAAAGGCACACACCTGTCTATATAAGGTCCCACAGTTGACAGTTCATGTCAGAGTACAAACCAAGCATGAAGTCAAAGGAATTGTCTGTAGACCTCCGAGACAGGATTGTCTCGAGGCAAAAACCTGGGGAAGGTTACAGAAAAATTTCTGCTACTTTGAAGGTCCCAATAAGCACAGTGGCCTCCATCATCCTTAAGTGAAAGAAGTTCGAAACTACCAGGACTCTTCCTAGAGCTGCCGGCCATCTAAGCTGAGCGATCGGGGGAGAAGGGCCTTAGTCAAGGACGTGACCAAGAACCCGATGGTCACTCTGTCGGAGCTCCAGAGGTCCTCTGTGGACAGAGGAGAACCTTCCAGAAGGACAACCATCTCTGCAGCAATCCACCAATCAGACCTGTATGGTAGAGTGGCCAGACAGAAGCCACTCCTTAGTAAAAGGCACATGGCAGCCCACCTGGAGTTTGCCAAAAGGCACCTGAAGGACTCTCAGGCCATAAGAAACAAAATTCTCTGGTCTGATGAGGCAAAGATTGAACTCTTTGGTGTGAATGCCAGGCATCACGTTTGGAAGAAACCAGGCACCGCTCATCGCCAGGCCAATGCCATCCCTACAATGAAGCATGGTGGTGGCAGCATCATGCTAGAACTGGGAGACTAGTCAGGATAAAGGGAAAGATGACTGCAGCAATGTACAGCGACATCCTGGATGAAAACCTGCTCCAGAGCGCTCTTGACCTCAGACTGGGGTGACGGTTCATCTTTCAGCAGGACAATGACCCTAAGCACACAGCCAAGATATCAAAGGAGTGGCTTCAGGACAACTCTGTGAATGTCCTTGAGTGGCCCAGCCAGAGCCCAGACTTGAATCCGTTTGAACATCTCTGGAGAGATCTTAAAATGGCTGTGCACCGACACTTCCCATCCAACCTGATGGAGCTTGAGAGGTGCTGCAAAGAGGAATGGGCGAAACTGGCCAAGGATAGGTGTGTCGAGCTTGTGGCATCATATTCAAAAAGATTTGAGGCTGTAATTGCTGCCAAAGGTGCATCAACAAAGTATTGAGCAAAGGCTGTGAATACTTACGTACATGTGATTTCTCAGTTTTTTTATTTTTAATAAATTTGCAAAAACCTCAAACTTTTTTCACATTGTCATTATGGGGTGTTGTGTGTAGAATTCTGAGGAAAAAAATGGATTTAATCCATTTTGGAATAAGGCTGTAACATAACAAAATGTGGAAAAAGTGATGTGAATACTTTCCAGATGCATTGTATTAAGAACAAATGTGAGTTGGAGTGCATTTGCCCTGAGAAAGAAGGATGTCCCATATCAGGTTAGTTTCTAGCTTAGGTTTGACAAGGCTGGAGTAGTTTCCAGCTATTCCTGATCTTCTAGTGGAATTATGTGAAGGGATACAAAAAATGAATTAACTACTTAGGTATTTTTTTCCTAATAGTAGGAGCATAAAGAAGCAATTCCAATATTTTCTTGCATTAAAGCATTGGTACTGTTTGTGTAAAACTGTGCATCTCTGTGTAGCATATACCATCCTAACAAAAACTGTTTTTTGTTTTGTCATTTCAAAGGTATTAGCTGTCTGTGGCACTTTTGACAAGTAACTGAGACAGACATCAAAGAGCAGAATGGATCAGAAGTGTGTAACGACTAAATGACAGTCAAAAACTGTAATAGGCTGTAATAAACATCAGGTAACATACTGATTTCCATCATCTTTCCACTGTTTCATGTTCCAAGGGAAAATAAACATGTCTTTTTTTTTTGCCTTTTCAAAGCAATTAATTTGTGTTTTATGTTCAGCATTGCAGGTACCATTACCTTAGCGAACTATGTGGCAGAAAGTAAGTCTGCTCATACACACCCACACATTCCCTGCATAAATAAACAGATATGGTATGGAATATATTATTTACAGACAAGATAAATTCTACTATTTTGCTATCTGATTCCTTATTTGTTTTTGGGATCTCTCGTTATAGACAAAAAAAAGCCCATCAATATTCTTTAAAGAAGTTCTAGAATCATTTCACAGTTGAGTGAAATCCTAAACAGTGCTATCTTAGTGTAATTGACCAGAAAATGATTGTCCTATTACAAAGCTGGTTTATGGTAACAAACAGCTCATAAAAATCCCATCTGCTACTAGATGATTCCATTTTAGTTGCTTTTAAATCAAAATGATATATTTCCCATCTACTTTGTCAGAAAGAAAACAACAGCATGAGAGAGGTTGCGCCACAATAAAATTGCATGTTGACTACAAAATGCTCTATTTATGGGCTGTGGGAAGTAATGGGCATCACAGTCCTGAAGGTTGTTTTACGCTGACGATTTACATATATAAGATATTCAGTACAAAGTCAAATTCAAATAACATGCATTTCTAGGAGTTTGATGGCATTACTGAAATGAGGGCAGGAAGGAAAACACATTTTCACCAGGTTTGAACACTATGTAATATTGAAAGATAATCTTAAGATTATATCATTGTCAGGTGACAAATTGCAGCTCATTGGCTGTCTCAGTTTATGACAGATAGAAATGTAAGAGCATCTTTCCCTCCACAGGATTTTGTCTTATGTGCCCTTGTGTCATTATTAATGATGATTATGGCAGCACCTACTATATAACTCAAACTGCCACTATTGGGATTGCCTTCACAGATAGGCAAATGCAAGGGAGGCTTTAACCCAGATACTAGACATATTTCAGCATACAGTATTCTTGAAATCTGCATTTAGGTTTTCATGAGCATGGAAGTGTTCTATTTATATTGTAAGAATAAATTAAGTTCAGTGCTGTTGCTTAAGGTCTTACAAAGCTTTCCAATTCGTTGCTTTTATAGCCCACATCCCCATGCTGCCATGTGACATTACAATAAAGAGCAAAAGAAAAAAATGGCTACAAGAACCAAAAACAATTGATTGTTATCCATCTCAGGGAAGTTACACCAGTAAGATCCAAAGAACTATAGCAAACAATAAAAAGCTTTGTAACAAAGTCAGTTATGAAGGGGCATGACTGATCATCATGAGAGAGGTTTACAAAGGCCAGATTCACGACATCAGCACTCTGTTTTGATTAAATGATTCTGCAAGTAGGGCTTAAGCCAAGGGAGGCACTCATTTGTGAAGCACACTAATAGATTTTAATTAAGAAAAGGTCTAAAGGTTTGGCAAAGGCTTAAAACGGCGAGCTGCGGTCTTTGTTCATCATGATAGAAGGAATGACAAAAGGATGACACTACTGTTTCTCTGAGTCATACACAGATAAATGACTTTCTCACTTCATTTAAGAGGCAATGCTTCTACAGCAAGTGCTTGCACTTCTCTTAACATTATTAAACATTACAATAAATGTTAAAATCAGGCTGTGTGACCAGAATGAAGTAAAAGAAAATTAGAAATGTATTTTGTAGAATACTAAGTATTGTCCCAATAATAAGTGCCAAATATTTAAAACCTTTATAAAGAAAGCTGTCTACAATAGCAGCATTATTTACTGTAATGTTATTAAGAAATATGACTATAAAATTGTGGTAATCTGTGTTTACATGACATTAAGCAATGAGCCTTACTGGTGGTAAAGTTAAAGGTTTAGTGTTGAGCCACTCACTTACCTAGCTAAGGTAAAAAAATTCTACAGCATCCAGCACATTGGGATGTAATCAATATGTAAAATAACTATGGAAAACAGTTAGATAAAATACTTCCTTAAGATAAAAATTAATTATGTACTATGATACAATAAAAAACATGTCTCTGTAATGCCCTGTAATCACCACATACCTCACAGCAGTCTAATTAGTGGGCATCTAAAAGTTGTACCCGGGATAAACCAGGAAGAGTGAAGGAGACATAGACAAGATAGTACAAGAAATAGACAGTTCTTTATTAAAAGAGGTGAAATCAAAAATATCAATTATATCAAAAATTGCAGTTCAGTCAGTGAGAAATATCGCACCTGCAAGTCCATTAAATCACAGTTGGCGTGAATATAAAGGATTAAATAAAGAGAATAATTTCAAAACAGACAAAAACATAAGACACCCACAAAAAGTCTAATCCTTTTGCCTTCTTCTGTTCTTCAAAGACACTCCAAAAAAAAGGAAAACACAAGAAATACTCTCAGTCCTTTGTCCTTTTCCCATGTTGTACAAGGGACCTAAGGACTTCATTAAAAAAGAAAAATTAATCAAATGAAATAATGTCCAGTTCACTGCATTAACTGCACTTCATAGGCTCTCGGGGATAATCACAGAGTAACATGCACCCCCTTGTAACTTTACTCAGACAGCTCAGGATGCCTCCAATGCAAATTCCAATAGTGATGGACGTCACAACAGAAAATCTGAAAGCGATCTCTAATATCCACCTTACTGTTTTATATACTTATGGGATCACTTCCTCCAATCCCATCAGACACCTCAATCAGCCCCCTCCAATTATATAGTGTACCTTCACGTAGTTTGTTGTACAAGCCATAATCTAGAAGGAACCTTTTAAAGATTGGTTTATACATGGCACATCCAGGCTGGACATGAGGGCAAAGCAGTGAAAATGATGTCAGACGTGAAGGCCAGTCCCGGTATGTAGTTGGCATGTTCTGGGCTTTTATTTCAAGTTGCGCAATGAGTTGTTTCTAATAGCTTTATTATATTTACTGCATGAAGCTGGCACAGAGATGGCAATACAAATTGCACACTCGGTCAGTCACCAAAACACATTTGTTTTTGCTCCTTCAATCAATGCGTTAATAGTCTCCTAATCAGTAGGTGACAGTTTTTGCTCAATGTTGCATACTTAGATAATGTCGCAGCACAGAAAGTGAGACTCTGATGATGGAAGAAGTGTTGAACTAATTATTACTGGTTTAAAAAGAAAAAAAGGACAAGAAAGATTGACTGAAAGTGGTAAAAGAAGGGTGAGCATACAGTGCATCCAGAAAGTATTCACAGCACATCATTTTTTCCACATTTTGTTATGTTACAGCCTTATTCCAAAATGGATTAAATTAATTTTTTTCCTCAGAATTCTACGCACAACACCCCATAATGACAACATAAAAAAAGTTGGCTTGAAGTTTTTGTAAATTTATTAAAAATAAAAAAAAATGAGAAATCACATGTACATAAGTATTCACAGCCTTTACCATGAAGCTCCAAATTGAGCTCAGGTGCATTCTGTTTCCCCTGATCATTCTTGAGATGTTTCTGCAGCTTAATTGGAGTCCACCTGTGACAAATTCAGTTGATTGGACATGATTTGAAAGGCACACACCTGTCTATATAAGGTCCCACAGTTGACAGTTCATGTCAGAGCACAAACCAAGCATGAAGTCAAAGGAATTGTCTGTAGACCTCCGAGATAGGATTGTCTCGAGGCAGAAATCTGGAGAAGGTTACAGAAAAATTTCTGCTGCTTTGAAGGTCCCAATGAGCACAGTGGCCTCCATCATCCGTAAGCGGAAGATGTTCAAAACCACCCGGACTCTTCCTAGAGCTGGACGGCCATCTAAGCTGAGCGATTGGGGAGAAGGGCCTTAGTCAGGGAGGTGACCAAGAACCCGATGGTCACTCTGTCAGAGCTCCAGAGGTCCTCTGCGGAGAGAGGAGAACCTTCTAGAATGACAAGCATTTCTGCAGCAATCCACCAATCAGGCCTATCTGGTAGAGTGGCCAGACGGAAGCCACTCCTTAGTAAAAGGCACATGGCAGCCTGCCTGGAGTTTGCCAAAAGGCACCTAAAGGACTCTCGGACCATGAGAAACAAAATTTCCTTGGTTTGATGATACAAAGATTGAACTCTTTGGTGTGAATGCCAAGCGTCATGTTTGGAGGAAACCAGGCACCATCCCTACAGTGAAGCATGGTGGTGGCAGCATCATGCTGTGGGGATGTTTTTCAGTGGCAGGAACTGGGAGACTAGTCAGGATAAAGAGAAAGATGACTGCAGCAATGTACAGAGACATCCTGGATGAAAACCTGCTCCAGAGCGCTCTTGACCTTAGACTTGGGCGACGGTTCATCTTTCAGCAGGACAACGACCCTAAGCACACAGCCAAGATATCAAAGGAGTGACTTCAGGACAACTCTGTGAATGTCCTTGAGTGGCCCAGCCACAGCCCAGACTTGAATCCGATTGAACATCTCTGGAGAGATCTTAAAATGGCTGTGCACTGACACTTCCCATCCAACCTGATGGAGCTTGAGAGGTGTTGCAATGAGGAATGGGCGAAACTGGCCAAGGATAGGTGTGCCAAGCTTGTGGCATCATATTCAAAAAGACTTGAGGCTGTAATTGCTGCCAAAGGTGCATCGACAAAGTATTGAGCAAAGGCTGTGAATACTTAAATACATTTCTCAGTTTTTTTTTATTTTTAATAAATTTGCAAAAAACTCAAGTAAACTTTTTTCACTTTGTCATTATGGGGTGTTGTGTGTAGAATTCTGAGGATAAAAATGAATTTAATCCATTTTGGAATAAGGCTGTAACATAACAAAATGTGGAAAAAGTGATGCGCTGTGAATACTTTCCGGATGCACTGTAGGATTTTCATGAGTAGGAGACCGGCATGATGAACAGATTCACTTCAAATATTTTTGCAGGTCTTGTACAACACTAATCAACACATCATTTATTATTCTGGCACCCATGTCATCAGCCTCTTCTGCTGTGTGCAGGGCATGCGTGGATGTCTAACGTCATTTTCACAGCTTAGCCCTCATACCCCTTGTGGATGCATCAAATATAAATCAGCCTTAAGTCCTCAATCCACCCTCATGTAAGCATGTATAACCATGCCCACTCCAACTTTGACTACTCCCCGTTCAGTAATCTCTTCACTCTCTTTCGGGTCCTTTACTCTTTCATGAAATGGCCTTTTCCTTTATTCCTTGCAGCACTGTACCGCGTGACAGGGTCCAGACCCAGACGAGTTGTATAGTGCTTCCCCGGTTCCCCCTGCACTGCTTCAGACATCACCACATGTGAAACAAATGTCTCTGTAAAAGGCTGTAGTTGTCCATAAATATGGAAAGAACTGGTTACAAAGCAGTTTCTAAACTTCAGTGGCCCCATCGAACCACAGTTTGGGTCATAAGGTTCAAGCAAGCAAAATAATTTGGGCAATAGTTAAATGCCTACTCCCATTCACATCACAGCTACTTAAAGTCATCAACTCGGCATACCTGTCTGCCTTTTGAGTAATGGAATAAGAAGCCCAGGAGAACCCCACTCAGAGCCAGAGAGACAGAGAAAAGTCCAGAGAGTGAGTAATGGGGTTGTATCTTGAACCCTGGTTCCTGGAGCTGCTAGGCTTCCAAAAAGTTTTTGTTGTATCACAATTTTAATTGAGTTACTTTATTGCCATGTATCTCAAAGGCAACTCCATTCTTTTTTGTACTTGCTTTCTGTCAAATAAGCATATCTACCTCAATGCTAAAAAAATAATTATCATTATTTAAATTTAGATGAAGTATCAAAATATATTATATATAATTAAAAATAAAAATGGGAACATGTTCCCTTTGCATTTCAAAAGCAATCTTTTCCTTTTGTTGCATTCTGTTTCAGACCCCAAGATAATTTATTTAAAGACTACAAGAACAATCAAAGTTTAAACACAGAGCAAAGCTTTAGAAAAATGTTTTGTGCAATGTCTTCTTACATCATATGTTAAAGGGTTTGTAAACCATCTCTCTTGGCAATAACTGTCCTCAAACCTTTAATTTTGTGGAGAGTCAATATTTTACTGTTTGTTTGTGAAGCAAAATTAACCAGGATTATTGAAATTATTGCTGGAAAAATATTGCAAAGATGAATACCTGTCAAGAAGGATTTTGTAAAAGAAATTCCCTTGATGAAATACAGGAGCAAAACAAAAAAAAAACACAAAAATAAAACAAAACCATATTATTGTCATACCTAAAAATACACTTAAACCTCATATTCTTAGGTTTCATAACTATATCTTGATGAATTTCAAAATGAATTCTAATTTTGGTGATATGCAGCTGTTATTATGTAGTCATGTAGTTTATGCAACTGCTACTAAGGTAAGGTATTAATGTATCCGTCCATCAGTCCATCATGTGCAAAGCAGGAAGAACCCTGAAAGAGCTGCCAATCTATCTTTCTCTTTCAATCATTGGTTATTTATATTGAGAATGTGCACATCAAAGTTATATATGTGACCTCAGATGGCTGGAGAGTCCACAGATCTTGGACCAGTGAGGGCAGTGAGGGTTATTTTTTGGAGTGCTTCCTCCCCTCACATTTTTTATTCCATCTCATTAGAGAGGCAAGTAGTGTGAAACTGAAGTGCCACTCAGAAAATGTCATAAGGAATGTTTTATGGTATGGACCCCCAAATGTTGATTTAGCCTTGTGTAAACTTTAAAGGCATTTTTGAACTGCTTCTTATGGCTGCCCTGAATTATCTGACCACTTCTCAGCTCAAATTAAAGGAGTTTTATGAGGTAACAAGATTTGCTCATTCTAATGTAGTGGCGCATCTAGTTGAATTGGGTTTGCAGGATCATGGCTTCAATCCTGGTCATCTTTTCCTTGAAGAGCACACTAGAATTTGTGTAAGAATCTGCCCAGCTGAAATAGACAGTCTTTTGCAGTCAGTATTAATGAAATCTCAAGAATTTTTAGGTAACAGCAGGCTGCGTCTTCCGGCAGTTTGTTTTTTTTTAATAAATTCTAACTTTTAATAACACTTGTTCTTTGTTAATTTGATGTCAGATTTTTGAACATCATATAAACTGGCATTCTGTGGACTGTGAAGTGTCATTCCAGTTTTTACAACTTTAAATTGGACAACCTGACAACAAAAGCTTTCACTGTTAGATATTTATAAAATTAGCTTGACTGGTGCAAATGCTTTAAGCATCAGTATAAATATGTAAATAAGGAGTATACTGAAATGTACAAAAAACAACTGATTTTTTTTTTTAGGTTATCATCTTCTTTTGAACATAACTTTATTCTCCTTGCAACCTATATCGTAGTGATCATTTGTGGGCAAGAAATAGTGCACTGAAAATTAAGCAATTCTAGCACTCTCAATTAATGAACTGTTGTTGTATTTAGAACCATTCATTGATTAAACCATCAAAAGACTCATTATATCACAAAGAAGGAGAAATTTCCAAGTAAAGTTTAAATATGAGAGTCAGTCAAATATCAGATATAAGGTCAATTAAATGCTACACATTTAACCTAAGGTATATGCAAGAATAATACAGTGAAGTTGATGAAAAGCCCAAGAGACCGCGTCAGAGGGGTGGAGTAAGAAAAGAGTTAGTCAGTAGACAGAAATGCAACAAAGAAGACATGCGTCTTTAAGTGAGGCTTCAGTGAGTCCACCATGAAGCTTTACATATAAACTTATAAAGACAGTTAAATTTCCATTTTCTCTCTCAGGAATTTGTCAGTTTTGCCAAATAGGTTATCAGGTTAAAATTTGTTTTTTTAATGTTTACTGTATGCTATCCCTGCGGTGGGCTGGCGCCCTGCCCCAGGTTTGTTTCCTGCCTTGTGCCCTGTGTTGGCTGGGATTGGCTCCAGCAGACCCCCATGAACCTGTAGTTAGGATAGAGCAGGTTGGATAATGGATGGATGCTATCTGGGAAAGCAGATCTTTTCAAAGCCAAAGAGAGGCCATGTTCCATGAATGGCGCTTCATGGAGATGAAGAATATAAAGAATTGTAATTTCTTACTGTGTTTCCAAATATTCATTGCCTACTCAGGCTAATAATAATAATCCCTGCATGGATTCAGGGTTAGAATAGGTCCACTGCCTGTCGCTGTATGTTGCGACATCATGATTACAGAAATCTCACAAAAAATCCATACCACAAGGATTGTTATGCAAGTGACCAAGGGCTGCAGTCTTCATTGAGGATCCAGGATGAAGCCGAGAAATGTGGTACTGGAACAAATTCTCCCCATGCAAAGCTGGGCAACTCTCTTAATGAGGACAGCCCTCACCAAGGCTACCCGACTTCCATCAAACATAATAACTCAGTAACGACAAGGCAGAAACAGACAAGGGATGAGCATAAGGATGTAAATGGAGACATTTTATACAACTTATTGTAAGTCTTCCTTACAATAAAAGCTGGTGCCAAAGAAACCTTGATAAGAGAGTAAATATGGATACAAACAAGCCAGAAAACAATTCACATATTAGAAGACTCTGAAATAACAAGACCCATGACTGAAGTCTCTGCAACAATTCTTGCAGTAGAAGACAAACAACAAGTTACAGAGAATACTGGTGGGTGATACGCAACAACCAGGCATATAGTAACAGAACAGGCACAGCAGGTAGTTGCCTGGAGCCCCTGAACTAAGAGGGGGGCCCATGAAGGCATCCATTTACATAGGTACTCATTGCAATCATAAATCTACACACTACAACAACATTCTGTCAAAGAGGTCCCCAATCTCTGTTGTGACGAACGTTATTAATGATAAATGGAATCAGTACCATCTTCATATATCATTAAAAGGATTTACATATCTGAAAGCAAAACATGGAAAAAAAACAGGAATAGGAGAAAAGGACTGGTAAGAAGTACAGAATCTGTAATGCTGATTCAATTAAATATGGTCATGATAACCTGCACACATTTAATTAGATGGGGCTAGAACTGAACTGCCACCTTTGAAGGAACATCTATATTTTGTCAGAGTATTTTATAGCAGCAGAGGAAAATCACTGAAAATTTATCTGGAATGAGAAACTAATCAAATCTCTCAGTAAAACAAAAATTACAGTTGGAATAAAAGCTGACATCCGACAAGGAGAAGAAACCAACGACCTGAACTTGATTATCCAGTCAGTGAAGAAAGCTTGAATGCAAGTGACTCACAGCAAACCAGCTAAACTCTGGATGTCCAGAAGAAACTGAAAACTCCCAGGCAATGGTGAACTTGGTGCTAAACTTAAGTTAAATTTGTTCTATACTTGTCGAGGGCACGTTTATACAGTATGTTGTGGGCTCTGGCTCCTGCAGTATGTGCACCTTAGCTTTTAGGCCTGCAAACAGCAATTTTGAAAGTTACAGTAACACCTTTATGAGACATTTTTTGCTCATTTACTTTTTTTAATATAACAATATGCAATTTGTATTTATTTTTATTATCATCTGCACCTTATATTATGTTACATTTTATTTACTTTTTTTACTTATTTAGATTTTTAAAATTTATTTTATTATTATTGCTTTTCTATTTTCTGTACAAATGTTGTTTTATTGTATTATTTTATTTAGGTAATCTTTTTTTTTTTTCAAAATAAAAATAAAGTATTTGTGTTTATTAAATACTCTTTGTTAATCTTATTAATATAGACTAAAATAATGGTAATATATTTTACCATATGATGAGCAGGGAGAGGGACTTGGAGGACCCTTTGGAGTTTCTTGCCTAGGGCCACCAGAATCCCTAGAATCCCCTCTACCTACAACAAAAAATTAAAGAACATATCCAACAAATACAAGAAGAAACAAAGTGCAAAAAAACTACACTACTTAAGATTAAAAACTTGAAAAAGACAAAAAGGATAATCCAGGTCCATAATTCTGCCGTTTAGGAAATTAATGGCCCACTGCAGAGAGATCTATAGCGCTGTTACTGCTGTATTTCACAAATTCAGTCTAAGGCCTTCTAAGTTGAAAGTTAAGAAACCAAGGGGAAAAAAACTGGAGAAAGGATCATATGTTAGGCAAGAAAAAAATCCAAATGTTAAAGGAAATTTAATATAAAGAACAGAGAAGATATTTTGACTGCCTAGGAAACCATCAAACAACAAATCCAGGCAAAAGGTCAAGGGCTATAGGAATCTTGACAAACAAAGGAGATTTTATAGCCACAACAGACTTTTCCGAGAAAGCCTAAATTGTTACAAAGAAATTGGAAAAGTAAAATCCATCTGGAAGAAGCACCTACTCTTCCAGAGACAGAAGAATTGTGGATTAAAATTTGGGAGGACAAAAACACAATGAAATGCAAAATGGATAGAAGACAAAAAAAAATTCCATGTAATGAATCTCATAATTCTGCATGAAGACCTAGTTATTGCTTGCACTGACATCTTAGACAACCCAGATACATGTCCTGAGTAGATGACTCGAGATATTATACCCTAAAAACACCCTAAGAAAACCATTAAAATGTCAGGCTTATCACCTGTTTACCAACAATGGAAAAAGGCTTAGACTTCTTTAAAGGCAGAAAGAGTCTACAGGAAGGACCTATTCCCTGAAGAACAGTAGGGATGCTGGAGATGCTGCTATGACACAAAATCAATTACCGATAAATTGGATAAAAACAGAAGAAATTAAATAATAGAATAAAAACCTGGTATCCTCATGGATCGATTACCAGAAGACTTTTGACAAAGTGACAACCCTCAGAAATAAGCAAAAGCCTATAGCTGTATCAAATATACCCACCCATAATTGCTGTCATAACAGAAAATATGTAGATGTGGAAAACTATTCTTTATTTAAACAATCAAATAGGCTCATAACAATTAGGTACATTAACATCAAGAATGGTATATTCATTATCTCCTATTTTATTGTCTTGAAATGGCCCTTAGCACAATGCTTAAGAACAGTGGCTATGACTACTTCACACAAGGAGAAACCATCAGTCGTCTGTTTAACAAACTTTCACCAAGGATGGAAACCAAGTATAGGGATTCTAACCATTGTAAAATCTTTCAGCATTGATTTCTGAATGGAAATGGGGTTGGACCAATATACAGTACAAAGGCCACTATTAAGAGAAGAAAAATCACCCAAACTAAAAAGTTTCTGAATATGGAGCATGGTGTGGACCTAGCTCTAGAGGTGGAACAAATAGTACAGTGAAGGAAATATTTATTGTCATAATAATAACATGATGCCTTTTGATTAAATGACAGTCAATCCAGGGTTGGTTCTTGTTTTGTGGGCTAGACTTAACTACATGCAATCCTGTGACTGGATTATGCAAACTTAGAAAATGGATGGATGATAAAAAAAGATATATAATAATAATAACCTACCAGTCAAGCTTGGGAGAGTTGCAAAGGCACTTCAACCCAGTGCCTACAAATAATATCAATGACTGAATAAAAGGGAATAGCTGGACACACAGTGTATGGTTTTGAGTAGAAAGATGGACAAGACAACATTGGGAAGTCCCAAAGACAGAGTCTGATTGGTGGAGAGTGAAAGAGAGAGAGAGAGAAATGGCACGGTAGGAGAGCACAGGGATAGGCAGTGTGAGTGTAGGCTAGAACAGATGAGATGAATCTATCAGGTCTATTGTTTTAGTGCCATCTCCTGTAGCCCTGACAGCAGGAATGGAAGAGAATGCAGCAGGTGATGGAAGAGAAAAATAAATGGAAGTGTCTGCAAACTTACCTGCATTACCACATGTTATACTCTTCTTTCTGATGTTTGGTACATTAATAATGATACTTATTATAATAAATATAATATCTTTAAACCATTCATTGCAGCAATCACAACACAACCTTAACTAATACCTTGTCTTCGAAGACGATGTTTGTACCAAGGTTTACACTGAAAGAAAACAGCATCATTTAACTTTAACAAAACTATTAACTTCTATTAAGAAGTTAAGTCTGAGCAACAAATCAGTTATTCAATCAGTTGTGGTAATTTTCATTGTTTGTTACTGCCTCTATTGTTGTGAACAACAGCATCTGGCCCCAATCCTAAGCATAACACCTTCAAGTTACACAGTCTGTGACTAATTGCGTGACCTTCAATAAAAGGTGGCATAGGTTTACAAGCCTGTTAGGTGAGATGGAGTGAAATTTCACAACAGGTAAGAAGTGTTGGCACATGAATAGCAGAGCAGTTTTGTACAAATTAAAGTGACAGTGTGGCTGGCAAGAAGGTCAGCAGGCTGTTCAATTAATTTTATTTCTTTTGTTCTGTTAATGAGAAGACATAGCAGTGCAGAAGGAAACATTTTTGAGCCAGTGGTCATTTTGTACAATCCCATGAGCTTCTTCTTACAGTCCTCTAAATATCCTGTCAGGTAGACTAATGCCAGTGTAAGGTACAGTAATTCCTGCCATGTAGTTTGTGCTGAATTCTGTACATGGATGCAGAAGGTTAATGGCTGGGTGTAAGTGCATGTTAAAGTCATGTGACATTGTTGCTTGGGGAAAAAGCATACAATTGTGAATTGTAATTTTAATACGTATAGTTGTCACAACTATGATATGCTTTGTTATGCCTGATACACAACTTAGAGTAAATGTCATACTTCATGTTCAAAAGCAAATGGCTGTATTGAAAAGACCAAGCATAGAATTTATATTAACAGTTTGCCAATCACTCAAAGAGCGCCGTGCGCTACTGAAGACACACTTTAAGCTATTAATGGCAGTACTGGAGTATCAATCTGTTTCTACTTTTATTTAAAGCAGTTCACATCATTCCGTGACTTTCCAGAGGCAGGTATAAAGTGATTTTGCTGGCACCGTAGATAGCACCCTCTCTAACATGAAAGCAAAATAAAGAAAGTAAAACAATTTCAAATGCTAGGCTGGAAGATAAAGATTCACAGCATGGCTTTCTGTGTGCATTTGGAGTATTGTGAAAGCAATGTACTTTAATAGCATTTCAAGGGGATTAAGGTTACATATTGATGCAAAATGTACAGCGGAGGCCTAGTGAGTTAAATATTAGTTGGAAGTAAAATGTATTTACACAGATTCTGACAGTTCATTTCCAGGTGGGAGTCTGTTGTCTTTTGTATAGATTGCAGCTTCAGTCTTCTTACTGCTAAGTTTTAGACAGCTTGTCTTCTGTGCCCTAGCTAAACCTATTAATATTTATACCTTCCATTCACACTCCAGTCAAAGCCTATAAGTTTCAGATTTTTCTGATTTAAAAGCTATTAAGATGCATGACCCTCTTTAGCGATTTATTTGGTGCTCTAGGAGACCATGCAATCAGCTTACATTTAAGAAGAAAGCACAAATCATTACTGTTTAAATATTGTCCTATACTGTGTCCATTTGTAGTCCGTCAAAGAGCAGTCAGGAGCATTAATGCATTCATTTATCTCAGATGAGCAGGTTATTATATCAGCCTTTCTTTTTTGTAGGAGATTGCCTAGCAAAGAAAGATTTGTGTGGAAATAGCTTCTAATTTCAACTAATAGCTTCTGTCATCACATTGTTTGTAATTTATGCAATATTCATGGCCGTTATTGTGAATGTGTTTTCAGGGATATACAGGAGTGTTAAAATTTAGCAATTAAAAGGAGCAACAATCATAAAAGGGACTATCAATAAATATGCATAAACATACAGTCACAAACAATTTGTGTTGGGTTGACTGATGTGCCTTGCTTTTTTTGATGCCCTAAATATTAACCATTTAAATGGAGATCTTTCACTCCACAGTCAGTCCCACTTAGTGGTTCTGCTTCAGAACACACAGTCCCCTTGTGTGTGTGTGTGTGTGTGTGTGTGTGTGTCAATGCTAGGAGTGTCTATGGGCAAAATGATCAAGTTTAAACCTGAATGTTTCATTTTAATATTGTGCAATTTGGTGTTCAGGCAATGAACATAATCATTCTGCATATCCAATAAACTGCTATTCAGAACTTGTGCAAGTTTTAGCCTAATACGCACTGCATGAGAGACACGGCACAGGTTCTTGGAAACCCTGAATGCCCAGGAGTATATGTTTTATTACTCTGTGTCATAATCACATCTGAACATCTTAAAATAATTCTTTATGCTTTTCATGTTATGCCTATTGGTAAAGGCAAACGAGTTTGTATGAAGGGACCAGGTGCCTCATGTGTAAAACAATGCATACTGTATAAGCCATTTCTTATTCAAAAGTTAGGGTTTATAAACCACAAACTTGGCATTAAAATTGGCTGAGTTTGACTACTCATAAGTCACAATACAGTTAATTGAGATGTTCTTTCAATACAGCTATCCTCAAAGTTGGTAATAATGCCTAATCCCCTTATTGTGTAGCCAATCAACTATATTTTGTTTATAAAAAGGGAGTGCAATGTGTTGTAAGACATAAGTGGCATTAACAGTGTTAGGAAGATATCACCAATGCCAGGCTATACAAGAAGCAAGAATTCAGAAATCGGGTCAATTTTTTGCTCATGATGATGATTGGCTTATTTGCTGTGTCGTGAATAAAGACTGTCCACAAAACAAAAAACGAGTTTGGGAATGTCCCCGTATAATGTCCAGCGGACTTAGCAACAAAACATTTGCAAAAAATTACCAAAAAGCAAGGCAATTGATCAACTGTAACATTGATGTGCCGTTTATATAGAAAAATATGGCTGACGGAAGTGATGTGGCAGGAGATGACGTCAGTATGGGTGGAAGTGATGTCATCATCGGGAGACTGGAAGTGATGTCATCATCTGGAGCTGGAAGTAACTTCTCTACTGGGAGACCAGAAGTGACATCATCAGCTGGAGTCGGAACTGCAAGTGACATTGAGTGGCCATCTTGTGAATCCGGAAATTTGAGTGGCGAGTACAAGGGATCATTTTTCTTCTTTTGGTCTGGTGAAAAAGACAGAGAGGCGTTAGTACCGTAAATTAACCCTTCATCTCATGATGTTTCACTCACCTCAGGGCTTGTTGACTGCCTCCTAAGCGTACGTGTGTGACAATTGATATAAACTTCATAGAGTCGTCATATTAGAGTTGTGTGCAGAATTGGAGCCTACATTACAGGTTTCAACAATTGTATGGCATTTGGTGACACTGCTTTTCAGTGTGAACTGGTGTACCAGTCAGGAATCCCACAAGCATCCCTGAACTGTGTCATGCCATCTGCATTGGGATGTTTAAGATGCTACCCAGATACATCCAATTTCCTTACAATCAGAGTGAGCAGGCTGAGATCAAAAGCAATTTGCAGTGATTGCTGATTTTCCTAATGTAACCAGCGCAATTAACTGCACCAATGTCGCAATAAAGGCACCATTACAGAATGAATTTGCTTTTGTAAACAGAAAGCACTTTCATTCAATTAATATACAACTAATATGTGATGATCAAATGTGTCTAACTAACACTGTTGTGCAGTGACCCAGGTCAATCCACAATTACTTTATTTTAACAAACAATAGTGTTTGACACAGACTTCAGGGTCATGCCGTGTGTTATGGTTGGCTTCTTGGTAAGTAGGTTAGCAATTCAGTTTAGTACATTAAAGATAAATTACATATTTTTTTTTTTTAGGTTTTAAGAGGGAACCACACTCGGATCCATGCTCTCCATACCACTCACCAATCTGAAAACGCCACAAGAGATGAGATTTAATGAAAGATACTCCCGCGCGTGACATGTCATAGAACAGAGCATTGATTCATTGAAAGATAGATGGTGGCATCTGAGCTCATCAGGCAGTATTCTGCTATACAGCCCCACAAAGATTTGTTGCATTGTGATGGTTTGTGCAGTGCTACACAACATAGTGCAGAAACATGGACCGTATCTGCTACCTGAGATAGGCTGAGATGTACACTAAGTGAAGGACAAGACAATGATAATGAGTTGGGGTACCAGCCTGTTGACCCCGTATAATTGAAGGTTTGCATAAAAACAAAAGCATAAAACGGCAAGAAGAGACTGGTCCAGTTAGATGGATACTAGAAATGTCATCAGAGGTGTTATAGCCGTCAACCATTTGGCCTGCAGAGGGAGGAAGACGAAAGTCTTTAGGACACAGCACCAACCCCTGGAGCAGCTATAGAAATATAGTCACAAGAGACTTTCACCTGCACGTTATGCACACATGCATGACAGGGCATAAATGTCCTTCCATCCCAAACGACATCAATGCAATGCTAACGCAAAGTTGTTTGGATTTTATACATTGAATGTAAAGTCACTTGTATGTATTGCAACACTGATATCTAGGAAAAATGATATATTTTTTTATAATTTCAATAGGAATTTTCCTAACATCTCACAGATCTGAATGTACAGCCTACATCAATTCAAAATGAATTCAGGCTCAATCATTTTTTTGTGTGTATAGAATCTAATCAGTCAATACACATCGCATTGGTCCCACAGAAGCGGTCCGGGACTTCGAGACATACAAACTGGAGAATCTTCATCATGCTCTCCAAGTTCTTTAAATGTCTTTTGGCACATTAGAACTCGGATGCCTAATATAGTCTACTCAATAGCCACTCAACCATAAAAGGCTGCTTGAGGAAGTGCTGCTGAGACAGTTGTCCTTCCCATAGGTTTTCCCATCTCAGCAGAGAACTTCTGAAACTGTGTTATAGTGACCATTAGGTTCTTAATCACCTCTCTGACTAAGTTCTTTCTCACCCAGTTACTCAGTTTGGTCGGACAGCCTACTCTAGGAACAGTCTTGGTGGTTCCAAACTTCTTCCATTTCACAATTATTGTGCTTCTGGGAATACTCAAAGCTTTAGAAATGGTGTTATATCCTTGCCCTAATATATGTCCTGCCACAATTTGAACACATGGGCCTTTGATTTTATGGATTTGTTCTTATTCTGACATGCAATATGCATTGTGGGACCTTATATACACAGATGTGTGCCTTTGTAAATGATGTCCAAGCAATTTAATTTACCACAAGTGGACTCTAATCAAGTCCTAGACGCAACTCAAGGATAATTAAAGCAAAAAGGATATACCTGCCCTCAAGTTGGAGTGTCATAAAAAAGGACCTGAATATTGATTGCAGTTTTTGATCAGTAATAAATATGTAAATGTTTTCGCTTTGTCATAATAGAATATTGAGTGCAGATTCAAGTGCAAAAATGACAAATTTATCCATTTAAGTTTTTGGTGTCCAGTACCCTACCTGAACAACATTGTCCCGGTCATCAAAGTTGGGGGTGTGCTGGCCTCTATACTTTTAAATGAGTACCGTGGACCCAGCTTTCATTCCTGGAGACACTGTACTGGCAAATGTCAGCCAAGAATCATTGTGGTATCTCGCCTGCCTTCAGTGGTTCCTTTTTGTCTAGGATCAGTTCTTGTTCACATCTGCTGTGTTTGCCTTCCTCTAGTATCTTCAGGAAATGTCCTCCTATCCCAATCTAGTGCCCCAACTTATGATTATTTCTTGGACAGTGTCCAGTAGCTGTCCGTATCTTAAAGCCTGTATGAATCATTTTGTCTGTCTCAGATTTTATGAGGGGGGCTTCCCTCTTACCATTGCCACCTGGGTGATACCTTTAATCCTGGTAAACTCTTTTTAGTCCCTTAAACCTTTAGCTATATAATATAAAATAAAAGGATCTCAATGTGGAACATGGTTGTCATTGGAAACAGCTGCTTATACTGTAGCTTCAGTTCAAATTGTAATGTCAAATAAAAATGTATTTAATATCATTATGAGTTTAGGAGATTTTAAGTAAGCATGCATCAGTGAAGATCAACCCTTTATTATAATTTTCAAGCTATTGTTAATATCATCTGCGGTGAGCTGGTGCCCTGCCTGGGGTTTGTTTCCTGCCTGCGCCCTGTGTTGGCTGGGATTGGCTCCAGCAGACCCCCGTGACCCTGTAGTTAGGATATATCGGGTTGGATAATGGATGGATGGATGTTAATATCATTCATAAGAGAAAATGGCCTGTCAGTTTTCCTAAGAGAATGGTCTTTGACATTAATCTTTACTGTGACTATACTGTATCAATCAATCAATCAATCAACATTTATTTATATAGCACATATTCATACAAAAAAATGTAGCTCAAAGTGCTTTACAAAATGAATAGAAAAATAGAAGACACAATAAAAATAAACATAAGTCAACATTAATTAACATAGAATAAGAGTAAGGTCCGATGGCCAGGGTGGACAGAAAAACAAAAAACTCCAAAAGCTGGAGAAAAAATAAAATCTGTAGGGGTTCCAGACCAAGAGACCGCCCAGTCCCTCTGGGCATTCTACCTAACATAAATCATCATATTTTCATGGAAGGACCTGATGATGATGGTCACGTAGACTTCTGGCTTTCAGTCCATCATTGTTGGAGCATCATGATGCTTTGAGTAGGTGGTGGTGGCAGGCCGCCACCACAAAGAAACCGGAAAAAGAAACAGAAGAGAGAGTAGGGGTCAGTACGAATTTTAGAGCCACCATGAATAGTTATTATGAAGAATTGAACATACAGAGTATCAGGATTATGTTAAAGTGAAGTTATAAAAGGCCATGTTAAAGTAATGTGTTTTCAGCAGTGTTTTAAATTGCTCCACTGTATTTGCCTGGCGAATTCCTATCGGCAGGCTATTCCAGATTTTAGGTGCATAGCAGCAGAAGGCCGCCTCACCACTTCTTTTAAGTTTAGCTTTTGGAATTATAAGGAGACACTCATTTGAAGATCTAAGGTTACGATTTGGAATATAACATGTCAGGCATTCCGATATATAAGATGGAGTGAGATTATTTAAGGCTTTATAAACCATAAGCAGTATTTTAAAGTCAATCCTGAATGACACAGGCAACCAGTGTAGTGACATCAAAACTGGAGAAATGTGTTCGGATTTTCTTTTCCCAGTTAGGATTCTAGCAGCTGCATTCTGCACTCGTTGCAAATGATTTATGTCTTTTTTGGGTAGTCCTGAGAGGAGTGCGTTACAGTAATCTAGTCTACTGAAAACAAAAGCGTAAATTAATTTCTCAGCATCTTTCAATGATATAAGAGGTCTAACTTTAGCTATGTTTCTTAAATGAATTAAATGCTGTCCTAGTGGTCTGATGAATATGCGATTTAAAATTCAGATTACAGTCAACGGTTACCCCTAAATTTTTTACTTCCGTCTTAACTTTTAATCCTAGTGCATTAAGTTTATTTCTGATAACCTCGCTGAATCCATTATTGCCAATTACCAAAATTTCAGTTTTCTCTTTATTTAGTTTGAGAAAATTACTATTCATCCATTCAGAAATACCAGTAAGACATTGTGTTAGTGTATCAAAGAGTCGGAGTCATCAGGTGCTATTGATAAGTACAGCTGTGTGTCATCAGCATAGCTGTGGTAGCTCACATTGTAACCTGAGATAATCTGACCTAACGGAAGCATATAGATTGAGAATAACAGCGGACCCAGGATAGAGCCTTGTGGAACACCATATCGGATATCATGTGTCTTTGAGATTTGATTACCACAACTCACAAAGAATTTTCTCCCTGCCAGGTAGGATTCAAACCAATTTAAGACACTGCCAGAGAGGCCCACCCATTGACTAAGGCGATTTCTAAGAATATTATGATCAATGGTGTCAAATGCAGCACTCAGATCTAAGAGGATGAGAACAGATAAATGGCCTCTGTCTGCATTTACCCAAAGTCATTTACTACTTTAACAAGTGCAGTTTCTGTACTGTGATTTGTTCTGAAGCCTGACTGAAAAGTATCAAGAATAGCATGTTTATTTAGGTGGTCATTTAACTGCATAATGACTGCCTTCTCTAAAATTTTACTTAAGAAGGGCAGGTTAGAAATGGGTCTAAAATTTTCAAAGGCAGAGGGGTCAAGATTATGTTTCTTAAGAAGGGGTTTAACTACAGCAGTCTTAAGACAGTCTGGAAAGACCCCCGTATCTAATGACGAATTTACTATGTCCAGAATATTGTCAATTAGAACGCCTGATATTGTTTGCAATTGTGGATTGATTGCAAAATGCAAGTCTTAAAATCAAACTAAATGTACTGTTTACAGTATCTGTTCCATTTGCCTTGTTTTGTAAAATTATTTAAATGTTTTAGTATTTTTCAGTTGTATCTTCCTGTTACACCGGTTTTTAAAAATGTACACACTTACATTATGTATCTCCAAAATAATACACCATTAATATATGACTTCAAGTCAAATCAAGTAGTAATCAATGAAGTCCACTGCAAATGTCTGTATGAAAGGCCTATCATTTTGTACTTTATTGCACTGGGCTGTCATTAATGTGATTTTCATTGCCCACTGCAACCCTGAGCAGACACTACATGATTTATGCTGATCGACTAGAGGTGTGAAAACTCCTATCCAATCAGAAAGGAATGTTTTTTTTAAGGAGGCAATGCAGAGAATATTGATCAGGAATCAAAGAGGAATGGCACAGTTTGACCAGATTGATATATTTCATGCATGTAGAAACTACTGTCACCAGATCAGCACAACTAGGAAGTTTCAAATCTATCAGGATTGCTATACATTACTGTTATGTGCACAAATACATCACTGATAAAACTCGTCAATGCTTACTTGTGATGTCACTCCAAACAAAATTATATTATTATGTCATACCTTTTAAGAATAAAAAATGTAGATCATATGAAAATTACAAATGAGAAAACATTAATTATGCAATGTGTACTTTTATTTTCAATTACTTAATTGCAAGATCAAATATTTAACATTTTCAGTAATCTAGTGAAGTGTAATTGCTTTACATTTTGACAAGGTACTTGGTATAGTTTGTGGTGGCATGTGTCACATTGCATGACAAAGTAAACTATACATTTTTATATGTAAGTCTAATATCTTTCCTTATTTCAATATATCATTATTACTGTAGTACCTTGTTATGGACTAACTTCCCTTCTGGTGTTGATTAGTTGCTGTGCCCAATGCTTCCTTCGACCAAAAAACAAAAAAATAAATAAATAAACACATTGGGTATGAATAAGTAATTTATATACAGGTAAATAATACACACACAAACAGTATACATACAGTACAGTGTGTGTATAAATACAGTATACTGTATATACAGTGTATCTATAGTTGTCACACACAGGTTCTTAGGAAACAGCTTCAGGGCTTGTCAACTTGTAATTCCGCCCTAAGCTAAGGGTTGGTGCTGTCTTATATTTCTTCTCTTTCTTGCTGTATAGATCCAGATACAAACATATCATTGGTTCATGACATCATATCCGGTTCTGGGTCTTTTGGACCTGTCCCTTCCACCTCCCTGACTTCAAAACCGGTACCGGCACCAGCACCAGCACCATCCACTTCTCCAATCTTATCAGATACTCACGTGTGGAAAGATGTTTCTTGCACGACATGCTAATTCATCAAAAATATTAATGTTTTTAATAGAAATTGATCATTTTTTAACAAGATACCATTATGTTGATTTAGAAATGCAACCAAAACATTGCTAGTGTTGCTAATGGCTATTATTGTTTAAAAACAAATGATTTTTTAATTTATTATTCCCATATGACTGCAAAGCCCTATTTTCAGCAGCCATTCCTTCAGTGTCTTATTGGTCAACACTCTTCACTTACCCTTAATCAGTCATGAACAAATGTTAATTTGTTATTAGAGAAACCTTTGTAATTGCATCAACACCACTGAAACTTGTTATTCTGTTAATTTGTGTTACACAGTACTGGCATTTGTAAAGTTCAGTTCTGGGCTCCAAAATGGCCAAAGCAAAACAGCTTTCTCAAGAAATATGCCTGGCTATTGTGGTTTTGTAGAATGAAGGCTATTCTATGTGGCAGATTACCAATGAATTCTTAAGATTTCATATAAAGTCTACTACTGTCTTGAGAGGACAGTGAAAACTGGATCTTCTTCTTCTTTCGCCTGTTTCTGTTAGGGGTTGCCACAGCAGAGCGTCTTGAGACGACAGTGAAAACTGAATCTAACCAGGAGAAAAAGAAGGGGAAGGCCTAGATGCACAACCGCATTAAAGGATAAGTGCATCAGTGTCTGTAGTTTGAGAAACAAACACCTTACGGGTCCAAAGTTAGCTTGTTCCTTAAATACACAGCAAGTACCATAAGTTATTTGAAACAGTGAAAAGACATTTCTGGGATGCTGGCCTTAGACGTCAAGTTTCAAAGAAAGAGCCAAAACTGAAACTGGCAAATATAAAGAAAACATTAAAATGGGCAAAAGATCTTAAGCATTGAATTGAAGACGGCTGGAAAAGCATATTATGGGCGGCATCCTGGAGTTATTTGACAACTTATTTAAAAAAGTCACTAGTGGTTGCTAACCTTTATTTTAAATGTATTACAAATAAATAATTATAATACATAAACAGGATTATATATTGATACAGGTGATAAGAATGGTGTAGGAGGAGAATGGGCATCTAAGCTGAATTGGAGGCAGTCTCATTACCTGGACGGGAGGCCAGTGCTATGAGGCAAGCAGATTGGCCAGTCGAATAAGGAAATATATTTGTACCAGGCCAGTTTGTTTTAAGGGATGGACTGAGAAGAACCAAGGATCGGGATTGGTTCTATCCCCCATACATTGGGTGGTAGTGGTCCTCATACGATAACACAATCGGGACACCCATAGGGGTACTTGGGACTTGGAGTCCAGAAGGGTGCTGTTAGGGAAAGACCTTTCTACTTTTTCTATGGCCTGGAAGTGCTTCCTCAAGGACACAGTGTGACACTGGAAGCTTTCCCAGGTCCAACATAAAAGAAGTCTGCTGCCTCACATGAGGAAGTCAGAGTCGGGAGGCACCATAAAACACTCAGCGGAGGAAGCATTATTATTATTGTGACTGTGCATTGTCATTGTGGCTGATTGCTGGGGAGAAGATGTGCCTTATAAGAATAAAAATCCTTTATTTATCCTACTTTGTCTTCAGTTTGGGACTCACTGAAGCTCCCTTGCAGTCACAGTGGGAGTTGATATTAAAAGATGGCTGAAACTCCAAGACAAACATCAGCCAATCAACCAGACAAATTGTGCTTTCCCACTCTGTATTTTTCAGCATTTCATGGGGGAAACCAAATGGAATACATTTCATAAAGTGGGAATTAGAATGGGAATTAAAAACAAGTGATTGTACCAAATATCTTAAAGAATGCACATTACTGCAAAAGAGCATAAAATAAATTACTTTTGGTTCAGGCAATATACTTAATATGATCACAAGGGCCTTCTTTTAAAAGCTAATCAACAGAAATCGAGACTGATGTATTAAAGCTGATTTCCAGCACAGCTGGGGTGAAAACCTGGCACTTAAGAACTCCAGTGTTAGTGTCATGTTAAATCTGGATTTCTGCTCAGGTCTACACTGCTGCTCATGTTTAACGGAGATTTAGAAACATGAATTTATTTAAAATGACTTACACTTTGTAAATGATAAAACTGTCTGCTACTGCAAATGCTTAGGATAGTCGCAAAGATTGGCATCACATTTATATTTTATAATAAAAGGCACAGCACAGCTAATACCCTAATTCCTAAATTTTTGTTGACCTCTTGAAATAAAAAAATGCCTTAATACAGACAGTCTGAATCTTGAAAAAACACAGTAAATCGAGTTGATATATATGTTACACTCTTGTGTGCCAAACATATCTCTTGGCAAAGTATCTGTGTTATATTTACAATCTGCTACTGACTCTTTATATTTTTCTTAGAAATGTATATTCATTTTGAAACTTTGTTTGTAAGGCTTTGAAACACACCATATCTTAGTGTGAAACTTACATCTTCACATCAGGATCCATGTCATCACTCAAAATCCCTGCTCTCTGTGAAGTGCTGCTTACAGTCGCCTATCTTAGGTGTAGTGCCTTACTGTCATCCATGACACTGCGTTAATGAATATATAGATAATGACACCCTTATAAAACCAAATGGCTAACTGACTGTGATTTGGATTTCTTCTCTTTCTTTTTAATTTTGGGTGTGCCATTGTGTGATATGAGTTTCAGATTTTTTTTTTCTTGGAAGAGTATGTGTCATTTGTGATACTTTATTAAAGATCTTGGTTTGCTTTTTCATCTTCTTTGTTTTAAAATCAAAGATTTGTAACTGTCACTCCCACCACTATTTTAAACAAGGTTGAATTACCAAGAGAAGCATTTGGGTACACCGATTCAAAATGGGATTTGTGTAACTGATTGCCTTTGAGGGGAAATCATGTAAACCACAGGGCTGTGAGATGTTACTGCAAAGAGTTGAGGTAAACACTGGGGCAAACAAAAAGAAAAAATTCAATAAGTAAAAAGAAACCATCTGCAAATGTCTAGAGTAAGGCAATTCCAATTATATTGCATATGTCTGTTTTGCAACGTTTTTCACTGTTGCTAACTTTTAAGTTGGAAGAACCATTTTGTGAAAACAGTCTTCAGTCAAGATAACCACTCAAGATTTTTTTTTTGATCTCCAGTCAGTGTATATATTTTCTGAATTTATTTTTTTCACTGAAGGTTTGTAGGTATTTTAAACTTCTCTTCACAGAAACCAACTATGAATTGGATACCAGCTGATTACAGGGGTACACTAATATGTCCACCTGCTAATGGTAGAATTAATAATACTTTTTAAATAATCTACCATTTGTGATAGATGAAGGTATTATGCAGGTGTATTGTTATTGGTTTAAAGGAGCCCCAGTAGCGTTTCTTGGCACACTTCTGTGTGAGGCTTAAAGTCCTCAGTGTTAATATGCCAGAGAGAAAATATGCATTGTTCATAACAGTTTTCTTTTAACTCTTTCCTTTGTTACAACTTCCAGGAGGTCCAGAGTGCATTCCATAGCTGAGCTGGACTTTTTAATCATCTTGTTTATTTGGTGGGCTTCTCTTGAATTGATGCTACTAGCCCGGCATACCTTTTGCACAAAAAAATCACACTGGCCATCAAAGAGTTGTAGAAGATGTGAACGACTACCCACATTAAAGGAACACGGTCTCTTTCGAAAAAAGAGCCTGCTCTGACCTTTCTCATATAACTCCTCTGTGTTATGAGACCATTACAACCTGTTATTGATGTGGACCCCCAAGAACTTGTAGGAGTGGACCACCTGTACATCCAATCCTTAAACAGTGACCAGATACAGAGGTGAAGCCAAAGTCAATTACCAGTTCCTTAGTTTTGCTGATGTCTATTTACAGACGTATTTTTCTGCACCAAGGTACAACGTTCTCCACCTGACTCCTATTTTATGTCTCAGTCTCCTTATCAATACACACCATAAGTACAGAGTCATCTAAGAATTTCTGCAGTAGATATGACCTGGGGCCTCATGTATAACACTGTGTGTAAAATTCACACTAAAACGTACTGACAAAACTAGAAATATGAGCATGCACAAAAAATTCAGATGCATAAAACTGCGTAAGCAAAATTCTATGCACTTTCCCTTTATAAATCCCAATCAATATGAATTTTAACACACACGCCTACAGCCCCACTACAACTTCTCCCAGAATTATATTTATTTGAATATGGATAGCAATATAAATTGCCCCTTCTGTTCAGAGTTTTGTTAAAAGACAATGGGAAAAATACATGTAAAAAAGGAGAATTTCGGCGAATGCAAAATGGAGGTGCTGCTCAGTGAAGTGGAGGCAAGGAAAAACATACTTTTTGGTGGCTTAAGCAGTGGTATATAGGCAATAAAAGGAAATCGATGAAGAGGTACAGCGTGGCAAAAGCACTCAAAAGTTCAGGTTCAGAAAGTCGCACTGTCCGAAATTAAAAAGAATTGCCGAGAAATCAAATTTGCACACTTCATACTTCAGTCTCGAAATTTTCAGTTAAATGTAGTAGTTTGTCATTAAAGTAGAATGTCATAAACCTCATCTTAAAATCTATGTTTAATTTACCACATTTTCTCAAATCCTATTGGTAAAAGTTTTGTACCCTAAATATTCCCTGACCCAGCCATTAATCACTATGTGCTTCTTATACGGGCTTTCTCTTATGCCAACAGGAGTGAGCAGGCAGTGATTGCCACACAGAATACATTACATTCATTATATTACTGCTGTCTGAACATTTTAGAATACTAAGATGTATATTAGATATCATTTTCATGATGAAATGCATTAAAGCATGTATTAAACATATGGGGGCACAGTGGCGCAGCAGTAGTGATGCTGCTTCACAGTAAGGGGATAACATCCTTGGTTGGAGTTTGTATGTTTTCCTGGTGGGTTTCCTCCATGTGCTTCGGTTTCCTTTCCAACGCATGCAGGTTAGGGGATTTGGTGATGCTAAATTGATGCTGCCAATGCAGGTTGTGTTCATATTCATTCTGTGATGAGGTAGTGCCCTGTCCAGGGATTGTTCCTGCCTCTCGCACAGTACTTGCTGGGATGGACGCAACCCTGGATGGATGGATGGATAGATGGAATGACTAAACATGTATGATGATATGTTTAGCTCATTGAAGAATGAATACGAGCACACAC
This sequence comes from Polypterus senegalus, assembly GCF_016835505.1. NCBI lineage: Eukaryota > Metazoa > Chordata > Cladistia > Polypteriformes > Polypteridae > Polypterus > Polypterus senegalus. The sequence continues at coordinate 22,585,756 of NC_053161.1, read as the reverse complement.
ATACACTAGTAGTATCAATTTAGCATCACCAAATCCCGATACCTGCATGCCCTTGGAAGGAAACAAAACATACAGTGGAAACACACCAGGAAAACATATAAACACTAGGCAGTGCTTCCGATGTACTACCATGCCCCCACATGTCTGATTATTAACTATACATTATTTAAATGAAGTTTACAATTTATCTATAAAATGTAATATACTTAATTGAATGCATTTCATCATAAAAATGATATCAACTATACATCCTAGTATTCTAACGGCACACAGAAATCTAAGTTAACTTAGAAGCCAGTCATCATCATGGGGCAAGAAATCAGTATGATCTCTAAATATGCACTCTCTTCTAATTCTTCCATTTGGGATGTCTTCTAACAATGCTAAAGCAGTCATGGTAGTTAGAATAGTTTCACCATTCTGTGCACCATAATATTGTTACAGATTGATTACAAACATGCGCCTTAAAAGCTATGGAGCAGCAGCATTTAATGCTCATCATCCCAAAAAATATATATGCATGTATGTATGGCCAATAACCTTACATGTATGCCAGTCCTGATTAGGTACACAACCACTCTCACTGTTCCAAGGAAAATTTGGAAATGCCAAGTGACGTAACACACACACTTTTCAGAAATGAATGAAACTGGAGTGACAGTGGTAGCAATGTTACACCTGGCATAGGCATAAACTTCACAAAGAGAAAGTTAAGGCCAATAATCTAACCCAGCTCCCAGCAAAAATACGCTGTGTGCTACCTTGACATGCATAATATCTTTGAACACCAAGGGAGTATTCTTTAACTAAACATAATGTTATAATGTACTTCAGAACAGGTCATCCACCTGAAATTAAGCATGTTCAGGCCCAGCCAGTAACTGGATGGGAGACCTTCTTGGAAAAAGATTGGGTTACTGCTGGTGTTGACGAGGTCAGGGGGTGTTACCCCTGTGGTCTGTATGTGGACCTCAATGCCCCAGTACAGTGATGGGGACACTGTGATGTAAATATGGTGCCGTCCTTCAGATGAGATGTAAAACTGAGGTCCTGACTCTCTGTGGTCTTTAAAAAATCCCTGGGCATCTTTCGAAAAGAATAAGGTTTATTCTGATATCCTGGCTAAAATGCTTATCATGGCACTATCCATTCTGACCCTATAATCGTCCCCTATATCTAATTGACTAGTTCTCTCACTCAGTGTGTGGTGAGCATACTGCCACAGTAATGGCTGCCGTTGCATCATCCAGGTGGGTGGTTGAATTGGTCCCCCTCTGTCTAAGCTCTTTGAGTAGTAAGAAAAGTGCTATATAAATGCAATCGTTATTATTAGTATAGTATACTTTATTGTATGTGTCGCGAGTGGCTGGGGGTGGTACCTAGCCAAGACGCCCAGGAGGACCGGAGGAGGGCTTACGCCCCCTCCAGACCACAAGGGGAAGACCGACCTGGTGGCTTTGGGGATCACGGGAACAGAGCTTAGAAGCTCAACCCTATAGGGGCCCATGGTCACCGCCAGGGGTCTCCCCAATGCCTGAGGAGCCCTGGCCCTCAGCACTTCCACCACACCCGGAAGTGCTGGGGGGGAAGAAGACCAGGGACACCTGGAGTGTTTCCGGGTGCGCAGCCAGTACCACCACACTTGGGAGTGCTGACAGAAGCTAATTGGGAGGCACCTGGAGCACGTCCGGGTGTGTATAAAAGGGGCCGCCTCCCTCCAATCGATGGCTGGTGTCGGGAGCGGAGTAGACAAAGTCTTGGAGGAGAGGAGTGGAGGCAGGCCTAAAGAAAAGAGAAACATTGTGAGGCCTGGACTTTGGGGTTGTGTGTGGCACTTTATTCTGTATATATTGTAAATAAACGTGTGTTGGGTGATCTAACGATTTCCGCCTGTCTGTGTCCGGGCCAGACATGATAAACTTTATTTTGCCAGAACTGTTTCTATACCTACAAAAAAAAAATCTAAAATACACAACAATGAAAAAAACAGTCATGGCAATATAATAACAAAGTGATTAATGCTGTAAATCCAAGTCAATGTGTGGAGCTGGCACATTCTCTGTGATTGTTTCACCTCTTCTCTAAAAGCATTAGTTTAAACCCAAATCTCAAAGACATGCAGATTAGGTTTTCATTCCGGGTGTGTGTGAGAATATGCAATAGAATGATCTCACATCTCATCCTGGTTTGGTTTCATCCTTGCACCCAGTGCTATCTGGACAGATGCTATAGTGGAAAATGTGAAGGTAAAAAATGAATAAAATAAGTCTTTTTTTTTTCATTCCGTAGACATTTAACATGGAAACCGTAAATGTGGAGAGAAAAGTAATAGACTTAAACATGAAACTATAATGCAGAAGCAACTGTGGAATTGCTGTGTTATTACCTTGAAGAAAGTAAGTCTGTGGGTTATTGCAGATAAATAGCAGCAAAGTCATTTTATGTAAAAAAAAAAAAATGAGCCATATAATACTAGAGACAGAATGTATGTACTTTACTGTTGTTTGCTTTGAGGCCCCTTGTGAATTTGAATTCCACGCTATTTTCCAAAACATCTAAAATGTCATCCCTGGTGAAAGGAGTGTGGATAATTGATTGGAATAATTCCTGTAGCATTATAAAATGATCTTTTGCCTAGAAGCACTCAAAGTGCAAGTGATCAGAATCAAAAATAAATTTCATTGAAAAGTATTGCAGTGGTAGAAGATCTTAAAATTAACCTCTGGAAGGTTTCTGGGTGCAGAGAAATAGGCAGTGAGAGTATATGTGCTAACGGCAGTGCAGTTGAAAACAAAAAATAAATAATAATGTCAGGAAGCAATAAAATAATATATTAATAATGTAAGGAATCAGAAAAATAATTTAGTAGGCATTCAAAATAAACAGCTGCATGCAGATCAGCTACCAACCAGACGAAATGTGGAATTCTTCCCTTGTTCAGCCAGGCGAGAGGAGTAAAGCTGAAATACTTGACCTTTGAACAGGCAAAAAGCAGGCAATCTTGTCAGAAAAGGGGCACCTACTTCAGAAATGGCTTGAACTCTGCTGAGAATCAACAGGAATAAAAGGTGAATGCACATGATTTTTTTTTAATTTCCCGCTCGTCACGTCTGTAGCTCTTGCTAACACTCATACACAGCTGTTTTCACAGCGCTGTGACAGCTGCTGCAAGGTGTGGTGCTAATTAACGAATCATCTGGAGGCCAAATACAAACTTTTAAAAGGTTTCACTGTGTGCTGTAAGCAGCACCTTTCGCTCTTTATTTATTACTTTTTTTCTGGGCACTTAATGTCCTCTTCTGGAGTCTTGGGAAAAGGTCACAGGTCTTTTGTTTGATTTAAGTGTATAGATAAAAAGCAGAAAGATTTTTTTCTTTTATATTTCAAGTTTATGGCATACTTGGCATTTTTTACAAATTCTGAAAAACCCTATGAGGACTATTTTCAACAAAGGTCTTTTCAAGCCTGCCTGTTACACCTAGTTCTCCATCTGTTATATGAAATAAACACAGTACTCTGTGTATTTAAGCTTCAAAGTTTTTGTGATGCTAATCATCTACCAACTTTGCATCTTCCTCTTTTGATTTTGATGGTATTTGGAATTTTCAATTGTGTGTTTACCAACAGCATTTTAAATCAGAATGAAATTACAGTACTGGTCTTGTGTAACCAAATATAAAGAAAGAAATGGTGATTCTGATTTTTGAGCTTGCTGAACAGCATGACAAATCAAGACAGTTGGATGTAATGACAACTCTAAGTCAGACTTTCATCCATCTTTGGCCTGGGGGTAATGCAATGTTCGATGTACTCTTGTTGGCAGCACACCTACAGTCAGTCAGCCATTGCCCAACCCATTATATCCTAACACAAGGGTTTGCTGGAGCAAATCCCAGCCAGCATAGGGTGCAAGGCAGGAACAAATCCCAGGCAGGGCACCAACTTATACACCCACCCACACACCAAGCACACACTAAGGACAATTTAGAATTGCCAATGCACCTAACCTGCATGTCTTTGGACTGTGGGAGGAAACCGGAGTACCCGGAGGAAACCCATGCAGACACGGAGAGAACATACAAACTCCACGCAGGGAGGACCCAGGAAGTGAACCCAGGTCTCCTTACTGCAAGGCAGCAGCGCTACCACTGCGCATCCCACACCTACAGTCTGTGGACCAAATATTTAAATAACAAAAATAAAACATGTTATGAACAGATACCAAAAGCAACATCAACACATACTTGACAGGAGTAAACACCATAAACTCCACAAACTGCAGGAGTCTGAAAATGGATGGGGTTTTGTTGAGTGGGTATGAGAATTTGCTACTGATCTGATCATTTTTATCTTGGTTCAAAAATGTTTGAGCACTGCAAAAACATTTAAAACAGACAGTGGAAATATTTTACATTTAATCACTTTTGTTTTGAAACTTTTTCTGAAAAATTGGAGTTGCAGTCATTCCTGAATTAACCACTTGGCAAAATCAGCATGTGCTTAGAGCACCAAAATGAGGAGGGTGCCACAGAGTATTTTGTTCTTAACTGTTCACTGCCACACGACTTTAGTTGAATATTTTATAATAATCCTTAATTGCAATGTTCGACTTTACACTGTGTAAGAAAAGAGAAGATACAGGATAAACATTTGGGGCACCTTGTGGCAAATCCTTTTTAATGATACGGAAGGGCCAAAATAAATCAAAAGATGAACTACAAGGGTTGCTGTGACTTTTCTAGTCAGATGCTCATGGTTGTGAATCCGATGCTGGTTCGACAATGAATACCATCTTACAAAAACATATGAAATTCAGTATAATGAGACTTGAAGAAAAAGCGAAGATCCTGGTCAGGACATCAAACTTCTGGTAAGATGATTTCATTTCTGAGGGCAAAAGATGAGAAGGCATTACTGAGAGTAACACCTTGCTTGTCAGTATGGTTTTCCAATCGGTTCCAAAGACTTGGAGATAACCATAAAGCTCACCTCACTGACAACTGCTAAAAAGATATTTTTGATAGCACAGCATGTATCTAAAGTGTAAAAGTTTGGTTTGATGGCGCTGTCAGAAATCATATTTGTTTTCATCCCATGGCGTTAGAGTTTCACTGATGTTTAGTGTAAAGACAGCTGGATAGGCATGCCAAACATTGAACTAAACAGCTGGTTTGTGTAACAGGTCCTTAAGCTCTTTATTTTATCATTTCATTTACTGCTTTTTGACATAAACAAGGTAAGTTTTAATCTCTTATTTCACCTTCAGTATTTATCGAGTTTTAATGTCTTGCCTGTTAAGCAATGGAATAGCCGAGGAGTCACCATTGATGAACTGTTTTTGTTGCAGTGCCATAGATGGACATATTTTTCTGTGGTAAATATGATTTTAGACTAGAAATATTTGGAAATATAGAAAATATAGAAAGAAAAATATAATTTTAGATAAAAATTTAAAAGGGATATTTTCAAAATGTTTTAATGTATTTGGATGGTTAGGCACTTCTGTATAGATTTATGTATCATATGAACAGTTACACCTTATATGTAGCCTTCCAGTAACACTCTGCTTGTTTGTTAACCAAAAACCTGTCCTTCTTTCCTGTCTTTCCATAAATATCTGCAGTTGAAACTATACCATTAAGCAATGATAAAGATATTGAGAGTGCATCCAAAGATGATCTAAGGCAATATTGGGAATGAGATCTTTTATCTATGATAGATTTCAGCCAAGATGGTAAGATACCCTCATCATCAATTTGTGTAAATCATGGGGAAAGTCAGTTAACACTTTTAACCTTACACAACTAAAATTCTAGAAAATATTATAGACACAGTATGTTATATGTCTTTTAATGTGGTTAGTGACCTCCTTCACATCTTCTACATCTCTGTGATGGCCAGTGTTATATTCTATGCTGGGCTGGTAACATCACTTAAAGAGAGGCCCGCCGAATCAACAAGCTAAATAAAAGGGTCAGTTATAGGACACACTCTGGACCCCATGGAGGTTGTAGCAAAGGAGACAATTAAAGCAAAACTGAGGGTCATTATGAACAAAGCTGTGCATGTTATCTTTCATACACAAACACTGAGGTCTGTCAGCCAACAAATTATTCAGTAAAAGTGTTCCAGGAAAGAAACAACATGCCAGTGTAATGCCTCACTGTGACTGTGACAGTCAAGTCAGAGGTTTTTGATACTTTTGAACTGTTTTGGGAAATGTTCTGGGAGGTTCCTAAGCTCAGATAGTTTTGGTAAAATATTTTACTTAATTGTCAGATAGCTTTGGATTTAAATAACTCCACATCCTCTAATAACATTATTTAGAGATGTTAAGCAATGGGTTGCTTGTGTTAGACATATGTACAATATTTCATTATGTATGAGTGTGGAATTGGAATTTGAGGTAACAAGAACAGAAAGTAATAGGGAATAAGGCAGAGATGTGGAAGATTCTTGCTCCTGTTTAATTATTGAATTATATATGAAAAATGAAATGGAATAAATTAGTAAGTTATCACTAAGAGGAACATCACATGATACAGGAATATGCCATGAAATGTGTATTTTGATATCTTACTTTACATTGCCTGCTCCTCATCTACCTAGTCTGCCCTCCTTACCTCAGTGAGTAAAAGTTGGCTTATTTTACCTAAATTAGAATAAATAATTTATTTTCTTCAAAGAACTGTCCAAAGTCTTTTCAGAATTGGATAAGAATTTATTATTTCTGTTCCAAAATAAACAAGTCGGGCTTATGTTTAAACATTTCTGTGTCTTAAGACCTACTTAGAAAGAAGTTCCTATGTGCTGATCTTATTCCAAATAGGTCCTAGTGCTTAAAGATATGGTGAGGAATAATGTTAATCAGATACCAATATGTCATAGTTACATATTTTACATATTTTCACATTGATTTCGCTTGCATATGTATAGAATGTCACAGTTTGCTCCACCTTCCAGTGTAAAATGAGCTGACGACCACTATAGTTGCAAATGAGAACTCCCAGTACCCAAGTGTTTGTTCTGCTCTCTTGGTAGGAAGTGGCTTTTGTAAGGTGCTCCTGGGAGATATTGTGGAAAAAAGTATTGAAATAGCATAAAATCACCAATAAGCATTTAAAATTAAAAGGAAAAATGTAGTGTACACCTAAAATTATACATTAAGCTGAATACCTTACAAATGTAACCAATTTATACTTAGGGAAAAGGGTTCCTTGTCTTTTTATTCATGCTACAGCAGACTCTTTTCATGGCAATATACTAGGATTTTTAAAAAGGAAGGAGAACTGTTCTTTCAGCATATGCAAAACTAATGTCGTTCTTTTTTGTACCTTTTTACCCCAAGTTTGTACCTGTAAGTGAATCCCCCAGTAGTTATAAGGGCAAGAAAGAAATCCGAGACCAGTTGATTAATCTTGTTGGCACCTGATCATATTCCATGCTCAGACAATCAGGCTGGACCAGTTTTTCCACCAGCTTAGAAAGAAGGAAATACAAATAAATACAGATATTCATTTAAATTCCCCAGAGAAAGTTTTGCAGCCAAGAATCGAGTCAGAATCGAATGCTAAACATAACATCATAGTACTGACCGTGGTAACATACAATAACAAAATAGTAGGAAACAAACTATGAAAAGGAAGACCTGTCAATAGCAAGACAACTTGTAATATTGTTGAGTAGAATAAGGTGCACCGTGGTTGCAAAACTGGTGCCATATCAGGGTGTGATGTGAATACTGAAACATTTTTCTTCATATGTGCATTTGTAACTAAACTGAAAAAGATAATATAGTTGCTCAGCAATTCTGTACCTCACACTTCCATGATACTGGACTTGAATTCTGACCTGTAAATCAGCCACTATCTGATTGGATTTTACATATTCTTGTTATGTACGGTGTTGTCTAAGTTCTCTGTCTTCCTCACCCATTTCAAAATATGAATGTGTCTGGCATCTCTAACCTCAACTGGTGTGTGTGTGTGTGAGAACTAAAGACAGACGCAAATGCCTTCCAGGTCTGGATTTTTTTTTGATTACAGAGCTATAGACCTTCCTGGCCCTGAGGTCTAAAAATGAGTTTGAATTGGATGAATAATAAAGAACAAAATAGAAAAGTAATATTTTAAGCAATGCACCGAGAATGCTGATTTTAAGCAAAATAATTTTTGTGTAAGTAAAACTGGAAATATGTTTGTCATATAATTTGAGCTTTCCTAAGCTGCATTTCTCTCTTTGAAGACAAAATGTATTAGTTATTTGTTATTCGTGAACTATTTAAGGTACATGTAGGTATCTCATATTCAGTTACAATTGCACAGACATTAAAAGATAACATTGCCTTTGGTAGACCAAAATGAATGCATGAAATTGACATGATTACACCTTTATTGAAACGTGGTCATGTTTTATACTTGCTAAAACTATACAATCTACCAATGTATATCTTATGCTCATTTTGACTTTTGTGTTTGCAGGCACACAACTGTATCTTGTGTAATTATGAAAACTGAGATAATTAAAACAGTTTGGTACATTAGCAGTGCTGTGAACGGAAATACATTTTTGTGCAATAATGTGTCACATTATATTAACTTATGTTTCAGCAAACCATGTAATGAGCCCTACTTGATGAATACTGGGTTCTGTTCTAAACAAATTCTTCAAATAAAATCGTTTTAGGGCAGCGATTAATAGATTTGAAATCACCACACAATGTACTGTAAATGCTAGAGAATGATGTGCTCCTACATAATAAAAAACACAATATTGCGACAATGTTTTTTCATTATTTCCGTGATCATGCAAAGGCTGAAATCTGCCTTTTAACTGCAGTTATTAATTTTCATCTCCACAGAAATATATTTTTCTTTTTTGAACTTTGCTTTCTTAGTTTACAGATTTACAATAATTTCTTGACATTAGCATGCAAATGTATTCCAGTTCTGTTTCCATATTTACCACCCTTCAGCTACATGTTCAGAAACAATATTTGTGCTATTTTATTGCAGAATGCATTTCCCACAAAATGTAGTTAGTAAGTTAGTAATTTGATTAGTAAGTCATAAGAATGTTTTAAATCTCTAAAGCAACTTACATATCATTCATTTATCCTGTTATATTCTAAACTATGTATTTTTCTATCCATATCAAACACGTTATGACAATGGCAGAATTTTCTTTCAGTCTTCATCTTTCCAACCTGCACATTCCAATTCAGGGTTCTCAAGAGTCTGTGCTCAGACCACAAGCATGGGGTATAGGGCAACAATACATACTGTTGTCAACTGAGGGAACACACTGGTCATAGAGAAAATGTTGGGGCACCAACTGGGTTGCTCCTTTTAATACTTACAAAGTCCAAGATCTGAACCTGGCACATCAAATCAAGGCAAAAATGAAAAGCAATGATAACAAAGGTATTAGCAAGAGGATTTAGTCTTCTCTTGGGTACATCTGTACTCAGGAGGGAGCTCTGCTCATTGGTCAGTTTTAAAGCTGAGGGACCAGAAAGGGTGGAGTCAATTTCAGTCTGTGGGCGGTTCTTAGGTCTGTGGGAGGAAAAGGAGATGATATTATCAGTGGCAATGCCTCCTCATGTTCCGGAGTGGTAATGCTTACCTAAGATGAGCCTGGAAAGGCAAACCTCAGATGCACCTGCGTGACAATGCACACTTTGTACTGACAGAATATCAGTTTAGAATAGATGACCAGCTTTAGCTACACATCTTTGGAATTTGGTAGGAAACAAATGTAAAGATATAAATAAGTATTTGAGTAGTGAAAACTCTACACAGTGTGCTGAATTACTTAATCTGTACTAGTGAACGTAATATAACAACTAGTGTGTGTGAATGACTAACAAGTTCAATGAATGCAAAATAACTGAAAGACTTAGCCCACATTTGTAACATCTTTGCAGAATAATGATTTTTCAAGCAATTAATATTGTTTTAAAAGTATCAAATAATACATGAAATATTTTCTATGTTTTGGTCTTTCTGTTTTTATACTTTTTAAGTGCTGATGAATCATTGAGACCATGAGTTTATTTGTACTGTGTTAAGCAGGTATGCTAACCTGTCAGTATCTTTCATCTATATAAATTATCATAATATTCTGTTTTTCTTTAATTTTCAGTGGTTTTTGATGTTATCCATCTGTTTTGCACACTAAGGGCCTCATTTCAACCCTTATATCACAACCTGTCTCTTTTATTTTCTGTTTGTTTATTTGTTAACCCTGTAAAAATGACTTCACCAATTTTTACAAAGTTTTGTATGTTGTTTCCATTTGGTCCAACTTAAAGTTTAGGATATACGGAATTTCAAAGGTTTCATTAGGGAGGGGGCTGTTGCAATAAAGAAGGGTAACCCAAAAACTGCCTATTATTTCAAAATAGGTGTTGATCTTAATGATATTTTGCATATATAATAAAGATGAACCATCTTAAAACCAAGTATAAATGGAATTTCAAAAATTTCATCAGGAAGGGCGGTTGGAAGAGGGAGGTGGGCAAAAAAATGCATCACTCCAAAAGGTTCAGGAAATTATAAATGCATATTTATTACTGTTAATACTACTTACTGTAAAATGTACAATTTAAGTATTTTCAAAAGTTCTATCGAGATTTAGGTTGTTATTGCAAAACCAACACTACATAATCACATCAAATTGGTTCAGCCAATGGTAATGAATGATTTTACATGTATCCGTTTCTCACGTGGGCATTTCTCACAATTGTATGTGGCGTGTTCTCAGTAAGTAAGAATATGAACATCCAACAAAAAAACTAAAATATTGTCTTTAAGAAAGAAATGTGTGATTCCAAATACCCCAGCACTAGGAGTAATGTTCCCATCCTTACTACACTCTCTGTTAATATTTAATGATCCTGGCAATGAGGAAGCATGATACAAAGATATACGTATAGGATGAAGCTGTTATATTGAACAAAATCTTTTTTTTTTTTTTTGAGAAAAGTGAAAAAGAAATATCCTAAGATAATATTATAAAGATGATAAGTATGCTAATAATTCCATTAACTGTTACATGACAGTTACTGTATTAGAGAGATAGTGCAGATTATGAATGGACACTAGTCCAGCGAGCAATGACAAAATGGACAACATTTAAAAAACACATAAATATTTGCTTTCTTATCTTAACACATTATATAAGTAAATCCCGGACAACTCTGAGTATTTTAGTTAATTAAATTATGTGTTTGAAGTTTATTTACAAAGGAATGGCTAAATTATTTGTGAAAGCACAAATTAACATAAACAATTTCAGAACTGTCACTTGAATTATGTTTTGTTTAGGTATAGCTTGTTTAGATAAAACCTAGTATTTTTCACTACTATCTTGACAAATATTAGAATTGAAAATGTCTGTCTCCCAAAAGCAATGTGTTTAATTCACACATTGAAATCACTCGGTGCAAAGCTTGATCTGTTAGGTTATGACTGTGACGCTGAGGCCTCACCTAGACAAGTTTTAAGACATGCCATTCAGCATTCATTCTTTAATAGTGGTAGTGCTAGAACATAGAATTTTATCAGTAGGAAATACATTTCTTGTTTTTCACAGTCCGTGCAGTCTAAGTTATAAAGTTGAGAGTTTATTTTTAATACAAAGTAAAAAAAGGTTTGAATTTAACTTCCATAATAGGTAAGAAGAAAGATGTATGTTCCAATACATTTTTGTAAACCTTTTGAAATGTCTGTTTTCAGACATTTGGAAAATCCAATTGTCACTGTTTAAAGTGTCACTAGAGACTCTGCTGTCTGCTGTCTTTGATTGACAAATACAAATTTAGCATTATACAATTCATCAGCCTTTAAGGTGATGCTTAAAACTTCCTCCTTTACTATTTTTTCCTCCTTTTCAGTATTTGGCAAGAATCTTAAGTGCAAGCCCAGAAGTAATGCGTTTTAATTCTACTATATTTAACTGTAGGAGTTAAAGTGCAATACTAGACAAAAGCTGGAGATGTCAAATGACTTTTGAGCAGTTTTGTTCAGATTCTGCCAGGGTTTTGACTGGAGATATGCTTTTTGACAAAATGCTGATTGATTTCTATTTTAAGATATTTTAAAGGTTTTGCCCTAGCAGAATTCCATGTTGCCTGTGCTACTTGCTTTTTGAAAAAGCTTTCAAAACTGGTAGCTTTTGTACAGTGAATTTGAACTGTATAAAAAGTAAAAGAAACTTTCATGGTATAACAGCATTTAATATGTGTCATCCTACTGTAGTTTGAGTATAATTTTAACTAACTGATTTACAAAGGGGGACACAAAAATTGTTTAAAACACTTTTACTATACAAGAACTTACAGAAATTCCATTTTAGCCAGCATCAAAATGCTCTCCTTGAGATGCAATACACTTGTCTCAGGATTTCTTCTATTCCTGGAAACATTTCTTTTACTCATCATGTCTAAAGCCTCCTACTTTTTTTTCTGGATTTCTTCCATGATAGAAAATTATCTTCCCTTCAGTCTCAATTTTAAATTCTGGAAACAAAAAGAAGTCACAGGGAGTGAGATCTGGTAAATTTGGGGTGTACTATCCTTTTGGTGAGAAACTCTTTAACTGATAGCGTCATGTGTGTAGGTGCACTAAGATGGTGCAAAATGCAGTTTTGCGTGTGTCGCTGCTCCAGACATGTTTTTCCTGATGCTTATGTACAGACGCCTCAGCAGTTTAGTGTAATGTTGCTGATTAACAGTCTGTTCATGGGGAAATTCTTCATTAACAAGTCTGTCCATCTGCAAAAATCGATATGCATTTTTCATTTGGGGGAAAAAAGTGATCAAAGTTACACACATGATTGTAGAATAAATGTCAGAAATACACACTTAATCTATTCAGCATAATATCACTCAGTTAACTGAATAACAAGACTGTAGGCATAAGATACCTAGTAGCACTGTTGACAACTACACCTACTCCCCTGCTATTGAACAGTTCCGGGAATTTTTAGGTCCCCTCCTCATTTAACTATTTTACCCCTAGGTTAAAATTTTGCTTGGATTCACAAAAATATTTAGAGCATGCTATGGATATTTTATAAAAAAAATAAATAGGAGCCAATTATATTATGGTTATGTAAACATAAACCTTGAATCCAAATGAAAGGGTTATAAATAACTAATACAACTTTGAAAGGTCTGAAATGATATGCAGTTTTACAAACATTGTATTGTATATTTTTCAAATGTGGTATCATTACAGAAAAGTGAGTTTTATGAGTATTTATGACCAACTGTGATGCAATTCAAATCAGAAACTAAATTAAATAGTCCTTAACTGAACACATTATTTAAAACTAATAATATTCCCCACAACTTATTGTAAACAATGAATCAGGCTTTGGAATGCTTTTTTGCTTTCTACTTATGAGAACATGATACATGCTTTTTGGTGAAATTAAAAAATGGCCAGCCCTTTAAAATGTTTATCAAAATTTTGAACCATTGGAAATCTGTGGAGAAATCTAGATATGGGACTAAAATCTCTCTCAAATTAGAAAATAGATAACAGTGAAATGGATTGGTGTTGAGGGTTCTGTAGATTTCCCCAGCGTCATTATTATTTACATTTACTGTTCATCATAGCAAATTGTTCATTTGTGCTTCAGACAAACATGTTTCATTGCAATTTACTTTTATTATATAGCATTCTCCACAGTAAGGCAAATGTCTACCCCCTGATAATAAATTCAGGAGTTAGGTATTGTTAATAACATTTGTAATTAAAATGAAATATTTAATAAAATAAGATCTGTTTATAGAACGTTCAAAAATCTCTTGGTATTGTAGTTGCTTTTTTTAATTGATTAAATTTTACACTGAACATATTTGAGCTAGGCTTTTCAGACACAAGAGTGTGCTGAAAAAGTGTAAGTGTAAACCGGATGGAAAAGCCTCTGCTGGGCTCTCACTTCTGGTGTCAAGCATCCCCTTCAGGGACAGTGGCAAGTGAAGATTTTCACTGGGATGGTACACCGGTCACACCTTAATGCAGGTGTCCTCAGGTAAGGCCTGAAATTACCCAAAGGAGCAAAAGGGAAGAAGCTCACACGATCTGGATTTTAAGTATGAGTACAGATGGTGAAAGTGGGTCCTGACGATCCCTTTAGCTTTTTCGGTTTTAAACGGAATGTGTCGGTGTGTGTGTGGGCCTTGCAATGAAATGGCACTCTGACCACAGTTAGTTACTGATTTCTACCTGATATTAAGATGTTTACTCAGCTCTCAACGACAGAAGTAACCACGTTGGAAAAACATGACAACTGTAAGTTGAAGCATTCATTTGGTAGATGATTCATGTTTAAGAAGCTTTTACAGATCATTTTCTTTCAGTGTTGAATAGTTCCTAACATTACCCCAGAGGAATTTTGTACAGAACAACTTTAACTCAGTGATGTTTTTTGGCTTTCTAGTTTGTACGGCTCTATTTAGGTCCCAACAAACTAGCTCTACATGCTTTAAATGAGCACTTTCACTTGACTTTTGTCTATTTCTGTCTTTCTGTTGAAGAACTAGTGGTATTTTATGGATCACTGTCAACTTCATGTTCAACATGATGATAGAAATAACCTTTTTAACAGATGTTGTGAAAAGATAGCAGAGATTTTAAACCATGTTTTTTAAGTGCAAAGAAGAAGAGTCGACAAAGTCATTAACAGAGCTGTTGCACTTAATAAGTATTTTATGTTTCAAAACATTACAAGGACAAACCAAACTTAAAGGTGGAATTAAATGATATTCAAAATAAATTATCTAATTCTGGAAGATGTTTAGTTATTTTTGTTCGCTTGTGTGTTAAGACTCTAATCTAACGTTTTCGCATATGTAGTGTAAGGCTGGAGAATTCATAATGTGAGTTGCTTTTATTTATAGTGGAATCACACTGGCATCACACAATGCTTAGTAGCTATGATATGCAAATGATGTAGCCATGATATACATGTTACAAATACTTGCTATTAAAATCTATCAGTTGTACCCAAGCTCATTTGGTTGGCTGTCTGTGTCACATTGTTATTTATTTTATGCAGTTTTGTTTTTATTGTACTCCGTTTGTATATTTGATATTTGTTTATAATCTGTTATCTTAATCTTATGGCTTTTTTGTGTAATATATGAATACAATATGGAAAATAAAGATTTCTTTTCTTCTGGAAAATTGGAAAAATTGCATATTTAGTGACATATCCTATGGTAAAAGGAACCTTAGGCCCAGTGCCAGCAAGAAGAGTTAACATCATCACCCTCCACCACTTTTTCTTGTTCGTTAATAAGAGTCTATTATACCATATATTATAGAAGAACAACTTCTCTTTTCAGTGAGCTCTCTACAGAATTCATTATTTTTGGAGTATTGTGTTTCATTCTGACAATGAATTTTCTACTGTAATGTTCTTCTTGAAAAGGGAATATTCCCTCCTCATTATCTTTACTTGAATGCAACACTCATTCATTCGACTCTTTCTTAATCTTTTATATTTACCACAGCAAGATAACTATTAGTCCCTAGTTAGAACATTACCACAATTGTAATGAGAACAGGCAAATGATCTATAATTAATTGAATTAGTCCGATTATCCTTTTTATATAACGGGATAATATTTGGTAGCTTCAGGTCTTTAGGACTTTCTCCGGTAGGCCGAGATTTTTTAAAAATATGTGTCAAGGGTTTATATATTCACTTACTAACTCCCTTAAGAACTCAAGGATAAAGTGATAACCTTGTAACCTTTATGGTTCTTTGATGCTTCTTGGACCATCTCGCCATGGAATAATCAGCTTCAGGTAGTCTGTAACCTTATAACAATTCCCACTCAGAAAAGCGACAACAAATGGTTATATTTTCACCTTAGAAGACAATTTTTACCACTTAAACTAAAGTAAGACAGTTCTGAATCTAAATAGTTGTCCAAAAATGTTCTAATGAACATGTAGCCCAGATAATAAAAGCAAGGGTTTGTTTCATTTAAGTAAATTCAATATTATGTATGTGCTTGTAAATGTACATAATCCAAAAAATACATTACTGTGCCATTTATTGAGGTTTCTTTATTTGCTAGTAGACATTAGCTTGAACTAGGTAAAGTACATTTATGTCTTGTTGTATTTAATTGTAAACTTTGAAGGGATGCAGTTACATAGCGAGCACATTATAAGTTGAACACAAAAACAAAACTTACTGAGATAAGGCCAGTTCAGAGTCTATGGTCAATGTAAACTCTATGTCCTTTGGGGTATACAGAGAAAACATATGCAAGCTCCACACTGATAGCAACTGGTCCAGGATTTGAGCTCATTCTTTTGAAGCTGGAAGTCAGCAGTACTAACTATTATACTGTAGCAGTGTGCCACCTCGACTGTGGTGTTTATCATTTTTATTTATTTTTTGGGCTGATAATTGGATGGCTTAAATAGTCGCCAAATAAACTGGAGCATATTTGATCTATAGAATAGTCATTTTATGACCAATGGCATAGTTAGAAGGTGGTTTTAGATGTTAAAACCATCATCTCATTCTGTGCATCCACCCTAACCCTAACCCAATCCGGTGACACAGGACACAAGGCAAACTTTAAGTCTGAGAGGTCATCACGGCCTTAAGCATATTTACACACACACATACACACACAATTATGCAGGGCAGGAAATAAGAGTGGCCAGAAGTGGAAGCTAATCCACTGCACCGCTGCTGTGTTCTATACACTGATCAATATCTGTGAAATAGCTGCATATGGATAATACAGCTATCTGACTTTATGCAAAAGATACACACTTAAAAATGTTTTGATGAAAAAAATACAAAGAGCAATTAAGTTGGACTGAGCCAGCTTCCAAAATTACAAATTGAACCAAGCAGTTCAACTCCTACTGAAAACTTGGTCATTTTCAAGGTGGTCCTATAGATGTCCTCTATATCACAGTGCTTTCCAAACTATGAAAAAGACACAGCAAAGTTTTTCAAGCCTTAATGAAGACAATATGACACTTTGTGTGGTTTCATTAAGGAATGTCAGCGCACACTTTCTATGATTTATGTAAGCAAATAAGGCTGCAGGGTGTCCTCTTTGAATGTTTTAATTATTCCATCCAGTTTATTGTTTCCAAGGACTGCATTTTCAGGGAAAATTAATTTCATCAAGATTTTTACTAATTAAATTATTTCTTTTTTTAAATCTGCTATGAAAGTATAAAATAAGGGGAACTTCAAGAGACCTTGAAAAATTCTACCTAATCTTGGGATTCAAATGAATTTGCCAGAATTAGCTTTGCAATTTATTTGTTCTTTTTTCTTTAAATATTGTACTAGAATAAACTTTTTAAAATAAAATTAGTAACAAAAGATGCACAGTGGAGTCAATCATCACCTACTACATAACATCCTGGTATGGCAACTGCTCAGCTCAAGAAGTTACAGCACTGCAGATGGTGGTGAAGATGTCATAGAATATTACTGGCACCCAGCCACCTTCTCTTCCATCAAGACATACAGAACACTAAGTGCCTTAGAAAGGCAAAGAATATAGTGGCCTATAGGGGGCACTCCAACTCCCCAAACCTGCAACAAGCAGACACAAGTTTTGCACAGCAAATACTTTTTATTTAGGTGGGAAAAACTTCCCAAATTGTTTCCCACAACACCAATGCACAAAGCATCCATCCATCCATTTTCCAACCCAATGAATCCAAACACAGGGTCACAGGGGTCTGCTGGAGCCAATCCCACGGCACAAAGCAGGGACCAATCCCAGGCAGGGTGCCAACCCACCGCAGGACACACACAAACACACACTAGGGCCAATTTAGAATCGCCAATCCACCTAACCTGCATGTCATTGGACTGTGGGAGGAAACCCACACAGACACGGGGAGAACATGCAAACTCCACGCAGGGAGGACCCAGGAAGCGAACCTGGGTCTCCTAACTGCCAGGCAGCAGCGCTACCACTGCGCCACCGTGTGCACAAAGCACAGTACAACAAAAGTACTGTTGTCCTTCTCTTTCTTTTCTGTCTCCATCTCCGCTTGCCTCCTTCCTCCAGCAAGCTTCATCTGCTTCCTCCCGACTCTAGCTCCTGCAGCAGTGGCAGCTGGCTTCTTTTATATTGTACCCGGGAGTACTTCCAGCTTCCTGTTAACATGGCCTAGAAACACTTCTGGGTGAGGCGGAAACCCTATGAAGTAGGGATCTGCAGTCCCTGCAGCAGCCATGGAACCCAACCGGGCTGAATAGTACGACTCCATCTCCCATGAAGCCCTGACGGAATCCACGGTGCTGCAGCAACCCAGGTGGGCTGCCATCTAGCTATCCACTAGATCCCCGTGCATGCTCTCTCCCCCAGTCCTACCATGACGTAGGCATCCCTTCCGAGTAAGGGTACTGGTCATCTGCCACTATATATATATATATATAAATGAGTGTGTGTATACAGTATTTACATTGTCATGGATGGGCAGCTGAGGATCAACATCTGTACTCTCCAAAGGTAGGCAATACCACCCAAGGACAATAGGGGGCATGGTCGCTAAGTGTGTCATCTCTTTTTGCTTCTACAATGCTGAAACATTACACCATGAAAGCAACTGAACTCAGCCCACAAAGTTCCAGAGGCCTCGCCCCTTCAGACTGGGATGCTATAAAGCCAAGACATTCCCAGAGGAGGATGTCATAAATTTTACCTATCACTCCCATTCCAGGCTATGGTGGCCTGTTAATGAATATTCATCTCAGCTCACTTGTATTCCCCCAGGTTAACTGACCAGTCAGTTACTGAGATTTAATCATTGCTGATTTAACCTGTAATAAGCTGTAAAGTTTTTTTTTTTTTCTAAGGATATATTACTATCATAATATTTGTTTTATTGAACCATCTTCATAGCATAGACTATTAGAGAAAATTAATACAGTGATTGACCAAGAACTTGAAAGTCTCAGTAATTCAAAGTTCTTCCAATACCATTTCTCATTTTCTCAATAAATTGTCGAATTCATCCATTCTCTGCATCCATCTAACCCAATTTAAGCTTCACAGTCAGCTGGAACATTTTCTGGGGATATGCTGCTGAAGGCAGGAACCAACCCTTAATTGCAAAATACACTTCCACACTCACTCTCAATAGCCCAATTTTTAATTCTCGATTAATTTAACAGACAGGTGTTTGGGTTTTGGGTGGAAAATCTAGGAAAATGTAAGCACTGTGAGTATGTGTAAACTCCAGATTAAGACTGGGGTTCAAATTCATTCTCTTGGAATTACAGGAACGAGTGCTAAAAACAGCACCACTGTTCTGTCTTATTAATAGATTATTAGATGTAAATACCACATAATTAATAGAAAAGCCGCAAATAAATTCCATCCATTTACTTTCGAAATGTGTTTTTGTGCTTAAGGTTACAAGGAGTTGGACATGGCATCTGTATGTACAATGCAGAAACCAGCCTTAATACACATAGTCTCATAGGCTCGGTGAAGGGTTGCCTGCTAAACTAACAATGTATCTTTTAAACTGTAGGAAACGGGGGGAAAATATGATGAGAAAATACAGACTATATACTGAAAATCATACTGGGGTTCAGGTGTAACAAAGGTGCTCTATAGACGCTTGACCCGAGACAGATGGACACTGAGGCACGGGTAAAATAAATAAACTATTTATTTTTCTTCAACTGGAGGGCATGTCTTCCCCGTGTCCCCCAGCCACAACACAATACCCAAAGCACAACCAAACAACCACACATTTCTCTTTTCCAGCACCACCACTCCTCCTCCTAGCTTCGTCCACCTTCTACGTGTCTCTGGCCCCAGAGTGGTGGTCGCTGGCTGCTTTTATTGTGTACCTGGAAATGCTCCAGGTGCTTGCTTGCCGACATCCAGCTGCACTTCCGGGTGTGGCGAAACCAGTGCCCAAAAGGGGCCAGCAGCTCCCGCTACAGCACCCCTGGTGGTGCCTACGGAACCCAACAGGGCTGCACCAAATTCCAACTCCCATGAAGCCCTGCGGGAGTCCGAGGCACCGCTGCAACCCAGGGAGGCTGCCATCTGGCGTCCAGGGGGAGATATTGACCTTCCCATGCTTGCTCCCGTAGAACATATGCAGCAAGGGCGTCCCGGACTGGCATGGGCCAAGGCCATCCGTCACATCAGGTTACCCACAGCATCACCATGAATTGTACTTTGTATATGTGACAATAACCATCCTGTATAAGCAAATGCAAATATATATACAAACATACATATACACACACACACACAGACATACATTTATATATATACTTGTGTATGTATATATATATATATACATACATACAGTATACAAAGTACATAGTAAGAGTGCAAGGAAAGAACCAATAGCCATAAAGGGATGTTGGGATACCAGATGGTAACATTTAATGTTAAGGTGAATAAAAACATTAAAAATAAACAGCACAGAAGGGTACTAAAGAAACATGATCTTGAGGACTATTGAGAGAGCTCTGTTCTCTTCAGTAGCTGATTCTAAACTGAATGACTACTTAATGGTTAGCTGTGGTACATAAACTGAGGTTCTGGAAGGGGCGGGCTTAAAGATGGTGATGCAATTGGGTCACATATCTTTCAGTGAGCAAACCTTGGAACTGCAGGTGAAAATGGAAAAGTGGTTAGCAACAGTGCCCTCTCTCTGCTTGGGATAGTAATGTCTTCTTTCTGAGATCTGTCAAGGTGTCCCCTTAACAAATGTACATGACTATTTTACAAACACACACACACACACATATATAATATAAAATATATATTGTCAAAGATGGCAGGGGTGCTTGTCCAGCCGGGAAGCCTCTTCACTGTATGGACCTGGGGAGCAAGCCTGATCAGAAAAGTATCTCCCCCGGGACGCTAGATGGCAACCTCCCTGGGTGGTAGTGGTGTCTCATGGCTCCATGGGAGATGGAGTTCTCTACAACCCTGTTGGGATCCGGGGTTGCTACAGATGTTCCTGAGCCCATGTGGGGGGGCTCTTCCACCACACCCGGGAGTGCAAACGGCAATAGGTCATCAAACACCTGGAGCACTTCCAGGTGGGCTATAAAAGAAGCCAGAAACCATTACTCCAGGAGTCAGAGTTGGGTGGTAGTGGATGAAGCTTGCCGGAGAGGAATGGTGAAGATAGGGAGTGAAGAGGAAAGTATTGTGCAGTATTGTGCTTTGGAATGTGTGTTGTGGACTCGTGGGAACAAGGAAGATGTTCTCCACGAGTGAAGCAAAATAAAAGCACTTGTGTTTTTAGCAGTGTGCCTCCCGTGTCTGTACACATGTATATGGTACCCCAATCATGGAATGAATAAGAAATAGTTTTATATATAAAGATAAAAATTGTTATCAATTTTCCCTTAGGTAAAATCTGTCTTACCATGACCGTGTAAGAGAATAAGTGAGTTCAGAAAATATATGGATGGATTAATAGCTAAAACAACAATGACAAAAACAAAAACACAAAGGTCAGTGTTTATAATTTTAAGAAGATTCTTCAATAATATTATAAGTTGAAATTAAAATCAACTTAAACCACTTTTATATATGAGATAAGTATTTCCTTATATAGACTTATTGACCGCTGCATATGTGTAATGAGTAAAGCAACCTTTTAGATAAATGTTTATAACAAGATGCATTGTGCCATTCTGTTGCACACTTTTTTTTGCATATCCTTAGTGGCCTGTATGTAAGCTTCCCTGCTCTGGCTCAGTGGTCTGCTTATCCCTAGACACTATACAGTATATTATTCCTTTCCTCCTTTGCAGGTTATTTACACTCTGGGCACGAGTTTACATTAGTGAAGAATGTTAAGATTGCTTAGTGCTTTGAAATTGCTTACCAATGCAGCAATTTAGTTCATGAATGTAAATAAGGAAGCCAGTAGTAGCTGATTTTAATTTCATCCTCTCTTTATGAATCGACTTTAGTAAAAATGATATACTCATCTCTAGAGGGCAGTCTTAGACCACTTTGTTTGATGGCTGCTTTTTTAACACACAGTTCAAACTCTGGTTTGAAAGATCAACACTGTGCTATTATTTAACCCTTTTGCACCTTATATCATAACTTGACAGTTAATTTTTTAACATCTTAAATGATTAAAAAAAAAAACTAAAATGTGAAAACCTCTATTTTCAATACTTTGAAATGTATTGTCTAAAAGCTTTCCAATATCATTCCAAAACAAAACTCACCAAGTGATCACGGCACTTAGTGTACGAGTTGTGGTTCTCTTTTGCAAACACTACAGAGTAATTGTGCTTATTTGCAATATCTCTATGCTAAGTTGCAAAGTTGATGAGGCCAGTGAAGAAAAGGTAAAAATATGTGAAGCTTTTAAAAAGGTATTTCTACTCTTGACACTGTGTGTAGACTACACATGAGAAAACACATAAACCATTTCCGAGACAGTACATTACTAACCCCACCGCGGAGAAGCGGACAACTGAGGCACTGCAGAAATTTTAGTGAATTAAGACAAAGTATTTTATAAATAAATATACATAACATATAACATAAACATAAATGCCAACAAATAACCACCATTGGTAATCATCTAGTAAGAGAACTCAGGATTTTAATACATTTGGCCCAAAGTTTTTGTTTAACTGCCTAATTATACAGTGTCCAGCTATTTAATATAGGAATGCCATTAGAGAATGTCACTCTCTCACTTTTGTTCTCAGGGTGCTTATCCAGCCCATTCATAGGTATAGGTGCTCTTTAGGTGACCACCTAAATTACTCTTTCCCATAATTCCAACCCTTTCTTCCTTCATTACCAACTAATTTATGTAAATTGTATGCAAAATTTACCTCAGGAGCCAGTCATTATTCCTCAAGCCAGTATACTGTAGGTCAGAAGTTTCAGCTTAAGAAACTAGACAATCTGAAAGGCCTTGTGGTTTTCCAGGACTAGGACTGGATTCCACTGATCCACAGAATGTATAATTTATATTTCTTTTCAGCAATCAAACTTTTATACGAAACGGAGAAGGCCAAATGTAAAATAAATAACAAAGAAATTTTCCAGGAAAGAAGATAAAATAGAACCTTCCCACCAGCGTCCCCTTTCCCTTTCTACTCTGGCCTTCCCTACTGAGTGAAAGGACAGTCAACAACATCTGAAAGAAAATAAAAATTGCATTGTCACAATGGGTAGTGAGATCACTGGGCATGAAAAACAAAGTATAGAAAGAAAAGGGAAAACTGTGAGTCTAAAGGACCCTGCACAACTGGTCAATGACTTGCTAAACCAAGCATGAACATTTATTAATGCTGGAAATGGACGACCCTGATTAATTGCAGCATGGAGGCCTCAAAAAGAGTCAGATTGTAGAAAGGGGAATTCCAAAGATTGGTGTTTAGGTAGAATCTGAGCATCTCGAGTTGGAGACTATGGCCAAACTGAATGCAATAGTCTCTGGGAAGATAAGCCTCTGCTGAAGAATTGCAAGTGGAAGGCAAGAAAGCTTAAGCGAACATAGTAATAATATGGGGCAATAGTGGGATCTCAGTAGAGGGGAAAATGAAGATCACAAACATGATCATAAAAAATCTGAAAAGGAATAAAAATGAATCATAATCATTAACAAACTCAATTTAAAGTCATCCACCGATTATATGTTACCCACCATACACATTATGCTTAGGAATTGTCATCTTACCAAAATTGTCAGTTTTGCTCCCTGAACACCATTTGTTTAGGGACTGTCCTGTGTTTAGTTTTTGGTCTGGGGTGTCTGATGTTCTTACTTCCATACCCACAATTAGCATTCCCTTGCTTTCTCACATTTTCCTATTTCTATAATTTTCTTCACTTTATTTATCTGTTATCCAGCACAGACTATTTGTGTTAGGGACAATTGCTGGCAATACTTCCCTTGCCTCTCACTGGAAATCTCCTGATTCTTTTCTTTTTCTTGTCTGGAAGTCTTATTTTCCTAAGTGATAAGGATCCATGGGGCATATTAATAAAAAGTAAGACGGTATGGTACAGATAGTCCAAGCATGGATGCACCCAGCTCCTGACCACAACCCTAATCTTTAGCTCATCTAACCTCTAATGGTGTAGATGGTGTGCTGTTCCCTCAATTGCTGGTCCTCATGGGTTTCATAAAGGACTCATCCCATGTGAATATTCTCCAGTTTCCTGAACTCTTTCTGCTCAGCCTGTTTTAAATGTATATTTATGAGCTGTCTTTAGTGCAGATCTTTATATACTATATTTTTACCATGTCTTCTATACTATCTAGCAGATACACTATATCTTTGACTAGGTGTAATTAGAAACATGTGCTGGTCTGAAGATGGTGGATTGCAGGCATTTTCCGATAATGCCAGACAAAGGAATGGACTGTATAATACCTTGGCAATGCATACAACTGCCAAGCTGGTGTAAGAGCATAGGTGGTAGCAGAGGATCCAATGTTTTGTGGGTTGTGTGGTGTGGCCCAGAATAGCTAAAGACTGGTACCATCAGAGAAGGAAAAGATATGTCTTCTGGAGACAAGTGGTTTATGTTCCCCAAGGGTGCCAGAAAACAGGCCACTCAGCACTGCCACAAGTTGCCTGACCTTTTAAAGCTAATGTTCAGGGGTCTGGGGACATCAGAGATTTCTAAAGGAAGCCCTGTGTTCCTGGAGCAAATGTAAGTCTGCCCTTTAAGAGGCATGCACTTGTGTTAAAAAACGAACGCCTATCTTCCACCCTTATACATTGATGTCTACTAAAACAGGACAAATTTCCATTCATGGACAATAAAGTCAGTCGATAAAGTGTGTACAGCCACAAAGCATCAATAGGAAGTTAAAGAAAGGATTTGGGAAATTAGGTGTTCTGAATTAAAATATTATAAAACAGCAAACAGACCTTTCTTCTAAGAGATCTACCACTAAATTTTTAAATGAAAAGTTTAAAAAACATTCATTAAGTATTAAAATAGGTAGCATTAGCAGGTAAACTGACTTAATGAGTCTTTCAGGTCTAGCTATTTCCTTTGTGAGTGTGAGGTTCGGGCAGTAAGGGTTACCACAGTATTCTCTACAATGTGATCATTTTATTTATAAATGCTGTGTTGCAATCAGTGTTTCTCATTTAATAATATGGGGAGACTGAATATATTACATAAAATACACTGATAAAGAAATACATTCAGATTTATGCAACTAAAGTGTAATATAGTGCACTCTATGTTCCAGTGCTGAAGAACCCAGTTTCCATATCTGCTTGTGAAGGAGGCCCTAGTTGTTAATTCAATAGTGTTTTGCATTTTTGTTGCATCTAATTTTTATAAATTTTTCGTAATAGTGTATAACATGCTGTGTTTGTAACTGCCATGCACATTTTAAAACAATATACTGAACTCAATCGTTTATTGGAGTATTTATCAAAATGCAGAAAAGAACTGATTCTATGAATTTAGTCTAATTAAGAATTACGAGAAGAGTCCACGTAGAACTTTATATGGCTGCTTACGTATATATGGGGCCACCATCCTATAGTGCAGTATTTGTTACTATAGTAACACTTTTACCACCAGCAACATGTTCTCCTGATTTTATCAATTGCTTCAGAATCTGTATGTGTGAATTTAATCAAATATGGGCAGCTTCTCCATTTTTAAATCTTTTTATATGCAGTAATTAACAAGATTATTAATAGAAGAGCTGGGCACATGATATAGGTAATGTATTTTTGGAATTTTCCACCTTTTGAAGATCTAAACTGAGAAAAATCAGTGATGCAGTGTTCAAAAGTAAACCTAAGGAAAAAAAAATCAAGTATTAAGTTTTCTGAGTCCTTTACCAAAAATTTCACTTTTCTTTTAGTGATTTGCAAACAGATTAGTTAAAATGAAAACATATATAATGGGGTTTGACAAAATATTTGGTTTATCTTTTTAAAGTCTTGGATGTTTTTTGAATTATAAAGAAATATTTAACTTTTTCCGAACATAGTCAGTAGGTTTTGCATAAAGCATGCCAACAATAATGAAATACCTGCTTTATATTCATATTATTTATAGTGACAGTTTGTTGGATAGATTGCCTGCCTGCATGATCATTTTGCCTGATTTTCATTTTATATACAAACACCATTACAGCTTTGTTTAACCTTTGCTGGCTGATATTCTCCTTTTTGCAGCTCTTGTGCAATTATAGGATGCTGTAAGGCAGAGTCACTTCAAATTAGAATACATGTAAGGCATAGCTGACGGAAAGCAAAAAGTGCATTGTGGTTTTTCTAAATGTACATGAAATGTAAATTCAACTTACACACATAAGCCAACCATACATATTGGTGAGTGTTGTTGCCTCATGGCTCCATGGTTCAGGGTTTATATTCTTTTGCCTGGTTTGTGTGGTAAAAGTTGCCTGATTCCAGCCTGTTTTTGTTTTCAGCAGCTCAGTTTTCTTAGGGAAACCAGAAATCTGATTTTCTAGAGGAAAAAAGACACACACCATGGGATGATTAGTAACTTTGAATTGGTAGGTTTTAAATGTGTGTGTGTTGACTGTTGCCTCATTCAGATGGGTTTTTGTGTCATTCCCAGTGGTGTATGGGTGACCCCAACTGCTTGTGGTGGATAAAAAAGATTTAAAAAATGGATTCACAGTGACATGTATGACATAATATTGACATGGTGATAATATACACTATGGGGAGTTTACTTATAGAATGTGATAGCCTAATCGTTTACATTGAGAACAGACCCAACATTAAAACAATCTGTTAGTGCTAGCAGAACAATGACAGGAACAAAAAGAACAATGTCTAAATGACACACTCCATTAACTGCAGCAATTAGTTTCTAAATATGAAATTAGTTCGAGCTAAAGAATTGCAGTCCTCCACAACTGAGAACGATCACCCCTGCTACAGCTTTTCAGGACAGTGCATTGCTGTAATTTGGCTTAATATTATGAGTCAAATGGTAGTAAAAATTGAAAAAACATTTACTATATGAAGCGAAACAGACCACAGAACTATCTGGGATAGCATTTGTAAGTCTGCCAAAACAAGGGAAAATTGGTCCCTGAAAAGGAATTAAAATAACACAGTGGTTCTCCGTCATAGTGGACTCAGTGGAGAAATTACAAAACTAAGTTTGGTTAATCTTTACTAGAATGTACCAAGCAATTATGCATGGCACATGAGTATACATTTAGTGTTTTCTTTTTAAATTTTTTTTTAAGATTTTTATCATCGTCATCAACATTATTTTCATTCTGCTGCTCCAGGTGTTCTGGTTATTTAATCCATTATTTACTAATGAGCAAACTGAAGCAGCTGCAGATGTTCAGGTGTCTTCTCAGCTCATTGTTGTCATTATTAGGGCACAATTAAGGGAGCGAACTACCCAGAAAAAGGAAAATTAAAGGAGAACAATAAAAGAAAACTAAGTATTTAAAGAGTTGACAAAAATATTTCTATACGTCTTATTAATATAATAGTCACACTGGTGTGAGGTTATGAATGCACAATAAGAAAACAGAAAAAGATCAGTTGGAAATAAAATAACTCACTGATTGTGAAATTGGTTGGAGCAAAAACCTGAAGCCACATGAGGTCACCCGAACTGAATTAGAAATTCTTTGAAATAACAAATGAAAAAGAAAGCAAACATACTCTGTAATTGCTTGTATGACAGCCTTTCTTTTTCATTGCATCTGCTCGCCTTCATATTTTTGTCATATTTATCCATATTCTGTTCTGAGATGTTCCATATACAGTGCATTCAGAAGGTATTCAAACCCCTTCACTTTCTTTATTGTGTTGTAGATTTAATTTTAAATGGATAAATTTGCCATCTTTGTCCATCAATCTACACTCAATAACCCATGACAAAGTGAATGTATATTTTTAGAAAGGTCAGTAAATTTATTAAGAATCAAAAATGGAAATCTCTCATTCATGTAAGTATATAGACCCTTAATTCAGTACTTTGTACAAGCAATTCCAGTTTTGAGTCTCCTTTGGTAAGTCTCTAAAAGCTTTGCACACCTGGATTTGGGCAGTTTATCCTATTCCAGATCCATTAGATGGGAAGTGTCTGTAAATTGCCAAATTCAGGTCTTTTCACAGATCTTCTTTTGTGGTTTGAGTCTGGACTTTGGCTTGGCTACTCAAGGACATTCCAAGACTTTTCCTGAGATCCAGCATTGTCTTGGCTGTATAGTTTGGGTCACTGTTGTGCTGAAAGATGAAACTCTGGCCCAGTTTGAGACTGATGAGAGATTGATGCTGGTTTACTTCAAGGACCTCGCTGTATTTAGCTACATTCATCACGATGCTTCACTGTATTAGGCAGGTGATGAGAAGTGTCTGGTCTTCACAAGACATAGTATTTGTAGTTCTGTCTAAAGAGTTCAACTTGTGTCTCATCAAATCAGAGAATTCTTTTTCCTCATGCTCTCAGTGTACTTTAAATGCCATTTGCTAAACCAAGTCACTTTACCAGAAATGTCTAATTAATGGAGTTTGGTTGCGATGGTTGTTCTACTGACAGGTTTTCCCATCATAGCATCTTCTGTTTGAAGATACATAAGAGCAACTAATGGGTCCTTGGTCACCTCCCTGACCAAGGCTGTTCTTGCCTGGCTAGTTAGTTTGGCCAGACGGCTAACTCTGGGAAGTCATGGTGGTACCAATTTACTTCCATTTCACTACTATTGGGGTTATTGTGCTCCTAGAAATGCTCAAAGCTTTACAAATTGTTTTATATCCTTGCCCTGACCTATGCCTCACCATGGTTTTATTGCTGAGGAACTGAAGAAAGTTCCTTGAACTTTATGACTTGGTTTTTCTCCTAACATACAGTGTGAATTGTGGTACCGTAGCTGTGTGTCTTTGTAAACCATCAATTCGGTGTGTTGCAGATGGACTCCAATCACGTTTGAGACACATCTCAAGAATAATTAAACTAAACGGGATATACCAGACCACAATAAAGTATGTAGAAAGTGAGTTGATCTGAGTATTTTCTAAATCCACTGTCTGTATTGTAGTAGCCTGGGCACTGATCAAAATAGACTGGGTGAGGCTGGCTACCTGGAGTGATGGTGATCCTTCCAGAAGGATGCAATGTTTCCTACATGCTGCAAGTAATGTAAATAGAACTGCTAAGTGTAAGCATGGATGGGACAAGATGAAGAAACCTGCAGCTTGTCTTAAGGTGTATTTGTTGCTTTTGTGACATTACACATGACCCTTGCAGAATGCCAGTTGTACTTAGGCACAGTGGACTTTAACAAATGCCTGCAGTGAAGAGACAATAAATATGCCTGTTGATAACCCTGTACATATACCTTTCTTACATCTCAGTTCTTGTTACTATGAAGAAATATAAAGCAACATGTCTTTGACTGATTCATTGGTGGAATGAAAAGAAATTCTTGGTTATATGCAGACAATTCAAAGAAAAAATGTTTAATTAGTGAAATAATTATCCTGAGAACCAAAACAAATCTTGAAAAAAATAATCAGAGAAAACTATATGATGTTGAATAGTGGGAAAGAGTGATCATATACAAAAACATAATCAGAAGAGTAATTATCAGCACTATGTTGATGGTATCAAAAAACACAATTGTTTGTTACTATAAAATGATCTCCTCTCACAAATATTGTAGTACATTGTTTTGAAAAATGTAAAATATTCACACCATTCTGTCTTTACTTCTAATTGTTTCTTGCATATTAAAATCTGCATTTATTTTATAATTTTCTCTTTTCTGGAAGCTGTCACACACGTGCGCATGGGAGGCAGCTAAAGGGCTTGAGTGACGGCAGTTCTGAGGCATGCCGGGATGTGTCAGAGTGCACTGACTCTTCTTTTCCCTTTCCTGTAGACTATTCCCGGGAGATTCCACCTGACTCTCTTGACATCACTTCCGGGACCGAGCCAATGGAAACAGACCTTACCTTGGCCCCTCGGATGTCACGCCCGGGCTCGATCCAATGATTGAAGAACACGGGCTCGATCCTTATGACCTCACTTCCTGTCTTCCCCTTTAAAAGCCTGCCCTTTTTCCCCAGTATTGTTTTGGACTCATTTGTATGCACATCAGTGCTGTGTATTGTGATAAAAAACGACTTTGCAGCCAGGATACCAGAATATACGGGTGGCTGCCCCAAACCTTTATCAGAGTATGTCTCATTATTGTGACAAAGCATCGTAACATCTTTTCATTTCTTTTGAATTGTCCATTGCCATCTTATGCATTGTGTAATTTAACCTGATAACATTACCAAGTTCCCTCTTGAAATCAGAACTTTCACTATCTCTATCTGTCCTCCATTGTTCTTTATACATACACATGTCTGATTCATTCCTGCATAATTTTTAAGTGGGCGTTTAAAAAGTACGTCAGTACTATCCAAAAATTGCCTGCTACTTTATATACTGTCATGAAAACTGTGTAGGGATTGTTTTCATGATAATGGCTTGTTAATGACTACAAGTGTGTATTGTATATATGTTTGATTATTAAATCTGAACCTGGCTGGATAAGTAACTTTACCATCAGAGAGCATCTTTCCCTTCATATTAGGCCAAGTCACCCATTGTTTGTATTATTATGGTTAATGAATTGTATCTTGTCTCAATATTCCCTGTTACCCGTTAATACCACTTTATCTCATAGCACCCTACAAAATTTTATTGTTGTAAATTAAATATACATAACAATACATATATACAGAACAAACTATCTCATAAAGAAAGCATTAATTTTATAAATCTCTGTTAGAGGAATCTGTGAAGTGACACACCATCTGTGGTGTAGTGACCCATGTCCTGCTTACAGAAGAATCAAAACATTGTGCACATCTGAATCTGTTCCTCGGAGAGTTGCAGTCAGGGCGGCTGATGAAATGGTCCTTACAGAAGACACTGCAGTTGTGACCCTCAGGGCTGTCTACTTTGAGCAGCTGTTTAAAGCTGATCCTCCTGCTAGGATGTTGGATATCTCTGGGTCCACGGTTCTTGAGGCTGTTGCTCCAATTAGCAGTGAACCATCCAACACATGTCATGAACCAGCTGAGGGTAGGTAAGGCTGCGGGGATCTGTGGTATCCGGGGTGAACTTATCCAGACTGGTGGCAAGGCTGTCCTCCTGGCATTGCAAGCAATCTTTGCTCCCATTTGGTAGACGGGCGTCATCCCAACTGACTGGAAAATGGGACTTGTCGTACCTATCTAGAAAGGGAAGGGTGATTGCCTGGATTGTGTCAACTACAGGGGGATAACACAGTTCTCGGTGCCGGGTAAGGTCTTTGCTAGGGTCTTTCTCAAAAGGATCCATAATCACTTGCTCACCTACCAGCGACTGGAGCAGTCTGGTTTTACTCGTAAGACGTCTAAATATTCAAACTCATCCTGGCACTGAGGGTTCTCATGGAGCACAAACACGAATATCGGCATAGTTTCTTTCCAGCCTTTGTCGAAATTTGTAAATCATTTGATTCAGTTGATCGAGCTGCCCTGTGGGGCATCCTGAGACTTCACAGGATCCCCTTAGAGTTGTTGGATATCATGGCTGCCCTGCAGCACTGGTACTGTGCATGCTGTGCAGAGTAGAGGCAGAACCTCTGCGTTTTTCCCAATTGATTCTGGGGTTTGTCTGGAGTGTGTTCTTGCTCCTACTCTATTCAGTGCTTGCATGGACTGAGAATTGGGCAAGGTCATGGAATCCAGCAGCTGTGGGGCATCTATTGGTGAAGAGTGATTCACTGATCTTGACTTTGCCGATGATGCTGTGATGTTTGCAAAGTCAATTGAGGATATGATCGGGGCTCTTGGGAAATCTGAGTGTAGAGTGTGAATGTCTGGGCTTACAAGTGTCCTGGATAAAAACCAAAATCCAGGCCTTTAATGATCTCTTGTGTGCAGCAATTACCAGCGTGTCTGTCTGTGGAGAGAGTTTCAACATTGCTGAGAGGTTTACTTGCCTTGGCAGCAACATTTATGTCTCTGGTGACTCTTTCTATGAAGTCAGTAGACAAATTGGGACAGAATGGGGGGTCATGAGGTCAGTGGAAAGGGGTGTGTGGTCCTGGTGATATCTTTGCAAAAGAACAAAGTCCTGGTGCTTCCTGTCTTGCTATATGGAAGTGAGACATGGCCACTATCCAGTGACCTGTGATGAATACTGGATTCTTTCGGTACTGTATCTCTTCGGAAAATCCTGGGGAACCGCTGGTTTGAGTTAGTACCAAATGAGCGGTTGCTCATGGAGTCCAGAATGAGGAACATTACCTGCATTGTGAGGGAGTGTCAGTTGCGGCACTATGGCCATGTGGCGTGTTTCCCCAAGGGTGATCCGGCTTGCAGGAATTTTAAGGTGTTGAGGACCCGAGCAGCTGAACCAGGCCAAGGGGACACCCACGTAACACCTGGCAGCAGCATTTCCGGAGGGTGGGACTGGACCTCGTGTCTGCCCAAGAGGTTGCCAATCAGGATCCCACGCAGTTTTGTCATTTGTTGGACATGGCAATGCGCTGTACCAGTCCATGCTCCCCAACCTAACCTGACCTACACTTCATCTCAATAGTTTTCAATTTTTTCACACAGCCAGTTTCTAAACACTCTTAATTCAAATTTAGTATGCACTAAATATTTAAAAACCCATTTTCTAAAGTAGCACTTTCCATTACACTGTTACAAGGAGATAAAATCTATACAGGCTGCCTCACAGCTCCAGAAAACTGTCTTTGAATCCCCAACTTGTCAATGTGTGTTTGTTTGCACACTTTCGTCACATCTGTCTGTATTGTACTTCAGGTAACCTGTTTTTTCTCCAACATGTTGTGATATGTATGCCAGGTAAAGTGATGACTACTGGCCCTGCATGAATGAACATGGGTGTATTCATAAATGTGCTCTGCATTGGACTGACGCTACCTCTAATGGATGGATGGTTGCAGTCCAAACCTAAGTAATGAGAAACAGAGGACCAGAACTTTCCATAATTGTGTGTGAAGTTGCAAAGTTACTTAAACTCACCAGTGAAATTTATTTTAAAAATTAAATAAAAAAATTTCCAAAATTAATCTGCCTGTCCTTCAACAGAATCTCCTGCAGACAGAAGTTGAACAGAAAAGCTACATAAGGGCATCCTAGCTAGCAAATTAAACTGTGTTAGTCAGGAGCACTTGCTACAAAGTAGCGATATCTAGCTCATGAAACACAGCAAACAAATTCAGGAAATTAATATACCAAATTCATGTGAAGTTACGTAAAATAATATCAATGTCAAAACAGAAAATAAAGTGAAACTAATAAAATATTAATTTTTTTATGAATTAATAAAATCAATTCTTTTCTCTAACCTTAATCTTGCTTAGTTACATTTAATAATCTTGCTTAATATTGAAATTAAATAATCTCATCAAGATCCACAACTCCATAGTGTGCCTCTAAAGGCAATGTCACATTATGCAATTTTCAGTTGAAGACTTTATTTTTCATAATCTTAACAAGTCAGAAGTATTTGCACCATGTTCTCTTGACTAAGGGTCGTGCAGTCTAATATCCCCAGCGACTCTGTTTAAGCAGTATGCACATTGATCATTGACAGGTTTGATTTTGTCTTAAGTCCTAGGAGTGGGCTTGTTTTCATATGAAAGCTAACAGCCAATGAGTGCTCACCCAGGAGTACAATATATATAATGCAACTACTATGAGTCAGGACCATGCAAACAGGAGAGATACTCTTTTTCTGATGTCTTATAATAACAATAATAATAATAATAAGAAGAAGAAGAATTATTTATTTAAAAATGCCTTTCAAGGTAGACAAGGACACTGTACAACAATATACATAACATCAAACAATCCAATATACAAGCATAATTAATGAGAAAAACAAAAAGCAATATTAAAAAGATAGGTTTAAAGTTTGGATTTAAAATATATAAAGTGACAGCGTGTATGGAGCTCCATACGTAGGGTATTCCATAACTGAGGTCCGATGTGCCAAAAGCTCTATTACCCATAGTGCGCAATCTGCACAGTGGAAGGGTTAATAGTAAGGTGTCAGAAAAATGAAGTAAACGTGATGGAGTATAGGGAAAAAAATTCAGAGAGTGCAACCAAACTCATCGTATTAATATAGCACTGACTTTGTCAGCCATCACATTATTGGCCAAAAAGGGGAAGAGCTTGTGAAACTGTACTTTGGAATGTAAAACTATGCTGGAAGGTCATCACAGACTTGTCTAAAAATAAACAAATTGTCATAATATTGCCAAAAATAAATAATTTGCCATCCCCTGTGATTCCTAGTCATATAGTGTGACATCCTCAGGCAACAAGATCAGCAACTGCATTCGACAAGTAATGTAAAACAAGTCTAATGGATGTATGTCACTGGAAAGGACACTGAGAGAGAAATATGTATTACTGGTTATGAAACTCAACAAGCAAAAGTATATTATCAGTTTAGAAAATCTTCATAACTTAGTTTGTCATTATCAAGAGTAGCAAAGGAGAGGAATTATAATAATGACCATCTATCTAGATTAATACCAAGTAGGACAATATATTCAATGGTATATGGTAACCAACTAAATCCTGGGAAGGAAAAACAGTTTAAAGTTTAAAGTAACAGTTAAATAGAAGAGAAACAATCCTACAATTTTCAAAGCCTAACTAATCACATACTTATTTATGTCTGTCTCATGGGTTGGCTTATCCAGTAAAATTCTTACTTCATGGACCTTCACTGTCTCTCTCTCTTAAAAGTATCTCTGGCAACCCTAGAAAATGGTAGGTCTTTTGCCCTCTAGTACACTTGGGGGGGGGGCAAGCCTTTTTTGCCCAGGTCACATCTCTGTCTTCTTTAAGGTTGTGCTCCAGACTAATGGCTTGCCAAGGCACTCAGCACAGATGCAATGCCTTTCTTCCCGTTCTGTCTGTAACTGCTACTTCTTTCTTTGTTCCAGGGTGGTAGTCAATCCTGTTCCTACATCCTTGATGCAAGTGTCTCTCTGCAGTCCCCTTTCTTATCAGAGCACACATGCAACAGTCATTCTGTCCTATTGGCTGGTAAACTTACTCTGGTGAGAGTGAGGATGTGTTTTTGTACACACTGTGTTGTGCGTTGGGCCACACAAGTGAGAAGTCAAAATGACTTCTATTTGAATGACTAGTAAGCCGATTCTATATGATCTTGGAAACACTTTGCATGCTTATTGATCTCTTATTAAAACAACCTTCTGCATTTGAAAAAAACAGGTTCTCAAGTCCTTCCAGTACTAATCCTACCAGACTGTTCCAAAGTTCCAGCAGCAATTATAATACTCAATATCAAATTTTAAAGGATAGGGACTATATGCCATTAGATGTTTGTTATTACTTAAGGAGACTTTTATACTGCTATCCCCTTAAGTTCATGCCACATAGGTTTCAATTATAATGGCCTTTCTTGCATCACATGTTTCAAAAAAGTTGGCAGGTAGCATTTATTTTAAGCATTTCCATAGTAAAGTCCCCCATTTCAAAGATTGTAATAGCTGAGTTACATGGTCTGGCATTCTTGTTTCAGCAGTCACCTTTATTCATTTGTGGTATGATTGTATAATTACTTAATACTCATTAAGAAAATCTGTATTGCTGCACCCAGAGGAAGCGTTGGGCCACACTAAATAACATTATTTGCTCAATTAAACTCCAAAGTGCCAAGCAGTGAGTCACCAGAACTACTTCTATCATGGGAATCAGTTCTTCATTTCATCAGTGACAGCTATGCATACAATAAAGCCGAGCATCCACCCCAAATCCTCTCCTTGCATTGAAGTCCTTTAAACAATAAAAGTGTTTTAAAATAGAACATCATTTCCGAACCTGTTGGTTTGAATTATAATTAAAGAATAATATAAAAGGTGCAATCACAAGCTTATTGACCCCTTTGTAGAATGTGATATTACACTTGACATTTTCTGCAAATGAAAGTAGGAATCTAAGCTATTCCCTCATAGTTGACATGACAGGTAGGAGGAAAGTAAAATTCAGCGTTTTATGTAGAACACATAGTTACACTCGAAAAGAACTGGATCTCACCATCAGTCACTTTCGAAAGAAATTAGATCCCTGCCACTCACTGTATTCATCTCAGTCTGCAAACCATCAGCTACTAAAAAGAAAATACAAGTGCAAAAAGAATAAAAAAGGAGTAAAAAAATGACACAAATTTAAAGTTAGAGGCAAACCACACATAATGTGGAGGAGTGTTTTCTATTCTTTCTTGTGCCTGATAGACTGTCAGGCATTAATCTCTAAAAATAATTTGCTTTTCTAGAGATTAAAAGATCAATTGTGTACAATGATTAAGTAATAATAAAAAATTGAAGTGTATAACAAAGTAATTGATGCCCCTATATGTCACTCACATGCTGTACATCTTCAGCACATACCATATTTTACTATAAAAAGCATTACCTGCTATAGCTACACTTGTTTACTGAAAACATTACATATTTGCACACTTAACTAAATTATAGCATCTGAAGAAGTTTACAGCATTTTTGTTAGTAAAACAGTTATATTTATGGTGAAAATGTGAAATTACTACAATACCTAGAGTACCTGTATCAATTTTTAATATTATCACGTCCCTTGTTTTTTGCCCTACAGCTACTTATACTGTTCATTTGTATACCTTGCTGTGCGGCCATGTCTGCAGTGAAGTCATTTTTAAATGCCTCTAAACCTTCACATGATTTACCAGCTTGAAGGATATTACTATTTTTGTTATTTAATTTCAAGTGTGTCCCATCACCATTTTAGAATCTCATCATTTTGTTAGTAAGTTGCTAGGATGCACTGCACTATTGCTAAAGAATGCTGCGTAAGAGGCACTAGGCATCGTTATCATGAAGGCTTCACTATAAAACTTAACACAAAATGTCAGCTCTCTGTTCAAAATTATGGATTTAAAACTTGAACATAGTATAGTATTAGGTATTCTGGTTAATAACTCATAGCTTCCAACTTTAAAATTCTGTTCAAAGATTTAGCATTTTGATTATGGTCATATTCTTAGAATTTTTGTAACGACTCCTGACAATTCTTGTTTTGACTTCACTAATGGATTTTGTTTGTGATAATAATACTTTGGTGTTCTAAAAAAAAAATGTTTTCATTTTCTACTGTGCCAGCAGACATTACAAAGAGGATGGCTGGAATTTAAAAAGCAGGCGGAGCAAGTCTATGCTGTAGTCTTATCGAACCACTTTCAGTATTCGTGATTGGCATTACAGAGGTTAATGCTTTAGAAACAGCACCTGCTAATCAGAAGGATGACATTTACAAAAGGAAATCATGAATTGTGACGCAATTAATTGTTGGAAGACCTTGGAACTACACATGCCACATTGGTGTGTACAAAAAAGTATAATGTCATAAATGTGGCACAAGTGGTCCCAAGTTCTTCCAAATATTACCCCTGAGATTATGCAGGCACATTGGATGAACACAGGCTGTGCAGATTGAATGGGCGTTCTTCCTCCTATTGTTAAATTTTTCAGCTTTTTTGTCCACTGCCTTGTTCTGCAAGAAGGACATCAGGTTCAAATTTTTCACTTTTATAGAGTTTCAATTCTGTTTATATCAAGACTTTAATTCCATTATGTTGCAACTCAGGAAAGCTGTGGTTGTGGTCACTATCCTGCTAAACTAAAAATATGTTTCAGATCAGTGCACTCTATATTTGACTATTTCAGAGACACTTCCCACATTAGATAATTTCATTTCAACCAGCATGTCATTTCTGTAATGATTTGTTCATTTATCTTGGATTGCTCCCTACAGTGGTTTTAATTCCTCATATTATTAAACTAGTATTAAACTAGTTTATGTCCAAAGTGCAACTGAATTATGATTGGTTTCCTTTAGGATAATTAACTGGCTCAATAATTTTATTGTTGAGTAAGATCTGTTTCTAGGTTCTGATTTTTATATTCTTTAAAGGATATTTCATATTGTTTGTGTTCACCAGCATTTATATGAGCCTCTGACTTGTACAATACTTCTTGGGACAGGGGACAGAAGCCTTATGACATCCACAGCATCACTCTGCTTTGCAAGGTGTCACATTTAGAGATCTTCCTCCTTGTTTGTTACTTTTTTTTCTTTAGCTTAATTAGCATCACTAATACACCTCTGAAATAGTTTGTTATTTTTTCTACTTAATTCCTGGGATAAAGATTGGGAGCTGGGGGTAGTTTAGGACCTTTTTGCTTGATGTTTTTTTGTTTTTGAATCACAGAATATAGGTGTCTGCTATTGTTGGTGATTTTAGATGGGTGCCTGTGCTGAGTTGGCTCTGGATATTTTTTATTTCTGAGACCACCAGTAGCTGTTACACTATATAAAAGTTTTTATTTTCCTCCTGTTTCACGTTGCTTATTGTCTTTTTGTTTATCACACTAAACATTTTTAAGCTCAATATAATTTCATGAAATATATCAGGGTCTTAAATTCAGGTTAGCCGCATTTCTACATACTGGACCTCCTCCATCTTTGCAATGTTGATGTGGTTTTAAAATCACACTCACTGGCTCCTGATATCCAGCATTGTAATAAAAAAAACATAATTGAGTTGTGACTTTTTCCTTTTTTCATGCTAAAAAAGTGGTGTTCTTATTCTTCTTAGATGTAGCCTGCAGATTAAGGCAATACTATCGGTCAGCGATGATCTACGCTGGTTTTGTTTTTTGCCAGAACAGTTAGGAGGTCGTAGTTTGCGTATGATTAGACTCCGCATCTACCTTACTTACCCTGCCACACCAATTACTTACTAAAATTATTTGACAGGGAACTTCAGGTTAGTATTCATGAGAAAGCTGTAAAGAATCCAGTATTAGACACAGCTTCTTCACCTAATATTTACTGCAGACTGGAATTTGATAGGTTCTTTCAGGTTACTGCACCTTTCAGCCCGGGAATTATCATTTTTCTCTTTAAATCGCAATTTTCAGTTGTGTATTAATTACATTTTCATTTTACATTTCACCACTAGTTTTAAACTCATCATCCACTTATTCAATCATATACGTTTACCACCTGCCATGGCACAACCCACTTATTACACACCATGTGCTAGTGTAGAGATTTAAAACCTCTCTTCAAGCCAATATATTTTTACAAACATTTTGTTGTAAAATGCCAGACCATCCTGTCACTATATTGACAGAAATGAAATACTTTATTCTGAGAGTTACTATATCATTCTCCTCGTATTACATCCCTGGAAAGAACATGCCTCCTTTTGTTGATAAAGACCATGAACTTCTGATTGTAAATACTTGAACTGGGTTTTATAATATTTCAGTTTGAGAAATTCATTTCTAATTTGCAGTACTAGGGTTGATTATTAACCATTTGAGAGCAGGCCAAACGAATTGCCTGTTCTCAAAATCACGAAGAACAGCTCTTTTTCCTGTATCCCCTCTATCCATACTAAATCTGTTTTGATTTCACCTGACTTACAAATAATTAGATTACTACAGTGAATTTTTTGCTGACTCTTGCAGTAACTTTCACATTATTTATTGATAACCTTCTTCTTCAACCTCTCTTTTAGCTATCCCTGTTTCCTTCCTCAAAAAAAGAACTCTGCAAGAGTTGGGAAAGTGCCAGGATTGAATGGGCTTCCTCCTGAGTTTTATTCTTTCCAAATCATGATCATGGAAGCAACTTATGAAAATTTTTTAAACCCAAGAAATAATATGACAGTCATTATTCTTTATTAAATCCTTGTCAGAGTTACAGGACCACTCTTTAATATACACAGACACAAGCCTATAAAGAAAGTTTTTTGCCTGTTGCCTACAGAGAATTGTTGGCAAATTAAAGTATTCTGACTAGGCTGGCTTTGCAAATACATGATTAGCTAGACAGAATGAGTGTTGATATTCGTTTTGTAAAACTGATTATGTCTCTGCTCTCTTCCCCCTGTGCAGTCCTCATGCTAAATTTTCATATCTCCTGTCTTTCCCAATAGTATGGGAATCTGGCACAGCTTTTCAACTTAACCTATAAAATATTTGGCATCCAAAACGTTTATTTTTTAACACTCTTTACAAATCTCAGTAGCCATTTTTTTAAGTTCTTCTTTATTTAGGTATTGCCCTGTCTAATATTCTTCACATTTTGGGCTTACTCGAGACATAAGAAATCATATCTGGTTTTAAAATTAATCTGGTGTGGCCTGCAAAGGGTGCTCTAGCTGCCCAAACGCAACACAAGGCAGACACCACGACACAAGTTCCAGCACAGCACACATTTATTTCAGTGGGAATCGCTGTTCCCCAACCACCTAAAGTAGAACAGTATAATGCACCAAGCACACACAAATTACACAGTCCCTACTTTTCTTTTCTTCTTGTTCTCTCTCTATCTTTCTCTCTGTTCGCCACCACTCCTTCTCCAGCAAGAACTGTTCACCTACTCCCGACTCTGACTCCTGGAGTAGTGGCAACCAGCTCCTTTAAACCCACACCTTTTGTAATAGGGCTGTGCAAGTCTCCAGTCCCACCAGAACTCACCAGGGCTACAGTGAACTCCAACTCCCAGCATACATTGTGGGAATCCGTGCCACCACAGCCTACCAGGGGGAATGCTATCTAGCGGCCCAAGAAAGGTACTATCCTGTGTTTTTTCTCTCCCTTGGTCCTTCCAGTTCACAGGCAACCTGGCTTTGCATCTGACCCGGTTATCTGTCACACTGACTAAACTTTATCTTTTGATATCATTGAATTACCATGGATTTAATTTGCTTTTTTTACACTGATCAACAGAAAAAGACACATTAATATCAAAGTGAAAACAGATCTATGTGGTATCAGAACCTAACTAATACAGTGAAGACAAAAGAACATTAATTTTAAACTTGTTATCCACTTATTCAATCATATATTTTGCCACCAGCCACTGCACAAACCACTTATTTCACACTATGTGCCAGTGCAGAGATTCAAAACCTCTCTTCAGGCCAATATATTTTTACAAATATTTTGTTGTAAAATGCCAGACCATCCTGTCACTATATCGAAAGAAATTAAATACTTTATTCTGAGAGTTACTATACATTCTCCTCATATTACATTACTGGAAATAGAATGCCTCCTTTTTGTCGATAAAGACCATAAACTTCTGATGCAAATACTTGAACTGCGTTTTATAATATTTCAGTTTAGAGAAATTCATTTCTAATTTGCAGTAATAGGACTGATTATTAACTATTTGAGAGCAGGCCAAACTAACTGCCTGCTCTCAGAATCAGGAAGAACAGCTCTTTTTCCTTTATTTCCTCCATCAATACAGTGAAGACAAAAGAACATGCCAAGTAACTTCGTGAAAAGGTGTTTGAAAAGCACAAGAAAATATCCAGAATATATCGGTGGAGACAAGAAACTATCCAAGTCACTGAATATCTCTTGGAGTCCAGTTAAATCAGCCATTAAGAAATGGAAACAGTATAGCACAGCTCTAAATCATCCGTGATTGTACAAGAAGAAGACTAATGAGGGAGATGAACAAGAGACCTTGGAAATTCTGAAGGAGTCACAAGCGAATGTGGATGAGATTGAAGAAACTGTGCATACAACAACTGTTGCCTGGGTACTTCACATCTTTAAGGTGGCAAAGTGGCAAAGTGAAAAAAATGCACATGACAGCTCAGCTAGGGTTCATCAGAAGGCACATAGAAGACTCTTAAGTCAGCTGGAAGAAGGTTCTATGATCTGATAAGACCAAAATTGAGATTTTTGGGCCTTAGATTAAACGCTACATTTGACTTAAACCAAAGGCTGCACATTAACAAAAACACACCACCCTCACCTTGAAACATGGCTGCACCATACTGCGGGGATGCTTCTCTGCAGCAGCCTTTGATAGCTAGTAACGAGTAGAGTCTAAAATGAATCCTGATGCAGTCTGCAAGAAACCTGTACATTAGGAGAAGAGCTATTTCAGAGTCCAGATTTCTATCCATTTGAGAATTTGCTGATGAACTTGATGTTCACTCACGATCGCCATGCAACCTGATAGTGCATGAGTAGTATTGCAAAGAAGAATGGAGAAAAATTGCAGTAAACAGATGTGCAAAGCTGATAGAGACCTGTGCACACAGGGTCAAGGATTTCATGCCTGCCAAAGGTGCATCTAATAAACACTGTCTTGCAAACAATTATTTGGTGTTTTACGAGATCTGACGATTAAGTTGGTGAACTTGCCACTGTGCACTTACGTTGGCAGCACGGTACAAACGGTTCGGTAAGGTTTAATAACCTTGGTATACCAGTGTCTCACAACTGTGTTTGTGTCAACGTGTGGCGGTGTCTTGCTGAGTGGCGTTTATTATTGTTATTGCATTTTCTTGTGTGTCGTCGCGAGAATGTTGGAGTTTGCTTTAGAGCAATGAACAAATACCAGTGAAAACACAGCACTGTCATTGAGGGACTTTTTAGACAGTCTAAAAGAAATAGCCGGACACACAACAAAGGTTTGGGGCAGCCGCCCATATAGTTTCCCTGGCTGCAAAAGGCTAAAAGGTTATAGTCCAAAACAGAAATTTTTAAGTTTGGAAGATGAGACGTTTTTATAGGTGGTTCATAAGAAGTGACGTCCTCGGGACCGGGACAGGAAGTAATCTCCTCGGTGCCAGGACAGGAGGGATTTCTCGTAGTTGGCCTGCGGAGAGAAAAGAGAGAGGCTTAGTGCACCTCACCGCCCCTGGCCTGGCATGGAATCAATGTTTCCTGGTCCCTTTGGTTGACTTCCAAGCGCAGGTGTGTGACACCAATTAAACAAATAACTGTATTGGAGCACCCTCCCTGCCCACCTGATCTGGCCCCCAATTACTTTTTTCTTTACCCAAAGATAAAGGAAACATTGAAAGGAATTAAAGAGTCATTCTATTGATCATTGTCAAAAAGGTGAAATTAAATTCACCATGAACGCTGCAATCATGTTCCAGCCTCACTGGGTCACATGTTTTGGGCCTGCACCAAATTAACATCATTCTGGACCAAAATCTTTAAATGCTTATCAGACAGCCTTGGTGTCACAATCCCTCCTAATCCATTAACAGCTCTGTTTGGTGTACTTCCAGATGGGCTTAAAGTGGAGAAGGACAAACAAACTGTAATTGCCTTTACTACACTACTGGCACATAGACTTATCTTGCTCAACAGGAAGAATCCTAACTCTCCTATACTAAGTCAGTGAGTATCTGATGTTATATACTGTTTGAAGCTAGAAAAAATCAAATTCGCACTTAGAGGATCTGTCCAAAAAGTTTTTAAAACCTGGCAGGATCTAATCAATAAAATTTTAGAATAAGCTTTTAAATTGAGGAAGCAGGTTCTCTCCGCTCTTTTACTCCATTTATCTTTATTCACTTATTATTTTATCTGTTCATTTGTCTTTACTAGCATAAAGTTTTACACTACTGGCCTAGCTCTCTTTCTCAGGGGTGGGGATTGATTTATTTTGAACCTTTTTTTTTTGTAAAACTTGAGTTATGTGTATGGAATTTTATTTGATTTTAATAAATTCAATAAAATTAAACTAATAAAAAAAAAAAAATTCACTGTGATTTAATGCTGTATAAAAATAAAATCTGAAAACTTCTAAGGGGTCAATATATAGGCACTGTTTATCCTCTTAGAAATATTGTTGCATCTTTCCTGATGTAAGTACCTCTATTAATTTTCGGCCTTTTGAGTTACATTGCACTTCAACCTACATTGCAATTTGCGCTACATTCTCTGCTACAGAAATAAATGTTGCTGTTATTGTTGCTATAAAGTAAACATTGTAACCTGCTTTAATTTTTTAATTCTGTGCCTTGCCCCCGCCTTTCATTAGATATTTGGCAAAAGTAAGATCGCTAGATTCCTGGTTTCCATGAAATAGTAACAGACCTAGTCTTAAGCAAATCAACTCCAATTTGGAATAAACTAAATGCTGAGGTGCCATTTTCTGACCTAGAAGTCTCTCATTGAGATTTCACCCTATATTATATTTGGCCATGGCTATGTTCAACTTCTGACTCTGACTCTCTCATGGCTGCTCATAGAATCTGTTCTCTTCACTAAACCTGAAGTCTCTATCCTGTCCCAGGCACTTTTTTTTTCATAGAAAACCTGTATCCAGCACTCCTGGAAAAGTTTCTTGCACCTTCTGGAAAATACCATTCCCACAATCTCACTTTACATAAATTCTCTCACTGGTCTAATGTTTATAACTGTTGGCAATAATCAGGTCTCAATTCTTTTTTTTTTTTTAATTTTTTTTACATGTGCTTTTATATTTTCCTATACTGTAGCAGCTGTTTCCTTCTACCTACATCTCCAGTCAAAACCTGGGCCATAAAAAGTTCCCCTACTCACACAACCACTGTGTTTTTTATTCTTTTTCACGCAAGACAAATCCTGTCTATTTCTCTACTAATTTCTTAGTCTAATTCACATCTTGATTTCACTTTTGTCCAGAGAATATCCATCTACTCTTCCCCACCTCTCCAAGAACATTGCAATGTTAGATACAATGAGGAACTGTCAGTATACCAAGTTTTAAATTCTCCATAGATTGTATT
Organism: Polypterus senegalus; assembly: GCF_016835505.1. Lineage (NCBI taxonomy): Eukaryota > Metazoa > Chordata > Cladistia > Polypteriformes > Polypteridae > Polypterus > Polypterus senegalus. The sequence continues at coordinate 22,541,103 of NC_053161.1, read as the reverse complement.
TATTGAAAACTACATCACATTAGCTCAATTGTTCAGATCTTGGTCTCTATTGCCCCATGAGACTCCTTTCCTTCACTGCTGCTCTTTGTTGTTCTTTGTTTCAAATAATTCAATTTGTTTTTATGTTTGTATTTGTTTGAAATGAATTTTAAAAGGCTATTTGTGCCAGGAAATCACATTGACATTTAGCTTTACTTTTCTTATAACAAACTATATGTTAGGTAATTGTGTGTAATGCTTGTATTTTGACTGAAAATATTTCTTAAATATTCCCAGTAAATTATAGACAATGACTAAACGGTAATTTCTCATACTGTATCACTTCATTGCTTCCAGCTGCCTGAATCTGCAAATATAATAAACACACATACTGTGCAAAGCAACACAAAGCCCCCATAAAAGTAATAATCTTTAATGAACTAAACTGAAAACATAACATTTCTCCATGCAAGTGGAAAATATTCATATTTTCATCCAGATCAATGGCTCTGCACTGAAAGTGAACACAGGCCATATACCCAACAGAGTATTTAAAAATCCTTTCTGCTGCTCCAAGAGCTGGCTTTATGGATTTTTCTTTGCCCCCTAGAGTCATCAATGCATTCACAAAGTAGTTTTATGCTCTCTGAGATTATTTGCTTTTCTGAATGCTTAGATTCTTAGATATCTGTTCTTTTATACAGCATCATACTATAATAAGACTCAGGTATTTCCATTAAATATTGCACTTAATTCAGTAGTTTTCAGGAAGATATTTTAGTTACAGCATCCACTGTGATGTAGGTATATTCAGGCGAACAGTCCATTGTAAGAAAATAATCACTTCATATATAAAATGAGTGACTAGCTGTGCTACCTGTCTATGACAGGTTGAAACCTAAGTAAACCTCAGCTTTAATATTTGTACTGCACATATACAGTATATGCCATTTGGTATGGGATTCATAAAATCTGTGATAATGTTTGTGGTGAACCATCTGTTGGAATGATAGTTGTCAGTTGTTCTAATTGGGCATCTTCTCAGAGCTATGGGTGGAAAATGAGACAAGGTGGTTAGCGATTGCACCCCCTGATGTGCCGGAGTGGTAATGCTTGTCTTTGACAAGCCTGGAAGATACCTCTGAAGTGCAAGTGTTGAACATAAAACCTGGAGGAAACCAGTGCAGACGCAGGAATAACATGCAAAACCCACACAGGGTCTTGGCCATTATTTGATACCACATACTTGGGAAATGAAAAAGCAGTAACACTAACCACACAGCTGCCCTGTGCATCAGTGCACAATTATTAAAAACAAAAACAAATTTGGCCCTATATTAAATCATTGGCAAACAGTGTTTAATTTATAATTTATAACAATAAAATATATGTTATATTCTACTCATGGTTAATAAGACTAATGGTCTTCACTTGCTTATGGTCCAGTAACTACACCTTCCAATCAGTGCAAGCCAATATGATGGCTTGATATTGGAAAAACATATCAAAGATTCCTCAGAGCACATCTCTTAGTTCTCTGTTCCATTTCTAAACACAAACCTCAAAACCCAAATTTGCTTGCGGTGTGGTTAGTCTGTGTCACATGTTTTAATTTTAATTATTGTAGGCTCTTTACTTGTTTTTTAAAATGTGGCTACCCTCTAGTTTTAACATTTTACGCCTGAGTGCTTAAGGTGCATATAGCATATTCTGTCACTTTATGAACAGATTCAAATAAAAGCAAAAATAAAAATAATTGACAAATACCATTCAAAGTTTATCGAAAACATTAATCCTGTAAGAGCATACATTTTGCTTTATATCTGGGGTAAACATATCCAGTTTCGTGTAATATTAATCATGGCTATCTGAGTTTAACAGATTTGGAATAAAACCAAAACAAAGCCAAACAAAAAACAAAGTGAAAAGGGTGCCCTTGCATGATGACTTGAGATTTGTTGAAAAGGTAAAAATAATACATTCATGAAATGGCTAAGAATATGGTACAGCGGCATAACTGTTGTTTCAGTTCATACACGCTAATTATGAAAAACAACTTTATATGAATTAATGCACAAAACTGAATGAATACTTAGATCCCCCTTTTACTAACAAGTCTCACTTGGAGAAATTGGCAGAACAGCTGACAAATCATTCATTTTCTAATCAACATAATAATTTCACATTTTAATCAAAGTGTATATTTTCACAGAGAGAGCGACTAAGAACAGAAGAGAAACATGTCAAATGTTAAACTTTATTTACCTGGTTATTTTAATCCAGATAAGTGCCACTTTGGGTTTCTAATTGTTGGATTGCATGGCTGTGCCCTCTAATGTAATTCTGTATTAGCACTGCAGTTCAATACAATGTAATTGTCTAATACACATATACAGTGGAACCTCGGTTCACGACCATAATTCGTTCCAGAACTTTGGTTGTAAACCAAGTTGGTCGTGAACCGAAGCAATTTCCCCCATAGGATTGTGTGTAAATACAATTAATCCATTCCAGACCGTACGAACTGTATGTAAATATGTAAATATATGTAAAGAATAAGCACAAATATAGTTAATTACACCATAGAATGCACAGTGTAATAGTAAACTAATGTAAAAACATTGAATAACACTGACACAAAACACCCAGGCTCCCTGCTCAGCTACATGAGCAGACTCGCTCGTGCTCTCTCTCTCTGTAGCAATATAGTTGTCCCATGGAAACTGTGTAATAAACTTGTCTCCCTTGGACTGACATCATCCCTGTATAGCTGGGTGCTGAATTTTCTTACAGACAGACCCCATTCAGTCAGACTGGGAAACCAAACATCAGGCACAAGAACAATCAGCACCAGCTGCACCCAAGGCTGTGTGCTGAGTCCACTGCTCTACACCTTGTTTACCTATGACTGTGTGGCCTTTCAGAACAACACCAGCATCATTAAATTTGCTGATGGGTTGATTACTGGGGGGGGTGGAGACTAAATATAGGACAGAGGTGGCAGGACTCGTGGCCTGGTGTCAGGAAAACAACCTCTCCCTGAATACAGATAAAACCAAGGAGATGATTATCGACCCAAGGAAGAGGAAGCTGCAGCACACTCCCATTTACATCGGTGAGGCTGAGGTGGAGAGATTAAAAATCTCCAATTTCATTGGAACCCACATCAGCGAGGATCTGACTTGGTCTTACAATACACAATAACTCTTTAACCGAGCACACAAAAGACTGTTCTTTCTGAGGAGGTTGAAGAAATGTGACATGCCAACCAAAATTCTCACCAATTGCTACAGGGGTACAATAGAGAGTGTTATCATCTGCTCTATTATTGTATGGCACAGTAACTGCTCCTTGCAGGAAAAGAAGGCACTTCAGCATGTAATTAAAACCGCAAAGCAAACCTCTGGAGCAACCTGCCCCTCCCTACAGGACATCTACACTAGTAGGGTCATCAGGAAGGCACGCAACATAATTAAAGACAATACGCATCCTCAACACATGCTTTTCACGCTGCTTCCTTCAGGGAGGCACTACAGGAGTGTGAAATCACGCACCACAAGACTGACGCATAGTGTTTTTCCACAAGCAAGCTGACTCCTCAACAATGCTAAAAGTTAAAGTCAATCCAAACCATAACTCATAGCCTCATAAATGTACTGACTACTGCGGTGTGTCATCAGGCACTGTACACCTTATTTTGTTGTCTTATAATTGTATTTGCTATTTATTTTTTTACTTCTTTTCTGCCTGTGTATATGAAGGTGAGCAAGTAAAGTAAAAATTTCATTACATGTTTTTAACATGTGTTTTTATTGTGTAAATGACAATAAACTTCTTGTATCTTGAAATACCTCCAGTTTTCAGTGTTACTGCCTTGCCCCTGTCGTCCGTATCTCAATATATGTTACAGCTAACACACATGATTGTTTCTACATTTACAGTTGTGCTAATGCAAGTTAAAGAACTTACTCTAGGCCATAGAATGATCTGTAGAGAACATTGAACTTGTATTATTAGTGCATGATTATCCAGCTCTATAGCCGGTACTCCACATGGCCTGCAAGCTTTATTCAAGAGTTATATGAGTGCACGGAACCTGTATAATTCAGCTTTGCGCACAGTATCTTAAACTAATGTAATCATAAATATAACCCATCCCTATGTCCATTTTTCAACATGTTTAATCAGAGGAGGAAGGGAAAATATTTCAGTAGCTTTGGGAACAGGACAGGAACCAACTGTATGTGGAATGTGATTATATATCAAGCATTTTTCCCTATACAGTTCAATGGTACCCGCCTATAGTGCCTTCACGAAGTATTTAGACCCCTTCACCCACACATTTTGCTATGTTGCAGACTTATGCAAAAAATGTAAATTGATTATTTCTCTCCTGAAACAACACTTAATACTCAATATTGTAAATGTTAATAGAAATTTAAAAGAATAAATAAATATTACGTTGTCACAAATATTCAGACCCAGTATTCAAAATTTTAGTGAAGTACTTTTGGCAGCAATTATAGCTTGGCGTCTTCTTGGGTATGACACAACAAGCTATATAACATTGCGTGGCAAAGCAATACAAGGTATAACATTGCAAATTAACAAAATCAAAACATGAAGCAGACATTATAATCAAAAAAGCACAAGGTGAAAGGTACTAATCGTAACTACATATATTACATTCCCTAACTATACTATCACCATTGATTTTTTTTCAAATCCATGTGCTGTGTGCCACCACCATAAATACTGTCAGTCCTATAACATTACGTGTCACATGAATCACATAGTGATTCAACAAGAGACAAAATGGCTGTGACATGAAGAAACCTGCACAAATTAGCAGTATCTATGTCAAATAATATTTAACCAAAATGGCATTTGCAATAAGATACAAGAAATAAAATTACTAATCTTCAAAATAAGAAAAAATAATTAAGTACAAAAAATAACTCCAGAGGTTTATGAAAGACTCATATAACTATGACAGACACATATTACAGGTAGATACCAATCGAGCATGAACAACAACAACAACATCATCTTTGACTACCTGGTATTATTATTAATAATATTTCTACTTGTCCTTTGGATCCCATTTCCTCCAGACTATCCGTCCCTCACTCATTTCTGCCCTCACTATGCACAGGCACCTTTTCCACAACATTTAAGCAGGCTCTAATATCTGCCACACTAGATCCATCTCTGGTAATTACAGACCGGTCTCTCACTTATTTTTGATTATTGTTGTGGGGGGGGTTTACGTCAGGAAGGACATCCGGTGTAAAATGTTGCCAAATCAATATGCGGACAACAATTTTGGATGATCCGCTGTGGCAACCCCTAACAGGAGCAGCCGAAAGAAGAAGTTCTATATAATCATTCTTTGTCATTGCAGAGGACTGTATTTCATTTGAAGTGCATAACACCAGGAGTTTTGATTTGGGTGGCATTGTGATACACAATTGTTTTAATTATGACGCTTGTCTTTGAATTTATGCTTTCACTTTTCCACCACTGGTCCTTCTGGGTATGCAGAGACTAAGTATGTGCAGAGATGTCAGTGCAAGTGGTGGTATGTTAAAATGGGCTGTTGACCAGAAGGTATGATAAAAAATAAATAGCACACTCTTCTATTGTATACTTCCAAATAAATAATTGCCTGTAGTTGTCAGCATTTGATAAACTCAAAAGAAAGGCAACTGAAATTGTATTTTGTTTGTCTTTTTTTAAGGATATGTTGTATTATTTTTGTGTTTTCCATGTACTGTATAAAGGTTTTGTTTTCTGAAACCACAATGACTGGTGAAGCTTGCATTTGTTGACTGCTCAGCCTTAATTTCTAATTGGCCAAATTAAAATTATTATAAATAAAGAGGCAGATAAGTGAGCATGTCTAACTATTTTGGAAACATGTTCAGGAGCCTGAGAGAGCCCAATACACTCTACACAGTTCTTAACCCCATCTTTCATTAAGTACAGCATTCACTTTGTTAGAAGGATTCTGTTGTGCAACATTACACAGAATAAAAAAAAAAGTTCTGGAACTGTGCCTCTGTTTGGTCCCCCTGGACTTGAAATCAATACTGCTGTGTTGTTCACTGTTTTGAAACAGTGTGATCACTTAAAATCCACCCAACAATTCCTTTGCTGTGACTAAGAACACTGCAGTGTGATTTATCAGAATTTAATCAGTGGCCGAGACGTGAAAAAAAAAATACATATATATATACATCTTCCTCTAATTGCAAACTATACTAGAGCTAAGGATATTCATTTGTCCTAGCATCTTAAAGTCAAATTTTCATCCCCACAGTTGTATTTACAATCAGTTATTAAAATGCAACCTTTCTAACAACATTAATGATTTTCATAACCTTATTTTTAAGAACAGGTTGGACTCTGTGCCATGCAATCAAGTTTGTAGGAGAAAAAGGCCAACAGTCACAGCAATGACTTTTTACACATTATATGTCATGATTAAATGCATTCCTTTTGTTAGGTTCACCAGCTTTGAATCAATGTTTATCCTTTAGAATTATTACTCACTTCAATTTGATCAACAAGTAGTATATTTAAAAACAGGATTTTAGAGGGGCATTATGTGGAATACATTGCTATGGAGGATAATGTTATGCTCAAAAATGTTTTTATACTATTTGCTGTTTTTTAAATTTGCCTTTTTAACATTATTAAGCTCAGTAGTTAGCACTTCATATGTGTATAGTGTCATTTTTCTCATGTCACCACTCTCTGACTGTATCAGACCTATTTGCATATATGAAGGTTCTAATGTCAGAATCTTAACTTTTTAAGCAAGGCATAGATACATACACATTTTATCATTAAAATGTTGCAAATGTTCATCCAATCTACTTTTTCAGTTCTAGAGTTGGTGGGATGCAAAGTCTTTTTCCGCAGAAAACTGATTACTTGAACAATCTTTCTAGGTTTCATTTAGGTTTTAGAACATATCAAAGTATAGAAGCTCCACTGATTGAAGTAGTACATTTACATTGACTTGCTTGGCAGATGCCTTTATCCAAAGTGACTTACAACAGAGGTAAACATAACCGAGTAACATTAGGCTAGGGTCTGTTTGTTCAGCAAATGTAATAGGACAGATAACAAAAGTTGATTGCTACAAGTGAAAAGATGTAATACAATAATGTACAATCATAGATTATAATCGATTATGCAATTAAACTTAAAAAACAAATTAAACAACAATATAGAAGATCACAGAGTATAGTTTTTTTCCCTTCAATCAGTTAAGAAATTCACAGAACAGATGGGTCTTTAATTGTTTCTTAAATACATCAAGGGATTCCACAGTACAGATGGAGGTAGACAGCTCATTCCACCAACTGGGGACAACACAGGAAAAGAGTCCAGATCGAGACTTGATACCACACAGAGGTGGCACCACCAGACACTGTTTACTGGCAAACCTGAGTGGGCAAGAAGGGGCATAGCACTTCACCAGTGCCTCCATATACTCAGGTGCTGACAAATTCACTACTCTGTAGGCAAGCATCAGGGATTTGAACTTAATGCATGCTGCTTCAGGGAGGTAATGTAGCAACCTGAAGAGAGGAGTGACATGTGTCCGTCTCGGCTGGTTTAATACAAGACAGGCCGGCGCATTCTGGATCATCATGCAGTAGCTTGATAGCACATGCAGGTATTCCTGCGAGAAGTGAGTTGCAGTTGTCCAGATGCAACAAGACCAGAGTCTAAACCAGAAATTGTGCTGCATACTCTGACAGATAAGGTCTGATCTTGCAAATATTGTACAGAGCAAACCTGCATGAATGAAAAACAGTAGAAATGTGGCCAGAAAAAGATAGTTGCTCATCAGTCACCACCCCAAGTTTGCATTTTGACTTGGCATTTGTTAGTGACAGTGAGCCAAGCTGTACAGAGATGGGGAGTTGAACTGGCTGACTGGGATCACAAAAGATGGTGGTCCTTTATCCAGGTTGAGATATCAGTAAGGTATGCAGAGACTCTAGCTGATACTGTACAGCTGTAGACCCCAGCTGTGCATCATCGGTATACCACTGATAGGAGAACCCATGGGATTGGATGATGGAGCCCAGCAAGGTGGTGTACAGAGAGAAAAGTAGAGGACCCAGCACCGATACTTGGGGTGCATATGTGAATATCTGGTGTGCCTTTGACAATTCTCCTCGCCAGGACACACTGTAGGATCAGCCCAAGATGTAGGACTCAAACCATCTGAGAGCATTTCTAGTGATGTCAATGACAGAAGAGAAATCTAACAGGATCAGGACCAATGACATGTTGGTAGCTCTAGCAAGATGTAGCTGGTCAACCATTGTGTTCAACCACCATTAGTAGAGTCATCTCAGTCGAGTGATTCCACTTGAAGCTGGACTGGTTGGTATTGAGCAATCCATGCTGTAAAAGAAGGAAGACACCTAGTTATAAACATCGCATTCAAGTGTTTTGGAAAGAAACGAAAGTAGAAAGACAGGCCTGTAATTGTTAACTTTTTATCAGAACATGTTTGAAGATGGTAGGAAATGTGCCTGACCTGATTGAAGTGTTAATGATGTGTGTAATTTTAGGAATGAGTGTGTGGAAGATGGCCTGAAAGAGAATTGATTTGATAGGGTCAAGTTGACAGGTAGCAGGGTGATTACGAGTGTGTTGAACGTGGCGTATGCTGGGTGATGTTTGGAAGGAGACATAATGGGTGTCAGAAAGGCTTTGAACTGACTGCTGAGAGCAGCCATTCTATTCTGAAAAAAGGTGGCAAAGTCATTAGCAGAAAAGGAGGTTGATGGAGAAGGTGGAGGAGGGTTAAGAAGGGAAGTGAATAAGGAGAACAGAGAGAGTGTTTCGGTGTTGCTGTTAATTCTAGTCAGATAGAACTTTACCTTAGCATTGATGATGGCAGAAGAAAAGGTTGCAAGAAGGGAAGCTAGGACTCTCTGAGCCTTTTACCTTCTCCATTTCCTTTCGGTTGTCCTGAGGTTGGTCCATTGAATGCAGAATGCTTTTCTATGCCAGGGACAGGTGGGTCTTTTACATGCAGGCTTGGAATATAGAGGACAAACATTGTCAAGACAGGAAGACAGAGTTGATTATAAGGTAACTGTGGCAGTGTTGGTATTGATAGAGGAGAAATGGACAGAAGGAGGTAGAGCAGAGGAGACTATGGAAGAAAAATGGGTGGGAGAGAGGGAGCAGAGTAGAAGGTGGAAGGATACAGTGGGAAGAGGAGTTGAGATAGAAGCGGGAAGCAGCAGAGAGAACTGAATGAAAAAGTGGTCAGATGCGTATAGAGGAGTGACAGTGCATTTATTGGAGTTCAGTTTATGAAAGGACAAGGTCAAGCAGATTGCCAGCGTTGTGTGTCAGTGATGTGTGGAGCTGTATGATGTTGAAGGAGGAAAGAAGAGAGAGAAAGTCAGCAGCATGAGATGTTCAGGTCCCCAAGGATTAGAAGTGGGCTGCCATCATCTGGGAGAAAAGAAAGCAGTCCATCCAGCTCATCAAGGAAGATCCTGAGCAAACCTGGAGGGCGATAAAAAAAATAACAATGGTCATATTAATTGGAAAGGAGACAGTAATAGCATGGTATTCAAAGTACTGAAATTGCATACATTACCCAGAGGGGTGAATCCCCAACTGCCTGCAGGGCTCCATGGGAGATGGAGTCCTCCACAGCTTGGTTGGGGCCCGGGGTGGCCGCTAGGGGGGGCTGTCTGCTTCCCACAGCCCGGCTGGACGAGTCTTCAGCCCCACCCGGAAGTGCAATTAGGACCAGGTGGTTAATCACCGGGCGGCACGGTGGCGCAGTGGTAGCGCTGCTGCCTCGCAGTTAGGAGACCCGGGTTCGCTTCCCGGGTCCTCCCTGCGTGGAGTTTGCATGTTCTCCCTGTGTCTGCGTGGGTTTCCTCCGGGCACTCCGGTTTCCTCCCACAATCCAAAGACATGCAAGTTAGGTGGATTGGCGATTCTAAATTGGCCCTAGTGTGTGCTTGGTGTGTGGGTGTGTTTGTGTGTGTCCTGCGGGGGGTTGGCACCCTGCCCAGGATTGGTTCCTACCTTGTGCCCTGTGTTGGCTGGGATTGGCTCCAGCAGACCCCCGTGACCCTGTATTCGGATTCAGCGGGTTAGAAAATGGATGGATGGTTAATCACCTGGAACACTTCCGGGTGGGCTATAAAAGGGCCCAGCCACCACCACTCAAGGAGCCAGAGTTGGGAGGAAGAAGACGAAGGTGTAAGAATACTTTTCCCCCCTACTTCTACCAGTGGAGCGGCAAGAGTGGGAGAATTTGAAAGAAGAAGAAAGTGCTGTCGGTGTTATTGTGTTTTCTGGTCGAATCCATATCTGTATGAGAGCCACCACTTGGAGACCCCTTTGACTGGCGAAGCTGGAATAAAATCTGTTTTGTTGACTGAAGACTGGTAGTTCCACAAGCCAAAGGAGAAGAAAGTATCAGAGGTGGTGGATTGACAGGGCAGACAAAGGTTGTTTAGGTTTTTCCTTCTCCTGCTAAAGGGTTAAGAGAAATGTCTTTTGTTAATAATGGGAATGTATTGTTGACACATGTTGAAAACAACATTGACAGGACAACAACAACAACAACATTTATTTATATAGCACATTTTCATACAAAAAAAAATGTAGCTCAAAGTGCTTTAGAAAATGAAGAATAGAAAAATAGAAGACACAGTAAAAAATAAAAATAAGTCAACATTAATTAACATAGAATAAGTAAGGTCCGATGGCCAGGGTGGACAGAAAAACAAAAAAAACTCCAGACGGCTGGAGAAAAAAAATAAAATCTGCAGGGATTCCAGACCATGAGACCGCCCAGTCCCCTCTGGGCAATCTACCTAACATAAGTCAAACAGTCCTCTTTGTATTTAGGGTTCTCATGGAAGGACTTGATGATGATGGTCACGTAGACTTCTGGCTTTCAGTCCATCAATGTTGGAGCATCATGATGCTTTGAGTAGGTGGTGGTGGCGCAGGCCGCCACCACAAAGAAACCGGAAAAAGAAACAGAAGAGGGAGTTGGGGTCAGTACGGATTTTAGAGCCACTATGAATAGTTATTATGATGAATTGAACATACAGAGTATCAGGATTAAGTTAAAGTGAAGTTAGGAGAAAGCCATGTTAAAGTAATGTGTTTTCAGCAGTTTTTTAAAGTGCTCCACTGTATTAGCCTGGCGAATTCCTATTGGCAGGCTATTCCAGATTTTAGGTGCATAACAGCAGAAGGCTGCATCACCACTTCTTTTAAGGAAAACAAAAGATCAGTACCTTGGTCAAGTAGGAGTGTCCGTTGCCTTGTCCATTGTCCTTGCTCAGTGGACTCACACAGGTAGACTTGCTGTCTTTACACAAATGGGTCTGCACATGAGGAGGGCTACATATGAGGAGGGATGCAAACAAGGAGGGCTGACGCTTGTGATGATGATTGCACAACAGCGCCCCAAGTCTCTTTAACTAGGGAGCAGCAGTAAGCTCAGTTAAGAGCCTCAAAGCAATTTGCAACACAAAGCAAGGGGTGGCACTTGTTAAACAGAACAAAACTATGCAGTAGCAGGAAGACAAACAACAACACGGATGGATTGCTAGATTTAAATCACAATGATAAGCTGTAAAATAAACTTCATAACAATAATAAACAATAGCACATGACTTGCAGGTTAATGCAGACAGAGGCCACATATTTGTTCTTGTTTTCTTAGATTTAAGCACAGTATTTGACATCTGTGAAGGACAGCTGGGTCTCATACCCGGCAGGGACGCCCTTGTTGCTTATGTTCTGGGGGAGCCGCCATGGGCAGTCCAATACCTCCCCTGGGACGCTTGGTGGCAGCCTCCCTGGCCGACGGTGATTCCCCAACTGCCTGCAGGGCTCCATGGGAGATGGAGTCCTCCACAGCTTGGTTGGGGCCCGGGGTGGCCGCTAGGGGGGGCTGTCTGCTTCCCACAGCCCGGCTGGACGAGTCTTCAGCCCCACCCGGAAGTGCAATTAGGACCAGGTGGTTAATCACCTGGAACACTTCCGGGTGGGCTATAAAAGGGCCCAGCCACCACCACTCGAGGAGCCAGAGTTGGGAGGAAGAAGATGAAGCTTGTCTGGGAGGAGTGGTGGAGCGAGGTGAAGAATTGTGTTTTGTGCTTTGGGACTGTGTTTGGGCTGTGTGGCACGGGGGAAAACGTGTCCCACAGCTGAAGAAAATAAAAGTCTTTGTACTTTTTATACGTGCTTCCGTGTCTTTCTGTGTCGGGTCAGGCGCCTATATAGCGCCTTTGTTACACATCATAGACCAACATATTTTTGTATATTTCCTAAGATAAAGGGTGGGCCTTTCAGGAAGTGTCTTAAATTGATTTCAGTCTTATTTAACCAGCAGAAAATTACTTTGTTAGTTAGTTGTCATGAATGTAGTTCAGGGATTCATGGTATTGTATAAGTTGTATCACAAGGATCTCTTCAGGGCCAGCAGCTTTTTTCAATCTGCATGCTTCCATCAGGCCAAATTATATCAAAACAAAAAATGAACTACCACAGTTATACAAATGATATGCAGCTTTACTTATTTATAGCACCTGATGTCCTGATGTCTTGTATTTCTTAATAGATGAGTAGTATTTTTTCTGAAGTTAAATTAGAAAAAAACAGAAATCTAATTTCTTGGCAATAACTGAAACAGCAAAGATCTTAAAAATAAATGTAATCCCTTAGCATTAAAAGTAGAGGTATAGGTAAAGAATTTAGGTGTAATCACAGACTCTGACCTGAACTTTAAACCACACATTAACCAGATTAATAGGACTACCATTTCCCATGTGTGGAACATTGCAAAAAGTAGACCTCTTATATGATTCTGAGAAGTTAAGTCTTGCCTTTGTTTTTAGTCTAGTAGATTACTGTAATGCACTCCTAACCAGGCTACCTAAGAAAGACGTCAATTGGTTGGAATTAGTTCAGAATGCAGTAGCTAGAATTTTAACTGTAAAAAGAAAATTTGTGCACATCTCACCAGTTTCATCATCTATTACATTGGTTACCCATGTCCTTTAGAACTGACATTAAAATACTGTTAATAATATATAAATCTTTAAATAATCTGTATCCGTCCTATATTTTGGAATCCCTGTCCCACTATGTTCTAAGATGTAACCTTAGATTTTCTAACAGTATTCTGCTTTTTAACCCATTAGCTAAATATAAAAGAAGTGGTAAGGCCTTTTGCTCTTATGCACCAAAATCTGGAATACTTTACCAATAGCAGCAATATCAGCTAATTCCCTGAATGTGAATGATGGTCGAACCAGAGTGACCAAGATCTTAAAAGGAGGTTAGAGATGTTTATATCAAAACATCTTAAATATCAAAACATCTTAAATAACATCAGTTCAGGTGAATCTGTGTTTTGCAGGCAGACATCTCCAACATCTCTAGGCAAACTGCCTTTTCATGGACAATTGTACGTCCCTTACTCAGACAAGTCAAATTTATATTGAGATTACGAGTCATTAACACAGTTGTCATTCACATGAGCAACAACAGCATCTTAAATGCTCTTCCCACAGACATGCTAAAGCCAGCTCCTCATTATGTTGTTCTGGATAATAACAACACTCCCAGAACAACAATGTAGAAAACATTGCATTTCATGTATTAACTCAGATTACCTTGTGAGGTACTAAGAAGTGGATTTTCGGTATAAAAAACAAATTGAACAAAACAGATAAACACGACAGTAAGTTAATGTATCGCTCCTTTAAATATGGTAGTGTGATCCCACTGAACATTACTGAAAAAATAACTATAGATTTAACAAACCCAAAATGTTAATTCAATCCATTACTAGAGAATTCACAAACTTAAAATAACACCTCAATTTGCATATTCTGTTCTCTACTCAAAACTGACTCCTGTAAAATAAAAGGGAAAAAATAAGAAGGAAAGGCCAAAAGAGAACTAAAACTAAGAAAAAGACTAATTGAATAACTGAACCAAAAATTAGCAGGATATTGCTGAAATGCTCTTCCTGACCTCATTAGGATATTCATCCCAAAAAAGTAATATTCTGCCTTGTATGACCTCCACAGCTAATTAGTCAATGCTCCTTGTATTACTTGAGGTGTTGTTAATTCAAGCTGTAGACAGCTTCAGGCGAGCCAGATCATGAAGGCTGATTTACAAGTGGAACAGGGTCGCCTTTTCATGGATTTTCACACTGAAAGCAGAGAAATATTTTCTACAATATTTCCCTGAAAGAACAGCTTATTTTTAAAGGAGTAAAATAAGTTTGGCAAGTGTCCGATAAAGTTAAAAGATCAAATAGGAAGGAAATCTCAAAATTTAATAAAAAACACTGTGACCAACCATTGAGTTGGGACAGAGCTTCCTATAAAAAGTGTAGCCAATGAAATTGGCTATATTTATCTTTGAGGCTTTGGGGTCTGGATAATGAGGGAAAAAATGAATTACTTGTAAAAATGTTTATCAAACCACCCATTCCTGAGCTCTATTATTTTTTGATATTATTATATTTCCTTTGTAAGTAATCTGCCAAAGTTGTTTCTTAAGGATTGACATTTTTACAGATGGTTTTTACCTTTCCGCTTATGCCGTAAATAAAATTTCTTCCTTTTTGATTACTCCAATGCATTGTCAAGTTTAATTGTGACTAAATAATAATTGACAATACATGACAGATTACTGGGGACAAAAGTTACAAAACATAACAAAAGAAGCATCAACATAAAACCCAGGGCCTTCCTACAAAGGGTTCTGTCTTCATCAGTTGAGTAAAGTGGTTTCCCCACTTCTGTATCTCTGTTTTTGGTATCCTAACTCAGACCATGCAATACATTTCATTCAAGCTTCCAGGTGTTTTTAACCCCCAAAAAAAGAGATTTATGAAAATACTTCAAAAATGTCAGCATGCCATTGCCGTGTTGACAGGTGAAAATGCAGAGTGTTGAAAACACAGACTCTAATCGCTCACTGATTGGTTTGCACATATTACGTGGCCCTTCTTTGATTGGATAATGCCCATTACAATATCTCATTCCATGAAAGGCCACTCTAAATGTAAGAAAAACAAATTCCATCTTAGCCGAGTTGTTTAGCCGGAGTTTGTTTCCATGGCACTTCTTGTGTTGTTTACCTGTATGTATCTAAATTGTGTTTTGCACAGTTTGATTCTGCATACATTCACAAAAGGCAAATAATTTACTGGTTGCTACAGTTTTGAGATACATCTTCTGCATGGCACTTTTACCATTCCCTCCAAGGATTTTTCCACTAATGCGTTCATGCCTGGTCTAGGCAAATGTCTATGTCATATGTATTTTCAGTAAATTCTTCAGTTACACCCACTATGAGAATTGCTTTTTGGAAATCTATTCAGTTAGCCCATCTAGATGTCCCCACAGGTATATTTAAAGGTCTAGAAAAATGTGTCCTTTTCACTAAAATTGTAATAGACAGCCATATAGCATATACATAGGTGTACCTATTACCAAATGAAAACCCATTGTTGTACCCTGTATATAATATTACTCCTATATGTTTGTTATTTTTTATGTTATCTGTCCTATTAGTTCTTTTAGAACATCTTGCAGAAATGTGCAGTATAGATGCCTGCAAATGGTAATCTAGATCAAGGTTGAATCCTGCTCTGTAATGCAGAAAATTGTTTGCAGAAGTGGCTCTAACCAGATTTTTTGCTACAACATATAGGGTAAGCAAAAAATAGAAGGTTGCAAAAGTATGCTGTAAAAGATTAAAGCCATGTAGGAGACATCACAGAGACAGATTGAGCTTGTAAATATTAACTGAAAAGAGCAGACATTTAAATGACATAAAACAGTTTTATTTGATTTTGTTTAGATAGATAGATAGATAGATAGATAGATAGATAGATAGATAGATAGATAGATAGATAGATAGATAGATAGATAGATAGATAGATAGATAGATAGATAGATAGATACTTTATTAATCCCAAGGGGAAATTCACATAATCCAGCAGCAGTATACTGATACAAAGAAACAATATTAAATTAAATAGTAATAAAAATGAAAAAAATGTAAATAAAATTAATGTTCGCATTTACTCCCCCGGGTGGAATTGCAGAGTCGCATAGTGTGGGGGAGGAACGATCTCCTCAGTCTGTCAGTGGAGCAGGACAGTGACAAAAGTCTATCACTGAAGCTACAGAGGTTTAGGTGTGCAAAATAGTATGTAATCTGTCAGGCAGCACATTAGAAATGTGCAACTGTACTGTAGAATCATGAGTCAGACATGTAATCTGATATCCCCTAAAATTTCCTAGTTCTGTAATCTGTCACCCTTAAAATGAAAATAGCCAGCAACTGCAGTCACTAAGTTTGACATGCACTCTGACTCAAAGTCGTATAGTGTGCCGCTGGGCCTAGGGCAATGGTAATTTACATTGAAAGCTTCAAGGCACTGTTTATGATTTGTAACTGGTGAACTGCAGGTGCAACTATATTCAGTTTTCTTTTTTTTAAATTAATTTTATTGTAAGCATTCCATACAAATCAATCAATTTTTACATCAAGTAGGATTGAGAACAAGTCACTGAGAGAGAGAGCATGGTCAATGGGGTAAAGCTTAAGGCTTGTAAATATACCTAAATTGATGAGTTTGATAAGCAGTAGAGATGAACTGTATTCAGTTTTCTGAAGTGGTGGTATTTATGTACAAATCCAGTACCAGGTTATGGCTATAATTTCTATCAAAGTTGTCACACCACTACCATAAAAATGACAACTAAAATAACTAGATCATTTCACTTTTGAATGTGTGATTAGAATCTAAACAAATTTAACAGTAGAAGAGTTTGTTTTGTGTTATACCAAAATTAAATGCTTCAATTAATAAACTGAATCATAATTACAGTTTACCAGTCATATTTGCGGCACGGTGGCACAGCGGTAGCGCTGCTGCCTCCCAGTAAGGAGACCTGGGTTCACTTTCCAGGTCCTCCCTACGTGGAGTTTGCATGTTCTCCCCATGTCTGCGTGGGCTTCCTCCTAATGCTCTGGTTTCCTCCCACAGTCCAAAGACATGCAGGTTAGGTGCATTGGCCGATCCTAAATTGTCCCTAGTGTGTGCTTGGTGTGTGTGTGTGCCCTGTGGTGGGCTGGCATCCTGCCCAGGGTTTGTTCCTGCCTTGCACCCTGTGCTGGCTGGGAGTGGCTCCAGCAGACCCCCGTGAACCTGTATTAGGATATTGCAGGTTGGAGAATGACTGACAGTCATATTTGCATGGCTCAGCTTGGGAAGGCATGGCTGAACACTGCGCTCCATTGGCCAGTACCCATGTACAGGACGTAGATGTGCTTAAAGATCAACATTAATCTGATAAAGTGCTCTGAAATTGAATAGAAGGATCTTCTTTGGATTACATACTATACCTGTATATACTGTACAAAGCAACATGATTATAATTGTGTTTAGATTTACGAAGCATAAAGTTGCCATGACAAATGTACTGATCTTGTGCACATTCAGCAGGTGAGTGATAAGGAAGTGGAAAGTGAAGCAGAGTGACAGAATTGTGTAAAAAGACAAGTTATGAAAATGGCTTCCTATGGCCCTTAATTGAAAAGTGAATTCTGGGAATCGACAGTGTAACAAAGGCGCTATATAGGCACCGGACCCGACACGGAGACACGTATAAAAAGTACAAAGACCTTTATTTTTCTTCACCCGTGGGCACGTCTTCCCATGACCCACAGGCAATACACAGTCCCACAAAACACCAGTCCATCTCACAGCAACACCACCTTCCTTCCTTTACCACCACTCCTTTTCAAGCTTTGTCTCCTTCCCCCCAACTCTGGCTCTTCGAGTGGTGGTGGCTGGGCTCTTTTATAGCCCACCCGGAAGCGTTCCAGGTGATTAACCACCTGGTCCTAATTGCACTTCCGGGTGGGGCTGAAGACTCGTCCAGCCCGGCTGTGGGAAGCAGACAGCCCCCCCTAGAGGCTACCCCGCTCCCATGGAGCCCTGCGGGTGGTTGGGGAATCACCATCGGGCAGGGAGGCTGCCACCAAGCATCCCGGGGGAGGTATTGGACTGCCCATGGCGGCTCCCCCGGAACATAAGCAGGAAGGGCGTCCCTGCAGGGCATGGGACCCGGCTGTCCTTCACAACAGATAGGTGGATTTCCCAGACCTATTTATTCCAACACAGCCCCTTATTCCAACACAGACTTTAGCCCCTAAGGGTTAAAGTCTGTCTGTGTATCAGTATATAAAGGTTAATCTATCACATGGTGCTGTGGTTTAGGTGTGTTGGCTAAGAATTGGTCGTTAATAAAGTAATGAAGCACAGCAAACTGGTATGGAGAGTACTTTTAACTTTATTGTTAGTTCAATCACACTTAGAAAAACTCTGTTGCATATGCACCTGGGACAAACATATCACACTCCCTTTTCTATGGCGTCTCCAAAGAGGCAAAATACTCTCAGTAAACAGCCTCATTATGTAAACCTATTAAAGAAAAGTGCACCGTATGTGGTCCTGTTACATACTGTATACATCCCCCCTTCCAGAATAAACATCCATGTATAGCAACAAATTAATATTTCTAACCAGAACAAAACAGAGTGATACCATGTCAATTTATTTATGTAGCACATTTTAAAACAACCTACGCTGAGCCAAAATGCTGTACAAAAGAATAATAACAATAAACATAATAACAATAGCTCTGAAAATGCCATTGAATAAAATATGTTTTTAGCCTACTCTTAACCACAGTCAGAGATAATGATGTTCTTATGCTAAAAGGTAAGCTATTCCATAATTTCAGAGCAACCCTAGATAATGATTAAGCACTCCTCAGGTTTAACTTAGTGAACTCAGTAGCAAGCAAGAGCTGGTCGCAGATCTAAGGGCACGGGTACTAAAAGATTAACCATGTAAGCAAGAGCATGTCTGTTAAGAGCCTTGTGCTCTGTGCTCATGTTTGTGAGTACCAGTAAGAAACAGCATTTTGCCCCAGCTGCAGTCAAGAAAGGGCTTTCTAATTCCATAATATAAGGAATTGCAGTAGTCCTCAGGATAGAAAAGCATGAATGACATTCTCATACTGTGGGATAAAAAGGGTTTAACCCTAACCAAAGATCGCAGCTGATAAAAACTCATGTGAGTGATGGCATTTGCTTGCTTCTCAGAATTAAAACACTCATCCAATAAAATAACCAGGTTTTTAGTAAAATTTCTATGGTGGACCAAAACAGAACAGAACAAAGCATTATGTCATTATTGTTGAGAACATTAGGTGGTTGAAAGACAACAATATCAGTCTTATCTTCATTCAGTGTGAGAAAATATAAAGCTAGCCAAGCTTTAACATCAAACAAAAGCAACATTATAAGTGGCTGAAGTGGTTGTTCAGTCCCCTGCCTGAAAGGAAGGTAAATCTAGGCATCATCAGCAAACAGATGAAATGAAATATTATGCTTCCTAAAACAGTACCCAGCAGTAATATGTATAAATTAGAAAGAACTGGTACAAGGATAGACCATTGCAGTACATTTGCCGAAGGGCTATGACAGACATGAGAAAATCAGCACTAATGAGAGCCAAACTTGATCCTGTCAACTAATATATTGACTTCTGTGCCCTTAATGAGTCTCTTTACATATGATGTATGCATTTCCCAGTCTACCATTCTATCATTTATATCATCCTTTGCAATTGAATTACCTCTCCCCAGTGTTAAAAGTGGGTTGGCCCTCAGGTGCTACAGCTGATTTTTGGGCTGTAAAATCAGGTAAACTTTATATCCAAAATGGCGGCACCTCTTCTTCCCACTAGGTGAAATGAAATGCACCCCTTGCTTATGGGGCTCCTCCTCATAATTCAGTCATCAACCAGAGCTTGGGCTATGTCACCCAGGTGAACATGTAAAGTAAAATCTGGTATGGTCTCCAGATTCCCTGAATGGCTTCTTCTCCCTTGGTGTCCCCACTCTCCTTTCAGGGGAACAGCATCTCTGTATGTCTTTCCAGGACTGTGACTGACATCCTTGCCCACCACAGGTATATCAATACAGACCACCAGATGCTGTGTGGGATCCTTGCCATTCTTCCACATCTCTGGGACACAAACTATTTCTCAGCCTAAAATTTTCCCCTGCCAGACGCCTTGTCATGTCTTTTATCTCTTCAGTTATTCTATCCACAGCTTTGTACCGAGTCCCATTATCAGTAACGGAGTGAACACCAGCCACTGCTCCTCCCATCATGTCAACTGTGCCAGCGAAATAGTTTGAACAGTTCACTTTAATTGTCTCTCCAGCATTCTCACGCCGACCATCAATGATCAGTGCCCCATTCATATCAGTTGTGCCTAATTCATGGCACTTCATTCTCAGAGCAATGTTCAGACCAGCAATAAATCTATGAAATGTCTATGCTCTTTTAGCAACCCCTCTACAATCCTGGAAAGCCTCCTTGACTAGCCTGCTGATTTCAGCTGTATTCACTTCCAAGCTCTCATGCTGTGCATGTGGGCAAGCCAGAAGACTGGCTCTAAAATTGACTATCTAATGTATATGCCCAAAAACTTGTTTAACTTTCTTTTTCACAGGCTCATAATTACACTGGAACAGAGCAGGAATGCTGTAACACGGTCAAACACTGCCTTAGTTAGATGAGTTGGTAAAATTTTTGCTAATTCATATTGATAAGAACTGAAGTCCTCTCTGTTGGGGCTCTGATTGTTACTTTGAACAGCCTTGCCTGGGACAGAAAATTCTGATTATCTTCACCCAAAAACAGGGGAGTTAGCTCAGTTTTCACACTGTTATAACTATGGTCACAGTCACAATAAAATTTGAAAATCAAAAGAAGGTTTATTTTTATGCCACATGTTTATATTGTTTATCTGTACTTCCTGTTGATATTATCATTTATCTTTAACCACTGCCGCCAATGTAGGCAAGCTGCCATGTGTTGGCTTAGAATTGGTTGTTAATAAAGTAATGATGCAGAGTAGACTGACATGGAGGGTCCTCTTAAGTTTATTGTCAGTTCGTTCACACATGCATAAACTCCGTTATGTGTACCCCTGGGACAAATAGATCACATCCCCTTTTCTATGGCAACCCTGAGGAGACAAAATACTCTCAGTAGGCAGCCTCATAAGGTAAACCCATTAAAGAAAAGTACATTGTAGGTCTCCCTGTTACAGTATTCTCACATTTTTGGCTATAGTCACTAATACTAAATCAACTGACAAACACCAGTTACCCTAACATGTGTGTCTTTGAGATGTGGCAAGAAAGTGTAGTAGTCAAAGAAACTTCAGTAGGAACTCCTTAGATACAGTCAATGGATCAAGATTTGAGTAGGCTCTAATGGAGCTTTGAGACAGCAGTGCTAATCACATCTATAGGCTCTCCGAAATGGTCATAGAACATTGATTTTGAAATGAAATAAATCCCATTGGATGTTGATTTGTTTTTAGAAATAACTATCCCATAGAAATCTAACATTATCTTAACAAAATATTAATAGGTTACAGTCAGTGCAGGAAACCAGCATCCTGGGTTTAAATCTGTGTAGTTTTATGGCATTCTTTAGTCTTCACTGCTCCCTCGCCCACAGTACTCCTCTTTTCCTCCTACATCCCAAAGACATATGTGTTGGGTTAATTTGTGATTCTAAATTGGTCCAGTATATGTGCATAACTGGATGTTATAATGATGCACTGTCCAAGGTTGGTTCCTGCCTTGCACTATGTACTACCAGGATAGATTCCGGCCCCCAGTAACCCTGAGTGGATTAAGCAGGTGTGTGAGAAGGTTATGTTTTGTTAAACTGACAACTTGTAATATTTGTTCCTGATTCACTAATCCCTTTACCTGCTTAGATGTTCTCATGATCACTTGCCACTTTCAGTAATTTTAATTATCCAACACTTCATTACAAAAAATGTGAAATATAAACAAATGTATCCTTGGTTATTATTATACTAATTATTATAGCATACTGAAAAAATTAATGAGCTGCCAGAATACATTTTTCAGTCGGTTAGAAACAGTGAATTAAAAAACTATATATAATAGGCTAGCTGAGTAATCACATACCAAAAATGTATACAATGGATGAGTTATTGAAGAAAAGATGTTTGAAAACAAAACTTCATGAAGCAAACCCTTTACAGCATTTTCATTTATAATAACCTAGCAAACTTGAGATGGCATTTGAATTATTACGTTATGTGCTGCGAATTATCCTTCTCCTTTTTCCTCCTGTGGACTAAGCCCTGGACACAGACAGGCAGACATGTTAAATTCACCACCACACATTTATTCACAACTATTATTTACACAACTACAGTGCCACACAACCCCCAAGACTCTCCAAAGTCCAGGCATCACACTGCCTTTTTGCTTCTTCAGGCCGCCTCCAATCCTCTCCTCCAAGACCTCGTCTCCTACTCTCCCGACTCCAGCCCCCGAATGGAGGGAGGCGGCCCCTTTTATAGCCACCCGGATGTGCTCCTTTTGTCCTCCAGTAACCTTCCACCGACATGCCCCTGTGTGGCAGAAGCATCGGCTGTGTACCCGGAAGCACTCCGGGTGTCCCCGATCCTTTTCCCTCAGCACTTCCGGGTGTGGCGGAAGTGCTGAGGTCCATGGCTCTCTAGGCATTGGGGCACCCCTTGGCGGTAACCACGGGCCCCTACAGGGTTGAGCTTCCAAGCACTCTACCCGTGGTCCCCAAAGCAACAAGGGCGGTCGCCCCCTCGTGGTCTGGAGGAGGCACAAGCCCTCATCTAGTCCTTCTGGGCATCCCAGCTGGGTAGCAGCCCCAGCCACTCGCCACACTCCTTATTTAATACTTCCTTACAGAACATGAGGCCGTGCCAATCTGTTTCCATGTTGAACTGTTATTTGCAGCGTGTTGTGCTTTGCCCTATGAGAGGTGTAATTGTTTCAGTTCAGCTTCTACAGTCCTCCTCCAGGTTGATTTTGGCCTTCTTTGCTTCCTTTACCCAGGTGGTATCCAACTCATAGCTACTTTCGGGATGTGGTTCTGGTCCATCCGGAGGTTGATCTCCATCACCACATTATACGAGTTAGACTTCTGATATCTGAACATTTCAGATCTTCTCTGGCCAGAAGATAAAGCTAACTCTTTTGAGGCAGTAATTGTGGAATACCTCAGTCTTATTCATGTCACTCTTGATGACATGCCAGCATTCTGGCCTGTACAGCAGAACAGATTTGGTGTTGCTGCTGTACTGTATAGTCTCATCTTTGATATAAGGCAATATTTTGTGGATTTCCAGATTGGCTGGATTTTATCAAATGTCTTGCGGGCTTTACCCAAGTCTTGTCTTAATGACCTTAGTTGCAGTATTGTTATTTCCCAACAGACTGACAAGGTAGGTGAACTCCTCAACATCTTCAAGTGGGCTTCCATTTATATTAACGGGTTCATCAGATCTTTCATTGATCCACATCACTTGGTTTTTTGTGGTGCTTATGTTGAGGCCCATTTTCTTGGCAAAGCTGTCCAGTCTATTGGTCTTCTCTTGTAGGTGGACATGTGTGGATGACAAAAGAGTTACATCATCTGCAACATCCAGGTCTTCAAGCTGCTTGGAAGAGAGTCCACTGTATGCCTCTATACTTGTCTGATGTCGTCTGTCTCATGTCTATCAGGAACAGGATTGGTGAGATGATGCATCTTAGTCATACCCCTGACTTCACTGCAAACTACTCAGATAGGTTGCCATTTAGGATGACACTACACTCAAACTGCAGATAGAATAGTTGAATCAGTGTAACAATCATCTGAGGGATTCTGTTAGCCCGCAGGATTTTCCATAAGGTGTCATGGTGTAGGCTGTCGAAAGCCTTTTTGAAGTTAATGAAGTTGATGTATAAAAAAGAACTCCACTCCAGACTTTGCTCAATGATGTTTCTTAGGGCAAAAAAATTATCATAATTTTGGAGGTCACCCTTCTTGGGAATCTTGATAATGAGGCCTTTGGATCAGTCACAGGGATAATGTCTTTCTTCCAGATGTTCTTGAATAGGACAGTGAGCACTCTGGAATATGTGGTGAGGTCTGCTTTGAGCATCTCTGCATGGATGGTGTCGATTCCAACTGCCTTTCCATTCTTGTGTGTTTTGATGGCACATTTAACTTCAGTCTCGGTTAGGGGACTGATGTCAAGTCCAGAACAGCTGCTGCTGGTGGAGTGTTGGCAGGCACGTCTGGCTCAGGCATGTTGAATACTTCATGGATGTGATGCACCCATCTGTTGGTTTGCTTGCATTCAGTTGAGAGGGTGTTGCCATTTTTGTCTTTAATTGGGGCAAGCTAGTTCTTGTTACCACTACTCAGCTGTTTAGTGATCTTATTCAGTAGTAAGTTCATCTCTCTCTGTGACATGCTCAGCCTCTACAAAGGTGATCTTTTGCATCTCCTTATCTTTGGATTTGTAGGCTTTCTGGACTTGCTCTTGGAACCTTGGTGACTTAGTACTGAGGATCTTGGCTTTAAGCTGTTTCCTTTTTTCTATTTTCCCCAAAGTTCTAGTGCTAACCTCTCCTTGTGTCTCCTCTTCCTGTAGCTTAATGTCTCGATATATGCATCAACATCGGTCTCGATGGCATCCCACTTGTTGTTTAACATCTGGGTCCCTATCTGCTGTCTCATCTAAAGCACTAAAATGGTTCCTCATTTTCAGCAAAAATTCTCAGTTGTTTTGAGGACTTCATAAGCTTGGCACCATTTAGCTGTTTATGGTGCTGACTCTCCTGTTTCACCTTGAGATACTTGAGTTTGACGGTAGTTTTCACAATGTAGGGGTCACCTTTGACATCCGCACCTTAATTCACTTTGACATCTTGGAGGGCCCTGTGCCACTTTCCATTTATATGGTCAGTCTGGTTCATCAGGTGATTTCCATGTCAGCTTGTGGATGTCCTGATTGTTGGAATATGGTGCCTCCAGCCACTAGGTTGTTGTCCAAGCAGATGTCAATGAGTCTGCTGCCATTGTCGTTTATTTCTCCACACTCTTAGCTTCCCATAGCTCTATGTTAATCAGTGTTGTCTTATTCTAATTCTTACATTGTGTTTTATTTCTCTTTTCTTCATCATGTAAAGCACTTTGAGCTATACACTCACCTAAAGGATTATTAGGAACACCATACTAATACGGTGTTTGACCCCCTTTTGCCTTCAAAACTGCCTTAATTCTACGTGGCATTAATTCAACAAGGTGCTGAAAGCATTCTTTAGAAATGTTGGCCCATATTGATAGGATAGCATCTTGCAGTTGATGGAGATTTGTGGGATGCACATCCAGGGCACGAAGCTCCCGTTCCACCACATCCCAAAGATGCTCTATTGGGTTGAGATCTGGTGACAGTGGAGGCCATTTTAGTACAGTGAACTCATTGTCATGTTCAAGAAACCAGTTTGAAATGATTCGAGCTTTGTGACATGGTGCATTATCCTGCTGGAAGTAGCCATCAGAGGATGGGTACATGGTGGTCATGAAAGTATGGATATGGTCAGAAACAATGCTCAGGTAGCCCGTGGCATTTAAACGATGCCCAATTGGCACTAAGAGGCCGAAAGTGTGCCAAGAAAACATCCCCCACACCATTACACCACCACCACCAGCCTGCACAGTGGTAACAAGGCATGATGGATCCATGTTCTCATTCTGTTTACGCCAAATTCTGACTCTACCATTTGAATGTCTCAACAGAAATCGAGACAGATCAGACCAGGCAACATTTTTCCAGTCTTCAACTGTCCAATTTTGGTGAGCTCGTGCAAATTGTAGCCTCTTTTTCCTATTTGTAGTGGAGATGAGTGGTACCCAGTGGGGTCTTCTGCTGTTGTAGCCCATCCGCCTCAAGGTTGTGCGTGTTGTGGCTTCACAGATGCTTTGCTGCATACCTCGGTTGTAACGAGTGGTTATTTCAGTCAAAGTTGCTCTTCTATCAGCTTGAATCAGTCTGCCCATTCTCCTCTGACTTCTACCATCAACAAGGCATTTTCGCCCACAGGACTGCCGCATACTGGATGTTTTTCCCTTTTCACACCATTCTTTGTAAACCCTAGAAATGGTTGTGCGTGAAAATCCCAGTAACTGAGCAGATTGTGAAATACTCAGACCGGCCCGTCTGGCACTAACAACCATGCCACGCTCAAAATTCCACCAGAGAAGGCTAATTAGACAGACATAGAAAAAAAATATGTTAATGGCTAAACTGGCACACGCACATACTCCAGGCAAAAGTACAAGGACAAGTCAGAAGAAGAAAAAAAACAAGGTGAATAGGAAAACTTGCCTCCTGGAGAACCCCCAACCAGCTGTTTACTAACGGAACATCATGAAGTCAGTTGTGGCAGTAGAGCTGGATAAGTTGTTGATCTGAGATGCAGTAAGTTCAGAAGGGTAAGATTGTAAAATGAAGACTTCCAGCTTGCAGGAAAGACAAGGGCCAGAGATTTTCAATGAGAGGCTAAAAGCAACTTAGCTGCAATGGTTGCAGTCATTAAAGCATCCGCTGAGAGATGGAAAGGGAAAGTGAGCAAAGAAAAGAAAGGCCAGCAGTTACCAAAGAGAAACAAAATGGGCACACATCTGGTTAACTAAATAAATAATTATCAATAGTCTTTAAAGTTTGTTAGCTACTTAGGTTATGTTTCATTCGATAGAAGTATTTTCTTAGAGATGTTAAAATGTTTGCCTACAGTATATATTAGTGCATAGTCATTGGAAGGTTCTATTATAACGGCCACAAGCTAAAATATAAATGGAGTATTCTAATTATTTCTTGCCCGTCTGACTACAGATTAGTTTAGTTTATGATCTGCCTGGTAGTAGGTAAGGCATGGAGCAGTTTCTAGCCATAAAGGTACTGGTGTACTAAAATTTTTTTTTTCTCCTTTTTGTCTTTTATTCTGCATGTGTAATAACTTTTTTTCTGAATTTTTTTGATTTGTTACATTTTTAAATTTTCATTAAACTTTTCAAAACAAACTTTTTGGACTGAGAGATTTCTTTGTTATGCGTTTGACACCTGCTGGATCCAACCTTGCCAACTCAGTAGTGTGTCAACTTTGAGAACCAAAGAAAGGTGCAGCTACACCACCAATCCACTCCAAACTGCCCTCTTCCACCAGTAGAGACACAAACAGTTACTTCTGCACATCCTGTCTGCAAAACATTTAAGATAGAGGTAAAATGATACAACCCTTTCAATGGTGATGTCCTTTTTATCCACAATGCGATGCTTGTGCTTTTATCTAGGCATCCTGGTTTCTTGAGATGGCCTTTATATTTCCCAATGCACTCTCCCTGTTATTCTATAGTGTCCTTTTTATATAAAAGTCAGGCCACATTCCAATTTAATTAACATTAGACAAATTTATTTATTTATTGCAAGGTAATGAAATTATCATACATAAAAAACAAAATGAATTACAGCAAAACAAATTAATCAAAACTACAAAATTTCAAAGGTAATAAATAAACAAACAAATAAATAAATAAATAAATAAATAAGGCATTTACCCTAGCCTACAAACTAGTCTTACACATCTGATGTGTTGCTCTTTGCATGATTGTTTTTTACTGGCTTTATTTGCATTTATTCACTTTAAGTGTGGTGGGTGATGTCGCTAGACTATATATATATATATATATTATTCTAGCTGTAGTGTCTATTATACAAGACTTTTTCTATTTATACAAGTAATGATGCACTGCATAGATAAGGTGATTTAATGACAGTTCTACACTAGTTGATTCATTTTCCTACTCTTAAGGTTATGGCTTTGGCTGCCAGGTTGTTTCTCAGGCCCATCCCATCTGCAGTTTCTGATCTCACTCCTAACCCACTCATTTTCTAACATGCTTACTGAAAAAAACTACCATTTATTTCAAAACGAGTCAGCAATATTTCTGATAATACTCCTGACACCTGCACTATAATTTACAAAAACATAATTTACAAATGTTATTTCTTACCTGAGGGCTAGTCAGTCTATATATTAGGATTTTTTCTTTTTTGTTTTGAGTGATTTTCGTTGCAGGGCGCAAGGCTTGGCCAAAGCAAGCTGTCTAAATAGCAAAAGCCTAGAGATGGGTGTGGGTTTTGCAGTCACAAAATGTGATTTTTGATTGAATACTATACAGTGTATACTATAATAATAAAACAATGTTGTGCACAATATAGTGCATACTATAAAAGATGCAGTATGCAACACAATACACAGTTGAGCCATGTAGTGCTGTCACAAGAGGGCTGTACTTCTCCAAAACGGGTAACCATTGTCTGCCAGTCTATGACCCTCACCTGAAATATAAAAGATAAAGTCAGTCTTGGAGACATCACACTGATACTGTCTTCTGGTTTTCCCCTGCCCTTTGTGCAAGCAGTGTCTTCAGCCATATCCTGGCTAACAGCACTCAAAACAGCGAGGCTTCCCACTTGAAACTCTTCCCTTGAAGGTGTGGAATCAGGAGGAAAATTCCCCCACATCATGCTCCCCTGAGTTTGACTCATTCCTCCCAGTCATTGGAGCTGGGCCGACCAAAGCACGTGACCTTGAGGGCTCATGCACAGGATTGTTAGGAGGAATGCACATTTAGCATTCGTTTGCTCAGAGGTTGATGCACTTGCTGCTTCCTGAGCAGCTCTTCTTTTCTCCACCCTAGTGCCCCCGCTTCTTCTCTTCTTTCCTCGACATCTTTTCGCATTAAAATTGATTAAGTCAGTGTCTGTGTTGCAATTACTTAGTACGTTTTCTTTAATTTTTCACTTAACCTGGCACTTAAGTCTTCAATCTGTCTCAAGAATGATTTAAGATCTGAACGCACGGGATTGTTAGGAGAGTCAGCCTTCCTCCTGGGGTTCTCTTTTCTGTTCTGGAGTGCAATGACAGTCTGGGTCTCTCTGTGGCATAAAGACGGACCCTTACTGTATAGACCCCTATCCTCTTGTGTGAGACCATTGCCGATTTGGTGAAAGGCTGGACAGCCTGGTCCTTCATCCAGTCCTTCTTTCTCCCCCACCACAAACTTCTCCCTTGGGGTGTCCCTGACAGGAGGCTCAGACACCAGGGGCCTCATGTATAAACGGTGCATACGCACAGAAATGTTGCATAAGAACTTTTCCACGTTCAAATCGCGATGTATAAAACCTACACTTGGCGTAAAGCCACGCACTTTTCCACGGTACCTCATAGCTTGTCGTACGCAAGTTCTCTGCTCGGTTTTGCAAACTGGCGGCACCCAGCGTCAAAGCAATGGTACTGTTCTTGTGTGATTACTCATTATTTTCATGACGCGGTTTATAAATACACAGAAACTAACCGCATATTGTTTATTGGATTAACGCATCTGATTGTAATTAACTTGTAACAATATAATGGTCCAGGGAATAGCCATAGTATTCCAAATACCATAACTGCTTTACTGCTGTTACTCTCACTTCTTCTTCTTCTTCTTTTCTTTCAGCTCCTCCCGTTAGGAGTTGCCACAGCGGATCATCTTTTTCCATATTACTCTCACTGCACGACTCGGAGTATTTATATCACTGTATCTGAGTGTGAATCACAGCAGCAGCTGATCGGAAAGAGAATTATCGGTATACAGCTTTAAGGACACGATGTTTCATCCTCTGCAAAATGTTTTAAAGCCTTTCCTATACAGACCTCGCGGTTCGGAAACAGTTTAATCCCAAGAACAACAACAACAGATCAATTGCACCTTGTAGAACTGTTTGTACTTATAAGTACCATCACCCCACTGTAAACTTGCACTACAGTTATAATATCTCACAACCTGAGCCACTTTATAAAGCGCGTATTTACATATGATGACAATATCATTTTTAAGGTGAAATTCAGCAAAATATGTTTGTTAAATTATACACATAAAACTTTAACTTCATTTAAATAATCTATATTCTTCACTGGGAGTGTCGTGAAGGATAGAATAATTAAACATGTACTACGAAGATATTTCAATGTTCTTTAAACGTTTTGAAGAATCGGCGCTAAGCTTACAGATGGCTTAACGTCTATTACAGAGCTGATTGTATGGCGATCGGTTACTTGGGGAAAGAAAAGCAAGGACTCTTGGGCGCCACGCCAATATATATTGAATATAAAACAGAAAGAGAAAATAACAACACAGCTAAAAACGCAGCGACAAATTTCGACAAAAGATAAATGCTTGTCATGAGCACGAGGCTCATGAAACACATGTTTAATAATGTGCTTTAGCTCCTATCATCATGAAAATGACATCACGTATACATCTCAGTATTTTAGTTATTCAGAGAGATGTAATATCACGAATGTAATTGATTCTGTGTCCAGTTGGAGGAAGAGAGCCGATTTAAGAAGCAAGTAGTGATTCACACACATAGATCACATACGAGTAGAAGATCAAATACAAAACAAAGCATTAACGTGCTATACTTTAATTACGATGTGATTTGAGAAACTGGTTGATTAAATGATTTTAAGATTAAGTTTATAATGTTCTACTAAATGACAAAATAAACTATGTGATTAAAGTGGAAAATTCGAGATTAAAGTTGACATTTCGTGCTTTTTCCCCACCGTGTGCCTTTTTTCTCTGTACCCTAATAAGCTTTCATATGACACTCAGACAGTGGGCTTACAACTCTTCTTTTCACGGCAACTTTGATATGTGACTTCTTTTTTATTTCCGGCACTGTGCGATTTTGTGAATGTGAGCTTTCAAGTTTCTCCAACACGCTATGTCACTCGATCAACTTCATTTTGTTGATTATACTACGGTTTATTTGAACAAATAGTATGTTTTTCCTTTGCCTCCACTTGGTATTCGCTGAAATTCTTATATTTTCCCTGTGCTTTTCCCATTGTCTTTTCACAGAAGGCTGCGCTTAAGGGCGATTTATATTGATTTGCATATTCAAATAGGCGTAATTCTGGGAGGATTTGGGGCGTTACATAATGCGCGTGCACGAGCGTTAGTTTTCACGCTGATCGGGATTTATGTAACGGAAGAAAGTGGAAGTTGGAGTACGCACAGATTCCTGCATCTGGATTTTTCTGTGCGTAAACACATTTCGGCTTTTGTGCTTACGCCATGTTATAGTGCGAGTTCTACGCACGGCGTTATACATGAGGCCCCAGGTGATCAGTCATCACTCTCTTACTCACTGTTGGAAAAGCAACTACATGATACCATCACCAACCTTCAGGAACCCTTCGCTCAGCGTTACTTTATATTATAAGGTAAAGGATACACTTATCTGTACCACCGAGTCAACTTCTGTTGATATTTTGGTGCTCAGAAGTAACAAGTGTTTGTGCTCTGTTTTGCTACAGTAATCTCTCTCAAGGGGGTACAGGAGATTGTACATATAATGGCAGAGACAACAAATCACAAATCAGAAAATACAGAGAGGCTGAATGTCAGACTCAGCAGATTAGTAAGTATAGAATGATAGGTGCAGTACAAATGCATAATGAAATTTGGGACTGTCTAAGAGAATATTTTTCCTAGACAAAACATGGAATGCAAAAGCTAAAGGTTACTTGTAGCTCACCAACAATTGTCACAGGTTTGCTCCAATGGCAGAAGAGGAAGCATCACTTTTTCACAGGTGGGGTTAATGAAAATAACATAGGCAAAGACTGAAAATAATATAAGCAATTTCTTCCGATAGCAGATTGCTTGGTGGCAGGACAATAAAAAGATGTGCTTTTAGTAGTTGATGGAATGGAACAGTCTACACAAAACAGCAAGGCAGTAAGTAATCATTTTCTTACCATAATTATTATTATTATTGTGGTGTATTTGACAGATGCCTTAACAAAAAGTAAGTTTCAAGATCTGGATTCTTTTGTTCAGATCTACTGCATATTTTGTGACCAGATCATATGGAGATTAGGTGATTTGCTCAGATTTGCGCAGTGAGCACCAGTGCAAGGGTTCTACCAGCATCCTTATAGTTTAAAAGTCCACTGCCCTTGTCAATATGTCACTCTGCCTTCTAGTATTAAGAATAACAGGACTGTGGACTGGAGTGCTGATAGTCCTTGGAAAACTTTGTAAAATGTGACAGAATCATTCACCGGCACCAAAAGTGTCAACAAACACTTCTAAACATTGAGAAACTATCAATAACTTCATAAAGGTAGTCATCATAACATGTGGCACAGTTTTCTCACTGTGTATTGGATGTATTCTTTATGGTTGCTGGTGTGGATTGTGGTACTTGGTGTTTGTTTAATGGAACTTGCTTTTGAAACCTGTGTGATTTTGTGGCAACTTTGTATTTCACCTGTAGGCCATAGTCCGAATATTTTTGGGTGGTCCATGGGTCAAGCAGTGGTTTTAACAGTTTTCTTCCATTTAGAGGCCTTGTTTTTGCTCTTGTTTTTAATTTTTTCAGGAGTAAATTTTATGAAGCATGCTCTTGAATAGCTCACACTACATGATTAGTAGAAGGACAAAGGAATGGGGCAGAACAAAAACGAGCAAGAAGAGCAAACTACAATTAGGGAAGATTGTATATACTGTAAGCATGTTGCTAAATTATGCAATACTAGCCAACCCGTGGCGTACCATATTCCGCATAATCAGGCCGGATTTTTAATGATTTTTAAGCACAGGGAGAAAATAAACATTTGAAAAATTGGTAATGTAATAAATCAGCAAGAAAAGCAACATTGTAACAATGCACAGAACGAACCGACACACAATCATCTGTGACTGAAAACTGGCGGAGCGCCATCGCGCCTTCTCCTCCCATCACTTGAGTCGTTGACGTCTTTGCACAGTCCAGATGCACCTGTGACTCACGTAGACTTTTCATTGCTCTGTGCGGTTTTTGCTGCTTTTCTATATATAATCCACCAAGACACCTGACCATGGTAGTAGCGAGGTGGGAGGGGGGTGTGTACAAAGCGCAGGGACGTAATCAGTGGGAGCGTATGAGTCGCACTTTTGCAACCCGAATGGGGTTCAACGGCTTACCCACGCCTCTCTGCGCTGGGTAGACACACGGCCAATCTGATGCATAATTATTTATTGAATGCTAAACACTTCTGGAAAGACACGCTTGTCTAAAACGGGTTGGTGTGAGAATACAACAGTAAGTGAATGAAAAGATGGAACTCTGGCGAGAGCAAAATACAACACAATAGTGAACCCGCGACATAACAAACGCAGCATAATTAACTATTGATGGTTGAACACTTCTGGAAAGACATAGATCCATAAGGGAATAGCAGTGGATAAACCATGGGGTCACAGTTCATATTGAGAACAGAGATACGCTTGCAAGCATCTCCCCTTGGATACATGCAAATGTCGCGTTGTGCAGGAGGAACCCCGTCTTCACCTACAAAGATAGCAGCAACATCAGTTTGACAGGACGGGGCGTTATACGTTCTCATATCCAGACCTGGATTTTCCATGAACACCATTCGTACAGCAGTAACTGGGTTACCGTGAGTGAAAATGGCATGCATTTGCATGTAAGACTGTGAGAAGGGATTAACCTGTCATATCATGTTGTCTAGTTGAAGCAACAAAATGTCACTGCAAGCGCTATCACATTCCTTTTGCAAACGTTGAGTGGTAGCCTCAGCAGAATCGAAGATATATAGCTGACCGTATTGTGGAGACGTGGCAGGATTGTTATATAAAGGAGATACCTAGTGATAAATTTGACCGTGGATTTTGAAAGCATACGGTCCTTGTCCAGATGGTTGAGCAATGTGTGCGGCCATTGACGCAAAAGCTAAAGCACAGTTGTATTCCCTGATATGATCACAGTAATTTCGGGACAGTGTGTTCTTGCCAGTCAAGAGGTCTTCTAATAAAAGAGGGGGTTTGGATAGCAGTGGCAAAGACACCTTGCCAGCATGACAACACTTAGTGGAATGTCCGGATTTGTTGACCTCTGCTGGCCAATGAAGATCATCACAAGAAGCACATAGTGCGGTAGGTAGGCCAATGTTATGTTCTTTGAAGTGAATGGCGGAATCTTCTTGAAAAGCTGCAGAAAAGTGAATGCGATGTTTGTGCATAAACGATTTAGTGCTGTGTTGACACTGAAGGGAAGTGGAATGAGTTGTGTCAAAGCATTGCTGGCAATGTTCACATTGCATAATTCATTCAGTGAAGTGTGTTTTTAAATGCAGGTTGAGAAATCTCTGCACTCTGAACATTTTTGAACAAATCGTGCATTCAAAGATCTGTTTGGAGTGCGTTTGTTCAGTGGAGTGGGTGTTTAAATGTGCTTTGAGATATTTCTGGCATGTGAAGGTTTTGGAGCAGTGTTGACACTGAAAAGAATTCATCAGGGAATGTGTTTTGAGATGTTTAGAAAGGTATCTGCGTGTGTGAAAGTGTTTGTCGCAAATTTTGCATACAAATCTTTGCGTTGAATGGATCTGCATATGGTTGTGGAGATCCATCTCACCTGTGAAGTCCTCGTTACAAAATGTGCAGTTGAAGGTGACAGTGGAATGAGTTCGTAAGTGTTTCTTGAGAGAGCGAGCTGTTTTGAAGCATTGTTGGCAATGTTCACATTGCATGATTCGGTTAGTGTTCTGTTTTTTTAAATGTGTGTTTAGATATCTGTGCACTCTGAAGCTTTTGGAACAAAAGGTGCATTGAAAGTCCTGTGTGGAATGCGTGTTTTCAGGGGAGTGTGTCTTTAAAGGTTTTTCAGGAAGAGGAGAGTGGGCAGGTGACGTCGCATTAGTGTGGTGAGCAAGTGGGTGTGCACCCTGTGCGCACATACTGACAGAGTCAAAAGATGTCACCAGAAGGTTATCACGTGGGTATTTAAAAGGCATGAGAACCTCGTAATGCCCATGATCCAAAGGACCGCTAAAGAGCAGGCATATGAAGAGACGCTGGACCGGATTGTAAACTCGAGGAGAGGCATGAGGACGTTCTTGGAAGTAAATGCTGATAGTAGCTGGAAGGATTTGGGACAGTGCCGCAATTTCTGCCTCGCCCCCATAGACTCCGGACGTATTCATGTAGTCAGCGTATTGTTGAGCAGACTGTATAACAATGCCTCTGCGACTAACAACAATGAACACCACGTCACCAAAGTTATCCCAATGTTGGCAAACCAAGGTAACAGACATGTTACAAAGTTTGAGAGCAACAGTTTCATCAATGACATTTTTCCAAAAAAACCCGACTGACAGAAACAAACAGTTACTTGAAGCAGGAATTTCTATAACATTGAAAGAAGTGTTGTTTCCATGAAATGCATTTGAAGCGGTAGCCATGGAGGGCAAAAGAATAGTCAACGTGGCTCACAGCTGGATTTGGACCGCAGCACAGACCAAAGCGAGTGAGTATGTGTTTGATGAGCTGTTTGAGTTGGCGGGCAGAGGTCTGAGGTTCGTTCCTGAGCACGTGGGAGGAGGGGTAGAGTCTCTGGGCGGGGCTTCATTGGTCCTTTCACATGGTTTTTCATGGTGGACACGGTCGGGTGTCGAAACCGAAAAGAATTATTAAAAGTCAATGTGGCTCAGACGTGCATGTGGACTCCTAGCACAGACGAAAGGGATTAACTTGATTGTCGGTGAGTTTTTGCGTCCGGGCACATGGGCAGGCAGTGTGAATGCCTAGAGAGCTAGGGTAGACGCGGGCCAGTGAAAAAGGAGTGTTGGTGGGCAGGGAAATGTCTTCCGTGTTCCTGCAGGAGCATCTAAGAAGACGCATGTTTGTCGCGGATGCGAATTGCTGTATGTAGCGTGTAAAACAGTTTGCCATGGTGCACGCGGTCGTGCATTGTAACCGAAAACTCGGTTTTTAAAGACTGCTTACTTCATTGCGTTTTAACCTCAGTTGTAAAGGATTGTTTTAAGGATCCCATGGGATACCCCTCACAAACCATTTTACACGCTGCATATGGCGATTCACCTCCGCGAGAAACGTGGCTCGGAGGTGCATGTGGCCTCTACGACAGATGAATATAAATGACGTCGTTTTTTCTGTGCCATTCCGTGGCTCTGCGAGTTGTCGTCGTATCCAATGGTCTTAGAGTTGGTGGGCGTGGCTCCTTCCTGCGTGCGCCATAGGTGTCTTACTTGTCGGCGGCTTAGTGAATCCATGCCCCTTCCGGCGTGCTTTCCATGGGTGTCTTGCCTTAGTGAATTATATATATAGATTTATAAATATGAACACTCAAAGTATGTGAAACTCACTGCAAAACAAAGGCATTTCAATATGATTAACATAAACAAATCATGACAAAGTAAAGCCGTATGATTGACATTACAGTCCACTATCAGGAGAAAAATTCTGAAAAAAAAAACATGAGATGCGAGAGTTGG
The DNA here is from genome assembly GCF_016835505.1 of Polypterus senegalus. Taxonomy (NCBI): domain Eukaryota; kingdom Metazoa; phylum Chordata; class Cladistia; order Polypteriformes; family Polypteridae; genus Polypterus; species Polypterus senegalus. Next base: position 22,504,702 of record NC_053161.1, on the reverse strand, counting down.
GAGATCAACCAAGAGCAATAAATCCAGAGCATGACACAAGTATCATGCAAAAAATGGTCAATATCCAAAGACAACACAGAGAATGACAATAGTTAAAAGGTCTTTGAAAATTATTTAGAATCCACAGCTCAGATAAGGAATAGAACCATTTTAACTTGTCACTCCAATTACCAAAGGGTCACAAACTCTGGTAACTCAGAACACGGACCTAACAACAGGTATCAAAAATGTCTGCGACTGTGAGAACGTAACGTGGTGCCCAAAACAATAACAAATGCAAAATAATGCGAAACTCTTGAACTATTAGGAAAATCAAACAATGATGGAAATGGAATTCTTGACAGAGAAAAACCCCCAAATTGAGTATAAAATCATACTAATCAACAAATAAAATTGAATAAAAAATTAACAATAAAGCCCTTTGGGAGAAGTCTAGGATCTGATATAACAAAGTCACAGTCCTGTTGACCTAGGCCAACTAATGGTCCAACTACTGCTTGGCATCCCACAATGAGCAGAATATAAACATTAAAACCTTTCATCATTGAATCCCAAAACTCCCAATATCTTTGGTATCACTTCCCAAGAGAAGGGGTGGTAGCTTGACAATATAGTGGCGGCACAAAATGCCAAAGCAGAACACAGAGAACAGAAACAAAATAGAGGAGGACCAGTAACATTTTATAATGATTGCCAAGGTTGCTTTTTTATGCAAATGACTAATGAAGTTACATTATAAACAGGTAACCAGTAATCAGGATATAGTAGAATAAAATCTTCAGCTTGCATTTAAATACTGAGGTTGATGGGGTATCCCTAACACAAGTAGAACTATCGCTGCACAGCTTTGGGGCCCTTCAGTTAAAGGCTGTGATGTCCACAGTAGTTTAGTTATCCTTGGAAGTTTTAAAAGACAGACGTCATCGGACCTTAAGGTACATTCCAGTATGAAAGCATTAATAAGTCCAGTTAGAATTTTAAAGATTTATATCTGTAAGGTAAAAAGATTTTAAAATTACTGCATGTATAATCCAATGTTCATGAGCAGAAATTATGTGTCCACAACTTTTTTGTTCTGTTTGTGATCCGTGCAACTTTTTGAATTATGTCAGAGCTACAAATATTCGAACAATTTGTAAGATATAACTACAGTATATTGTATTCAATTTATATATTTAGGATGAATACATTAGAAAGTGTCAAGACTTTGTTGCTGTCTGCATCATACTTAATGACACTTTAATGGAAAACTGCATTTTTGTTTGGGTTTTCATTTTTGTTTGTGATTTGCCAATTGAGGTCACCATACACTTTTCAAATATAATGATTATTGCGCCACAATAATAAACTCTTTCTATTAATACATTTTATTGTAAATGATATGACATTTATTTTATTTTCATTTTTAAGTAGTATTTAGGTAAATATTAGAAAGATTAGCTTCATAAATCGCCAGTAACGCCGCACTGCACGCTACATTTGACTTGAGCATTCATAGTTTTCATCCTTTCTCTGTATGTTTAGCATTCATTTGCTCAGAGGTTGATGTGTTTGCTGCTTCCTGAGCAGCTCTTCTTTTCTGCACCCTAGTGCCCCGCTTCTTCTCTTCTTTCGTCGTCATCTTTTTTGCATTAAAACTTATTAAGTCAGTGTCTGTGTTGCAATTACTTAGTATGTTTTCTTTAATTTTTCACTTAACCTGGTACTTAAGTCTTCAATCTGTGTCAAGAATGATTTAAGATATGAAGAGGTAGGGGAAGTGATGGCAAAGGTGGTAGGGAATGAGAACGGCGCCCATACATATGCGCTGCCGAGAGTTGATTCTACAATAAAATAAAATAAAAATATAAAGAGGAATAACCTTGGAGCTCAATCATCCCCCCAAAACGTTATAGTAGATGTCACGTAGTATATGTGTATCAACTTTCAGATCAATAGTTCAAACGGTTTGCGATTTAAAATCCTGGACAGACAAATGAAGAGCCACTGTAGCGTATTATATAAGAAGATACCCAAAAAAATAGATGCCATTATGTATATTGATAATTTGGCTTCATAACACACATTCAGAAAAACAAGCCTCCATTATTTTTACTGTTTTTCTTTCTTTAGCCCATTGCCATTTTAAATTCCACTTTACTTTCCACTTTAGTGGTTAAAATGGTTAGACAATGAATAGATGAGTAGATGGATAGATTAATAAAATATGTGGCAAAAAATGCACTTTAAATGGGAGCTGTTTTGCTTTTATATAGCAAAAAAATCTGCCAATGGGGTAAGCAAAATTTACTTGACAAGATTTCTTAAAGTAAGCTAAATGATCATAAATGCACATTTTTTGATAAATCAATAATTCTTACAAATAGGAAAACAAGATTTAATGTCATTATATAAATACTTTTCCACTTGCTTAGATTTCATTTTCTGCAGTGTACTAGATTCAGAGTTCTGTGGGCCTTTTTATCAGTACTATTTGCCTCAAATGAAACTACTTTCTTTTGGAACACCAGTTTCCTTCCACGTCTTGGAGACTTGCATGGTAAGATAATTTTGGATTCTAAGGTGGAATCAGATGGATAAATTAGTTTGTTTATTGTGTGTGCACTGTGATGGAGTGGGACCACATTGTGGATTGGTCTCTGATATTGCTGTGCAAGGCCCCAGCTCAAAGTTATCATCAAGTGGCAAAAGCTGATTCAAAAAATGGATCAATTACTGGGGAAATATAAAGGCATACAGATGTCAAGAAAAGTAACGTTTCCATGATTAAAATACAAAAACACATAACAGAAGTAGAAATGTTAAATTGTACGTTGTCTAGGCATTCCTGTCTAATGAGTGCTTTAAAAAGCAGCATAGTTGCCATTATTGACATCTGCTTAATGAATTATTCATATACAATATCTCAAAAAGTAATTAGAAACACTTATTTTTTAATTATAATTTGAATTTAAATTAATTCTAGTTGAAAGACTTTATTTTTGAAAAACTTTGTAATTATTTTATTTTAATAAAGTCATAATGACATATTTGTTAAGCATTTCTGCAGCTGGATGTAGGAGTTGTTAAAAATATAGCAGGTTAAGTAAATGTGTGAAAGGTGAAACTGTTGTTAGTCTTATTAAGTAATTAAGTAATTACAGTTCAGAAAATAAAGATGAAACAATTAATTTGTACATTGTCGCAATAATTTGTCTAAAGGGCAAGTTACTCATAAAATTCTGATAAAAGTTTAGAACTCAAACTTCCTAAAGTGCATGGCATAGTTACTAGCTACTTTGTAACAAGATTCTAGCAAAGGCAATATTTGGTCTTAAGACTTATAAAGCACCAGTAATGTATCTAATTAAGTATTACTACATTCAGATAAGTCACCTGTTCAGTATGTAAGCTGCAAAAAAAAGAGTATACCATAGTCTCAAATTACTTGTTACCCATTTGTTAAAGTCAAACTTTAATAGTTTAGAGAGTCCTAATTCATTCTTAAAGGATAAGTTCAATATTTTTCATGTCAAAGTTATTTCTTGACAGGCATGGTATAAATTAATTCACTACTTGCAATTGAGTTCTATAGTGAAGCAGATCTTACAAATTAAAAAAAAAATTACTAGACTGCTCTTGTAGTTCATAATGCAGCTAATGGATATGGGAGTTCCAATTTTAAAAAAGACTTAAAACACGTTGAATAGGTCCATTTTGTAACAGCAAAATTGTGCCTTTGTGTTTGAGTCATGCTTATAACAACAAAATAGGTTGCTTGAAATAATACATTTTATCACAGATTCCTGGTACTATTTTCTTAAGGTAAGGATATTGTTCTTGCTTTTAGAAATGAGTCAAGACTCCCTCAACACCCTTCCAAGCTATATTCTGCTTATTATCTTACTTTTGATTCTGCAATTTTGTTTCTTCACTGGTTGTTATGCCATGACTTGTAACAAAAAAACATGTGCGCTCAAATCATATGATTATTTTTCCTAAACGGTATGTACTTTTCAACCATTGTAGTTTGTGTTGTTAATTACATAGTTTGTATGAAAAGCACATCTATAGTAAGACTTTCATTATACTTTCTACAGTACAGACTGGTTACACTCTATTGTATCTATCCTAATAAAAGGCAAAGCCCTCACTGACTGACTGACTGACTGACTGACTGACTGACTGACTCACTCACTCACTCACTCACTCACTCACTCACTCACTCACTCACTCACTCACTCACTCACTTATCACTAATTCTCCAACTTCCCGTGTAGGTAGAAGGCTGAAATTTGGCAGGCTCATTCCTTATAGCTTACTTACAAAGGTTAGGCAGTTTTCATTTTGAAATTCTATGCGTAACGGTCATAACTGGAACCTACTTATGTACATATATACCGGCCATAGCCTCCAGCTCGGTCACCGTGAGAGGCGGAGTTGCGTCCCTCATCGTCATGCCTCCCACGTAATTGAGTGCCTGCTCATATAAGGCCATCCGTCAGTAGCAATCCAACAGAAACACTCTGTCACTAAATATTCGTGGATGAAGGACTGTGCTTATGAAAACGAAGATGAGATGGTCAGGGTGGTGTTTGGCACAAACTCAGCGAAACTGCGAGAGAAACTTTTAAGTGCCGGGTCTTAGCTAACATTAAAAAAGCCATGGACATTGCACAAGATAGCGCAAGCACAGCTGAGAACCTTCGAAGCATGTACTCCGAGCGACTCATGTAAACTGACTGTGAATGCAGTACGCAGACAAAAAGCAAGAGCTCCAAAGTGCGCTTAACAAAAAAGCATTACACAATTGAGAGGGCAGCAAAAGAATATGAAGCGAGTGACGCATACAAGCATATTCATAAGTGCAGCTACTGCGGAAACAAAGCACAAGGTGGAAAAAGTCAATGTCCAGCTAAACGAAGACAGTGTAAAAAATAACCCGTGCATGCAGTGTGTGATGTCTCAAATAAAGAGGATGACGAGCTGTTTATTGATGCAGTAAGAAAGAAATCGATGAATGAAACCTGATATCTTTACAACGGTTGACAAACACGGAATGTAACTTAAACACAACACATCCTCCAAATACAAACTTGATTGAAAGAAATAATTATAATCAAATCCTTGATGACAGCAACACTCATAACAGTCACAAAACAATTACATTGACATTCATGTTACGTTATTTTTAAAATGTTCCCTTTTCTTTTTCATAACTTCTTTAACACACTGCTTCTCCTCTGCGAAGCGCGGCTATTTTGCTATATATATATATATATATATATACAGTGGAACCTCGGTTCACGACCATAATTCATTCCAGAACTTTGGTCGTAAACTGAGTTGGTCGTGAACCGAAGCAGTTTCCCCCATTGGATTGTATGTAAATACAATTAATCTGTTCCAGACCGTACGAACTGTATGTAAATATGTAAATATATGAAAAGATTAAGCACAAATATAGTTAATTACACCATAGAATGCACAGTGTAATAGTAAACTAATGTAAAACATTGAATAACACTGACACAAAACACCCAGGCTCCCTGCTCAGCCTGCTCGCGCTCTCTCTCTGTATCACACACACACACACATATACCACCCACCCCTCCCTCCTCCCCCTCCCTTCCCTGTCAGCAGCGCCTGCTTGCTTGCCACGCGCTCGCTCTCTCTCTGTAGCGCACACACACACACACACACCACCCACCCTCTGTCAGCAGCATGTGCAGCAGTTTTTTTAAAATGAATTTTAAGCACAGCGAAAAAAAGGAATATTAGAACAAATCTGAACTTTAAAAACCAACCACAAGCAACCAAAAAACATTGCAAGAGTTCATGCTAATAGCCTTATAGCCAGATCGCTGTAAACACTTTTTTTAAAATTAATTTTAAGCACAGCGGAAAAAAAGGAAGATTTGAAAAAAGAGAAAAGTAACATTGCAACAATTCACGCTACGAACTGAAAAGTTAACTTTTGAAAAATCTGTAATACAAAAACCACCAAGAAAACTAACCTTGCATGAGTCGAGTTCTGGCATGAAGTGTTTTCCTTCAGGTGTTTTCTCTCTTGTGATTTCTTGGGTTTCTGGTGTTTTAGCTGTTTAGCTGGTGGGAGCGAAAGCCTCATGCAGCCATTCCAAAAACAAAGTCCTTGTGACCCAACCCTTCGTGTTTGCCCTCCACATTACTGGCAGTCTGGCTTTGTTTACATTGTGCTGCTTGAAAGCACGAGGGTTCTCAAATTGGTAAATGAGTAAACTGGTAAACAGTCTTTCCACCTCTTGTAATTTCTTTCTTTACTTTGATTTCAATTTTCTTCAAAACTTTCTTCTCACCCCTCTTCACTTGCTTAGAAGCCATAGTTAACTGCAAAAGCACACAAAATACTGCAGAGCACAAAGAGAGTGCAGGTAAAACATGCACGTCTGACTGAGAACAATGAACAGGGCTCTTGCAGGCACGCGGCTCGCTCGCTTTCTCTCTCTCTGTTTCTCTCTCAGCCTGCCTGTGCCGGGGTGGAATTGGGGGGATGGTTCGCTTGCACGTACTGCCTGCAGTTAGGCAGGCAAATACGTACAGCAATCTCCCCCTCCCCAGCAGGAACGTGGCTCGCTCGCTCTCTCTCTCTCTCTCTCTCTCTCTCTCAGCTCAGCTCAGGCAGGCAAGGGAAACTGGCTTGTTCGTATACCGAGTGTGTGGTTGTGAACCGAGGCAAAAGTTTGACGAGCTTTTTGGTCGTGAACCGAGACGTTCGTGAACCGAGGTTCCATTGTATGTATATATATATATATATATATATATATATATATATATATATATATATATATATATATATATATATATGTATATATATATATATATATATATACATACATACATATATATATACATACATATATACATATTTACATACATACTGTGAAATAAACGAACCACACGCTGTGGTGTTAGTCGACTTGCTGACCAACCACAAGCGTTACCTGGTAGGTAACCACACATACAGTTAGATTGTGATTCAGACTATGAATGCCTTGAATGTAATTACCCCGATCTACATACTGTCAAATAAACCACATGCCGTGGTGCAACGCAAGAGGATTCGCCTCTAGTGCTGATGTCCGAGGTTCGATTCCCGAGGGGGGGTGCAGTGAGTGAGTACACCTGATGAGCCCAAAATTAGGGCGAAACACGTGTCGCGTACTCTTTGCATTATTTGACAGTAAAAACTATTTCAACCATATGTATGTGTGTATATTTATGTGTGTATATATATAGATATTTATATATATATATATATATATATGGATGTTTGTGTATATATGTATGTTTATATATATATATATGTGTGTATATGTATATATGTAGATATGTATGTATATATGTATAGGTATATGTGTATATGTATATATATGGTTATATATGTGTGTGTGTGTGTATATACAGTATATATATATGACAGCAACACTCATAACAGTGACAAAACAGTTACATTGACAATCATGTTACGTTATTTTTAAAATGTTTCCTTTTCTTTTAATTAATTCTTTAACACACTACTTCTCTGCTGCGAAGCGCGGCTATTTTGCTAGTATTTAATAAAAGTGTTAGATGTTTGAAAGAGTCAAGCCACCTGTGTCATGTGCATATGCATGATAAAAAAAAGATACAGCTCAACCACAATGAAACAACATGAAGCCAGTTATTGAATTTTTTTAATGCATGCATTGCCTTTACTGAGGATAAGGTAATAAAAAACTTAGGACAACATTTTTGAGTGAGTAATCTCACTGACACTTACTGGTACCAATTAATCTATAAATACAACAAGAAAATCTACAAATTCCATGCACACTCTGCTGATGTGAGGCAGGAATGACAGCACTGCACTACCATTCTGACTATGCTAAAACATCTGTACTAAATTTCAACCTGATTAAAACTAAATGTATGCTTATAGTGTCTGTCTGATTCTTGTCACCTGATTGCCTGCTATACGTCTGCTCAATCGTTTTCATTCCTAGGCCACTGAAGCACATGTGTGCATGTTGATACCAGGTGGTAGTAAGGAATATGTCTGTGAAATAGCAAAATAAACTTCCTTATAGTAAAAGAAAATAAGTGGTCATGTGACTTTTTTCAGTCATTGTCTTGTTGTCTACAGAGCAGAAAAAGCAATTTACATCTAGGCATTAACATCTAATAACAATAATGGTACTTGGATAGAACTTTCCAAGGTGAATCTATTTCCCTGGTCCTTAAAAGTTCCATGGAGGAAGATGAAAGGGTCAGGTGAAGATGAAAGGTAAAGTGAAGGGTCTAGTTTTAAAATGGCTGAATCTTACAGAACGATATGGATGTGCTGTTTTGTATTATGTGTGTAATCTCAATACTCAAAAATATTTTTGGTTTGAAAAATGAATGCATTTAGGTTTTAAGGCTTTTTTTCACATTGGGAATGTGGTACCCATTAGCTCTATTATAAATGCAACTGCTAGTTGTTTTTTAAAATATATAAAATATGCTTCACTTCCAAATGCAGTTTGGCAAATCACTATATACTATGATTGTGAGGAGATACATTTGAATTCAAAAATACCAAATTTATTCTTTAAGAAGTTTAAATAAATCTCCTATATAGAACAAGCAGTATAGAAGTATGCAAATGTTTTATAAAGGAAATGCTTTTGGGGAAACCACTCCTTAAAACATATAATTATATGTTTATATTTAAAACATCTCTTACTTTTTTTTTTCCTTTCCCTTTACTGTTGACCCACAGTAAAATGTCATATTTTCTTTACCTGACCTATAACAGTATTTGGGATACAGCCCACAATTTTATATTGTGCTACTCTATTCTATTGGAACATTCTATTAGAAGATCCTCCTTACCCACTGACTTAACTAATGCACTTATTGCCTGATAATAAATAGAAACACAATTGTCTTTTACCTTGATCTATAACATTACTTAAGGTATATGACCCATACTTTATTATATATCATGCTATTTTATCAGTTGTATAGAGCCTGCAGATTATTCTCTATAGTGTGCTACTGTATAGGAATCAGTTGAAGCCTTCTCCTCCTCACCTAGTCTTATTGGGTCCAGACATATATACGTCTGGAGACAGCCATGAGTGACTTTTGCTTAAAAGTGAGTGGGAACAATTAGACAACTCATTGAGTTTCATATTTTGAAACCAATCCAATGCCTCATGAATGTGGCTCTCAAAGTAGGAGTGGTGATTTTGAAAAGCAAAAAGTGGAAGTGCTCTTGTTAACCTGGCCTGACATACAGCAGGCTTTTGATTATGATGCACAGTCAAAAAAGTCTTAACAGAATCCCTGAAGCTTACAAAAAACATGTAATCCCAAGCCACCTTAAATTCCCTTGCACTTCCTCATCAGCATCTTTTGTTTTACAAATGTGTCAATCAACACCAGCAGCAGGCAGCCTGCTATCCCATCCCCTCCAGCCACAGCTTTAGTTCTCCCAGCTCAAGTCTGTTTATCTGGGTGTAAAGTGCCTTGAATTGTATAGGGTAAGTAATATATCATTATTTGGAATACATACATTTCATGTATGTTCCCTGTCTAGAACAATCTGTGTAAATGTAGGATGACAGGAAATGCAAAGCAAGTAATGCTGAGCACATAACTAGTACAGAAACTTTTTTCATGTTCTACTAATAATTGGCTAAATGCTGACATGAAGTGTATAATGTGTGAAGACTGAAGTCCAAATATCAAATAAACACTTTCACAAGACACAGATATAACAAATCAAGTGTGTTTTTTTTCTAGAATTTAACCAAAGTTAAAGAAATTGGGATAGGGTATGACACACACACACACGCGCGCGCGCACACACACACATACACATACACAAACATATACATATACATCTGCTTGGTTGTTGTAGAGGTAAATACTGCTGTTTCCAAGTTGACAGGTTGCAGGTTTCATCACAAATCATTCATGCCTTAACTGTTTCAAGTAGTGAGCGGTGATTATTATTAATATTATAGAATAATACATTTGATTTATTGGAATTTGTAACAGCCAGTGTAAATTTATGGTAATTGTAAAAGTTAGCATTTTGTTTTATTATTCGCTATAATAGTTTTCAAATAAAGACGTGTTATAACAGAGGTGAACTCAGATGACACTGATGAGGAGGTGGCCGGGATTATGAGTTTTTTCATAGGCTTCAAGGATTCTAGTGTTAACCCTGTTAAACATGTAAATGTATGTTGCATGTGCAGAGAACACATTGCATATGTTAAAAATAAACATAACCTTTCTGTAACATCAAAATATATGCTGATATTTGAAGAAATCAATGGAGGAGTGGTAAACATGGACTGTATGTTATTGCAAGTGCCGGGTGTTCTGTCTGTTGTTCACCGATACAATGTTAGTGTAGTGTAGTGTAGGAGTCAATCTGATGTTGAAAGAACTGGCAACTATACTTGTGAAAATATGAATTGCAAAATATGAATTTGAAATAAATGGTGTGTCACACCCTGTCAAAAGGACTGCCGCCAAATACCACTAACTCACTCATCACAAAATCTCCTGAACCATGAGGACTTGGGACTTCAAATTTGGAACGTAGGTTACCCTTGGCCCATAGGTGCTCACTAAAAAACAATTTTAAAAATTTCGTGGTCCTAGCACGTTCTCTTCATATGTCTGTCCACTTTACATCTGTCCGCTTTTCACGAAAGAATTACTTAACGGATTTAGATATGGTTGTATTCTATAATTTGCTTGAACTTTCCAGTTGATTTTACGACTTCTCTCATCACGCTAAATACCATAGTTCGCTTGTGGTACAGATGTATTCATGCAAATCCAACAATGTGGCTGTGGGCCGAGAGCAGGGGGTGGGGCCTTCCTCATTCATTCGCCAGCCTCTGTTTAAGTTAGTCTACGTCTCGCCACGTGTTGGAGTGCACCTTGCCTTCACTTAGCTAGCGATAACTGTTTGTTCAACAGACATAATCATGTACATATTGTTAAGGAGTAACGTTTAACATTTTTGAGAGAGAGATTAGAGCTCCATGTGTTTTACAGAGTAGCTGCTTATAGAGCAATGTGAAGGTAGCCTGCCAACATTTTTCAGGGGTTTTCCCAGGAACATCTGTATTTTCTGGGGAAGTGATCAGTGCCCCCAGCTCACACCTCCTCCCTCAGCTTTATTCACATTCTCGTGAATCAAGCGACTCTTCGAATCAGGTTCAAACAGGCGTGACAACACGGCTGCGTTAACGTGCTCAGAGCCAGGTTGATGCCTAACTGTAAAACTGTAAGGTTGTAACCCCAAAAACGATCTCATGAGATAAGAGTTTGTATCTTTCTGGTGGTATAACCATTGAAGTGGAGCATGATCAGTTACTAATGTGAAATTTCGACCCCATAAGTAATAACAAAGCGCTTCCACAGCCCATTTAATCGCTAAGCATTCTTTCTCAATTATTGAATAAATGTGTTTCCTAGGAAGCAGTTTCATACTCAAATATGTGATAGGGTGCTCTTCTCCATCAAACACCTGAGACAGGATGGCTCCTACACCAAATGCACTCGCGTCCATCTGTAGAACGAAATCCTTAGAGACATCGGGATTCTGCAAAACCAGGTAAGAAGACAAAGCAGTTTTCAAATCACAAAAGGAACATTTACAAATTTCTGTCCATAAGACAGGGCAGTTTTTCCTGCCTCTAGTAAGCTCTGAAAGAGGAGCAAACCTATGTGCAAAGTCAAGGATGAATCTTCTGTAATAACCAGCCAGCCCCAGAAAAGCGCATACCTGTTTCTGAGTTTTTGGCCGCAGGTAAGCAAGCATCTCTTCCACTTTTCTTAACTGTGGCCGAAGTAAATCCCTGCCTATAGAATAACCTAAATAATGAGTCTCAGACATACCCAGTTTACACTTCTTGGGTTAGCAGTCAAGCCAGCCTGTCTCAAGCTTTCAAGGACAGCTTGAAGATGTTCTAAATGCGTTTGCCAATCATTCTTGAAAATCACGACATCATGAAGGTACGCCCCGGAATATTCAGAATGAGGACGCAGGATCTGATCCATCATACGCTGGAAAGTTAGAGATGCCCCAGGAGTCGCAAATGCTGTTTTCTCACAACTGTCAGCCTCTAGAGGTACCTGCCAATAACCTTTCGTGAGATCTAGCTTGGAAATATAGCCTCGCCTGACCCAGTTATTCCAACAGCTCGTCAACAAGGGGCATCGGATAAGCATCAAATTTAGAGACCTTATTCAAGCGCCTAAAATTGATACAGAAGCTAACCGAACCGTCTTGCTTTGAGACTAATACGACCGGACTGCACCAGTCACTTTTACTTTCACAAATTACACCTAATTCCAGCATCTTATTAACTTCTTTGCGCACAATATTTCGTCACACTTCCGGAATCCGAAACGGCCACATCTGTACCCGAACATTGGGATCAGTAGTGATTTTATGTTCGGCAAGGTTAGTCTTGCCTGGCAAGTCTGAAAAGACATCAGTGTTCCGCTCAAAGATAACAATTCTAAAGTCTTTTGTGAGTCAGTCAAATCGTTTCCAATGACAACATCGGTCTGTGAGACAGCAGCCAAGGAAATGAAGATCCCATGTCGGTCATGCCATTCCTTCAAAAGATTAATGTGTAAAATCTGGAATGGTTTGTGCCAGCCTGGTATTCTAACCTTGTAATTTACTGGTCCCATATGCTCCTCAATAATGGCAGGGCCCTGCCATTTAGCTAGGAATTTGTGCGGGTCAGACGGAACCAGTACCAAAATACGATCACCAGGTTTGAATTCACGGAGTTTACTTGGTATACTTGGTCCTTGAGCTGTTGTCTCGTTTCTTATCCATTCCTCTTGTACAACATCCAGGATGCCTCGCGGGCACCTGCCAAATAACAACTCAAAAGACTCAAGCCAGTGGACGCCTGCAGCGATTCTCGCACCACATACATAGCAAAAGGCAGGACAGAGTCCCAGGTTGAGGGATCATTATGAGCGACTCGCCTGATCAGTTAAAATTTCTCTAGGGATACCAATGCGAGTAAAAATATCACACAGAGCTTTGGCTACAGTGGAGGAGTTGGCCTTTTTCAAAGCAATCACCTCTGGATATCGTGTTGCATAGTCAACCAACGGCAACAAATATTTGTAACCATTTTTAGTTTTGGGCAAAGGGCCTACAATATCTAATACCACCCGCTAAAAGGGAACTTCTAAAATAGGCATAGGACAAAGGGAAACCCGAGGAGGTTTATAAGCGGAGACGATCTGGCAGTCAGGACATGAAGTACAGAACTGTTCAACATCTTTTCCCATATTCAGCCAATAAAATCGTTTTGATAAACAATCTCTAGTCTTATCAGCCCCTAGGTGCCCTCCCAAGATGTGAGAGTGGGCCAGATGCAAAAGAGTTTCCCTATGTACTTCAGGTACATCTAGTTGTTCAATAAATTCCCTCATTAAATGATCTGAAATCACTTTGAAATCTTGGTAATAAGAGTCTTTTGCACCGTAAGCCTGTTTAAATGCATATTCTAATGAGGTATCAGCATGCTGCAAGTGCACAAAATCAGATTGTTCGCTAATGCTTGGTTTGAGATCAGAGGCATTTGCAATCTGAGAAGATGTAGAGGGGCCTGCCTGCCACTCTGGGAAATTGGGAGGGTTGTCTCACTGGAGAGATCGTGTTTAATATCTAAGTGGGGCTGTAAATTATCCCCAACTGCCACCAGTTCTTCTTCTCAACCCAAGCTTAATAGGCGACTCGACAACCGGTGTCTGACATTCAGTAATTAGTCTAGGAAAAATTGCATTCCTTCTGCCTATCAGTAATGGCCAAGGGCAGGAGTCCGAAACAGCAGACCAAACTTTGAAGAGGTGAAGTCAATGGAAGAGGCAATGTCTGATAGTCTTTAACATCACCATGTACACAACGTATCTTTAGAGTCTCAGTGTTACTAAGGTATCCGACGTTAAGGCAGTCTCGTCTGACAACACAAAGGTCACTGCATGAGGCAATAATGCTGAGTTCTCGTGAGAAAGTTCACAGAGATCAACAAGCCATCTTTTTTATTTGATGAATAGGGTATATACAGGAGCAACAGACCTTGGCCAATCCAATTTTCATCGATTGAGCTGGAGACAGGCAACATTCTCTTGCCAAGTTGACCAGGTCGATCACACCGGAAACATCTTCGTTCAGCTCCACTGCCAAAATATCCTCGGCAAAGTCCACGGCCTCCTCCTCTGCCTCCTCCTGCCTCTCCAGACACAGGCACCACATTAACAACTGCAAACCCCTCAGGAAGCCTTCCTGGCGACATCTGATTGTCAGGTCCTGAAGCCCATTGATGTTCTATACTTCGGTCAAAGCGACAAGTATTCCCCGGGTTCTCGTAGGTTGTAAAATAGTACAGTGGAACCTCGGTTCACGACCATAATTCGTTCCAGAACTTTGGTCGTAAACCGAGTTGGTCGTGAACCAAAGCAGTTTCCCCCATAGGATTGTATGTAAATACAATTAATCTGTTCCAGACAGTACAAACTGTATGTAAATATATGTAAAGATTAAGCACAAATATAGTTAATTACACCATAGAATGCACAGTGTAATAGTAAACTAATGTAAAAACATTGAATAACACTGACACAAAACACCCAGGCTCCCTGCTCAGCTATAGGGACTGGCTCGCTCGCGCTCCCTCCCTCCCTCAGCTACAGGAGCAGGCTGGCTAACGCTCTCTCTCTGTAGCTGCAGCACACACACACACACACACCCTATCCCCCCATCCCTTCCCTGTCAGCTGCCCCCTCTCTCTCTGCGCTTGCTCGCTCACGCTCTCTAATCTCTCTGTAGCACGTGCTCGCGCAGCATTTTTTTAAAATGAGTTTTAAGCACAGCAGAAAAAAACGAACATTAAAACAAATCGGAAGTGCAGTGCATGCAAAAACCAACTCACAAGCAACCAGAAAAGAAAGATTGCAGGAGATCACGCTATTAAACTTAAAGCCTGATCGCTGTAAACACTGTTTTTAAAATGAGTTTTAAGCACAGCGGAAAAAGGAACATTTGAAAAAGATAAAAGTAACATTGCAACAAATCGCGTTATGAACTGAAAATTAACTTTTGAAAATCCGTAATACAAAACCACCAAGAAAACTAACCTTGCATGAGTCGAGTTCTGGCATGAAGTGTTTTCCTTCAGGTGTTTTCTCTTGTGATTTCTTGGGTTTCTGGTGCTTTTAGCTGGTAGGAGTGAAAGCCTCATGCAGCCATTCCAAAAACAAACTCCTTGTGACCCAATCCTTCGTGTTTGTGCCCCACATTACTGGCAGTCTGGCTTTGTTTTCATTGTGCTGCTTGAAAGCACGAGGGTTCTCAGATTGGTAAATGAGTAAACTGGTAAACAGTTTTTACACCTCTTGTAATTTCTTTCTTTACTTCGATTTCAATTTTCTTCAAAACTTTCTTCACTTGCTTAGAAGTCAATGGAAGGAGAACAATGAACAGAGCTCTTGCAGCCACGCTGCTTGCTAGCTTGCTTTCTCTCTCGCTTTCTCTCTGTCTCTTTCTCTCTCAGCACGTACAGCCTGCAGATAGGCAGGCAAACACGTGCAGCAATCTCCTCCTCCCCCTCCCCAGCAGACACGTGGAATTGGGGGATGGTTGGCTTGAACTTACTGGCTGCAGATAGGCAGGCAAACAGTGCAGCAATCTCCTCCTCCTCCTCCTCCCCCTCCCCAGCAGGCACGTGCTCGCTCGCTCTTGCTCTCTCTCTCTCTCTCTCTCTCAGCTCAGCAGAGCTAAGGCAGGCAGACAAGGGAAACTGGCTTGTTCAGTATACCGCGGAGCGTGGTTGTAAACCGAGGCAAAAGTTTCGCGAGCTTTTTGGTCGTGAACTGAGTTGTACGTGAACCGGGACATTCGTGAACCGAGGTTCCACTGTATACCGGGCACCAAATCCACCGCTTTTTCTCCAAGTAGTCTGAGTACCTTCTAAGCGTTTGGCCACAACCGTTAATGATTCAATATCATGACGAATAAAACTCATCTTGCAGAACTGCAGGTATCCCGGCCAGTACTATATTCATGACAACTTTTTCCACAACTCGATCCATCTCGTCTCCCTCAAACCAGCAATGTACATTATGAATCAAATCTTGTATTTGCGCATGGATGGGACAGTCCATATTTATTTTCCAGTTATTAAGTGCAAAACCTTTAGCCAAAAAGGTAGTAGTCTTACATAAAACAACTTGCCTCTTCAGGAAATTGTAATCGCCGAGCTTATCTCGAGGCACATTCTGTGAGGAAAGTAAGGCATCCCCAGACAAAAAAGGGGTGATGATAATGGCCCAGTTTCGTTTGTCCCATCCCAACAAAGTCGCCAGTTGCTCAAAAGCTAAAAGAAACATCTGAGTCATCTGAAGGACCCATATTCGTCAGCACAGTCTTAAGTTTTGTGGCAGAGGAGGAACCGGATCATCCTCCGGATCATAAAGAAGCGGGACATTCTGAGTGATTTGAAATAACTGCTCTGCATCCATCTGTGCAACCACTCCTGGTACCACTTGTCACGCTTGGGTCACAGATTTGCACAGAAACACAGGATGTTGTAGAGACATGAACTTTATTCAGGCACTTCAAATGAACATTTGTCTCTTTTTCAAAAGTTTAAACCATGACAGGCAGAGATGACAGTTCCATCAGGAGCAGAGAATGTCAGAGAGAGAGAGAGAGAGAGAGAGAGAGCAGAACAGAACAATCAATTCTGATACTGACAGGTGCTGAACAAGCTATTAAGTATTCAGAGTACCGCGCGAGGGGTTTATCACGTGACAGAGTGTAAATAAGGTAAGGAGCAATGTGAAGGTAGTCTGTCAACTTTTTTCAGGGGTTTTCCCAGGAACGTCTGTATTCTCTGGGGGAGCGATCAGCCCCCCAGCTCACAATATATATGTATATATATATATATATGTATATATATCCATCCATCCATCCATCCTCTTACGCTTATCCAAGGTCGGGTCACGGAGGCAGCAGCTGGAGCAGAGAGGCCTAGACTTCCCTCTCCCCAGCCACTTCTTCTAGCTCTTCTAGGAAAATCCCAAGGCATTCCCAGGCCAGCCGGGAGACATAGTCTGTCCAGCGTGTCCTGGGTCTTCCCCGGGGCCTCCTCCCAGTTGGACGTGCCTGGAACACCTCATCAGGGAGGCGTCCAGGAGGCATCCTGATCAGATGCCTGAGCCACCTCATCTGACTCCTCTCGATGCGGAGGAGTAGCGGCTCTACTCTGAGCCCCTCCCGGATGACTGAGCTTCTCACCTATCTTTAAGGGAAAGCCCAGACACCCTGAGGAGGAAACTCATTTCAGCCGCTTGTATTCGCGATCTCATTCTTTCGGTCACTACCCCTAGCTCATGACCATAGGTGAGGGTAGGAACGTAGATCGACTGGTAAATTGAGAGCTTTGCCTTACGGCTCAGCTCCTTTTTCACCATGACAGACCGATGCAGAGCCCGCATCATTGCAGACGCCACACCGATCCGCCTGTCGATCTCATGCTCCATTCTTCCCTCACCAATGAACAAGACCCCGAGATACTTGAACTCCTCCACTTGGGGCAGGATCTCTCCCCCAATCCTGAGAGGGCACTCCACCCTTTTCCAGCTGAGGACCATGGTCTCAGATTTGGAGGTCCTGATTCCCATTCCAGCCACTTCACACTCATCTGCGAACCAATTCAGAGAGAGCTGAAGATCACGGCCTGATGAAGCAAACAGGACAACATCATCTGCAAAAAGCAGTGATCCAATCCTGAGTCCACCAAACCAGACCCCCTCAACACCCTGGCTGTGCCTAGAAATTCTGTCCATAAAAGTTATGAACAGAATCGGTGACAAAGGGGAGCCCTGCCACCAAGGAGTTTTTTGACCACCTCGGTGACCTCAGCCCCAGAGATGGGGGAGCCCACCTCCGAGTCCGCAGGCTCTGCTTCCTCATTGGAAGGCATGTTAGTGGGATTGAGGAGGTCTTCGAAGTACTCCCCCCTCCGACCCACAACATCTCGAGTCGAGGTCAGCAGCGCACCATCCCCACCATATACAGTGTTGACACTGCACTGCTTCCCCCTCCTGAGATGCCAGACGGTGGACCAGAATCTCCTCAAAGCCTTCCGAAAGTCATTCTCTATGGCCTCCCCAAACTCCTCCCATGCCAGAGTTTTTGCCTCAGCAACCACCGAAGCCGCATTCCACTTGGCCTGTCGGTACCTATTATCTGCCTCCAGAGTCCCACAGGACAAAAGAGTCCGGTAGGACTCCTTCAGTTTGACAGCATCCCTCACTGCCGGTGTCCAACAACGGGTTCGGGGAATGCCACCATGTGGTGTTATGGGTCCACAGTTGGCTTAGTAAAGGCCATTTAAATAAATAATAATAAATTATATGTATATATTCACACACGCTTACATGGGTGGCAGTCTAAGGGCATAACTCAGGGTATAACGCAGAGTTAGGGGTTAATGAATGGTACTAATTCCTTTTCTCCCTCTTTTATAGACCATTACAAGGAAAGCCCAAACAGAATTTCCGCTGGCAAACCATGCCCTCCTGCAGGCCTCACTTCTGCCTAGGAACCCGCCTCTTCCTGTCCTGCACCTATAAATTCCGAGCAAACCACTCTCCTCGCCATTCAGTTTTTTGTCTCAGTCTTTTATGATTACTTTATTGTGTCGTTCCTGATAATATACTGGGTGGAACCCCTAAACCTTCTTCCTTGTTTCTTTTGTTTCATTACAATATATATACAGTATATACAAACCACATTGTATGCAATATGCATTTTCAAGTATGAAATATTTATGCACATTTTCTTCTGATTTACTTTTCCACAATCTTACAACTTGTGGGTAGAAACTGCCCCAAAAATCTACTAGTACAAATGCTGATTGTCTGGTACCATTTGCTAAATGGTAGGATTGAAGACCGTATTCCAAAAGTTATTCTAGGTTGAAAAAATTTATTTTTTAGTAGGTTGGTATATTGATTTTGTGTTTTCTTTTTTTTTTTTCTAATTTTAAACAAATATTTCCACTTAAATATATAATAATAATATTAATTTTAAATTATAAAGAATATATATCATAAATTCCATAGGCAACACACCACAATATCAAGTGAACATCAAAACATATTTGCAAACATCAAGTAATGAAGAAAAAAAATACACCGACTAATAGCAGAAACATCAAACAAAAAAGTTTTTAGCCATTGCACCATTGCTCAGATCTTAGCCAGAAAACGACATCAGCCTCCAGAATCTTGGATCAAATATTCCCACATTCTACTTCACCCTTTGGGGCCTTTCCTATGATGAATAATTCACAGACTGCAGTGCAAAGTAGTTTGCATACTGACAAGATTAAAAAGAATGTTTTGTCTGGGTTAAATTTACAATCTGAATTTTTCCTTTCAAATGTCAAGGGGTAATTAAATTAAGATGGTTTTCCAAGCAAAAGAGACATAACCCTGTCACAGTAATTTTTCTCTGGGCTGAAGGGGATGCTGCAGTGATTTCTTCCAAACCTTTGTTCTCATTTAGCATGCACTGCATGACTTGTACTATCTCCTGAAAATAAAAATTAGAAGCAATTACAAGCATTGCTAAGCTGGACAGATTTTTTTGCAGCAGATTTTTAAATAGCAGAAATGCAGTCTCAAATTGTTATTGAATGGTGAGCAATGCAGAAGGATAACCTTGTGACTTTCGAGTTACCTGCCATCCTTCACAAAGAAGAATCTTTCTTCTCCCCATAAATTAAAGAAGCAGTTTTTCTCAGACCTTAGAAATACTCAGTCTTTAAATAATTAGTGGATAAAGAGTAGGGAAAAATCATTCACAAATGCTTTTCTTTTAACGTTAAAGTACACAAATAATGTGCTTCTTTGAATATGTATTTGAATAAAAATGGATTCTCCACCTTGCTGCGGCATTGGAATTCATCAGGTGCCAGGAAGGGAAAAGTATCGACTGAACAGCAAACACTTGGGTGATGAATAGCTAGCATTTTCAAGCATCTTGCTTTTAGCTTGGGTTTACACATACTTTTTATAATGAAAATCAAAAGAGGTAAATGTTTTATCAATGTGAAATTTGACATGTCATACCGAGATTTAGGTTACATGCTTTTGAAACCCTGTTTATATATTTCCAGTTGACTAACTCTTTCCAGCGTGATACTTTAATGACTTCAGGATTTCAAGGAGGGATAATCTCTGTTGAG
Organism: Polypterus senegalus; assembly: GCF_016835505.1. Lineage (NCBI taxonomy): Eukaryota > Metazoa > Chordata > Cladistia > Polypteriformes > Polypteridae > Polypterus > Polypterus senegalus. Next base: position 22,484,402 of record NC_053161.1, on the reverse strand, counting down.
GCATTCCAAATGTGGCGTAAGCTGCCGCTTCCTCTTTATGTTGTATACTCAATGTAATAGCAGGAGTTGACTGGTTTGCTGATTTACAACCTGCTTCTTAATAATGAAATAAAATCCCTGACAGTAGTATGCACTCCCTGACTCTTGCCTTCCTGTATATATGAATAAAAAAATAACATTCATAGCATGTTAATTAAATGAAAACCTAAACTCAAGTATGTAACAGGAATTAAAAATGGTATCAATATAAATTTAGAATTGAATCAAATTAAAAAATAAATAAATGGACTTATTATACTGTAGTGTGAAAACATTTTGTTTTATTCTTTTTTAGCCCTGAATTGCATGTTTATTATATGATGCGAAACTAGATACCACTATCTTTATTGCAATATCTTAAATTGTTTTAAATTTTTTTTTTTTAATTGAACTACCATTTTCCAGGTTTAACCAGATTGCCCTTCACATCTTTTTCTTCCACTCTTCACAGCCCTGGGTATTCTTTTAAGGTTTAATTCCTTTAAGGTGAGACTCATTCCGTTCATATCATCTGGCGCCACCTCCAACCACGTCTTTCCCTCTTGGCCTCATCTTGTACGTCTCTCCCAGTCATCCTCTGCCTTTCGCGCCACATGCTCAAAGCAACTTAACACAACACCTATCGCCTCCACCACAAGTATTTTTTTAAATTTGGGATTATTTTTCTTTCACTCCATGATAATAACGGGGTTATGCAAAATAACAGATCTGATGTGGGATGGGAGATTTTAGTGAGTGTGTTTTTTACTTCTGTTTCAATAAATTTTTAATTTAAAAATGATACTTTTATCACTATTTATTAATCCCTAATGTAAAGAGTTCACTGAACTGAATAAATAGAATTTCTTTATGTATTTAGGTCATTTTGTTTTGGAAAACATATTTTTACACATGTGCTTCAGTGGTCTGCCTCTGACTACTGTTTCACTGGTCCTCAGTCCCATTACTGGTCGGCTATGCATCCCTTCTCCCGGGTTTTTAGGGACTCGAATCCTCACAATCACTATATACTGTTATATGCTTGCTTCAGTTGTCTTTTATCTATGTTAGCAATTTTATCAATTTTGTACCAAGGCAGCAACAACATTGCCTGATTTGTCCTATCATCAACAAGTGATGTGCTTTTGCTAAAGAAATTTGTGCTAAAGCAGCCATTGCTTCTGCTAACTTAAACCAGGATTTCACATCTTCACTGTTTATGTTTTTGTCCATTTAAATTACAGTATTTGTTTCTGCAATACAGTGTATGGTTGGTATGACAATAAAGCCACTTAACTTCACATATCATTTAAATATGATTTTACACATAATGCTTTTAATTCTGTTTTGGTTTTGCTATTTGCATTTACGTACTGTTATGATTTTTTTTAAATAAGGTTTTATTTATTAATGTTTTTTTCAGTTTTGCATTATGTTAAGTGACAATGTGTTGGTTTCTTTGTTATCATCCCTCCCTTCTGTATGTAGAGATCAGGAATGAGAGACAACCTTAAAATGCAGCTGCTTCAATTTGTTTGTACTTGTTATTTTCCAAGTTTTGCGATTTAAATGCCTTAGCCCTATTTTTGAGCTTGTACAGACCAGGGGCCTCATGTATAACGGCGTGTGTAGAATTCAAACAAAAACATAGCGTATGGACAAAAGTGGAAATGTGCATACACACAAAAAAATCCATATGCATAAATCTGTGCATACACCAACTTCCACATTCTTCTGCTCCATAAATGAAAAGTAACGCTTGTCACTTCACCCCAGCCCCTCCCAGAATTATACCTCTTTGAATCAATATAAATAGGCCCTTATGTTTTGCAATCTATGAAAAGACAATGGCAAAAGCACAGGGCGAAAGGAAGTATTTCAGAGAATACCAAGTAGAATCAAGGAAAAACATACTATTTGTTGGTTAAAGCAGTGATATAAACAACAAAAGGAAGTTAATCGAGTAACAAAGTGGCGGAGAAACTCAAAAGTTCAAGTTCAGAAAGTCGGAAAGTGCCCAAAATAAATAAGAAATGGTCAGATATCAAAGTCACCGGGAAAAGGTGAGTTGTAGCACACCATTCGAGTGTCATATGGAAGCGTAGGATACAGAGAAAAGAAAAACAAAATAGGGACACAGTTGAAAAAAATATCCAAATGTCAACTTTAATCTTGAAATTTCCACTTTAATCATGTAGTTTATTTTCTCATTAAAGTAGATCATAAACTTAATCTTAAAATCGTTTAATTTACTGGTTTCTCGTATCCCATCGTAACTAAAGTAGCACGTTAAATGCTTCATATTCTATGTGTTCTTTTTATGTGTTTAAACAGGCTTTCTCTTCCACTGACAGGATGCAGAACACATTACATTCATGATGTTACAGCCCTCTGAACAATTTAAATATTAAGATGTATACTTGATATAATTTTCATAATGATAGGAATTAAAGCATGTATTAAACATGGGGACACGGTGACGCAATATTAGCAATGATCTGGCGCCCTGCCCAGAGATTGTTTCTGCCTCCCACAAGATGCTTGCTGTACCCTCAATGAAATAATTTACTGCAGCAGTACTGTCTCTCTCAAACGTACTAACCTCCTATTCCTGTCCTTCCATTTCTTTCTTCAAGTAACCAATCCCCACACGATCATCTCTGTAATAGATGCCAAGACATCTGTAAGCTTAGAACGCTGATTCTTTAAAACTTTTATGGAACATTGAAATATCTTCATAGTACATGTTTAATTATTTCATCCATCTACCCATCCAGGTCATGCCAGTCCCAGCAAGCATACAACGTGAAGCAGGAACAATCCCTGAACGGGGCGCCAGCTCATTGCTACCGCTGTCCACTGTGTCCTCACATGTATTTCATCTTAAAAATGATATGAAGAACTCCAAGAAGATAGCGCTTGGAAATCTAAATTGACTTAGAAGCCAGTCGTCATCATGTTAGTATGCTCTTTATAAAGTGGCTCAGGTTGTGCAATATTATAACTGTAGTGCAAGTTTACATTGAGGTGACTATACTTATAAGTATGAACAGTTCTACCAGGAACACTTGATGGACTGATCGAGTGCGTTTTGAGTACTTGGGATGAAACTGTTTCTGAAGTGTGAGGTCCCTGCAGCAAAGGCTCTGAAGCGTTTGCGGCACTGTATGGAGGAAGTTTAAATAGACTGTGCACATGGCAGAGGCAGTGTGTGCTAGATGTATATCCCGATAATCCACTTTCCGATCAGTTGCTGTACAGCGGTGATTCCACACTCAGATACAGTGGGTTAAATACTCAGTGGTGCACTGAGAATAACAACTCTAAAGCAGCTATAGTATTTGGAATAGTTTGGCCATTCTGTGCACCATTATATGGTTATGGGTTGATTACAATGAGATGCCTTAAACTAATAAACGATATGCGGTTAATTTAAATGTATTTGATAAGGCTGCGTCAGGGATGTGAATCTAAAAAATAAAGGGAAACCACACAGGAACAGTAGCACCGCTTTGACGCTAGGTGCTGCCAGTTTGCAAAACCGAGTGGAGAACGTGCAAATGCTAGGGATTGAGCTGGCGTGAAAATGTACGTGGCTTTATGCCAACTTTAGTTTTTGTGATTTGAGCATGGAAATGGGAGTATGCAACATTTTTGTTCATATGCACCGTTTATACATGAGACCCCAAAACCTTTCACCTGCCAATTGCCTTGTATTTTGCATTCCTCATTTAGTTGGGGGATTCCTTTTGTCAAGCTTTTCCCTTTCAGGATGCTTCAGGTTATGCTGAATCCAGTTGCTGAAGATTCCTGATTTACCATTCCTGGCTGCTTGAAGAAGTAACATTCCACCATTAAGTTTTGATGTTCTGATAGTTAAAGCGTTACAAATTTTTGCCATCCCTGCCTCTTTATTGAAATAAACTGTGAGACGGTAGCAAATAAGGAGGCCTCAACTGAAGGTTTTTACAGAATTCATTGCTGAAGCAACCTTGATGAATTGTGTTGCCAGCATGGCATTGAAATTGTTTACAAAAATAATTTGAATTATAACATTTGAAAAGTACAATTTAATAAAATAATTACAAAGTATCATCATGTGCACCACTGGACATCTCTGTAACATTTACATGAAAAGTAATAAAAAGAATTTGAATATCTATTAGTCTGTCATGAGTAGTGCATTAGCACCTCTTTTAATATGCGGTCTTATATCACATCTTATAGACAAATCATATTAACACCATATTTAATGTTGGAATATATTTGACATGAAAAACAAACTGTTTTATTCATGAAAGTACAACTCTAAAATACATTTCCATTGAAAACTTAACTTGCTAAAAACAGCTCACACATTACTATACTAAAAGCCATATTAGTGGACTTTTATTTACAAGAGAAGTCTGAACTGACAGATTTTGATTTCTTAAAGTACATTATGAGATCCCTTTTATATTATTTTTTTTCTCTGAAAATAAGACTTTCCTTTAGTTTGTGCAGCCAATCAGTTTGTTTTAGAGACTATGACTAATGACTAATCTAAAGCATTACTCAGAACAGAATACAGAATAAACATATTTTTTATTCCAATTTGTAGTATTCCACGAGTGGCGGCTTTTGTGCTTACGTCATGTTATAGTGCGAATTCTACGCACGGCGTTATGCAAAGAAATTCACCTTATTACTTAAATCACTCTAGACATTAAGACAAAGCTTAGAAAGTTAAAAGCAGCATGGTGTTTATTACATGAATAATAATACCAGTAGAGAAAAACATAAAAGAAAACGTACACATATATATATATATATATATATATATATATATATATATATATATATATATATATATATATATTTATATATATAGTCTTTAGAAAAAGCTTACGAAAAATTAAAGATGACAAGGATGAATGTCCTTGGCGGCTTGTGATCTAGCACTCGTAGTTGTTCATTAGATGCTTTTTTGACGATCAGATGGAAATGGTTGCATGTTGACGTTACTCTGTTCTCTTCTCCTCCTCTTCTTCCCTCATGTCACTCTTCAGACAAGGGATATTTATTATAAAATTTCGTGCTGGGGGTTTCACAACATATGATTGTTGCATGCACCTGATTGGCTGGCTGTCAATATAATGGATGAATTTTGCTCAAACTCTTTAATCTCTTTTTTTCCCAAATAATAAAGTTTTTTGCTGATGCCTAGTACCTACTGGCATGACTTCCTTTCCCAGGCTGTAAACCAATTTAGCAACTTGTTGTCCCAGATGTCCATCCTTTCTCAGGTTATAAAGTGATTGATAGCCTGAGGCAGTGCCATGTCTTCCTCTTTTGCTTAAACAGCTGTTTTAAAAATGAGGTTCAATTCAGGAAGAGGATATGCTTTCATATGTCTTATATTAAGTTCATCTGTTGTTTGTCTTGAGCAAAGTATAATGAAATTATATACCCCACAACAACCCTGCTGCCTCTTTTGGCCTTGCCATACAGACTTACAACTCTGTGCATCACTCTTAGAGAAATTTGTGTCTAAAATAAACAATAGTCAAGTTCACTGCTACTAATGAATCTAACATTGACACCCTTAATTACAACAAGCCTGAAGGAGCTGGCATTAATCAGGTCGTTACACCATGAATATAGCAAGCAGTGATCTTAACTAAATTAGGCTCATTTGCATATCACCATCAAGAAACACATTAGTTTGCACTAATCAAATACAGATAAATCGCATAGTCTTTAACCGACCTAAGTCTTTTGTATACCTAAAGGTCTCAAAACAGGATGCACAGGGCATTAGTCCCCCTGGAAAGTTAAATGGCAGCCCCCCAGGTTGCAGTAGTGCCCTGGAGTCCTACAGGGCAACATGGGAATTGGAGTCTTTTGGCTTAGTTTTGTTAGGTTGCCAACATGGGGTGCTGCAGGGACTAGTGAGCCCTACTTCGTGGGGGTCCCGCCTTAACTGGAAGTGCTCCTGGACCAAGTCTTTGGGACACCAGAAGCACTTCCGGTATTACATAAAAGGAACTGCCTGCCACAACTCTGAGAGCCAGAATCAGGAGGAAGGAGATGAAGCTTGCTGGGAGGACCAGAGGAGGCAGAGAGAGAAGCTAAAAGGGGATAAAAAGAGTATTGCTGTTTGCTACTATGCTTGTAACTGTGTTTGTGATGAGAAATGATTGTTGAGGAAGAGTTTCCCACAAAAAACAAATTGTATTGGTGACTTGGGTCACACAGTTTAAAAGTAGCATACATGTATATCTGTCTATTTATACATAAATTCGTATTAAGAACAAAATAAAAAGTAGCAATTGTTATTATCGCATCATTCCCTTTGCTGGATGCAAATGGTACAGAAAGTCTCAGTTTTAACAGACAGTCACCATCAGAAAGACTTTATAAATACAAAATATTTTTCCAAAACAATCACTGGCTGGTCAACCACAAAGGTCTGCAACAAAATATTTTTCTTTCATCCTTCATTTCTTACTTCAGCCTTTCCCTTAATATCCTGCCTCCCTGTTTTCTCCAAGTTGAGCCCTATTCTACTCATCTCACAACTCCAAGATCAAATATCCATCAGCTTTGAGGCAGGTTTAGCCCCATCAATTGGTTAGGATTGTCCTCTGGATTTCTTGGAGCTAACCTTCAACAGGTTTCTTTAATTCTTCCAGGTTAGTTCTGCAAACCAGAGCCCTTGCTTAATTTAAAGGAGAAGTTAAACCTTTAAGTAGTCTGTCCTCCCATATATATACAGTATATAGCATGAGTCAACATATAATTTAGAGTGGCACCTAGTTGTTCTGTAGAAGGAAAAGGGAACTTCAATGAAATTCTTGCCATTTACCCAACAGATATTTTCACGGAGTGACTATGTCCTATCTACTTATTCATAATACACAGCAGCATACCACTCTTTGCTCTGGCATGACTCTAAATGTAATGCCAGGCCATATTTTACTTAAATTCTGACCTTGCTGTTGTGAACTAGGAGTCCCAGGGACTAGGGACAGGGATTAAACAACCTAGGTGACTGCCTTGGGTGCTGCCATTTGGGGGACATTTATGAAAGTTATGGGATTTGGGCTTCGGACACCGAGGGGTATTTATCCCTCCAGTGAAGTCATCGAACTCAGATGATACTGAGTGGGCACTATTAACGGCTGGGTGGCATTCATGAAAGTTAAGGACCGTACTGCACTCCGTACACCAAGGGAAGCACACTCCTTAAATTCCACAGTATGTACGAGGTGTGATCAAAAAACACAGTGAATGTTTAAATAAAAAAAAACAAACTAATTGCCATTAATCCCTGTCAAAATACTCACCCTCGCTTCGAACACACTTATCCCATTGTCCTATCGTCCTTGCCACTTTCTGAAGCAGTTCTGGAAGTCCTCGTTCCTGAGTGTCTTTACTTGCGCTACTGTGCTTTTATGTTCATTGTGTAGGTTAGGCCCTGCAACTGACTTACCACAAACTGGGCCTTCCTTATGCAGGAGCATAAGAGACATATAGACATGAACCCAGGATATGCAGGCTTCATGTCCATATGTCTCTTAATGATGTTTTCATTATATAGCCATGTTTCAGCCAATTCTCTGACATCTTTAGTGTTAACCTTGAATTTTACTGAAATGAGACCCATTTCAATGTGCGTCTGGTTGAACTTGTATGTGAGTAATTCATAGACCTCATCATTCCCCTACCCCAACATCCACTTCCAATTCCCTCTTTTTTGCTATATATTTCCTTGGATTCCTGTAAGTCCAGTCATGTTCCTTTGATGATGATTCCTGGTGGGAATCAAAAGCTTAGGAACAAGTATTTTAAGATACTTGATTCGCTTTCTCACTTTGTGAATTTCCAGCTACAAATATGCAAACTGTGTCACAGACCTTTGCTTCCATAGATTGATAGATAGATACAAATATGATCTATACTTAGAGTTTGCAAGTTTATTGTTGATCTACTGTATTTTTTACAATCTGAAAAATGGTTGTGCCCAAGAATTTAATGGATTTCAGTTTATGGACATTGATGAGATTTTTTTAACGAGCAGTTTAGATATAGGGAGTTGATTACTGAATTCACAGCCGGTTTTGTAAAGCAATATTTTTTTAGCTCCTAATTCTTATTTTATTTCAAATTAAACAAAACTAGCCAGTAAATAGTAAAAAGTCCCTGCCTGTATAGCAGGCAGAGGTGATGCTACGCATTATAAATTAGACATTATAGTGCAAATGGAGCTCTGTCTCTGGATTAGAAAACATACTTTATACTCATTAAAATGGAACTGGTTGGAGGAACAGAAATGGAAGAAATGAGGTCAGGAGGTGATACATCATGAACAGGGTCCAAGCTGGTGATGGATTCATTCTCAGACCTCCAGTAGACTATTTTCTGCAGACTTGGATAGTTGAGGATCAGTCTGAGGCAGAGAGGATTTATATATGTTGTTAATAAAATTCTGGCAAATTTTTCAGACAGGGGTCCAGTCATCTGTGAAAAAGCCATTCATGCCTTTGGTCATATTTAGATTTAGTGTTCTGAATCATCTCATTTCATTTTCACTTTTATCATCCTATTCCTTATTAACAGTCCATATCTTTTTCAGTTTTCCTGTAAACCATGGTTAAAAAACTGTTTGAAAACTGTAAGGCAGATGTTCAGTCCCTTGACGTGGCTGCTGTAGTTTCAATATAGTTCAGAATAACTGAGACTGAGCACTGTAATGATGGTTAGAAACTGTGCTGTTATCTCCTGTGTTGGTTCATTCCTGAACTGCTGTTGACTTCTACTCCTTTATAATTTCACAGTTAGACATGGTGTGCTATTATCCAAGGCATGTTGCTTGCTCGGAAGATGACATCTAGTTGTGAAACAGACCAGACCTAGGTTGGTGGAAGAGCTTCACTATTGGTTGGTGTATTTATAAGTGCCAGTTTTCCATTTGTCTAAAATAAGCAGGTCTAGTGCAATGTGAACTGTTGGCTCATATTGTGTTCTGTAGAGCATGTGGCAGCTCTTTATTGTATTCAAAACTCTCAAATACATTGGTACATTTAATGTAACAGAATGTATTTAGTGAAACAGCAAATTATGACCTTGAAGGCACAAGCAGAAATTAAGTATATGAAGTATATTCAAGACAGAATCTTTAGAGAACCTCTTCACATGAAGTCATACTAATCTGGAGCACACTACTGGATCATGCAGTTGAAGCAGAAAACTTGGTATATTTTATCAGGATGAAATACTGGAACAACTTGGCTATTAATAAACTAAATGTCTCCTTTTGTTTGTTGAATTTCTCATCACTTTATGTTTCATACACTTAATATGCCCCTAAGATACTGGCAGCATTCTTCTGTCAAAGAGACCACATACACAGCTTATGTGGCATAGGGGAGGCATGGAGAGATAACTGTACCAAGTGACATTCATGGTGGCAAATTCTGGAAATAGAAGGCACTCTACCTGTAACTGATAATAAAAAGTTGGTTCACAAGTTTGCACCAATAGATTCTGGCTCACACATGACTCAGTCTGGATGTTTTGAAGTGTTGTCTGTGGTAAAGTATTGGCCGGGCCAAAGTCTCTGGGCTTAAGTAATGTGATGTTCAGTTTGAGGTATTGGTAGAGGAGCTTTAAAGATTGCATAGTGTCTCTTTGAAGATAAAGGTGTGCTGCCTTAGGAAATGGGAACAAGGCCAAATTGCATTGTGAAGAGCAGATAGGCACGGCAAAGCAAGCCACACAAGAAGAACAATAATGGATGTGCAATCAGGCGAAGTAAATAAGATACACCCAAATGAGACAGGCTATGACTCAAGTAGACCAACAAAGTGATAAACCATGACTAATTTAAAGAGAGGCTTGATTCCCAACCAAATGGAACAGCACTCCCCAGTCATCTGCACAAGCAGACTACTCCATTAGATGAAGAAGGTGAAAGACTGCAAATGGTGTGTGGTGGATGGTTACAGGCACCCCTACTGGATGCAAAGTCCTGCAAGACTCAGATTATAGTTTCATTGTATTCAAGAAGTTAAGCTGTGAATGCTCTCTGCAGCTTGTCTTCAGTTGTTCAGCCCCTATACAGTATCAGAAGCCCCCCTGGCTTTCTTTGGAGCAGTGTTCAATCCTTTCTTTTCAATTGCTCTGCACCCAAATACCGCCTTTACTTTACCTCTTCAGGGTTTGGGGCAACTCTTTTGTTGTGGGTTTAATAGTCCTCTATCAAACTGGAAATGTCCTTGTTTTCATTCCCTGCAATGAACTAAACTATATTGTTAGGTTGAGAGACCTTTCAGACCTCATTACTTTAAATCAAGAGAGCAACAAACTCTGAACACCCTTTTCTAATCTTAACAATATTTATAGACAAAGTGATCTACAATAACCTTTGCCAGCAATATGTGTCCATCTCCTGCTGCTTTCAAAAATGTGTACAGCAGGGCCAGATGCTCCTCCATGAGCCTTGTAGTATTGCTTTTCTCCCAGCATGCACACTGACCCCAAAGGTATGTTCAAGGGCTTGGCAATATTCTTCAATATCCACAACTGTAACAGTATTCTGTCACAATTAAGATTTTTTTGTTTTAGTGTTTTTGAAAATACCAGATGACCTCTAAAAATTATTTTGACCTTGTTTCAAGGGTGCAGAACATGACATTTCCTGGTCAAGAGTATGAAAGTTGCATCACACACATCCTGGTTGTCCTTGATTTTATGCAACCCAAAAGTCAGTTTATTCTTTATTGCTGTTGAATTCCTAGTTATGAACATGTTTTCCCTGATTTCTGACTACAGTTTACAAATTTGCATCGGTTTACGTATTTATTTTCACTTTTCAGTTACCAAACATTCCTACATCATTTCCAGACTACACATCCTGAGCATTATTTGTATAACTGTTTGTCGTATTTGTTCTGATATTTGCCTTGAAATTTTTGATTTAGCAAAATCTTCTGATTTCAGCTCCTTTGAAAGCTGCTGCCAACTTGTGCAGTCAGTACACATTAAACTACGACACATCTTTAAGGGGAACTGCTGCCATCAAAGATAACAGCTTTGCAACCATGACACATGATATTTGTCTTGCCTTAGACATGTCACCGAAGCTACTCTGATTGTACATGCATTCAACTGGCTTGGGAGGGTGTAGAAGCCACAAATCCATCCATAAAACTCTGAGAAAGAAGATAAGAATTGCTAGGATTTTATGTTTTATCTAAGGCCTCTTGCAGTGGCAGTGTATTTTCTTCATTAATGATCCCCACTAATAAAAAGTTTCCATCATTTTAAAATTTTCTGATAATCTGTGTGGGTTCAGTCTAGGGACTGGCATATTTGTCACAGGTTTCAGTGCCGATAAACATATCCCAACCTTGTCCACATTGTTAGGCATGGAAATACTGAGGACATTATGTAATTGTTGCTTCTAACTGATCTTCACTCTCTCATATAAGTCAGCTTAAACTACTTTACAAAGAGTATGTATAGGTTTTCTCTGTAATCACTGTTAGCCAGATGTAAACCATTAATATCAATATTCCCATCAAAATTGCCCATACCCTTTCTGCATGGGGTTTTTCCTCAGGTCATCTGTTTGGCTGAATATTCCACAGCTCTTTTGTGCATTATGCCTAGAACTGCTGAAATAGACTCTACATTCAGTGACCCTGAAAAGGTGTATTTGAAAATTCTTTAATGCGGTATCTGTGTGGGGTTTGCAACCTCTGAGGCTGCCTATGCTGAGAGGTTCCCCAATGTATTCCTCCAAAATGAACCTCACCAGCCACTCTGTGAATTGTCATTGGAGTAGATACAGCTTGTTTTATGTGCAGCATGCTGACAATACAAGCTGGTAAGCTGCTCTAAATCTGTTATGGATTTTTTCACTCCTAAGGAAATTTTTTCCAGCCTTCCCTTCTCTTTTCTTCTCTTCTGAAAGGACACTAACTTGGATTGGCTTGCAGAATTTGGGAAAGTGAACCCAAATTGTTACCCTTGATCCATAAGGAGGAACCAGTAGTATAAATATGCACGTAGGCAGTGCATGAGGTAGATGAGAATGCGTGGAGCTACATGGAATGAACCTTGGAAGATTTGGGTTGAATTGTAGGAAGGAGCCAGTGGATCTGGTTGTGGAATGACTCTTAGGAAGAAATGATCCTTACATTGTATTTGTTTTTTCCCTTATTTAATCTATCTATCTAAATTTTTTGGGGGGGCAACCTCGCAAAACTGTACGTGAAATGAAACTGCTCTTTTGCTCATCAGTAGGTGACAGAGTAAAATATAAAAAATGTAGTATAATGTATACAGATATAGACATTAAAGTCAACTGAATACTACAGAAGAATTAACCACATGCAGGACAAACACATGTCAACATTGGCCCATCAATTTAATTCTTTTTTACATATGATCTTGGAAAAAGTCTTTGTTGAAATTACTTGGAAAATTAGGTAGATCTAAAGGTGAAAATGTCACAGCTTATAATCAGTAAGAATGAAGAATAATCAGAATGAAATAAAGAAGGTAACAAAGGAAATTCAATTTTGATCTCAATGCTTGGACTTCGTTCAATCAGATAGATATATTAATGGAAGAAAAATTCTCACAAATAATTTAAGAATCATTGAATGTGTTTAACAAAAAAATAAATTCAAAATTATGCATTAGTGCAGAAAATCTCTATCACATCCCTATTGTAAATGTCTGATCCTGTTATTCCTGATTTAGCAAGATCATAATCAGAATAACTTTTCATCACAAGGGTAAAATCTATGCAAACACTTGATGATTTTAAACAAAATTACACAGCCTATTAGTCAGTGAACTATTCTACCCTCACACATCAGCCATTCATAAATAAAACTGAAAATGTCTTGAGGTTCCATTTTCTTTGCCTACTTTCATATGGGAACTGAAAAGGTAGCAGTGTTTATATTTGCTTTGCAGGTGTCTTTTCTCTACATGCTTTCCTTATGTCTCCTCATTTGATGTCAGTATATCCCATTTAGAGCATCTGATCCCCTCTAATATTGTCTCCAGGGAAGACCACTCAGACCTTGATGAGTATGTTGTACTTGTAGACAATACCCCTCACAGTACAGTCCCCATGTCATCATTCATCCATTCATCCATTTTATAATCCGCTTAATCCAGTTTATCATCACTTACAGACAAATCCTATCCTAGCATTAGGTGTAGGAAGGGACCAAGTCTTAATGGGCCATCAGTGCTTTACACAAAGGGCCCAATCACATATATTCACACACACTCAGCCATACTGAGCCAGGCCGATTTAGAATTACTGATAAAATTACTCTACCTTTTTTTGTCAAATTGGGGGAAAAGAAAAGTTCCAGATGAATAACAGAACAGTATCATACTCTACAAACAATGACAGAGCCGAGATTTGAACTCTGCCATTGTAATGCCTGCATTATATCGTAATACTTAGTTAATGTTTTTCTTTCTTAAAATGCATGTTATGTAAGATAAGACAAAAAAGAGTCACAAGTATGAAGTCTGTAATTAACATCCAATTATATTTCAACCAAAACAATACTATGAAACAAGAAATGAGGTCAGCACATTTTATGTCTGTGCTTGTGCACTGGTAAAAAAAATAATAAGCCAACAATGCACAATCAAGTATTTATTGGAATTTTTTTTCATTATTGATAATTAGTACTGCATTAGCTAAACATTTAAAGACTTATATTCTGGCTTCTTTATTAAAAAGCTTTACATCACATGAGAATATAAAGTTATGAAATATTTAAAAAATATCTAAAGCACCAATAATAGTAATATATCTAGTATTGTTAACAAAAATTATTATTTGCTAATCCTTTGAAGAATGTAGAATCTTATACTAAACAGAAGAACACACAGCTGCACTGTTTGTACTTCTGGAAACAATTAAATCAATCTGTGGTGACCTGCGAAATAGGTGGTCTCTGGCTTTGGTTAAAATTGATGTGAGATATTTTGGTGATGAGTATGAATCATGCTGAGACTGAATAACAGAGGATCAAAGACGGGAATGCTGGAGAATGCTGACGCCAGGATTACTGCAACATGTGTGCAGCATGAAAAGAAATCTGTACCTTTAGAGCTACAATTTACTTTCCAATGCCTGTAACACGTTCTTCAACACTCCTCACAATCCAACTAGTACATAGTGACTGCATCATGGAAGCTATAGGGGACCTTGGACACTGTGGCAATGGACTGAGCATCTAACACTCCAGACACACTGGCATTTGTATTATTTGTTTTTTTTAATGAGGGCTTTGAGCTCTTTATTGACAGTATGGCTTTTGATTTTTTGGCCCACACTTAAAAGGGCTCAGCTGTCCTTCTTGGGCATCATTCTAAGATTGATTTCCTTCCCTATTTTACCAAAGTAGCAATCTTACATTTTACATTTAAATGTATTTGCTTTGCAAATTCTTTTTTTTCCAAAATGACTTACAAAAGAGATCAGCATAATCAAGTGAATATCATTCTGGGGAACGTTTTTGGAAAAAGTGTTACAGCACGGGTTACAAAATCGAACATCTCAAGTGAAGAGCTTAGAATATAATGTAAGCGAGTTACAGTACCTAGCTTACAAAAATGTATCAACTATTATCCGTTAGATAGAAAATCACCAAACAAGAGTCTTCAAATGCTTCTTAAGCACATGGAGGGAGTCAGAGTTTCGATTTGCATCGTGAGAGCTCATACAGTACACTTAACCTAGACTTCTATATCTGGAAAGTATGTTAGAAGTTTACTCTTGAGCAGTGTTTAGAACAACCTTCTGGACATCGTATGGGAGGTATCACTCCTCCTGCAGGTGACTCGAAATGTCCTAGTTATTTCAAACTGTCCATCAAGATAAAAGCTGCTGGCCCTTTTTAGCAAAATATACTCTGTGCAAACTTCAGTCACATTTAACAGATATTACACAAGTGCCTGACATTTTAATAACATTTAAGAAAAAACTAAATTTTACAAAATGACATGATCTATTCATATACAAAACGATATGTAAATATCAGGAAATTGATGTACTGCATTGTTCTGTTCTTATCAAAATGTGAGTTAAAAATACACATGTGCTGTTTTGATTCTCAGACTCTCATGATGTGACAGATATACAGATATACACAAAATATGGTGTGAACTCACACCAGAATGACTAAAAAGAAAAAAAACTTTAGACTCAAAGTCACAGTGAGGCATTATGCAAGCACATTGCTGTTATTATAATGAAGCTCCAATGGTGTTTCTTGACACATTCCTGCTGAATAATTCATTAGTTGAAAGTCCTGTGTTAGTGTGTCAGAGAGGGGGTGCACAGCACTGTTCATAATAACAATCAGTAATTCTCTCTGTTGCCATTACCTTCAAGGGGGTCAAGAGTGCATTCCATAATTGAACTTGCCCCTTTAAATTAGCTTGTTGATTCGGTGGGCCTCTCTTGAAGTGATGTTTACAGGCTCAGCGTAGAAAATCACACTGGCCATTACAGAGTTATAGAAGACTAGCTGTCCCCTGCAGCTCCTCCCACATAGTAGTGAAACAGGACAGTGAGGAGGGCCCTACCTGGCTCCCTACTCCTGACATCACACTTTCCCCTCCCCTCGGCCCACAGCCTCTGACTCAGATTAACGCAAATATATTGCTGCTGCAAGCAAATTATGATTCTTAGCGTGATGTGAGAAGTCGCAAAATCAATCAAGCAGAATGTTCAACCAAATTATAGAAAAAAACCCAATCCAAATCCATTAAGTAGTTCATTCATTCTCTAACTAAGCAGAGGTAAGGTACGCCCCGAGGCTGGTGTGTGAGTGAGGAGGGTAACACCCCCACACACACACACACACCTTGGTCCACTGCATGTCTCTTGGAATCGCGCAAATAAATCGGTATCGCAAGTGAACTATGATACATAGCATAATGAGAGAAGTCGCAAAATCAACCAGAATGTTCAAGCAAATTATAGAAAAAACCCAATCTAAATCCATTAAGTAGTTCTCTCTTGAAAAGAGGACAGGCATACAGACAGACATACAGACAGATGTTGACTTTTACATATAGAGAGATGTGAAGGAAATCCCATCCTTCCCAATGTGCTGCCTGAGGAGATCACCACATCATCTCACCATACACACCAGCCCTGTATTCCATATTATATACACCAGGTACAAGGGTTTAAAAAACATGAAAATAAAGAAAACTAAACATACTCTTATCTTATATTATGGAAACCATTGAATAACTTCCATCAAAGTTTGCAAAAAATGTCAGAATAATATTAACAAAATAACAACATACTGAATTATCATAAACTGGCTTGTCAACAATATTATCACAATGAAATACAGAGGGGCTGTTGTAAATATTAAAAGGGAAGTTAAAGCAAGAGAGTGTTCATGGACTGTCAATCTCTATTTGAATGTTAAGACCTAAGAAGCACCTTGAATAGAAGCAAAACGAGCAACACAAATGAATGAATATGTCAAACTTAGCCATTTGGATTTAGAAAAATTTAAGAACACCAAAGTCATATCTAGCAGATATAAACAAAATGATGACATGCACAGACTTAAAATTAAACAAGACTTTAAAAAAAAATTCTGTTTTGAATAGGAAGCAAGTTGCAATCAGCTCGCTGGTGAGGTAATATGATAATTGTGCTAAGTTTGAGAACTAACTCTTGTAGCAACATTCTGAACATGTTGATACTTTAAGCAAAAATATAAATGGATTGAGAATAGAAGTCCTTCAACCACGAATATGAAAATGAGGCATTAGCAAAAAAAGATTTATCTTAAACTAATACTTTCAGAAGCTTGCATTGTTTTTACAATTTTTGAGACTTACTTATTTAGACTTAGGTCCTCCTATGTCTTTGGGCACATTGGGCTGCAAGATGGTGTGATCTTTTCCAATTGCCTGCTGCTACTTCAATGTCTTATCAGGCGATGTTGATTTGTTTCAGATCATCGTGGAATGTTTGGCATTCCTCATTTCCGCTTCCCTTCTGGTGGAATGCATTTCATGGCCATCTTTGAATGGCAGTATTCAGGGAAACACAGGATTTGGCTAGCCAGCCTCATCCACCGCTCGGCATCAGTTTCTGACAATGTGCCTTAGCCCTACTCTAGACTTCTTCGTTGGTAATGTGGTCACACCAGCTTATCTTCAAAATCTACCTCAGGCATCTTTGGTGAAACACATTCAGTTTCTTAATAGTACAATAGATCTCCGTATTTCACTGGCATAGATGGAAAGAATGTTTGAGATGTGAGCTTCAAAGCACAGGCTATTAAGTACCAGTTGAACATTAGTCAGTGGAAACCATAGAATTTGTTAGGATTTTTATTAAGAACAGCAGAGATGCTATCTACAGTAGATGCACCAGACAATGATTTTTACCTGGGTATATGAGTGAAATGTGAGGTCCACTTGCCAAATTGCCTTTCCTGGGGAAACAGATATATATTAAGAGCGAATGAGCCAATTACATACCTTTAAGGAATAGTTCAAAAGATATGCTCAGCAAAGACTTTATGTTTGTGAAGATGTTGGAATCCATATTGGATGATATTTAACTTAAAATGAACTGCAAGATCAGCAATTCGTTATTTTGATACTGACTCTGTTGTACTGTGTATCTATTTATTTGCTTTTAATAAGCACTCACTATTGCTTGGCTATTACATATAATCAATGCATTGGCTTGTATTTTTAAGAAAGTCTGAGGAAACATTGTCAAAATTCTCTAAACCCATTTGTTTATTTCAGAATTCCTCTGGTGTGGTTAGCTAGTAGATTTTTGGTACACTGTATTAATCCCCAAGGGTAAATAGTCTTTTTGCATGACCTTTGGCGGTCAGTGTGCAGTGTCAGCCATTGTATTCAAGTTAACGGCCTTGTTAAGGGCCCAATGGAGTAGGATCCCTTCTGGAAGGCAGGACCTAGCTGTAGAAAACCCTCTCCTACAGAACACACTCATACTTCTATCTACACTACATTCCTTTGAAACAGTTTATGTTACAGAATATCTTTAAATTGTGGAGAGAATATAACTAATCACGGGAAACTTATGTGAATGTGGGGAGTACATGCAAACAGCACACAAAGCCTCAATATTTTCTTATAAATTATATTGTGTTTAATCATTTTCTAATTTTATGTTGTACTGCTGCATTGATTTTATTTCTACTTCTACTAACACCACCTACCTTTTAACCTCATGAGTTGTATATTTAATGTATATTTAAAACACCCTGAATTGTGTATACTCTGAAAGACTGCTTGAATTAATTGATTGAATCTGTAAAGTGAGCAACAAAACAAGTAGGCATCCTTGCTATGGTGCATGCGGTCGTGCGTCGTAACCGAAAACTCGGTTTTTAAAGACTGCTTACTTCATTGTGTTTTAACCTCAGTTGTAAAGGATTGTTTTAAGGATCCCATGGCATACCCCTCGCAAACCGTTTTACACACTGCATATGGCGTTTTACCTCCGTGAGAAACATGCCTCTATGAACAGTCAACGTAGCTCGGAGGTGCATGTGGCCTCTACGACATGACGAATATAAATGACGCCGTTTTTTCTGTGTCATCGCGTGCAAGTTGGTGGGTGTGGCTCTGCGATTTGTCGTTGTATCCAATGGTCTTGGAGTTGGTGGGCATGGCTCCTTCCTGCGTGCGTCATAGGTGTCTTACTTGTTGGCAGCTTAGTGAATCCACACCCCCTTCTGGCGTGCTTTCAATGGGTGTCTTGCCTTAGTGAATTATATATATAGATTATAAATAACAAAGAGTACATCCTAGAAGGAAAAGCTGCCATCCTGTGCTATCTAGGTGTCCTATTCTAAATCTGACTGTCCCAGGGCTTGTATATGCATGGCTTTAAATGTTTGAGAATTTAAAAGACTAACTTTATAATGAAAAAATATGATTCTACTTTGGAGTCGCAATGCATTGTTCTTGTTCGCTAACTCCTGTTTTAGGTGGTAATACAGAGAATGCTGGCATCCAACTGGTATTGCCTTCTGTATTCAAGAGAGGTTTGTAACCCCGATAGTAAGTGTTGATTCCAGTTTAGCAGAATAGAATAATGAAAAAAGATTACTGTGTACAAAAGTGACCGCTTTCCAATATTGTGAGAAAATGACAGACAAGAAAAGAGACAACTGGTTAGAGAACAAGAAATTTTAGCTTGAAATAATTACAGTATAAATTTTAGTATAAATGTACAAAGGTAGTTGCATTTTCCCACTATTACTTGTACAATAAATTATTTTTGGAACTCTAAATTTTATTTTATTTACTGGGATAAGGTTAAGTTAGAGCAATATGTGTTCTTCATCTGGATCTAGTGAAAGTAGTAAAAAAACTAGTTAGGAAGGATATGCATGGCATATGGCGCATTTGGTGACTTGATTAAAATGTCTTGAAAATTTAAATATTTTAAAAATGTTTACTTACTTCCAAGGGGTCCAGTTATCTCATTTTTATTTATTGTAATATTTTTATAACAGTGAATCATTTTCAAAATTAGCAGTGATTTAAATACAATTACATGTGTTTGTAGACTATAAGAAAAAGAGCTCTTTACAATATCATGTAGTTAATAATGTAGTCCAAGTAGGCTTGACTTGGCTCAGTAGCCTTCTCAGACAGCAGACTCAAATTTAAATGTTGCCATAATGGTATTGATTGTTGTGGCTTTCCTATTGTTTGCTGTTGATTGTGGCAATGTTAAATCACTGGATTAAAAGATGGATGAGCTTGTGGTGCTTCTCGAGTACAGTTTAGTGTGCTTTACAGAAACATGGATACATGAGCTTATTCCCAACACTGCCGCTTTCATTATATACGGGTGGAGAGAACATGGGCTGGAAGTGTAAGGCACAGAGGCGGCAGATGGTGCCATCCTGGTCACATTATGATTAAGGAATGTGTCTGTAGCCTGAACATTAAGCTGTTAGTGGTGGGACTACAACAATATTACATGTGGAAGGAGTTCTCTCATGCAATCACCATTGTTGTTTATATCCCTCCATTGGCTAACGCAACAACAATGTCATTCACTCAGTCACCTCAAGACTCCAGAAAAAACTCCTGGATGCTTTCATTCTTTTTTCCAGAGTTTTAAATCTCGTTCCCTTAACAGCATGGTTAGTACCTTCATCTAATTTGTGAATTGTCCCACCAGAGAATAAAATGCTGGATTTAGTGTATGCTAATGTTAAAGAGGCATGCAGTTGTACTGCCGTTACACTTCTGAGTAGATCAGACAACAACCTGGTGTGCCTGGTTACCTTTATGTGCCACTTATGAGGAGGCAGTTAGCCACTTTCAGAACCATGAGGGGGTGGTCAATGGAAGCCAGTCTAGCTTTGCAAGACTGTTTTAAGGCAACAGATTGTGATGTTCTTTGCAAGACTCATTTGGAAAACATTGATGGTCTCATGGACTGTGTCACAGTATACATTTAGTTCTGTGTGGACAACACTATGCCTTTAAAATCTGTACACTGCTTCTCTCACAACAAGCCATGGGTCACCAAGAACAATGAAATCCTTCTGAAATAGAAGAAGAGAACATTTAGGTCAGGTGACAGGGAGGCAGTGAAGAGGGTACAGAAACAGTCACCAGTTAAAATTAAAGAGGGAAGAGACAGCTATGGGATGAATCTGGAGCAAAAGCTGAAGCAGAAAACATTACAGAGTGGTTTTTTGCTCACTGTTCCCTCCACAACCCCTGATTACAGGGGAAGGGATGTGTAGAATAACTGCCTCTTCCCCCTTTACTAACTTTTGTCTATAATGCTGACACAAGCAGGCCATCAATCAACTTTACTGAAGATCTTGTCATGAGAGAATTATGCAGACTTCATTCTGCCAGGGTGGTAGGCCCTGATGGCAACAGCCCATGGATTCTTAAGATCTGCGGCAAACAGCTCTGTAGAGTATTTCTAAGGATTTCCAAGGATCCACATAGCTTCAGAATTCAAAAGGTGCTAGTGCTGTGGAGAACATCTTGTCTCGTTCCTGTACCAAAGAAGACACATCCTAGTGCATCAGACCAGTGACACTCACTGCATGTATACAGAAAGTTTTTGAGAGGCTGGTTCTGAAAATACTTCACCCCATGATTAGGCCTGCATTGGATCTCCTCCAATGTGTATACCAAGAGAGGATCAGGGTTGAAGATGCACCATGCCTACAGTCACCTAGACAAATTCTTAGCATTATGTTCTTTGATTTTTCATGTGCATTTAACACCATCTAGCCGGCCAGACTGTGGAGTAAGCTGTCTGCAATGCAGGTGAATTCTCCCGATTTAACTAGAAGGCCAGAGTATGTACGGCACTGGGTTGTGTATCTGACACTTTGCTGTTTAGTACTGGTGCTCCACAATGGACAGTTCTGGATTAATAAAGTTTTTCTGATTCTGATTCTCAAGAAGTCTGATAAAGATGAAACCATTCGGTCCATCAAGCTCGGCTGTTTAACTTATAGTTTTTTAAACAATGGTAGTAGAAGTTTTTTGTGTCATGCAGAGTTGTAAACACAGTTGTATTCAATGAGAAAGGGTTGCGTACATTTTGCAGAATTTCTTGTGAAGGGTCATAAGAGCTGCCAGATAGTAAGAAAATAAAAAAGGACAGCTCAGTAAACAAAAAAATGAATTAAAAGTAAGAATGATGCACTGATTGTGAAATTGGTCTAAAAACCCACAGCAACAGGGGTCTGAATCCAGTAGGCTGTGACTGCTCTCTGGGAATATGTTCATTAGTGATTACAGCCTTTACTAAGAAAGGATACATTTAACTTCTTTACATATAGGCTGACACAAGAATACAATTTTGAAGAAAGCTCCTAGCAAAGTGTTAGGCAGCTGAGGGGTTCCTTAAGTCAGCTCTGGCCACTTCGAGGGTACACGGGGCATTTTATCCTAGGTATTGGCAATAACGATATGTTACATCTATCCGTAGCTGAGCTTCAATGTACAGTGGACAGAGCTTTACACTTTTTTCACAGCCTTTGGTTCCAAAATAAGAACATTCTAGAGCAGTCCAATTTCATAAGTGGACTTTCACCATACAAGGGGTGTACTTGCTCTACTGCATTTTTCTGTTCTTAAATCTACTTCACTTTCTCCCTGTCAGCTTGCTTATGTGACTTAAATGCTTCAGTTGTGTCTATTCATGGCCTCAGTTACCCGTCATAAGTGAAATAATGTAATGTGGAATAAAGCTCACAGTTCACAGTGGCACCCTTAAAACATTTCCCTATAGGGTGATACAGTACTAAACCTGGGAAAAACTGTCATAAGGGAAAATTTTGACTAAATGGCACACTAGGAGGCAGTAGGCCAACTGTGTGCTTCAGAAAAAGCCTAATGAGGGGCAGAGGACATAGGGGGCAAAGGAGAGGACTGGCTGGGGGGTGGCCAGCCTTAGTATGTAAAGCAGTTAGAAGGAATCAAATGAACTTGGCAGGAAAACAGTGAAGAGCAAGCTGTGCAGTTTCACTTCTGGGTTCTTGGTTCTTTAAAGTTAAGGAGAAGGGAGGCTGTAATGTTGTAATTTTTTATTCCCTGTATTTACCATTTTTCTGATGTGTGTACGGATTTTCTGGATATTTTCATTTTAAGTTAGAAAAAGGTACAATTTTCTGAAAAACAATTCTTGCAATGCAGAGTACTTTCGAGCAGCTTCACTCCAGAATGAGCAATAGACAAAGCACCAGGCCACTGTTATAATGCCATCTTCTGCCATATTTTGCTTTTCAGTATAGTTAAATAAAAACTGAAACAAGACATTCAAGCATTTTTGTATTGTTTAGATATATTTTGTATTTCTATCACTCACAAACTATAAGCGCATTCTAAAGTTGTTGATTTGTACTGTAATTTTCCAATATTGCAGTTCATTTATTTCTTTGCCTTTTATTGGTGGTCTAATTTGTATTAAAGTACAGTAACTGTTGCTTACCAATGCTAGATTTTAAAATAAATATGAGTTTCTTGAAAGTGCAAAAACATTTTGTTTGTTATTATTCTGTTGTAATATTTTTTCAGTAGAAGGGTATACTTCACAGTTATAGCTGATCAAACATTGGTATGTTTTGGCATAAATGATAATAGCATGCATATAAGAAAGGAAAAATAAGAAAAGAGGCCAAATGAAAACAAAGATTTGTAAAGAAAGCTTATAGTTAAAATGCTGATTGAACCAAAAGGAGCTTACACCTCTTAGGATTATTGCTGCATTTCCATTTTTAGCCTGTTGAATTTGTAGAATGTAGTCTAGGTAGAAAGTAAATTTAATTTACAAATGGTGTTTCTACTGTTTTCAGTTCAAGATTTGAGGTGCATTTGTTGTACACCTATTGTTGTCACAAAAGGAAAACTCAATGCATGCATTATTGGAAAATATTCAATTCCAGTTCTTGCTACGCTTGCAGATCTGGCATTGTAGTGATACCATTTACAAAGCAAATTGAAACTGAACAACGAACACCGCTTGCTTTTACCAATTTTTAATCCTTTTTCAGCTTCCTATCGTTTCCTTTTTTATTTTCACGCCCAGTAAATTTCACGGTGCTGGTTTTGCAAAATGACAGCAAAATACTTGTTGAATTATGTCTCACATAAAAGCCTTAGCTTTGTCCCTTGCAAATGAATTATTTAATACCAGTGCCTTTTTAACAAATATCACACAAAACCTGGCATGTTTAAGAGAGGCTGGGGCTTTCATGTCAACTTTAATAGTACACAAGTGCAAAGAAGAAGTCTTCTAGAGGAACTTTTCTTGTGCTAAGATCAATATCTAAATGAGGTAAGTATGCTTTTACGTTTTTGCGTAACAATGATACTTTCATAGCATGCATAACTCTGTTATTTTTATCATGGAGGCTGCAGACAAGATTTTCTTTGTAAAACTATTGCACGATTATTCTAAAGTAATGCTATACTAAACCCACAAGTCTGGCAAAATGGCAAAATAAACAATGACCAGCTTACATTTTACCAAAGAACGTACCCCTGCTAATTTGGCTTTTCTGGTCTATTATACTTAATTTAAAAGCCACTTACTGAATCCCTAATTCCATTTTTAAAATTAACTTAATCAAATAAAAGCCATCCTTAGCTTATCCTTTCCAGGTCTAAGCGCTCTGCTTTTGTCTTTTTCTTTAAAATATCAGAACTGTTGTGGATTTTAATTGTTGTACGTTGGTTTCCAATAAATGCAATCAATTACAACCATTGCCACAATCTAAATAGCATCAAGTATTTAAACATTTTGGCTGCCATGTGCTGGTGCATAATATTGACTTATATATAAAAGTTATTCAGGAAATGTCTGTAATATTTCTGTATAATAATTCAGTTAGCATTTCCAAAATGCCTTTCATAGTATTTTACCTGCAATTGTTAACTTGTGTTCTTGGCTTACCCATGTCTAAATGCCAATATCGTCATTGGTAACTACAACAGTTAACATTATACAATTCTTACAATATGATTGTGTGGAAAAGAGTTATATAGGCAATTAAATAGTTAAAAGAATTCTTAAAGAAAGCCATACTTGGAATTTTGATGAAATATACTTGTTGGTTTTTTAATGGCCAAAGACACACTGAATCATGATTATCTACTGCTTAATCTGTTG
Source organism: Polypterus senegalus (assembly GCF_016835505.1). Taxonomy (NCBI): domain Eukaryota; kingdom Metazoa; phylum Chordata; class Cladistia; order Polypteriformes; family Polypteridae; genus Polypterus; species Polypterus senegalus. Next base: position 22,459,675 of record NC_053161.1, on the reverse strand, counting down.
AATCTGTCTCATCGTAGCAGTGTTTCAAGTTATCCACAATCAGATACCAACTTAGATTTGCTTTAAGTCTCATATAGTGCCAAAATAAAATCCGCATTGTCTTCTCAGTATACAGATACCGGCTTCAAAACACTCTCAGCCATCTCAAAGCTAAAATCTTCCCATTTGATTAAAAATATTCATACAGTACAGCTCTCTCCCCACCATCCCTGCAGTTACTAGTGTAACTTTTTAACGACTAGATGCTATTAACCTCCACCTAACCTACATGCTTTATATTGTGGTATGTACAGTACAGCAAATCTTCATAGCGAAATATAAACAAGTTGTAGTCTGCCTTTTCTTATTTGAAATAATATATATACAAATTGAAAAAAAAATGACCACAAATAACTTATTCCTTTGGTCATCTAACCCCAAAAGTATTAAGGCTGCTAGTATGTCGCTTAAAATCACTACATGACTTTGACATCTGTTTTCTGCACAAATTCTTTAAAGCTCAAGTATTTTGGCCACTGTGCCATGTGCACCAGCTGCTAGGCATTTTTTTTCAATCCTTTTCTCATCCCCTCCTACTCCCTGCACTCTTTTATATTGTTTTATAGCATAATCTAGATGTTCTGTACTTTGAGTTGAACTCTGGCTGGCACCACGGCACTCAGCTCTCTCACTACCCTCTCATTCTCATGACATCTGCGGTTTTATAGTGTATATATTAGATTCATTGCATGATGAGAATATCTGAGATGTCACAAAAAGAAATAAGGGATACAAACTTTCCATAACAAGTGGTCAGCATTTTAATTTATAAGATTCAACTGTCTGTGACACAAAGAATAAAAGGAATGCTGCATTTTGTTTCTGTTTTTAGAATTACTTTTAACAAACCTGTGTCGTGATCTTCTATGGGTTGAATTTATTTGATTCATTGTGATGATTTTTTTTTTTTAATTTTTAGTGTCAAGAAGTCTAATTTTTATTCATCAATTTCATTGTTTGTTTTCCCTTTGTCAGGGACGTCATTGTATGAATTGCACTTTGTGTATATGGATGTCGTGGGCTTTTGTGCTTGCATCAGTTGGTAGTGTGTAGGAAAGATGGTCACACCTTACTCCTCAGTAGTGAAACTCTTTTGCAGGATTATCTATATGGATTTAAAGATAAAATAACTGTGTTCTTAAAATAAGTATGATTTAGCAAACAACACTTTAAAGAACCTTTGTAAGCATTTCTGATATCATCCCCGTCCTTGGTAACTTCCACTGTGTTTTCTCTTACTGACAGGCAGCAATTTGGGCTTTATTCAAGTTGGAGCCATTGTCTTTGTGAAATTCAGTCTAAGGAGGTCTTCTAGCTACCCCATTGAGCCTTCTCTCTCTTCAGTGCCCTAGATGTAATAATTGTCATGGCACCATTTATCAAAATAAGACCTACAACTGTTTATCCACAACTGAAATTCAAAGGACTCTCTAATAACCATTGAGTGTTCCTCATTTAAAGTAGGTGCCTTCTTTGTACCATTTAAAGTGCAATGCCACTTTCCCCCTACAATATTTACCCATTCTGCTGCATGTTTTTTGACCACAGACCAGTGTTATGGAAATAAACCTGTTTACATTTTATTTGATCTCCTGCTTCCTGACCTCAGCTTCTAAATGTTGCTCCCATTTATCCTGAGTTTAATTTTAACATGCAGTACACACAGTCCATAATGCCTTTTTCCTGTGTTGCTTCTCTTTGATCACTATGAGCACATTCCTCCTACCACTGAAATGCTAGTCCTATTTTACTTGGAACAAATTTTTTTTTTATTTCATCTCTTCCGTAAAAGATGTTCCAGCTTTGGAACAACAAAATTCTCAGTTTTGTTTTTTAAATAATTACATTTCACGGTATCTAAGGCTACTATATATTGCCAATTAGAATTTATTTCAGTACTGGATCAAAAATATAAATTTAGATTTGTTTTCCTCAGTTTTATATTTGCCAACAAAAATGGAAAGTCAGTAATGAGTGAAAAGCAAGGTTTTGTTTAGAAATTCACTCTGTGTGCTGTGGGAATTCGAAAATTGCATTGCAGTTTACTGGTTTATTGTATTCTAATCAATATTGTCATTATATGCAGTATATAGCCATTTAAGCCAGTTATACTGTCACCTAATATTTGAGTGTTTTCACTATTTATTGTTTTAATTTTAGTTTCATTATTCTTTCAGTGCTAATGCTCTTTCTACTTTATTTTGAATTCCAGGATTGCACTGTGGCCATACTGTCTCTGTAGTGCTCTTGCACATGATGAAGACCAAACGTGTATGCACATAGCAGTCACACGACTCACTTGAACTGGGGACGTCTTTGGGGTCATTTGTTTTTAGATGGAATCTAAATGCATACAGAAGAGACAGACACTGTTTTGATCATCTGTGATGTTTTAACTTTTCCATTGTTAAGGGCACACTTATTTATCTGTTTTGCATGTTGCTATTTGTACACTGAACATTTGTATATTTTGTCCCTTTTCTTAGCACTCTGGTATTTGTTTGTGCGCTGTAAGCATAAGCTCATTTATGATTACGCGGGATCAGATGAATGATGCCAGTTTTGTAATAAGGATTCCATTTCTAGGTTTTTGACCTAACAGCATGTTAAATGTTTTGTTGTTTGTTTGTCTTCATCTATTCAATTATACAATTATAATAGTTTAAGCCGTACATTTCATGAAGTTGTTAAGAGAAACATTTGAAGTGATTCATTCTGTCCAGTAAGGTTGGTCATTTTGAGCACTCCAACTAGAAAATGTGTCAGATGTATCATTCATACAAGCCCTGAATTTTATATTTCATCCTACACCAGTACACCAGATTATATGGGGCACAAAATCACATACTGTATTGCTTACAGAAAAAAAAAGTTTGCTAGTCTTTGGGGTAATGACACTACCATTAAATATTTTTAGGTTGTTTGCCACGTAAAATTGTTATATCAGGAGATCAACAATGATGCAAGATCCTGGCATGAATATTACTGCCAATTACACAACCTCAAAGGTTTTTTAATTTAAGGACTGCAGTATTAGGGTGGCACGGTGGTGCAGTGGTAGCGCTTCTGCCTCACAATAAGGAGACCTAGGTTCGCTTCCCGGGTCTTCTCTGCATGAAGTTTGCACGTTGTCTGCGTGGGTTTCCTCCGGGTGCTCTGGTTTCCTCCCACAGTCCAAAGACATGCAGGTTAGATGCACTGACGATCCTAAATTGTCCTGATTGGTATATGTGCCCTATGGTGGGCTGGCACCCTGCCCTGGGTTTGTTCTTGCAGACTGGGATTGGCTCCAGCAGACCCCCGTGACCTTGTGTTAGGATATAGCGGGGTTGGAGAATGACTGATTGAATGCAGAATTTTATGAATATAATTCAGGTGATTGATGTAATAGAACAAGATGCGGAGGACAAAAAAGATATGGAAGAAGATGAATCGCTGTGGCAAACCTTAATGGGAGATGCTGAAAGAAGAAGAATGCATTATGTGTATGAATCAGTCCTTTTTATCATTTATTGTGTCCTTTTTAGCCAGACTTTTGTCAATATATACACCGTCATCATAATGAAATAGTGTATAATTAGACATCCTTAAACACACTCACTTTTAGATTTGTAAATACATGGAAGTCATTACATATTAGAAAGCCATAATGCAATAGACTTCAATGCCCATTTGCAATACCTAACGTGTTAAACTGAAGATTTCCGCTTTATGTTTTATCTTTTTCTTTTACAACTGCCTAACATGCACTTGTTATATATTTTATGGTCCCAACCTACTAATCTAGTAAATGCTTATTGTCATTATAGTCTAATGGTGCTTAGGGCTGATTTGACATTCTTTTGGGATTATTTCAAATGTATTTTTTCCTTTTTTGAAATTAGGTTTATTTAATTTTTTAATTTCTTTTAATCTCATTTATGAAGTCATGTTTTCTTATTGCTTCATGTCACTTTGGTTTCTTGGGACATTCTGTAATCACTTGGGTACTTTTTGAAATGATGAGGTTTTTTTTTTATTTAAATTAAGGAAGAGTGGCTGTCACTGTCTTCTCTGAACATTAAATCAAGAAATGATCTCTTAAAGAAAAGCAAAATTAAAGAACCTTAAATTCTTCAGCCTCTTCTTGTTTCTCAGTCTGTATTTTGTTTTCACCTAATTGAGAAAGTTAACTTGATTGCGCTGACTCCTGCATGTTGCATATTTCTGATTCTTGAATTTGCCGAACGAATTCATACTGAACATCTATCATTATCACCAGTTTTTTATGGTGTGGCCTTTAGGAGGTGTAACTTGATTGCCCAACCCCTGACACAACTACATGAACAACAGCCTTATTTTTATTTAAAGAAACATCTTGACATGGTTTCTTTTTTCTAAATTAGCACCGACACAAAATTCCTACTTTTTCTTTTTTCCCACACCTTCCAGATCAGCTTAGTCCTCCTACACACCTGACTCTGCATCCATGAGTGAGGTGAGTTGGCTCCTTTTATGCTGGATCCCTTGTGCCACCAAAGGAACACAAATTTTCCAGGTTGCTTCATGAGTGCGCACTTGGGTGTTCCATTAAAGGAATGCTGCTACATAGTCCCTCAGTTGAGAATGTAGCCCTGATAGGCAAGTGACTCCTGTCTTCAGATTTTGCTGTGCAGCCTGGGAAAGGGGACACCTTCCATCCCAATTGGGAAGCCTGTCCATCCGTGCCTTCCATTATAATTAATAAATGTATTCACTGGTTACATTAAGCAGATGAACTTTAAATCTTCCCCTTGTGATCTTTGGATCATGCTTTTAATTGATTGATTTCCACACAGAATGAGTGTTCAGCTTTATTCTTTAAAAACTTGTGTTTTTCCGCAATCTGTGCATTTAGTCAATGCAGAAATTTCAGCAAATTGTTATAGTTTTGGGCTTTCTGCATATTAAAAATAAAGACAAATGCATAAAATCATTTTGTTTCAGGACTATTTATCATTTTTCTCCTTGTACCTTACTACAGCAATAATGCACTATTCATGTATTCTTTAGCCATATAACATTTTTTCAAAGCTGCTTGTAATCTTGTTTTGCTTGGCTATAAAAGACATAGTTTTGTACTAAATGTACTAAATAGTTGTTTAAGCTATGTTATCTTCGCTCACCCATTTCCTTTTTATCTGCGTTAAGAAGCTTCAGAACTATTTTGTGGGCAGAGTTAAAAGCAGATTTCTTAAATGTCAGCATATATTTTTCTTGATCTTGCAATCTATTTAATAATGGTTTAATAAAGCGTTTAAAGGAAAACAACTGAACTGATAAAACAGAGACTGCTCGAGGGGGTGTGGTTTGGCACTGCATACTTAACATAGACCACGCAAATATGTGATTAATTCACAGTTTCATTCTGAGAGAGAGCTTAACAGACATGCTCCCAGTTTTCTCTTTCGTTACTTTTCTAGGCCTCTGTTTAACCTTTTGTTATAATTTTAAATAATACATAAGAGAAGATGGAAGCCTCCTCTTGCATTAAATACAATAGTTTTAATGAGGAAAAAAGATTCAAAGTAGAGATTGCACTGAGATATGTAAAAGTGTGATAATTTTGCAGTGAACTAAAGACTAGTTTATTGATGTGAATATACAAATATTTAAAAAAGGTTACAATGTGTCCAGATAATTTTATTTTTAACTATACAAAACAAGGTGTGATACAGCCCACTGGTGGAGGCTCCTATCCTGTGTCATCCTTGACAAGGTAAATTTGCTTTAAATACATATAGATATCAGACAAGCAGCATGGTCTTGTGCAATAGTAGCTACATATCTTGGATGATTTCTACAAGTAATAAAAAATTGGGCTAAAAAAGTTCAGGTCGGTTAGTACAAAAATGATGCTTAGTTATGCTTTCTTACTATTTATTTATTCTCTCATTATGTTTCCTTCCATTCTCAATGAAATTTAGTAGAGATTTATGATTTTTTTACAATTTATGAATTTTTCCCCTTTCTTAAAGGAGGTGTTATGATTCATGTAGGAAGCCATTAACAGGGCTAGAAGCTTCTGAGCAGAAAGCAAAAAGGTGAATGCACAGCATGTAATAACATCTTTACTAGAAAGCCTTCTGTGCAGGTTCAGCAGCTAGAGAGTTGTGTGCTATGATCATCTGTAGGAGCTACACATCAGGGGAACCCGTTATACCACATACTGTAGGTACATGTCACCATTGTATGAAATGGATGAGTTTTAGCTCTGATCAAGTGAAAGGAAATCTCATGTTGCTGCTCTCCAGGTATTAGTCCCATAATGGGAGACCAAGCAGTTTTTAATTCCAGAAATATGGGGGTTTATTTGCCCATGAACAAGCTTTTTCTCTTTGGACTAGAATCAATCACACTTAAACTTTCCAGGAATCAGGTTCTGTACCCCCTGTCTGATGTGAGGTTTACAGGTTAGCACAGTAAATTCTTAACACTATTTATTACATTTTACCCATAGAGGAATATTTAATAATAATAATTAATCATAATTCTTTGCATGCATATATGCACTTTTCACATTATTCTAAGCACACCACATAGAGTGTGGAGTGCCACATTCACAATGTGTAGCACCCACCTTGTTGATTCAACAGCAGCCATTTTATACCAGTATGTTCACCACACATTAGATGTTAGGTGGTGAAGGGGTAAGAGAGATAGTCAATTAGGGACAGAGAAAGATTTGGGGGTCAGAATGACTAGGCCATGATGGGCAATTTAACCTGCACATCAGGATACATCCTACCTTTTACAAAAGAAGCCTAGGGATCCTTTATGACTACAGAGAGTCAGGATCTCGGTTTTACATCTCATCCGAAGAACAATGCCATTTTTACAGCACAGTGTCCCCATCACTGTACTGGGGCACTGGGATCCACACACAAATCACAGAGTAAGTGCCGCCTATTGGCCCCTCCAACATCTCCTCCTACAGCAAGCCAAACTTTTCCTAGATGGTCTCTCATCCAAGTACCAGTCAGACCAGGTGGATTACCTGTTCTGAAGTGCATGTGGTATGGCAGCTGGATATACTCTTTATCATTTTTAATATCAAAATTGCTTCTTTTAATGAAGTCTACAAGGTGGGTGGGGTCTACAACCTCATTCTCTGACTGAGTTGCCTTAGTAGTGGCTGCAGACCTGCCTCTTACTTGTTCCACAAGTTTTCTTTTATTGTGTGAAATATTAGAGAGGTTAAGTACTGCTCACTCATCCACCCAATCACCTATTTCTCGATCCCCAGTTTTCCTGTTCAAGGATACAATACAGGGAACAACCATTAATGGATCAATACACATATACAAGATAGTCCAGATCTAATTATGCAATTATGAAAAGGTGAACACATTGCACCGGCTGTTCGACTGCAACCACCTCCCTGTCATTTTGGAATGCAGGGCAGGTGCTGCCATCTATCGGCAACAAAAATAATTTTTTGTGAATTCTCTATGTAATGAACTTAATAAGTTATAGCGTAATGAAAATTGCATAATTAGATCTGGACCATCCTATATACACCCATATTCAGAGCTATTTTAGAGACTTCAAATAATCTAACTGTTCATGAAAAACTGAAGTGTACTGTATGTAGAAAGCCAATTTGTTCAAGGGAATAATAAGTAAACTAAATGCCAGGACATAATTTAAGCCCAAGTCTCTGGAGCTCCTTATCAGCTTTCTTTATATTTTATAAATAAATAAGAATAAACAAAAAATGAAAATGGCTAGATTGGCTGTTGTACTTGTGCTGTTTTTAACTAAACTTGTTTCAGTCTTAAATGATATTTTGCAATGAGTAAATGCTATATTATATATATTATATATACTGTAACTGCAACTTAAAATCAATTCAATAAATGACATATATATATACAAAAGATTCAAAGTGTTCAATTGGTATTTAGCTAATTATACAAAATATATCAATATGACTCCTACCGTATAGGGAATACCTGAACAGTTACTGCAGTTAGGCAGTATAACAACTATCTCACGTAATTAGAATTTATGCTTACTGGAAATATGGCTCTAATTGTCTGAGATTAATAACAGTGGTTTCTTCTCAGGTTAGGCAGGTCTATTCTTGTTAGATTTCTTCCTATTACTTAATTAAATCTACAATTAAATGCATCATTTTAAAAAATAAATAACTTTAAAAATTGTAATCCAGCACTGCAAAGCAATAGTATATTATTTCATTAAATATTATTTCACAAGGTTTAACAATCCTTATGTAAGTCTAATGACCATAATCAAAAAGATAACCCTTTATCTTAGTTATTTTGGAGAAAACTTTCTTTGCAGAGGTGAAAACCTTCCTAGCGTGTAAAAGATATTCAAAAAACAAAAGGCAGTCTTGCAATCCATCCAGTTGGCACCAAGTATAATGTAAAAACACATTTAAGTTCAAATGTATGCTCATTTCCTCAAAGTACATTTAAAATAGTCAAGTTTGTTACACATATAAATCATGCTCATGCCAGCGTCTTATATTGTGGAGGTGTCAGGTAATTCTAAAAAATTACCCAAGATGGGACATAGACCCAAATTAGAGTAGGTGTTATTTTGGAAATCTGGTACAAACCAACATCTTAATTAAAGAAATAAATCTATCCTCTAACAAGAGAATTCTGAGTCAGTAATCAGACAGAGAGAACCTGGTGTGGCGGAAGTGCCGGGCTCCCGGGATAATCAGGCACCTGGGCGCCGCCTGGCGGTGGCCACTGGTCCCTACAGGGCTGGGCTTCCAAGCCCTTTACCCGAGGCCCCCAACATAACCAGGGCGGACGTCCCCTCGCGGTCTGGAGGAGGCACAAGCCCTTCTCTGGTCCTCCCGGGCGTCCCGGCCGGGCTCCAGCCCCGGCCTGGGACCACACTGTCCAGTTCTGTTGTTTACAGGACATCTGCTGATTATTTGGTGTATAGCATCAACCTGCTGCTTGTACATTCTTGTCTTTGTTGTTCACTTGACCATTATCTGGTCTCTTGATATGCCTGAACAGGTTTCCAACATTGATGAACCCTTTTATACTTCTAAGATGGATGCTATATTTTAATATGGAAAGCATATCAAAACACTGTATCCTAAATGACTATGTGACTCCTATGTCTAATTTTTCTTCCACAGAAAATCTAGTGCTTTATCCAGAATGTGCTGTTGTGTAGTGAATACTGCCTCCTGACTGACTGACTGATTATTGTGAGCTGTGCTCATTGCCAGCAGGGGCCAAAGTTGATTTAATGCAATTTAATTTTTCTGTGCTAACATTCACTTCAGTATAATGCATTTGCTCATAAAGAGCTTAATCTACATGAATAAATACAACATGTTCAAGCATGATGCAAGATGTAATGTGAATAGTGCACACCAAGCATTAGTAAGCTAGCACACATTAAAAAAATGTAATAGGAAAGAAATATATTTTTCTTTTTACTTTTTTTGCCTCATGCATCATTTGAGTTTGGCTCACTAGCACCTTCTAGAGAGCACAATTGATGGAAAGTATGTAGTATCTAATTTATATGGAGGTGTTGGACATAATTACTTACCTTCTCAGTAAAATGATGAAGTATTTTATATTATTAGAAGATTCTTACACATATGACCAACACACAACATGTGTCATGATCAGCTGATCATTGCAACATGAACATTTTACTTTACATTCATTTCATCATAGCAAAACAAGTGATCAACTGTGTAAGGTGTCCAATTTTAAAAGCACTAGCAATCGTTTCCAACATTTTATGATTCTCTGTATCATGTTGTTTTTTTTTTTTTTTTCCTGGGTTCCAAAATACAGAAACCCTCGTTTATTGCAATTAATCCGTTCCAGACTCTACTGCGATAAATGAATTTCCGTGAAGTAGGATTCTTTATTTATAAATCGAATATTTTCGCAGTTAGAGCATAGAAAACCTGTTTACGACCTTCTAAATACGTTTTTTAACATTATTAGAGACATGAAATAACACCCTTTAGTCAAAAGTTTAAACTGTGCTCCATGACATGATAGAGATGACAGTTCCGTCTCACAATTAAAAGAATGCAAACATTTCTACCTCTTCAAAGGAGTGCGCGTCAGGAGCAGAGAATGTCAGAGAGATAGAGAGAGAAAAGCAAACAATCAAAAATCAATAGGGCTGTTCGGGCTTTTAACATTAGAATTACCCGAGCCTATGAAAAAACTCGTAAATCCGTCCCACCTTAAATCACTTCTTAAAATCGTTCACAGCTCTCCACCAGCGTCTTTTGTCATCTAAATGTGCTGATAAAAATCAGGCTACAAAGCAGCCGGCTATTTCATCCCGCCACCAACCTAGAATGTGCACAAACTTCTCCCAGCTCATGCCTTGATTGATTTTCTGGGAGTGAAGTGGAGTTTTCGAGTGGAAATAATAGATCGTTGTTTGGAACACACGCATTTCATGTCTGTTCCGTTTCTACAGTAATCTGTGTAAACACATTGTTAAAACAGAAACGTTTTTTATATTCTGATGACAAAATGTAGGCATAAACTATATAATGTATGAAGCCTTAAGTCCAAATATCAAAAGAAATATTTTCATAGAAGGTACAAATCTAACACAACAATTGCGCTTTTATTCAAAAATATAACTGCAGAAACAAAAAGCCGCCTTAACATGTGACATTGCCGACTGGGAATCAAAAGGTCATGAGTTTGATCCTGTACCTCTCCATTTTGAGAAGTAAACTGTGCTTAGTCTTACTATTTTCACTCCACTTCACTCCCAGAAAATCAATCAAGGCATGAGCTGGGAGAGGTTTGTGCACGTTCTAAGTTGGTGGGGGGATGGAATAGCTGGCTACTTGCAGCTTTTCTTTTATCAGCACATTTAGATTAACAAAAGATGCTGGCGGAGAGGTGAGAACGGTTTTAAGAAGTGATTTAAGGTGGGACGGATTTACGAATTTTTTTGTAGGCTCTGGTAATTCTAGTGTTAAGTATGCAAAGCACCGCCGGACAAAGCAGCTGCAAGGAAGGGAGCAATGTGAAGGTAGTCTTTCAGAATTTTTTAGAGGAGCGTCCGTATCCTCTAGGCCAGTGTGCGAACAGCCCCTCTGCTCACACCCCCTCCATCAGGAGCAGAGAATGTCAGAGAGTGGAGAGAGACAGAGAAAAGCAAACAATCAAAAATCAATACGTGCCGTTCGGGCTTTCAAGAATACGAAGCACCACGCAGGAAGCATATCGTATATCATTGTGGAGTTTTATTTAATACATAATACATGCTCTGATTGGGTAGCTTCTCAGCCATCCGCCAATAGCGTCCCTTGTATGAAATCAACTAGGCAAACCAACTGAGGAAGCATGTACCATAATTTTTTTGTTTTACCACAACACCATCTTGTTTTTAGTGGATATTGACATTTTGCATTCCTGTTGCTAAATTTCAGCCATTCATATTATTTATTATTTTTTCTCCAGTCGTCTGGAGTTTTTTTTTGTTTTTTCTGTCCCCCCTGGCCATTGAACCTTACTCTTATTTGATGTTATTTAATGTTGATTTATTTTGTTTTCTTATTGTGTCTTTTATTTTTCTATTCTTTATTATGTAAAGCACTTTGAGCTACTGTTTGTATGAAAATGTGTTATATAAATAAATGTTGTTGTTATCCATACCCTCATAGTTATGATGTCTGCAGATTTGTCAATTTGCTTTACCTCAAAGTGATATAAACCGACCAAGACATAAGCTCATGGATTCATTGCAAAAACCTTTCTTTTGAAACATTGCTATTTAGATATATCTGCTTTAGTTATTAGACCATGGAATTTTGTTCAAGTATTTAGGTTGCTGGTCAGTAGTTTTGATTTTCCAGCTATGACTTTCACTAGTATTTAAGTTAAAATTCAACTCCTGATCTATTTTTTCCTCTTGTGCTCTTGTGTCCTGCAGAATGCAAAGAATCATCAATCACCTTTCTAGTTGTGTAATGTCTGACCAAAAAGCTGGTCAACACAAGGTCTGACGGAATCCCACTACTGAAAACATCTTGGTGTAACGCTGCACTCAGCTTATCTCAGCTTTCTACCATCTGTATGAACTGTGCATTGATACCTTGATGCCTGGCTCACAGGCCAGTAAAACTGCCTAATGCTGCCCATTAAATGCCCATTTACTCATAATTGGATAACAATAATAATAACAACACTTGTTACACGGTTCTTAAGAAAGGAAGACATTCCTTTTCTACACTCTGTGTATAATGTAGAATGCCTTTTAAATTATTATTATGGTTAAAATTAGAAAGCATTAACACATGATTACTGTTTTATCAGATACTATTGTGATTCTTATGTTAATCATATTCTTATTTATTTATGTTTTCAATAACACCTTATTGGACTAGAGTGTGCATTAGCAAGGAGGTTTGCTGTTTTTTCTTATTTTATTATTTTGTGTAGCCCACCTTGTTTGTATATTAGATCATGAATGCTGTAAACCCCAGGAAAGCACCATGACCACTACCTGTATCTATAGAAGAGATTGCATGCTTAAAAGAAAACAGTGAGTGGACTAGATAGATAGATAGATACTTTATTAATCCCAAGGGGAAATTCACATAATCCAGCAGCAGTATACTGATACAAAGAAACAATATTAAATTAAATAGTAATAAAAATGAAAAGAATTAAAATAAAATTAATGTTCGCATTTACTCCCCCGGGTGGAATTGAAGAGTCGCATAGTGTGGGGGAGGAACGATCTCCTCAGTCTGTCAGTGGAACAGGACAGTGATAGCAGTCTGTCACTGAAGCTACTCCTCTGCCTGGAAATGACACTGTTAAGTGGATGCAGTGGATTATTCATGATTGACAGGAGTTTGCTTAGTGCCCGTCGCTCTGCCACAGATGTTAAACTGTCCAACTTTAATCCTACAATAGAGCCTGCCTTCTTAACAAGTTTGTCCAGGCGTGAGGTGTCTTTCATCTTTATGCTGCCACCCCAGCACACCACCACGTAGAAGAGGGCACTCGCCACAACCGTCTGGTAGAACATCTGCAGCATCTTACTGCAGATGTTGAAGGATGCCAACCTTCTCAGAAAGTATAGTCTGCTCTGATCTTTCTTACATAGAGCATCAGTATTGGCAGTCCAGTCCAATTTGTCATCCAGCTGCACTCCCAGATATTTATAGGTCTGCACCCTCTGCACACAGTCACCTCTGATGATCACAGGGTCCATGAGGGGCCTGGGCCTCCTAAAATCCACCACCAGCTCCTTGGTCTTGCTGGTGTTAAGGTGTAAGTGGCTGACTTCAAAGGGAGGAAATATGGCTGCTTAAATCACACACTTCTGACATTGTAAATTTTATAAAAGCTGCTTTTTTTCATTGTTGTTTATTCTTTTAGTTATTGTTGTACAGGGTGGTCCAGATCTAATTATGCAGATCCAAATCGTCTGGATGACTTTGATTTATATGGGGACAATTCCAGTTCGACATGAAGACAATTCTTCATGCCATCAGTTTGCACACTTCTCGATGGTACAGGATTTTTCAGGTGATTTTCTATGTAATAAACTTAATATATAGCATAATGAAAATTGCATAATTAGATCTGGACCACCCTGTACCCTGAGTTGGAGGCATTTAGAGTGCTGCAGTACAAGGCTGGCAGGTTGAGTAAGATGACTCTGCGATTGTCTTAAGTGGCACTTTGGTAAGGGTGACATTTTCATGTATGTTTTTTTATCATTACAAAATTAGAGCACAAAACATTATGTGTGAACCCTAATAATTACAGACTTCCACTACCTTATTTATATACTTGTGAGAAATATTTTCATTTTAAAAGATTTAAATCCAGCCAAGCATGGTCCCAACTCTGTGTCTGAAAATCAGAACGGCACATTCCCATTTCGAAAACTACATGTCCAGATGTGGAATTGATGTTCATTGTGCCAATTTTTACATATTGCCATATGCAATGTTTATGGGGGCAATCCTGAAAGAGAGAGAGAGGTTATGATGGTAAAAATGAGTTGAAAAGTCCATACCGGGCTGTGCGTGAATGTATATGTTACGACAGCCTACTAAGACTACATTCAGATTGTAGTTAAAAGTGGCTCAATTCCATTTTTTGGTTCCTATGTGATGTTTTTTTTTCTTGACAGTTCAAATTAAATTTGGCAAGTAATTATCCCTATATTTAATCAACAAAATTAATAAAAATGAATTCATCAGATAGATGTGACTTAATAAACAAATGTTAATACCAGCTACATGTTGACTTTAATTGTTCATAGTGAAGGACATTCTGAAGGACCTTGTATTCTGCAGTATTGGTAGCTTTTTCAGCGTTAGCAGGTGGGTCCCCTGGGGTTGTGACCCATAAGTAATTGCAGAAGCAGAGTTAAAAGGTTGCCCAATTTATCATGTTCTCATCTGAACTGCGGATAACAAACCTTGCTTTGTATCTTTCTAAAGATGCCCATTTAAAACGAGTTAGCTTGCTGACATAACAGGCTGAGATATTCCTGATCAGTTGGCTTTCTGACATAATACATAAACTGTAATATGATAAATTATATTGAGGCCCTTGAAATCAACTGACCAGGATGATATAATCACAAAATTCAATGCAGTTGAACTACAATGATTATTTCTAAACATTTACCCATGATTCCTGTTTATCATAGCTTTGCAATATCATCAAGCAATGAATACACAGCATCAGTTTTTACAACAAGAGAGCAACTATGGGGAACTTTTTTATTGTGCCAGGAGTGGCAGTTAAGAGTATAATTATCAACTCATTGATGGCAATGAACAACTGAGAATGGTATATGTTGAATTAAGTTTGGTTCTACAAATGTTTTCACAGAATAGGGTTGCAGTTTCTTTGCTGCGTCAATCGTTTAATTCTATTTTGACATGTCTGTGTCTCCTATGCTGTGCCAATATTACTATTATTGTTGTTGTTGATGGATTATTATCTGTGTTGTACAATATAAATTCTTCCCCCTCCCCTCAATGTTTATGATGGTTTAGCAACCATGTATATTGAACAGTATATATACTGATTACACAATTTTGTAAAATGTAATTAATTTCTGGAATCTGAAGTATCTGTCTCAATGTCTGTTAAAAGTCTCTAAAATGCAGTTAGTTAAAGGCACCTTTTACCTTGCAAGACAGTTTAAAAACTGCCAACATATTTAGAGAATCGTACAGGTTGAGTGGTACAGCTGAGTTCAGTTTCATATTATACATTAGTATTGTTTTAATTGCTGATTTTGTGTTTTATTGTTTCACATTTTTCTAAAAATGATGTTTATTGTTTTGTTTGATATTCAGATAATGCACAGTATCACAAAGCCAGTATAGCAATTGTGGACTATGGCCGGCAGCTTATCCCGGCCAATACCCCCAAGCCGCCAGGTGGAGTCCTCCCTGTAACGTGGAGATGCCCCGGGTTCCAGCAGAGCATCATGGACCTTGGAGTTTCCCTTCACAGCCCTGCTGGATACCATGGGGACCGCCAAGGGACGCTGCAGGGAGACACAGGGACTTCTATTTGCCTTATAACCGGGAAGTACTTTCCAGTCAAGGGGATAGAAGCAATGTTGTACTTCTGTGTTAAAGAGTTTTCACCTGACCCAGAAATGTTAAGAGTTACATGGACTGAGGGACAGAAACACTTCCGGGTCGAGAAGTATAAAGGGATCTATGGGTAACCCCAGCAGCCCGAGGCCGGAGTTGGGAAGAAGTGCGACAGAGCTGCTGGGAGGAATGGAGGATTGATTGTTTATTGGAATAGTGTGGAATAGTGGTGCTTGTGCACAGTATTATAATAAAAGATAAAAATATTGGACTTATACCAGGTGTCTGACGTGTCATCAGAGGGTTCAAGAGGCGCTTATATAGCGCCTTTTTTACACAATACATATTGCATGTGTATTGTGTCGCGTCTAGTAAAGAAACAAACATAGGTTGTTTGGGATTTAGATGGATGGCAAATATGTATTTTTGCCAGAGGCAGCATTATTACAGGCACCAGGCCTTGCTGTACCGCTCACAAAATCTAGCAGTTAGCTTGTCATCATTGTATGTGTGAGTATCTTCAAGAAGGTTAGTGTTGTTGACTAGTACAAAACACTTCTCCATTTGTGGATAATGAATGAAATTAACCATTCAGTGCAATTATGCTGGGTGTGGGAAAATGCCAGCTGGCAGCTGCCCTTTTACATTCCATTTGTACCAAATACAACAATCCTGTTCCCACTCATTTGTTTGAACTCTCAGTATTCTTACCTGTCGTTATTAAAGTAATTCTTCTTACTTAACAAAACTGTACATTTCAACGCCCCACAACACCTGTTATCATTGGTTGTCCTATAGTATGTAAAGTTTTTTAACAACTGACATTCTCTGTTGGCAGTCTTCTCTCTGTTCAAATTCCCTGTTGCTTAACACCTTTCTGATCAATACTTTGTTAAATGCACTCCTGAGGTATGAAGTTTCATTAGATGGTATGTTTAAATCGTGTATGATTTGCTATTCTAGTGTTTATTTTAAATTTGACTCAGTGATAGCTGTCTTTCAGATTCAGATCTTATTATACTATCTATCAGTTCATTCTGCCAGTTATTTTTTTCATTTAATTTGGACAGTAGAACATTTGCAGGCTCCGCCCAAAATGTCAGCATTTATTCTTATTTTTCTTGTTTTGTTATCGATATTTTATCTTACTTCCTTGTGTTGCTCTTTTTTACTTTGAAACGCTCATAGAGAAAGTGATCATTACAAAAGGTACTATATAAAAAAAAAACAAAAACAAAACTGATTACTTAATGGCCTTTATCCAGTGGTTAATGCTGCTACCTCACAACTTAACAGACTAGTGTTCATTTACTTGCCTAGACACTGTCTGTGTTCCTTTCACAGTGAAAAGATTTTCTCCACATATTCTTCGGAAAACCCAAAGATGTGTATATTGAGCTTTGTGTCCACTTTGATCCTGCTTTGTGTAGCTTAGTGGACATTATTGGGTTAGTATATATTGTTTCACAATGCTGTGTAGCTCTGCTACTCAGTAATTCAAAATGCAGGTTCAGAAAACTGATGGAGTGAAAATTAAATACATTTTACTTTGCAACATTGAATTAGTTACTTAACTGCTTAAACTCCAAAAATATACATAATGAATTTAGCTGGTTTGGATAGTAAAATGTCTTGGCATGAGGTTCACCATGCAAAAGTCATATATTAAATATGATTTTAACTAAAAGCAAGTTGCCTGCCATGTTTTTTGCAAGATGCATTGTGTAAAAGGATTTTAGAAACAGCTTTGTTACTACACGCCGAGATTGCTCCTGCTTCTCTGCCTTTTCTATTCTGATAAGTTGGAATCAGGAAAAATGGGCAATAGGAAGGATCTAAACGATGGCTAGACAACTGGCTTAGAGCATCTCTAAAATGGCACCTCTTGTGGGGTGTTCCTGGTAAGCAGTGGATAGTAACCACCAATAGTGGCTCAAGGAAGGATAACTGGTGAACTGGCAACAGGGTCATGGGTTTCCAGTGCTCATTAATGTGCATTTGGAGCAAAGGCTAGCATGTCTTGTCCCATGGAAGGCCTGCTGTAGCACAAATTAATGAAATACTTAATGCTGGCCATGAGAGAAAGGTGTCAAAACATACAGTGAACCACAGCTTGCTATGTATGGGGCTATGTTTGCACAGACTGATCAGAGTTCCCATGCTGACCCCATTCCACTGCTGAAAGTTCCTACAGTGAGCATGTAGACGGCCAGATGCATGTGCATCATTTACCTGGGGAAGAGAGGGCAGCAGGATGCACTCTGGGAAGAAGGCAAGCCAGTAAGGGCAGTGTGATGCTCAGGGCAATGTTCTGCTGGGAAATCCTGAGTCCTGGCATTCATGTGGGGGTTACTCTGACACATATCACCTCCCTAAAGATCGTTGCAGACAACGAGCACCCCTTTATGAGAATTGTATTCCTTGATGGCAGTTACCTCTTGCATCAGAATAATGCCACACTGAAAAAATTGTACAGGAATGGTCTGAGGAGCATGACAAAGAGTTGAAGGTGTTGACTTGGCCTCCAAATTCCCCAGTTCCCAATCCAATCAAGCATCTGGGAGATACGCTGGAAATACAAGTCTGATCCATAGAGGCTTCACCTTGTAACTTACAGACAGGACTGCTGCTAACCGCTTGGTGTTAGATACCACAGGACAACTTCAGAGGTATTGTGGAGTCTAAGCTTTAACAGATCAGAGCTGTTTTCTTGGCACGAGGGGGACCTACACAATCTACAGTGTGTGGTTTTCTCCTGTCTTTCCGGTTTCACTTTACACTATTCTCTTTTATTTGCTGCAGTTCTTTATTAGTGCATTCTGATTAGTAATAAAACTGTCCATTTTGACATTGTCAATTTAGTACTTGGATGTGTCAGTGGTATACATTTTTGTGAATACAGCTAAAAAATGAAAAAAAAATCACCCCAAAATATATAGTATACTAGAACTGCTACCAAAGCAAATTTTTAAGTTTATCTTTTAAGGAGGTAACCACCAGTAACAACACTAGTAACAAATGGAATCGCTAATGCAGAAGAGAAATGAAAAGAAACCCAAGATGTCTTTTAGTAATACTGGAATCCCACAAAGACAGAATATATCCTTGTACAAAAACTTTGAATAACCACATTATTAATAGTAGCAATTCCAAGCTATGAACCAATATGTAGGAACATTCCCTAGTAAAAAAGCTTAAAATTTTTATTTCACATTTGGCATTCACTGTAATCTTGTCAGGCACATGAAGTGTAAAATTCTTCTTCTTCTTTCGGCTGCTGCCATTAGGTGTTGCCACAGCGGATCATCTTCTTCCATATCTTTCTGTCCTTTGCATCTTGTTCTGTTACACCCATCATCTGCATGTCCTCTCTCACCACATCCATAAACCTTCTCTTACACCTTTCTCTTTTCCTCTTGCCTGGCAGCTCTATCCTTAGCATCCTTCTCCCAATATACTCAGCAGCTCTTCTCTGCACATGTCCAAACCAAAGCAATCTCACCTCTCTGACTTTGTCTTCCAACCGTCCAACTTCAGCCGACCCTCTAATGTGCCCATTCTAATCCTATCCATCCTTGTCACACCCAATGCAAATCTTAGCATCTTTAACTCTGCTACCTCAAGCTCTGTCTCCTGCTTTCTGGTCAGTGACATCGTCTCTAGCCCAAATAACATAGCTGGTCTCACTACGGTCCTGTAGACCTTCCCTTTCACTCTTGCTAATACCGGTCTATCACCAATTACTCCTGACACTCTTCTCCACCCGTTCCACCCTGTCTGCACTCACCACTCTTCCACAATTCCCATTATTCTATACTGTTGATCCCAAGTATTTAAACTCATCCACCTTCGTCAAATCAACTCCTTGCATCCTCACCATTCCACTGACCTTCCTCTCATTTAAACAAGTATTCTGTCTTGTTCCTACTGAACTTCATTCCTCTCCTCTCTAGAGCATATCTCCACCTCTCCAGGGTCTCCTCAACCTGCTCCCTACTATCACTACAGATCACAATGTCATCAGCACACATCATAGTCCATGGGGACTCCTGTCTAAGCTCATCTGTCAACCTGTCCATCACCATTGCAAATAAGAAAGGGTTCATAGCCGATCCCTGATGTAATCCCACCTTCACCTTGAATGCATCCGTCAGTCCAACAGTAGACCTCACCACTGTCACACTTCCCTCATACATATCTTGTACTACTCTTACATACTTCTCTACCACTCCCGACTTCTTCATACAATACCACAGCTCCTCTCGAGGCACCCTGTCATATGATTTCTCCAGGTCCACAAAGACGCAATGCAACTCCTTCTGCCCTTCTCCATACTTCTCCATCAACATCTTCATAGCAAACATCACATCTGTGGTGCTTTTTCTTGGCATGAAACCATACTGCTGCTCACTAGTCATCACCTCCCTTCTTAACCTAGTTTCCACTACTCTTTCCCATAACTTCATGCTGTGGCTCATCAACTTATTCCCTCTGTAGTTACTACAGCTCTGCACATCCCCCTTATTCTTAAATATCGGCACCAGTACACTTCTTCTCCACTCCTCAGGAATCCTCTCACTTTCCAAGATTCCATTAAACAATCTGGTTAGAAACTCCACTACCATCTCTCCTAAACACCTCCATGCTTCCACAGGTATGTCATCTGGACCAACGGCCTTTCCATTTTAAATCCTCTTCATAGCCGTCCTTACTTCTCTGATCAGATTGATCTTCTAAGGCTCTGATCGGGATGCTCGAGAGACTGAGCGAGGAGTCCGAGTGTCTGGGTTTGCAAGTATCCTGGATAAAAACCAACATCCAGCCCTTTAATGACCTTTGGGGCACAGCCATTAGCAGTGTGTTTGTTTGCAGAGAGAGTGTCGACCTTGTCGAGAGGTTTACTTACTGGGCAGTGACATTCATGTCTCTGGTGACTCTCCCTATGAAGTCAGTAGACGGATTGGGAGAGCATGGGGGGTCATGAGGTCGCTGAAAAGGGGTGTGTGGTGCTCCCAATATCTATGCAAAAGGATGAAGGTCCAAGTCTTTAGAGTCCTGGTGCTTCCTGTCTTGCTATATGGTTGTGAGACATGGACGCTATCCAGTGACCTGAGACAAAGTCTGGACTCCTTTGGTACTGTGTCTCTTCGGAAAATCCTTGGGTACCGATGGCTTGACTTTGTGTTGAATTAGCGGTTGTTCATGGAGTCCCGAATGAGGCACATCACCTGCATTGTGAGGGAGCGTCAGTTATAGCACTACGGCCATGTGGCCCATTTCCCCAAGGGTGATCCAGCTCGTAAGATCCTCATTGTTGGAGATCCGTGTGGCTGGACCAGGCCAAGGGGTCACCCACGTAACACATGGCTGTGGCAGATAGAGGGTCATTTCCGTGGGACTGGACCACGTGTTTGCCTGGGGGATTGCAAACCAGGATCGTGAGTTGTTTCGTCATGTTATGGGTGTGGCAATGCACTGTACCAATGCATTCTCATGGTTTAACTTGATAGCTGTCCTTACTTCCTCCTTGCTATCCCATTGCACTTCCTGATTCACTATCTCCACATCATCCAATCTTTTCTCTCCGTCGTTCTCTTCATTCATCAGCCTCTCAAAGTACTCTTTCCATCTGCTAAACACACTCTTCTCGCTTATGAGTATGTTTCCATCTTTATCCTTTATCACCCTAACCTGCTGCACATCTTTCCTACTTCAGTCCCACTGTCTACAGTACTGGTCCTTTTCACCGTCCAACCTCTCGTACAACTCATTATGCGCCTTTTCTTTTGCCTTCGCCATCTCTTTCTTCACCTTGTGCTTTATCTCATTGTATTCTTGTCTACTTTCTGCATGTCTCTGACTATCCCACTTCATCTTTGCCATCCTCTTCCTCTGTATACTGTTCTGTACTTCCCCATTCCACCACCAGGTTTCCTTTTCCTCCTTCCTCTGTCCATATGTCACACCAAGCACCCTTCTTGCTGTCACACTTACTACATCTGCTGTAGTTGCCCAACTGTCTGGTAACTCTTCACTGCCACCCAGTGCTTGTCTCACCTCCTCTCTAAACTCAACCTTGCAGTCTTCCTTTTTCAACTTCCACCATTTGATCCTTGGCTCTGTCCTCATTCTCTTCCTCTTCTTGATCTCCAACATCATCCTATAGACCACCATCCTATGCTGCTAAACTACATTTTCTTCTGCCACCACTTTGCAGTCTTCAATCTCCTTCAGATTGACAGTTCTCCATAAAATGTAATCTACCTGTGTGATCTTCCTACACTCTTGTATGTCACCCAATGTTCCTCCCTCTTTTTAAAATGAGTATTCACCAGAGCCATTCCCATTCTTTTGGCAAAATCCACTATTATCTGACCTTCTTCATTCCTATCCTTGACACCATACCTACTTATTACCTCCTCGTCTCTTCTGTTCCTTTCACCAACATGTCCATTGAAATCCGTTCCAATCACCACTTTCTGCCCCTTGGGTACACTGTTCATCACTTCATCAATCTCACTCCAAAAATCTTCTTTCTCATACTGTACATCCATTTACATTAAGTGTAAAATAAAATTGGTAAATACAATTTCAGTCAAAAAGCAAAGATGCTTTTGATGAGACATGTGAATATGAAAACATCCTTTAAAAATAATATATTTTTATTTAAGTGAAGATCCTTTTGTCTGAATTGAAATCTCTAAATGTCAACCTTTTTGTTACTATCTTGAGCAGTACATGGACAGTGATTGTTACTTATTCACTGGACTTGTCTAAACGGCTAACAATCAGCTGCAGTGGAAGTATTACTGGTAAATAAAATGCTGCTCCATCTGTTCTTATTCAGCATTTCCGTACCTCATAAACTTTGTTCACTTCTTGCTAATTGTTGTTGTACTTCTCAATTTTCTAGTTTCAGATTTTACTGTGTAAACTCGCTCATACCAATAATGGCTCATGGCTATGGATATCTATCTCTGCAGCACTGACCAAATTCACTCACAAACCTGGTCTCTCATATTGAATCAGTTTGGAGTCATCTGTCATCCTAACCTGCATGCTTTTGGGATATGGAAGTAGAACTGTACTACCAAAAAAAAAACATGAGCATGTATGGGAGTGCAGCCTGGGGTTTGAAAATAGAATTCAGAAAATGTAAGGAAGCAGGAAATAACACTATCCACTATATACTGTATTTATTTTTCAAAATCATGAAGAATTTAAGTCTAGATATCCACAATATAATATACAGGTCTATTCCTTTTAGCTTCACCCTTGATGGTGTTGTTTTTAGTTTAGCTTTGTCTCATCGACTGTTATGTCTTAACTCACAGCACTCCAGTGCCTCCTCATGTTGAAGGCCATTATCTAGATTGTGTGTCTGATATGTTGGGTTTTTATTGTACAGCACTTTGGTCAGCCTTGATGTTGTTTTTAAAGTGCTTTATAATAAACAAATAAATAAATCATTATAATATTTAACAAGCTGTGAGAAAAAAATATTTTCTCTGCTATCATCTTTATTCACTTCTGCTGACCTCACTCTGCTTTCATCTGTGTTCCTGTCTGCCATTTATTTTCTTCATTGATTTTAGATCCACTTCTCTGCTCACTATTTTACTTTTATCAGCTGTAGAAAATGCTGTAAAAATCACCTTCAAGAACGTTTTAGATCTGGGTACTTAAAAGTAGTTTGAAACTGGTTACATCAAGAATTTTTATACATTTGGGACAGTCACCAAATTGTCAGACAGGTTTTGTCTAAAATATACCATTTTACAGCTGGAGAAAGGCTCTGAATGTTATACCAGAAGGTAAAATATGAGTATCTAAAAAAGCAGAAGGTTGTTTAATTAGTCTGAGCTACCAATATTACTGGAATTACTGTATTAAGGTTATTGAAAATGGTTTATTGGAAAAACAGAAACAAGTGTGAATCTTCAAGAGTGAAAAACTACAACAAGGAAGAAGATTAAAATCTCGACTCTCTTCTCAGCTCATTCCATCGAGGACGGCAAAGTGGGCTCATGCTTTCACTGTGGTCAGCCTACGGATCAGAGGCAAGTTTGCATGTGTCTGATTAAATTTGTTTAAAGAGACTTCTTGTCTCACAATTTGCTGAGCTTACATAGAATTCAGAATGACCTCACAGTTTGGGCTTTGATTTTCTGACATGTTAAGTAAACCTGAGGAATGGAAACAAAATAAAAGAAAAATTGTAATTAATTCACTAGAGTGTATATGCAGTGACTTGTCACACCATTCATGCACAGCTGTGCGAAGTTTCATACATCTGGTTCATTTTACATTTGCAGATGGAAGGTAAAAATGAATGAATAAAAACCCTGACTAAAAATGCAGTCACGGTATGACTAATAATTAGTTGTTAAGAAACTGGACACAATTAAACCTTGTCATGGAAGCAACAAGAGGTAAGCAGACCTTCTCTAAACTGAAGATATTAACTAAAAATGTGTTCTGATATCTTGAAGTTTACAAGTCAAACGTGTAAAGAAACAAAATCAAAGAAAATTCGCAATCTTAAAACAAGATTTAATTATAGTGAAAATTTCTTTGAAAGACAGAAGTATTGAGGTAACCTGAAATACTGAAAGATAGAAAAGTCTCCGGTTATGTTGAAGAGACAGGACCAGGCAGATGGTCACCGGAAGTGAAGCTGAGGTTGGAAAAGCCATCAAAATTCGGGTCTGTAGAGGGGGGAAAAGAAAAGGTGTTATCAAACAGTGCCAACCCCTGGAACAGTGGAGAAACACCGTCACCAGAGCCCTTAAATTGTCCCCTAGGTGCACACACTTGACAAGTGTGTGTGCGTGTGTGTATTGGGACGCAATCTGCCAAATAGCTGCCCAGCCTTTCTTGTCCCAGTGCATCAGTGCGTTCAAAACAGAACTGAAAACACTCTAGGTCAGCGTTTCTCAACCTTTAAGTATTAGTGAGTTTTCATAACAGTTTCATAACATTTTTTTTTAAATGTAGATGCATATTTTATCATACCTACTTAACTTTTATCGACATTTATCTAACTCTGTATTTATTGTTCTAGTAACAGAATGTAGTTTAAGTTAATTTGTTTTGGTTTCAACAGATGTTTTTTTCATATTTTTGATTTTTGTTTTCTTTTTTCACATTTTCGCACACCCCTTTTTGTTACTTTGCACCCCCCTAGGGGGGCCCGCCCCACAGGTTGAGAACCACTGCTCTAGGTCATCCGAGGAAGCCATCTTCACCCGCACATCTCTGGGACAGGCCAGGACAGGAGCATCTGCCAGGACCTCATCCGGCACAACTGGGAGCAAAGCATTGTGCACCTGCTGAGGATCCATTGGTGCAGGGCCCCACTCCTGATATCATGTGATGCATAAGTCACTGTCTTGGACCTGAGAGAAGACACTGAGTCCAAAGGCTTTAAGAAAACCAACTTATTCCAATTAAAGGATTTTTTTTTAATGTAACAGTTAACACCCAGTGCACTGATTCCATTAATTATTTAAACATATCGATCATGTCACATCTTAGTCTCTGTTGTTTAAACGGAAAAGGTTCAACTCCTTCAAACTGCCCTCATCACTCATACCACTCTGTCCTGGAATCAGTAGTTGCTTTTCTTTTGACTTTCTCTAGTGCTATTGTGTCTTTTTTGTTATATGGAGACCAAAACTGTACATGGTCTCATTAGTAAGTTATACAGCTTAAAAATAACCACTAATGTGTAGTAATGATGTGAGAAGTGTTTGCTTTGCCTCGAGTTTGGAAAAATCACAGAGGTGTTTAGGAGAAGGACTAAGTGAAATAGATCTGACTGAATTATAATGGTGCAATCATCTTTAATGTCTGCCAACCATATTGAACCGATTATTGTGGCCAAAAAGATGACCTGAGCAGTGCAGCGGTCATGCCAATCACTGCAACACCATGCCTCCATGAGATCAAAGAAGAAATAACACAGACAGAGACATGCAATTATATTTTGTCAAAACAACGTGGAAATGCCGAAATCATCAAAAGTCAGAAAAAATATGCAGCCGCTGGCTTGTTCTATTTTTTGAAGACTCTCCAAATTGTCTGTGCTGATGCTTCGCACTTTTTCTTCTTTAAAAAAGATAGAAATGTCTTGTAAATAGTCATAAATCTTTTATCATTATTATTTCATAGATCCTCTTGTATTTATGGCAGGTGTCAGGCTCCTTCAAGGTTTGCTTTTTTATCCCCACGTGGCTAACTATGCATGCATATGGCACACTCCTCCTTCTCTTATAATAACGTGGAACTTGATGTTCGACCTGTACATTTAATGACAAGCAGAGATAACCCGATATTTATGTCACGTTTCATAAAAATAAAATTCTGAGAACCTCCATTATTTACTTATCTCTTCTACAACTAACTAAGTCCCGGAGTCTGTAATGCAAATAATCAGCATTATATATGCAGAGGGTGGTCCCATCCAATGTTGGCTGTTACAGCTCCAAGAGATGTCATGCTGACATTGAAAAGCATTATGGGGCACTAGGGAAAACTTGTCTTAAACTGGACGAATTATCAGTACATAATTTGATGAACAAGGGTGAATGCAAATGATGCTTTGGCGAAATTCGCTGATCAACACTAGTGACTAGTATTCTAAATATCAGGATATACAGTATAACTTAACATTCTAGTAACTTCCTTGATTACTTTTGTACACTGTCCTGATGTAGTGATAGTGTCGCCTAAATACTTCTCATAAGGTGTATTTTCAAGTTTTAGACTTTGTATTGTGTATTCAAGCCACGTTCCAAACCTTCCGTTGTCTTTTCAAACACTGAATATAAAATAAAGGAGGATACTTCAGGACACTAACAATGACAAATGAGTCTGCATGTTGTCACACACGTGCGCATGGGAGGCAGCTAAAGGGCTTGAGTAAAGGCAGTTCGGAGGCATGCCGGGGTGTGGCAGAGTGCACTGACTCTTTTCTCCCTTGCCTGTAGACCATCCCCGGGGGATTTCACCTGGATCACCTGACATCACTTCCGGGACTGAGCCAATGGAAGTCGGCCACACCAGCTCCAGTCCCTCTGATGTCCCCTCCGGCTACTGAGCCAATGGTGGAAGACCACGTGCCAGATCCATACGACCTCACTTCCTGTCTCCCCCTTTAAAACCTGCCCCTTTTCCTTTGTTTCTTTAGTCTTGTTTTGGACTCGGTTTTGTGCACTTCAGTGCTCTGTATTTTGTTAAAGGAAAACGACTTTTGCAGCCAGGATACCACAATATACGGGTGGCTGCCCCAACTCTTTATCTGTCAATGTCTCGTTCTTGTGACAGTGGCGTAGTCGGCAGGATGGAGAAGTCCCGGAGGAGAAGGGGACAGGACCTGCAATATACCCAGGTGGGAGCGCATCGGGCCGAGTATTCAGGCGGGAGGGTGCCCCGTGGTTCGGCGTGACCCGGTGCGGGCTCCGCTCCCGGCACTCATAACTAGCCCATCTGGAGTGGCCAGGGAGTGTGCGGGTGGGGCTCACAGAATTGGGCTGCCCTGGAGGGGGAGGCAAAGGGACTCAGTATGCTCTCTTGGGGGAGAGTGCCTGCCTCCCTGCGAAACCAAAGCCCCATTTACCACCTAGGGGTGCCCCAGACTGGCAGGTGAATAAAATAAAAAACATGGAGGTTGGACCCTGAGCGGCCAACCAACAAACAAGCCTGGTCCTTATGGGCAATGGTAGGGCATTGGCTACGCCATTTGAAAACACGCCCTACCAAATAATAGAGCAGGTAGCTTGCTATCTGCTCCTGGAAGCGCTTCCCGTGGCTTCACCCAGCCGGTTTGGGGCGGCGGTTCAAGAACATGTCTGAGCTCATAGAGCTTATGGAGACGCAGAGGGCGGCCTCACACTCTGGGGAGCAGAACCGTCCTCATGTCAAACTCAGCCGGGCGTTCCAAGACCTAGCCCCACCCTGTACAATCCGGAGCCCGTATGGCGTCGCTGGCGCGGCGCGCAAACCGCTTGGAGGCAAGGAGGAATGCAGGTGGAGGGTGAGGAGGGTTGGTGTGCTCTGGCTAATCCGTTGGCGGTCCCACATACTGGCGTGGTGATCGTCCAACGGACACAAGACCACAGGTTTGTTCGACTCGCAGCAACATTTCATTGTTGCCCGCCGCTTTGTGCAACCGCAACAGTGGCTAAATTTAAGACCGGTATAACCTGTGTCCACGGAGACATCCGCTGGTACAGGTCCGCCGCTTGTGTCATCAGTTACGGAGGGTCAGTTCGTAAGCTCACCGTAGCGTCCTACCTGATCCTCCACACCCGGTGATACTAGGGCGGACTGGTCTAAAATCAAAAGCGGTGAGACACATACCACTCCGGGTTAATTTGGGCCTCGTTATGGACGGAGATAACCCGTCTCAAGCTGCCTCCACGCCGTGTAATCAGCCGGCAGAGAGAGAAGCAGTCGCCCTGACTGGCGTGGCAACTCCCGGGCCGTCGCTGGCTAACACGTCATCCACCAACGCCAGGCGGAGCGGGAGGAAACCACGCCCATTGAGGTCGACGCTGACCCTCTCTCCGTGTTGCGGTTCCAATTTAAAGAAACGCCGGCTTCTTTTAGAAGGGAGCAATGGAATGATGACTCCCTGAAGTTTGTAAAAAATGCAGTGGTCCTTGTCAATGGCCAGCGCACTAATCAGTCGATGCCACAGGGCCCCTACTTTGTGCTAGATAATGACCTCCTTTACCGTGTAGCAATGCATGACGGGCAGGAGACGAGGCTGCTGCTAGTGCCGCGTACCTTCCGGCGGCAGGTCTGTGAGCTAGCACACGCCCACCTCCTAGGTGGCCACCTGGGCACCGAAAAAACTCTGGAGCGGATCAAGCTCCGTTTCTACTGGCCAGGAATTAATGAGGAGGTTCGTCGCTTTTGCGCTTCCTGCCCGGAGTGTCAACTGCGACAAATTCCTAGGAGGGACCGTGCTCCTCTCATTCCTATTCCACTGATTGACGTTCCCTTCCACAGAATCGGGGTCGACCTGGTGGGACCCCTGGAGCCCTCAGCCCGAGGACACAAGTACATTTTAGTCCTCGTGGATTACGCTACACGATACCCCGAAGCTGTTCCGTTGCGCTCAGCTACCTCTAAAGCCATCGCACGGGAATTACTAGGGTATTCGCGTGGGGATCCCCAAAGAAGTCTTGACAGACCAGGGGACCCCCTTCACCTCGGAGACGTTCAAGGAGACTGCCAGATTACTGAAAATAAAGCATTTAAAGACCTCGTGTATCATCCTCAAACCGACGGATTAGTAGAGAGGTTTAATCAAACTCTCAAGCAAATGCTGCGTAAGGTGGTCAGCGAGGATGGAAGGAACTGGGATCAGCTCCTCCCCTCGTCCTTTTGCCTATCGGAAGTCCCACAAGCCTCCACGGGTTCTCCCCTTTGAACTACTATACGGGCGACAACCTCGGGCATATTAGATATTTTGAAAGAAGGCTGGGAAGAAGAGGCTCTTCCCTCCACAAACATACTGGAATATATCGCGCAGTTGCGATAGATTTGGAAAAATTCGGCCTGTCCTTAAAAGTCACATGGAGGAGGCTCAAGCAGCGCAGGCCCGGTACTACAACCGCGGCACGTCTCTTCGGGAGTTCCGCCCGGGAGATCGGGTCATGGTCCTAGTGCCTACCTCCCACTCTAAATTGCTTGCCCACTGGCAGGGCCCCTACGGTTAAGGAGAGGAAGGGACTGGTCGACTATTTGGTGAGTCAACCCAATCGCCGGCCAAAGGAGCGGTTTATCATGTGAACCTGCTGAAACCGTGGAAGGACAGGGACCCCGATCCCTCCTCCGCCAGCCCGCTCACTCTTCGCCACACACACGACCTTAACTTCGCACGGACTTAAGTCCCAGACAGCGGCAGGAGCTGGAAACAGTTATCCGGACCGCTCGGGAGGTAGTCAGTGAGAACCCGGAAGGACCTCTCTGATTGAGCACAACATCGTGACAGAGCCCGGGGTTGTTGTCCGAGAACGCCCGTATCGCCTTCCCGAGGCAAAAGGCTGAAGTGGAGCTTGAGATCAAGCGCATGCTGGAGCTAGGTGTGATTGAGGAAAGTTATAGTCCCTGGTCCAGCCCCATTGTGCTCGTCGGTAAGCCTGACGGAAGTTGGAGGTTCTGCAATGACTTCCGTCGGCTTAATCAAGTCTCCCAATTTGATGCTTATCCAATGCCACGCGTGGGCGACCTCCTCGAGAGGCTTGGACAGGCTCAATACCTGACCACACTTGACATGACGAAAGGGTACTGGCAGGTTCCTTTAACGGACTCGCGAAGGAAAAAACGCGTTTAGTACCCCTAGCGGACACTGGCAGTATCGTGTCCTTCCATTTGGGTTACACGGGCTCCAGCAACCTTTCAGCGCCTGGTGGACAAAGTGCTTCGCCTCATAACTCATACAGTGCTGCCTACCTGGATGACGTGGTCATCTATTCCAGCACATGGAAGGAACACCTACAGCATGTCCAAGCGGTATTACGGACACTTGGTGAGGCGGGCTCGGATTAATCCCAAGAAATGCTTCTTGGATTAAGCGAGGCCAAATATTTAGGCTACCTGGTGGGTCGGGTACCGTAAGGCCACAGTGCTCCAAAATTGATGCCATTCTGAAATGGCCCGTCCATGAACAAGCGGCAAGTCCAAGCCTTTCGGTTAGCGGGTACTACCGCCGGTTTGTACCCGGTTTTGGAGAGACGGCGCCTTGACTGATTTAACAAAGAAGAGGGCCCGAACATTGTGGTATGGACTGAAAAACAGGCGCTGCATTTGGTGACTTAAAGCAGGCCCTTACGCCCACACCTGTTTTGATGGCACCTAACTTTTCTTTGCCTTTCATCCTCCAGACGGACGCTTCGGACACAGGCCTGGGCGCCGTGCTGAGCCAAAGCGTCGATGGTGTGGAGCACCCCATCATGTTCCTGAGCGGAAACTGTTGGACCGGGAGACCAGGTATGCTGCGGTGGAGAGGGAGGCTCTGGCGATTAAATGGGCGATTACTCAGCTGAGGTACTACCTGTTGGGCCGGGAATTCACCCTTGTCACGGACCATGCACCCCTACAGTGGATGGCCCTCCACAAGGAGTCGAATCCGCGGGTCACCCGGTGGTTTCTTGACCTGCAGCCGTACAAGTTTTCGCTCATCGCCGGGCGCTCTCCACGCCAACGCTGATGCTCTTTCTCGGGTTCACGACCTCTCGGTTAGGTCGCCGACCCGTCGGGTCTGGGCTAAGGGGGGGGCCTTGTCACACACGTGCGCATGGGAGGCAGCTAAAGGGCTTGAGTAAAGGCAGTTCGGAGGCATGCCGGGTGTGGCAGAGTGCACTGACTCTTTTTCTCCCTTGCCTGTAGACCATCCCCGGGGGATTTCACCTGGATCACCTGACATCACTTCCGGGACTGAGCCAATGGAAGTCGGCCACACCAGCTCCAGTCCCTCTGATGTCACCTCCGGCTACGAGCCAATGGTGGAAGACCACGTGCCAGATCCATACGACCTCACTTCCTGTCTCCCCCTTTAAAACCTGCCCCTTTTCCTTTGTTTCTTTAGTCTTGTTTTGGACTCGGTTTTGTGCACTTCAGTGCTCTGTATTTTGTTAAAGGAAAACGACTTTTGCAGCCAGGATACCACAATATACGGGTGGCTGCCCCAACTCTTTATCTGTCAATGTCTCGTTCTTGTGACAATGTGTATTATTATAGAAAGGTCTGGCCACTACACTTTAAAAATATTGTAACTGCCCCTCTGATAATGTAAGAAACCTGAAAATTCTTGAAAGGTGTCAGTAAAATGGATGCAAAAGATTTCTTTCAAGGTAAACATTGAAACTGGCACTAATAAAGCAAACTAAATTTGATAATGGTGTATACAATCTGTCCATTGTGTATTCAAAGCATTTAAATACTGGAGGTAAATTCCAAAATGTTCATTAGATTCTAAAGGAGAAACACATCTGTAGAAAGCTGTGGTTTTATACTATTTATAGAAATGAATATCAGGGAAGCTTTTTAGAAATGTGTAGAAGGCAGTTTCAGAAAAACATTTCAGAAAGTGCTAGTTAACAACATGATAATAAATTTGCTTATGTATGCACAAGACAGTGTAAGGGCTCCAAAAATATGACTTGCTTTGCAAGCAGCTTGCAACGTGTATTACATGCCAGAATCTTATGCTGTGTGTTGCTTGAAAAAAAGAATAGTGTCTGAAACACTCTTACATAAATATTAGCATCAAGAAGAAAATATGCATTACATATAAATCACATTTTTTCAGATTAAAGATGTCAACATATAGATAACCACATTAAGTAATGTGTAGAAGTCTGTATTTGACCTTCTCACTATATAATCGAGATCATTAATAGTAAAAAAAAACCTAAGAATATTAGTTGTTACGAACCATAGTATATTGAAATAAAAATCTAATTTATTAGAGCTTAAGTGCCTTACAGCTTGATGACCTGGTTTCACTTATCCACTTGGCTATAGTCTTTTTATTTGAGTTCTTGCAATGCCTGTGTGACTTTTCTGTGTGTGCTCCAGTTTTTTTTCAACTTTCCACAGATGACTAATTGTTTGGCCACTTTAAGATAGCCTGCTTTGAGTGCCTGTTTGTTTGTGCATGGCTATGCAATGTGATGGATTGTGTACACCCAAATTTCCACAACAGAACATTTACTCCCCCAAAACATGCTGAAAAAAGGGATATATTCTTCTTCTCAAGATATAAACAGTGGCATTTGTGCTTTGGAAAAGTAGGAAAATTGTAAAGTCCACTGGGGAAGTTTAGAAGCAATGAACACAGATCAAGGAAAGGGATGAATAAACTGTTTAAAGGAGTACAACTTCTACAGACCAGTCTGGAATTGCAATGTGATGGGTTACAAAGGTGGTAATGGGTTGCCAAGGCGAAAAGGTTGCAAATGTCAGTGACTATAACCAGAAAAGCCCTGAGAAAAATGAGAAAATGTGGATCAGTATTATTAGAAAGGAAACTTCCAGAAGGTGATAGCCTTCAAAAGGTTTTAGTGTCATGGAAGGACAACACAAGGAACTCCAGAATGAGAAAGGGAGAGAATTACAATCAGGGATGAAACATGGGAAGTGCAAAAGGCGCCTGATCAGAAAATAAAGATTGTGAAACAAAGGAGAAAGGGTAGCACTTTCAAAGGTAGCAGCCTTGAGGACTGTGCAATGTTGGTCTTCACTCTTCAGTGTGTTAAATGATAACACATAAACGGAAAGAGTGAGACAGTGTAAAGCCTGAGTTGCCTGCAGCTGGAATCACCTCATTGAACCTGGGATATCAATAGTCATGTATCGAATTTGTAATCGACAATGAGGACACAAACAACAAGAGTTGGTGCATCAAAGCACTCAGTGCAGTCATCCCTTAATAAATAAGTTAATTAAAAATCCTTAATAAAAACAGTGTTCAAAAATATATCCAAAAATAGGCTGAAAATCAAAAGTTAAAATATGGTCAGGATCTGTATCTTTAAAATTCCCTCTTGAGCCTTGGTGCAACTGATGTTTTCCCTGCTCACCTATTACAATCTATTCACCAAGAGAAGTCATCCTCTGACAGGTGCAGCCAGCCCTTTATTTCACCTTGTGTTTCCGATGCCATCCTTCGGCCTTCGGTGGGTGCCCAGAACGCCACTTCTCCACTTAGGGCCACATCCTGATCACACGCTTCCTGACTGCTGCACTGGCTCTCTCACAATCCTGATGCTTCTACTTTTCTTTCTTTTTCTAATTCTTTTTTTTAACTGGTGTATTTTTTTCTCCTTTTTTCTTCCTGAACTCAGACTCCTTTTAACCCCATGGGCACAAGTGCCTTAATTGCATACCCCAGAGCACTAATGAGGAAATTGGCTGAACTGCACATGTCTGTGCCTGACTGCAGGTCCAGCCAAAGTCCCCATTAATATCCCAGGACCACTTATCTATGCTACAGGGTGCAGCTACACCCACCCAGAGCCTCGGTGAAGTGTTTCTAATTAAAACATGCATACTGCCATGGACCCCTAACATGGTTTACCACAGACCATACTGCCCTTTGAAATCTGGCGTGGCTCATTAAGGGCTTTGCAAGGATCAGGGGTGCTATTTGTTTATTTTGTACTTTTGTGTTGTTCTATTTATTTCTCCCTAAACTTTACCTGTATAATAAGTAAGCCATTTTTGAATACTGAGACTACCTTGGTATTCATTCTATGTACAAATTGCAGCTACAAGGTTAATTTCTGTCATAACACCTGTTAAAGACAGGTACCATAAGGGAGCAGTCTGACCTTCAGATACAGCTGGTACCCTAGAATTTGCTAGGGAGAAACTAATAGAAAGGTTAAGGAATTTCTGCAAGGAGTCATAACACTTCCTATTTGATGGAGATAGAGAAGTTGAGGCTATTCTGGTATTTTTAGGACAAGGTTCTCCAGACCATTAGACAGCAAATACTCTTTTAAGGCAGGCATCCTAGAAGCTATCTGAGACTTGTCGTTGAAAGGGCTACATAGAACTAGAGAGTTTAGAGACACCTTTGCCCTGCTTCAAGTAGTTGTACATCTGTATGCCTATACTCAAACTGGCCATCAGAATCCTGCAAATAACATCAGAGCATGAGTGTAAGGTAATCATGAGAGGTTTAATGGCACTCTAAGGCTCTGCTGTGTGTAGAGTCAGGAGGAGAGTAAGGAGGTAAAAGCTCAACAGGAGACAGGAGAGGTCAGTTTTACAATAAGAAAGACAAACAGGAGGAGGTTGCTCTTGGGAATTTCTGCAGCCAAATTTCTTGTTTTTTTTTACTTCAGAAAATGAACTTCTGTTGTCATGTATTTTCTATCATATTCCTTTTAAAAGCTGGATTTTTTTACATTATAATAAGTTGCAATTTAGTTTTTTTATGGGCACCTTCGTTTTAGACTTACAGTGTGCATGTTTCTATCATGATCCATTCCATGTCCCTAATGTAATCAATGGGATATTTTTTGGAGTGTTGCATACAATCCTGAATCATCTGAGATTTGGATATAAAGAGCTTTGCTAGCATTTTATGTCTTATTATAGCTCAGCATTCATTTTGGAACTTTAATTTATGGATTATTGATTAGGATTTTGTGACAGATTAGTTTAGTCTTTTCATTAACGACTTTGGTGTGAATGTTTGATCACTTTTTTTTTTTCTCCTGCTAATGAAATTTTTTTTTCTGTTTTATCTGTTACACCGCTGTTTACTTACAAAAATTTGGGAATACCTGTTAAATTACCAAAAACTGCAAATATATACATATATTGGAAATGAAGCACTAAATTAAAGAAGCTAAATGTGACCAGAATCTGAAAAATCTTATGGAGTCATGAGGTTGAATAATAGATGCTGACTACTTTTAAAAATATTCAACATAGCTATAGTATTAGCTAATGAAACAAGCTCAATGAATTGAATGGTCTCCTTTCGCTTGGGAAATATTTTATGTTATCTAGTTGAAAAGCTACGGTGGGCTGGCGTCCTGCTCTGCGTTTGTTTTCTGCCTTGTGGCCTGTGTTGGCTGGGATTGGCCCCAGCAGACCTCCCTGTAGTTAGCATATATCGGGTTGGATAATGGATGGATGGATGGATGGTTGAAAGGGATTACATTTAGAATTGTATTACTTATGGAAAAAGGAAAAGCCTGAAAGTTGCCATTGTTCCAGTCAAAAAGCAGGGACCTAATGAAAAAGAAAAATGAAAAAGTTCAACTTTATCAAGAATTTTCTTGGCAATCACATCTTATACAATGTGTTTTCATTGTTCTTAGGAAAAATATCATTTTACTGCATGTGGAAATCTAAAAGCTCTTCATTAGTATTAATGGAAAAATGTTATTCCTTTCATGTTTTGTTTTAAAAAATTTCAATGCTGTTCTTTCTCCCAGTTATCCGATAGGAAATCAAAGGGGGTACAAACTCTTCCTAACCCAAAGAATACAGCAACTTCCTTTTGAAGGCTGAATAGTTTGGACTGCACCATATAAACGGTTATGCTGATGGCAACAGTCAGAGATGCTTTTGAATGTCTGCATTATCACTGTACATCTTATTGTGTGGAGTGTAAAGCATTTGGGCCAGAAGTGAAGAGTGTAATCTTAAAACATATGAGCCAACCTAATTAAATAGCTTAAGTGTCTCTAAAAGAAAAGAAAAGAAAAGAAATTGGCTGGCTTACAGAAGGAATTCCTGGAGTGTTTTTTCTCAGTGTGACGATTCATGTGCAGCTGCTGAACAGATTTAGGCCCTTGTAATGTCTTTCATTGCACCACACACATTGAGAAAGCTTTGTGCTGAGACCTTGGATTTATTTCAAAAAATGCTTTTATAAATCCTTGTTTAAGGTTTCTAATTTATTATCTGCTTCTTCAGTATTTAAACTTTCATTTTACAGTATCATTTTTTGGTATATACAGTATAGCTTTTGATGTTTTTAAAACGGACAGTCAATTTGATTTTGGCATGTGTCTCCCAAGTTTTCTTTTATTATTACTATTATAAATAATGTATAATTTGGCATTAATCAGTTAATGTGACATTTGAGTATAAACACGGTTTCTGGTATGAGGTACAGTATGTTTTGAAAAGACTGCTCAGAAAGTAAGTAAAAGGCAATTTGTCAAACAGATGTTTGGCCATATAGGTGAACAAAACTGCAGAAAGTTCTGCTCTAAAGGTCAGAGAAATGTTCTTAGAAGAAATATTTTAAAATGCAGTTTATATTTCCAGGCTCGCCCATGTGTTATATAATTTCTGATCTTCCATGGGTGACAAGCAGATGTTTCTTGAGATTAGCCTTCTGTTCTATAAGATAATGGAGACTAATATTCTGGTGCTAACTGCTTTTGCACCTTAAGTACACCATGTTTTAGTATATTCATGCCAAAAGCACCCAGCTGTTAAATTTTCCCACTAGAGCATACAAATGTACTGTAAACCAAAAATCTGACTTACATGCTCTGTTTCATCAGATAAAGTGGCTTGTAGAATACGTACTTTCCCTTTTATGACACAATAAAATTTAAAATGTAATAAGATGCTGCAGATGCAGAAGTTTCATTTTATTACAAGAAAAAAAAGACTACTGCTTATTGACCTTCTTTTATTCTCAAAGGTATACAAAGCATCTGCTGACTTCCATATGTATTGGCTTTTCCTTTTGTATGTATTTATAGCTTGATAGGTACATCACATGCATAATGCATACACTAATCTGTAAAACATTTTGTTCGGTGTAGTGTAGAAACATTGAAATTATAAGGCATTCAGATTTAGAAATGTGCATAACACTAAACTTCATTTCAATTCAAAATAGTCTTACTAAGCACTCACTTAATAGCCAGTGCATTGTATAATAATTGCAAATATAATATGTCTAAAAGGCAGGGAACATAAATACAAAGCATGATGTGGAAATTACTATTTTAGAAAAGTCTAAGCCGATCTTTTTAGTACTGCAATATCACAGACTGCTAGTTATTGCACTGTAGAACTCCATTGATAAAGAGCAGTTTAACAATGTGATGAAAGATTACAAATATGTCTTTCTCATTCAGGCACCTAAAAACTGAAGAATATCAATATATGTGCATTTTCTTAACTCAGTCAGAGGGATGGCTATTGACTATCCTAACATGAGAAGACACCAAGTAGGAACCAACATTGGATAAGCGGGTGCCATACCACAGGCAACAGTTATTCACACTCACTCACTCACGTTCACTCACTATATTGTCACTCATCATTACAAAATGTGGGAGGAAAACCAGTGTATCTGGAAATATATGAATATTGTAATGTTTTATGGTTAGGCTGTTCAAATTATTCGCTCTCCAGTTAATTCAAAACATAGCAGCATACTGATAATAACCAGAAATAAGAAATTAGCGTTGTCACACACGTGCACATGGGAGGCAGCTAAAGGGCTTGGGTGACGGCAATTCCGAATCTGACCGGGAGGTGGCAGAGTGCAGTGACTCTTTTTCTCGCTTTCCTGCAGACCATTCACGGGAAGTTCCTACTTAAAACTCTCTGCATCAATGTACATTTGTGTATATTTTTTCTGTTAATATTTTATTATTGTTATGATTTCATTATCATTTTAAATTTTTTCTGTTTTTATATTTTTTTCCATTATGTTTCCTTTAGTGGACTTCTGTTTTAAGTGTCAAGGTATTAGAAAAGTAACATTATTTTCCTAATTTAAATTAGTTTTCAATTCTTAGGAGTCTTGGCCCTTTGTTTTATGTTCATCGCCATTTTGAAGTCCTGTTGTTACGACACAAATAGTTGCCGGAGGGAATGTGTACTGTAAGTCATGTCAGGTGATGTTATTGACGAAGCAGTTTATAAGCTGACATCAGGGAGATGTCACAGTCCAAGACTTTGACTTTGATTTTTCAATCTACTTTTTTTGACAAGAAAAATGAACAGCAAAATTTGTTTAGTTTTCATGGTCCTTCCATTAATATTCTGCACATTTATGTTGTCTCAACAATTATGTTTCTTGTTTATGATGTATTTATTTTGTTTATACTATATTTGTAACTGTTCTATTGCAAATAGGGCTCAAATATGGTTGGTAGGATTAAACTGAAATTTAACTTATTTGAGTTTAGTTTAATTGATAATATTAACTGAACAAAAAAACACTTATTCTGTATGCTGTGAGTTTATGTTGTGGCCCCTCGTAACTTTGGATTAAGTGGGTCAAAGAATGTTGTGTATCATTATTACTTACTGTTGAAACTTATCCTTGCTCAAATAGCTCGCATGGACCCCACAAAAATATTACAATGGACATTAGTTAAAAATCATTATATTAAACCTTCAATTTTGTCTGCCAAGATAGGTCTCCCATTTCACCTAATCAGCAAAATATAGTTGTATTTACTCAAACAATACACAAATAGAGCAGAAAAATATCCTTCCTAATCAGATAAAATAAATAGAGAATGAGTCGTATTTTATGTGAATATAATTTTTTAACTAGAGTATTTTTTAAACTTTAAACTTTCTTTTACTGTCACATTCCAGACACAGCTGCCTTAAGATTTAACAAAATTTTTCTTATCTATCTGGGGCCACAGTGTTGCTTCTGGCTCAGCTACTGCTCTAGGTGATATTTCCAATGCAAATAAAAATAAACTCGTAATTACTCAGCCCATACCTCCCTTTACTAAAATATACAGTGGAACCTCAGTTCACAACCATAATTTGTTCTAAAACTCTGGTCGTAAACCGATTTGGTCGTGAACCGAAGTAATTTCCCCCATAGGATTGTATGTAAATACAATTAATCCGTTCGGACCGTCATTAACTGTATGTAAATATATTTTTTTCAAGATTTTTAAGCACAAATATAGTTAATTATACCATAGAATGCACAGCGTAATAGTAAACTGAATGTAAAAACACTGAATAACACAGAGAAAATTAATACTACAAGAGTAGCGCTACGAACCGCTTGCTAAAAACATTTTTTTTAATGAGTTTTAAGCACAGGAAAAAAAATTAACATTTGAAAAATCCATAATTTAATAGACCACCAAGAAAAGTAACATTGCAACAATGCACACTATGAACCGATCGCTGTAAACAGAAGTGAAGTGGCGGTTAAAATCCAATAGAAAAAAGTCTTCATTAAATACGAGGTTAAAACAATGCTCGGATCTGTGTGTGTGTGTCTCTCTCGCGCGCGCGTGTCTGTGTGTGTCTCTTTTGCGCGCGTGTCTGTGTGTGTCTCTCGCGTGTGTGTGTCTCTCTCGCGCGTGTGTGTGTCTCTTTCTCGCTGCGCAGGGAATGCACAGGGAGAGACAGAACATGTGTGGAAATCAACGGCACGCACAAACCAAAAGGGAAACTGGCTTGTTTGTATACCGGGTCTGTGGTCGTGAACAGATACAAAAGTTTGGTGAACTTTTTGGTCGTAACCCGATTTGTACGTGTTCCGAGATGTTCGTGAAACGAGGTTCCACTGTATATACTCTAAGCAAAAAAAACAAAAAAAAATGATCATAGGTCCAATCCACTTTCATGTAACCAGCTGAACCAGAGGTGGCAGAGTAGGTACAGCTACACCCTTCTCAAATAAGGCTTCCTTCCTACACAGTTTGCTTATACCACTAATAATTGTGATGTAGGCATATTTTTTTGTAAATGTTCCTATTAGATTAAATGGCTACTCAAAACTGGGCAGTATAAGTGGAAGTAGGTGTGAGTAAACTCTCTAATGTACTTGTCTAAATAGAATCATACAGGAGACTTATGCATTACTTTTGTGTACTAAATATCTAGCAGCAATATTGGTCTCATGGCTTGTATAATCCTGACATTCCAGGTTTGAAACAACAAATATCATAATTACATTATAAAGTGAATCTCAAAAAAAGAATTTCATTTGTATACAATTAAATAGTTGTTAACTTGTATTATTACATGCTCTTGTGGCCTGGCACTGTTGACTGCACAAAATATTGTGAGCGATTTCCAGAAGACTTGTGATGTCTGGCAATATTCCATTGACCTTTTACGGACTGGAAAAATGCATGCCGAATGAAAGGCTTTCTTTTTTTACCATTGTGGTAATGTCAGTATCAACAATGATGGGTTTCTCATGTGCTTATTAAATTCAGATTTTTAATGCAACTATAAGCAGTAAAATGTGCATTACAGAAATTATCAGCTTCCTGCAGAAACATGTTAAGGGACTGGTGGCTGTGCTTTCAGTTTTTATTTTGTGTAACTTTTACAGCATTTCCCCCCTTAAGTAAAATAAATAAGTAAATAATAAGAGGCTTAATAAAGATTTCCAAATATCCTTCTTAAGACTTACTCATTTGTTTTTTGATATTCATTTATAATAATTGTTTAGAAGAAACTAATGATTTTTAATAATTTCTTACATAACTAAAAATATCTGCCTTAACTGCAAAAAATATGGTAATACCTAATACTGCTAGGCTCTCTGAAAATGTTAATAACTTTAAAAAATTGAATATTTTCCTGTTATGGAAGCTTTTCCCACCATTAGAAAATTAATTGCAGAAAAAAATCAATTGTACAGTTTTGCAACAGTATTGTGTTATTCTGCAAAAGTATTCTTCTTTTTAGAATAATTATTGCCTTATTTCACAAAGACATCGCCTGCTGCTGCCAGGCATGTTTTGCGCCAGCATGCTCCAGTCATCTATTGATGGCTATATAACAAAAGTAATAGGTATACTGTATATTTTGTGTTAATCAGGTTAAAGTTTACTAAGTTTAGTACAGATGTTGTAACATAGGCAGATTGGTAGTGCAGAGTCCTGCAGATGATTATCTGCTTTAACACTGAATCCTGTAAATATGTCATAATACTTCTCAATTAACATCATATTTTGTTCTTGTGCTGTGAAGTAAAGCCCAAGCTCCAAAGATTCAAAGTATGAACACTGAACCAGATCACACTGATTTAATTTAGCAATCTAGCAAATAACTAGATTAAAACTAAACAGATGCTTTTTAGGTTTCCGATTACATGTAGCATATTGTTTTATGATTGAATATGCAATAATCCTCTGCAAAGGACCAGTACACCATCTACCAAAGTGATTTTTGCCTAGACTCAGTGTTGTCGAATCCCTGTGACTCTAAACCTGGGCAGATTAAATTTAACCTTTTGGCATGAGGATTATTAAATGTACAGCATATGGTATCTATAGCATCTATTAAGATCTTGTCAGTTGATTGCTTGCTGCACACATGCTAAACCTCCTCCTCAAAAGCTGTAACGAAACAACTAGAGCACACTTGTTCATGATATTACCAGCCACCGGGAGCAATATCTTTGCGAAATAAGAAAATACTTATTGTGAAATAATGTAACATTAACAAAAAGAAACTTGTGTAGTCTTTTACTTAAAATCATCTGAAGGTTTAAATGCAATTAAAAAATATCCATTCATTATCCAACTCACTATATCCTAACTGCAGGGTCACGGGGGTCTGCTGGAGCCAATCCCAGGATGCAAGGCAGGAAACAAACCCCAGGCAGGGCGCACACACATACACACACCAAGCAATTTTAGGATTGCCAATGCAACTAACCTGCATGTCTTTGGACCATGGGAGGAAACCCACGCAGATATGGGGAAAACGGGAAGCGAACCCGGGTCTCCTAACTACAAGGCAGCAGCACTACCCACTGCGCAACTGTGCCGTCCAATTACAAATATTGTTTTTAACAATCTGGAACACTAAGTTTTCTCCATTCACACACCTTAGTCCTGCAGTTAGTGCTTTGTTTTTGGCACTTTTTAACAGATTGTGCCACACTGCCATTGTTCTTTTCCTCCAAACCTAAAATAAATGTATGTCTATTAATTTTCTAAACTTGCTTATTCCATTGTGGAATCATTAAGGGTCACACTGAAAGAAATTAAAAGTTTATTATTTAATTAGTTGCTTATTTTGTATTATGTTCATTCATTCTTAAGACTATACACTTATGGGTTATTTTAAACAAAAGTGCAAAACTGGAATGAACTACAAACTAACCTTGAGTCATACTGAAAATAACCTGAAAATGTTTTAGATTTGAAAAGACTCCAAAGTGTGCAAAGAAACCCAACACAGACAGGGATCGAACATGCCAGCTCCACACAGACAGTACAATACTGTCAACTGTATCGGTGTATCACCAAAAATTAAAACAAGAGATATTTCTACCTTGACAAATGTGTTCTAATGACATATATTGCTAGTTTTAAGACATGTCATGTTTTCAATTCATTTT
The DNA here is from genome assembly GCF_016835505.1 of Polypterus senegalus. Classification (NCBI taxonomy): domain Eukaryota; kingdom Metazoa; phylum Chordata; class Cladistia; order Polypteriformes; family Polypteridae; genus Polypterus; species Polypterus senegalus. The sequence goes on along the minus strand of NC_053161.1, from coordinate 22,417,187 downwards.
ATTGCCTTAATAAATATTATGCCTCCAGCTGTATTATATTCACATTACAGTACTAGGTTCCTTTAATTAAAGTTGTTTACATCATTTTAAGAAATGATACCATACTTCATGTAAAAAAGTAAATGCAATTTATTTTTTTTGCATAGTGAGCTTCTATTTCTTTTAAAAAGATCATTAGAATATTTGTTTTTATTACAGGGTTGTTTTTTTAATGACAGTGTAAGACCATTGCAGAAAATAAGGCAGAATGCAGAAGGGCTCACCTTCTTTAGCTTGCTCTAGGTGTCACCAAAGCACTGTGCGACAAAATGTGCACTTCTTGAGCTAAACTCTATTCATGATTTGCTGAAAACAAGAAAAGAGCTATAACATGCCTAAGATCCTAGGGAAAACGGTCAGTTTCTGTTTAAAAACTGAACAGGAATTTTCCATGAAAATAATACTATTAAAAATTAATTGCTTCATATTTAATTTCATGATACAGTCAATTTGCAGTGTTGTTAAAGCCAGATTTTCATTGCATAGTTAGATTAATGAAACCAACTAAGTGTTGTTTTTCTTACATGTAACCTAATGTAGGATATGTTTTTTCTGTATTAAAATTACACTTTAAAACCTTTATTCCTAAAAAAAACACCCATGTATTCTTGTGCCAAAGACATAGTACGCAAATCAGGCTAGTGATTAGCACACATCAGGAAACTTCACAGAGGGTATTCTGTGTTAAAAGGAACCAGATGTTGCATTCTGAAAATGTAATATGGCTGTAAAAAAGAAAAAGTAATCTGAAAGCGAGGAGTTACTTAGTGAAAGCAAAGAGACAGGCATTATCAAACAGTAAATGAAATTAAAAATCAGTACTGTAGGGTATTGGAATAGATCTCCAATAGAGATTTAAACTCATTTCGACATGACACATTTTAAACAGGAACAGTCAAGACAAAAATGTATATTTTCATATTGTATATTCAACTTGGTCTTACACACTTGTAATGTTTGAAATTCCACTTTTATTAAATTAATTAACTTTGATTGTGAGTGATTATTTAAAAGTGATTATTTAATAAACTTGTCCTTATTATGTAGTTTCGGAAAATAGACTTAAAATAAAAGAGGCTTTGTGTTAATGTCTGTGATGATAGGAAGTAGTGTTTAGAAATATATCTTAAAGACTTTTCATTTTGGTGCAAGTTTTTTTTTTAAACTAAAAACACGCATAAAACTAAGGCATTTAACAAAGGAACATTGTTAGTGTAGATAATACCTTCAGAATCACAAGAAAGCATCAGCATTACAATTGCAGTAGACTTTCACCATGTCAGTATCATTCATTTTTTGACATCTGGCACCTGCATTTGTCTAGCAGCAGCAACTAGCCGTGCTTCTAGTGATGTTCTCACATTGCTTTTAAGATTGGCATTTTGATCTGAAATTCTTCTCTTTAAATTATGGCATTTATGATTAAAAATATAACTCAATCTGTGGATTTAATTTAAAAAGAACGGTTGGGCATTACACAACCCACATGGAAAACAATAAATCTTTAAAAGGTCCATCAGGGATTTTAATGCCATCAAGTTTAGAGATGACATCTCTCTGTCATATGATTTCCGGCTTCAGGATGCAGTATAACAGAAAAGGCACGAACAGAGCGTTTGTACTTGCAGCTCATTTCTATAGTGCTTCTGTATCTGTTGTAAATGAGTGAGAATAAAATGCAGCAAGTCATCAGGCAGGCCTTTGTGGGGGTCAAAAGGAGACTATGGTGTAGCTGTCAAATCCTTCAAAATGGACCCCAAAAGAGACAGGCTGAACTCATGCATGTAACAGTGTGTTTATCTTCTATAATGGAATCTTTCTTTTCTTCATTTTATTTGATTTCAGATAGCTTCAGAAATACAACTGTAGCCAGCAGTGAAACATACTTGCTTGAATGAGGATGATTTAATCCTTGCTCTTTGATATACTGTATCTCTGAATTTGGTCTTGTACTCTTTAGTACTTTGAGGTGACAGTAATTCTTAACCATAAGTCAGCATACTGAGATTAAAGTAAAGATGACTGAATTTGGTGAAGAGTGCAGTAAATACAATAAGTACACTTTCAGTAATATGACAGTAAAATATTTTTTTTTTCTTCTTAACCATATACTACATCAAAGATAGTGCCATCCTGCTGATTTGAAGCTGGTCAAAGACTCATCAAACTAAGGTCATAAACTGGACTGTTTTTCAGAGTCCGAATTTAACCTAAAGTATTTTGCACATAATGAGCATAAATCAAGGACAGTCCCTCACGTATTTCTAGAGGGTTATATTGCAAACATACCTTAGTGCTTTCAGAATGATTGCCAAAGTTTGTTGACAGACAAGGACCGGTGTCCCGACCAGGATGGCGCATGATTCAGTACCTGGCCGGAAGGCCAATAAAACACAAAGATAGGCTGTTCCCTGCCATTGCCAGGAAGTTGGCAGGAGGTGCCAACCTCAGAGTGAATATGCTGGTATCCTGGGAGAGATGTACTGAAGTTCTTTAACTGACCACGTGGCCTTTGTAATGGAGGGACTTGTGAAAATGATCTATTCGGAGTAGTGTCTTCAGCATCCCTGGGTTAGGATTCTCACACAGGCACCCGGAGGGCATGCTGGGACCTGTAGTCCTATAGGGTGGCTGCCAAGGGGATTAGTAGCCGCTACTTTCATGGACTTCCGTTTGACTTGGAAGTGCTTCCAGTGGGCTATAGCCTAGCATCAGAAATGCTCCTGGGTCATAGATGAAAGAACCCACTTGACCTCATCCAGGCGTGTTGGAGTTGGGTGTGGAGGACGGTCAAAGGTCACCTGGGTGGAGTGGAGAGGAGGAAAGAGAGAGAGATTTGAAAAATGTGGCTATGCAAACGGTTTTGAGAAGCCTTTTGTAAGATATTGGATGAAATAAACCTTTTCATTGAACTGTGGCTCTGTGGAGTTGCATCTGGGGTTTGGTGTGCTACAATGTCCCTCTCAACATTAACTCTCTGTCTTGTTCTATTTACACTTAAAGTTCACATTAATTTCATATAAGTGCTAGAGACACAGATGTCTAACATCATTCTTTTAGAATATTATTTTCATATTAGATTTTCCTAAAATTAATTTTTCATCTGTTTAAGTTCATTTTATTTATGTTTCAAGATAACGTCATTGTGCTATTTATGACTTAACCTGTGCCATTTTAATGCTTGTTTTCAATGTTCATTAATGTTGCTGTGTGTGTGACATTAAAGCAGCCATCTCATTTAAATGTGATGGGGCTGTAGATTCTGAAATCAAAACTTAACGTCAGTTTAATGTAAGGAATTTCTTTTGTTAACAAAATAATGATTAAAAGCTTAAAAATGTCGTATTTCCAACTTCACAATTTCAGTTTGTCTCTACTGTATTTGAAGGAAGGGAAACTCAGTTTTTCCTAAGACAGGTTTAAGTATTTTAGCTTTTCTGACTTTTTCTATGTCAAAACCCATTAACAATATTCTACAATTTATTGCCTCTTGCCCATTAGCATTTTTAATGCTGTCATTTGAACATTTAAACTAACAACACATCTTTTTCATGAAGAGATGTGGTCGTTGGACACAGGTGTCAGATGATGTGTCTGGTTCATGTAGCTCTCATTCTTCTTCGATCAAACAAATGGGAATATTTCATTTGTGCTTGTCATCACATTTCTCTCAAGACAAACACAAAAATGTTAGTGTATACTTTGATGCAGATACTTTCAATGTTACTTACAAGCATGTTTGCTATAAGGTTGAAGATTTCATTTTTATTTAGGAATAATTTAGTAATACCTGCTGAGAAAATTTTCCTCAGTGCTAATCATGGTTGTTTACATTGTACAAAAAGAACAAGCTGTGGCTGTGCTAGACAAACTGTACACCACCATTTATAAACAAGACAGTCAGCACCCAGAAGCAATCTCCATCATCACGGAAGACTGCAATCACTGCAGGCTCAACAAAGTCCTTCTTTGGTTCTGCCAGCATGTCGCCTACACCCTACTAGGAGCTATCGGACACTTGATCACTGCTACACCACAGTTAAAGGCATCTGACCACGCATGGATGTGTGCTTACAACCAGGTACTAAAGCGTGTTAAGCTGGCGTTGAGGGAATTACAGGACTGTTTGGATTTGACTGACATATCCTTATTTAAAGATTCTTCAGAGAACCTGAATGGATATGCCAACTCAGTGACCGATTATGTCAGGTTATGTATTTTCTTCTGTGTGCCTATACGTACTACATACACCTACATTAATCAGAAGCCTTGGGTAAACAATGCTGTTCATCTGTAGCTGAGGAAGTTGACTGCTGCTTTTAATCCAAATGACACAGAGTACTGCAAGAGATCTAGGTGTGAGTTATGGAGGGCAATCAAAGCAGCAAAGACTCGGTATGTAAGCAGATTGGAAAATGATTTTGGTGGCAGCAATCCACATTGACTGTGGAAAGGTTTGCAGGTGATCACAGACTACAAAATATCGACACATCTGCCTTGCTCCCAGATGAACAGGATAACTTCTTTGCTTGTTTTGAGCCTCACGGCTTAGACTTGGTTTGTGTCAGAATGTTTCCAGTACTGCTGGCAAGCGGAGCTGTGCTGCTGGTGATAGAGGACAATGTGTGGAAAACTTTTAGACAGGCTAAATCCTGCAAAGCCACCGGCCCACACAGCATCCTGTCCTGAAGGCATGCGCCACCCAGCTGTCACAGGTGTATATTGACATCTTCAGCTTAATACTGTTTTCATGTAAGGTACAGCAGTGTTTTAAGAAAACCACAAGTGTGCCTGTGAAACGAAATCTGCTGTTTCCTCTCTGAATGACTATTGGCCTATTGCATTAACCTTCATGGCAATTAAACATCTGGAGAAAGGTGATCCACATTGACCACAACATCCCAGCTACTCTGAATCAGCTACTGTTTGCATATCAGCATTAACAGATCTGTGGATGATGCCTTCTCCATCATCTTAAAAACTGCTCTAGGACATCTGGAAAGGAAACATATCCTATGTCAGAATACTGTTCATTGGCTATAGTTCTGTGTTCAAAATCTGTGTGCCCTCCAGCCTGTTGTTAAAGCTTAGAAACCTTGGTCTGAGCAGCTGTGTGGCTTGACATTTGTCTTCCTGACAAACAGACCTGTCAGTGAAGATTGGTAAAAATAACTCATCCACGCTGATCACCAATATCAGTATTCCACAAAGCTGCTGTGACTCAGCCCAGTGCTATACAGTCTACTCACCTCATGACTATGTAGCAAAGCATAAGGGCAACAAGATCATCAAATTTGCTGATATCGCCATTGTGACTGGCCTCATCGGCGACCGTAATGGGGCTGCCTGTGGGGGCAAGGTTAAAGACCTTACTGTATGGTGCCATAACAACAACTTCTGCCTGAATGTTAAGACAACATAGGAGATCATTGTTGGCTTCAGAAAATAATAAAGCAAGTCAGGCTCCACTACACATCAAAGGCTTTCTGGTCCAGGCAGCTGCTTTAGATTCCTGGGTCTCCACATCACCATCTGCCCTCTGTGGTCTCTCAACACCACCTGCATATGGAAAAAGGGTACACAAAGGCTCTTTTTCCAGAGGAGGCTTAACAGTTTTGAGATGGGAACCAAAACAATGGTAAACTTTTACCTCTGCACTATTGAAAGTATCCTGACCAGATGCATCATGGTGTGGTTTGATAACCTCACTTGTCAGGATCGTAACTCAACCAAAGAACTGTCTATACATCTTCTAAAATAATCAGGGATGACCATCCATAGCTTTATATCATCTGCTCAATTAGATGTCTGAGGAGAGCTGAATTCATCATCCCTCATGTCGGTTACCCAGCCTTTGTTTCCACTTCTGCCTTCTGGAAAGTGCTACCAAAGCCTTACCACTCACTCCACTGACTACAAGGAAAGCTTCTTCTTCCCCCAGGCCATTAGGTCAATGAGTCTCAGTAAGGTCTCAGTAATCTGAACCTACCTGTTAGTTGATTTGTAGTTGTACTGTATGGTACTGTACATTTTCATTCTTATTTGCTGTATTTATATATGTTCTTTATTTATTTATTTGTCTTCTGATACTTTTATTTATATGCTATATTTATTTATACATCAGTGCAACTCTCACACAAAAATTTCACTATGCTCTCACAGTGTATGTGACAATAAAGATCAGTGGCATCGAAATGGACAAGAATGAAAAATACATAAAGACAGATTTTCACCAGCCCAAAACCTAGAAATTTTTACAAAGTTTAAACTTAACTTTGATAACTACCTCTAACAATTTAACTGCATGGTCCACTTAAGAATCTAAATGAAACCCCTGGCACCTCTTGAGGGCCACAGTAAATACCACAGGCATTTTTTCTACCTTTATAAATGCAGAACTTCAGCCACCAAATGGAATTTGGAATTTCAGATGAAATTAATGTCCCTGAATAAGATTACACTATTTTCAGAAAAACATGCATACACTTGAAGGGATGTCTTTTTCCTGGCCCTCTTGAACTCAGCTTTACATTTTCTGAAAGAGCATGTTACGGAATATTTAGCAAGTATCTATTTGGTTTATATTTGAATTCTATTTCAATTTACAATGTAACCCATAGTCACAAATGTAAACAACAATAAATTTCCACATTATTGCTTCACCTCTTAATATGAGTTTTATTAAAGTTATTTTAACACAGGAATAGGTATTTATAATATTAAGTAACTATATGCAGTGTAAACCAATACTTAGTGCTTATATCACACTCTTAATAGTTTACAAATTTCTCTTTTCAGCTATTCTGTCAATCAGCATTACCTCTCAAACCACATTCTATACAACATTAAAAAACAGATTTATAGCAGCCACTTCGCTTTGGACAACATACTAGAAGAGATGCCATGCCACTGCCAGGTACACTTATTTTGCTATTGGTGACCCAATTGCATTCTGATGACCATTTTAAACAGGCATACACATATCCCAATGCTGCAAAGTTATACCAACGTTTACAAAAATTATTAAGTGATAACAACATTACATCTGTACAGTAAAATAATTGTGGCATCACACTTGCACATGTAAATTAAGCAACATCTTAGAAATAAATTTGGCAACTCTATAGAAAAGCTTCAACAGAAAAAAAAATATCTTTGATACCCTTAAATGTCTGATGTGGAGCAGATGCCAAAATGTCCTGCTGCTATGATTCAGGTTCTATTGAACCATGTCCAGAATAGAAGTTTAACTCTGTTTTTACCAATTCATTGTATTTTTCTGGCACCTTACTTAAATATAGGCAAGTTGATAAGATAAAAATTCAAGCCTTAGAATTCAATTATAATTGTCTACCTTACTTTGTTTGAAATATGTGAGTATTTATTAACTATTTATTAACTTTATTAATTATAAAAAACTATTATAAAACATTATTAATATAAAAATTCAATGGCTTTAACACTGTTGTTAGTTATATTCCACATGACATCAGAGTCCAAAAACTCAAAATTAGCTGATGCCATCCTAATTTGTAGTGTTCATAAGAAATGTAATGATTTACTTACTTGAGGAAAAGTAATAAACAAGAATAGAGGAGTCAAATATCTGAAATATTAAAATGTGTGCCTCATTTTAAAATGTTTAAAGTCTACATATTCTCAATTGTGATAGAACTTTGTAATTTTTCACCCTCTGATAGCAGTCCATAGAGGGCTAGATCCCTAGTGAAGGATCAAAAATCAAAAATATTGTCATATTCATAACCAATGACCTTGAAATAGCCTAAAATGATACCCCCCACATGCTAATGTTTGCAATTTGATATGTTTAACCTTCTGGGAATGGCTCTTAGAGGGCTAGGACCACCAGTAAATAATCAAATATCAAAAATATGATCCATTACCTTGCCTATTATAAAGGCAGTAAGGCCCTACCTATCAGTAGCAGTGTGTTGCTAGTGCTTTTAGAGGTGGCTCCTAAAGTACATTACATCTTCACCTCACTCTTACCCAGGATCAACATCCGAATGTCTATAGGGCTAACAGGTCAGAGGATGCTATTGCCATAGCCCTCCATGCTGCACTGACTCACTTTGAACACCAGGGGACATACATGAGGATACTGTTCGTGGACTATAATTCCATGTTTAATATGATTGTCCCAGCAGACTAGTCAACAACTGCGGTGGGCTGGCGCCCTGCCTGGGCTTTGTTTCTGCCTTGCCCCCTGTGCTGGCTGGGATTGGCTCCATCACACCGCCGTAACCCTGACTGAGTGAATAGTCAATAATCTGTCGAACCTGGGTAATGGCCAGCACAGATGCAGGTGGATAAGAGACGCCTCCTTGCACTTCTGAATAGACATACAGACATAGACATTGTGTGTGTGTGATGCAAAAAGGGCAAATTTATGAGGCAGATTAAGGTAATTCACCACACTGACCAGCACAGCATGTTAGAACACTAGAACACTAGAACACTCTAGACAAGAACAGGCCATTCAGCCCAACAAAGCTTGCCAGTCCTATCTACTTATTTCTTCCAAACTTGTACTCCACAGATCGTTCTACATAACCTAACATTCTGTTAGCCTTCTTAATGGCTTCTGAACACTGTCTGAAGTCAATAGCTTAGAGTCCAATATGACTCCTAAATCCTTCTCATAAGGTGTACTCTCGATTTTCCACCACCTAATGTAGGCAGACAAATGTAAAACGGTGTTCTCCACCTATGACATTACTATTGATATTAAGGTATCAACAATCAATGTCAAATTCTGCTATCCACCTTCATACTCCTCATCTTCACTGAAACCAAGGCAAGCACTAATGGCTTAAGTACTTATCCTGTAAAGATCTTTTCCCTCTTTGTCAAGTCCTCTAGAGGCTTATGTCTTCCTTGCTGGAGGGCTTTTGTCATTCAAACATCTAGCCCTGCCCAACCTGTGTAGAACTGTCTGCTGCAGCAACAACATTTTCTAGCCCAGTCCCAATCACAGGCAATGATTTTACAACAATATTACATGCTTTTAAAATTTATTTTCAGGGTCTCCAACATTTTTGATTTTCAAGCGTTTGGGGTGACCAACAGGATCCTGGATCCTCAGGAGCTCATTTTATTTCACACCTTGCACTTCAAGGACTTGCTGCAGAATAAAGCTTATATATATATATATATATATATATATATATATATATATATATATATATATATATATATATATATATATTTCCTTTTCCACATGTTTGAAATTTTTTGTTACTATCACTTTATTAGTGGGTGGCACAGAGGTTAGCAATGCTGCTTCACAATTCTGGGGTTGTAGACAGAATTCCTGCCAGGCACTGCATGTGTAAACTTTGCAGGTTCTCTCCGTGTCTGCATGGACTTTTCTCTTGAGAATTTAGGATTTCTTACCATCTCTTAAAGATATGCATATATTAAGATGGCCTAGTGTGTGTATGAGTGTGTGTGTGTACGTCCTACAATACCCACAACAAAGGAAGACACTTCCAAACACTGCACTAGTAATTTAGTTCTTAACATAAAGCATACACTAATCTGAACATGTGTCAATTAATAAATGACTTGAGAAATAAGTCACCAGCGCTTGAAATACCTGGTTGATTGGCACTAATGCAAAGAAAAATGGTTTGTGCAATTGATAAAAATTATCCCAGTGTAAATAGAAATTGCAGAAACATACAGTATGCTTTGCTACACATGTTAAATGTGAATATTTTCAAAAGGAAATATCTTGTCTTTTTATTTATCTATAACAGTTTAAATTAACCCTATTGATAGCTACATCCTGTATTTTACATTCTGGGCTTGATACTGTTTATAAACTTGACAAAAGCACTTTATGACTTTTTTGTACAAGGTATCTAACAGCATTTTTCAACTACAGAAGAGTGAGATTTTTATTTCTACAAATTTTCAATTTTTTTTTAAATGTTGTAGTATTCTCATTGGAAATAGCTATTGGATATATCACTTTGGATCTGACGCAAACCCCAGTTGCCTAAAGTGAAAGCAAATGACAAATGATGCACTCAGCCAGCGTAAATGGGGAATCAAATGGGAATTTTGCTCATTGTTCTGTACACCTGTGAGTTAGCTTGTTTGCTTCATTGGAAGAATGCTCACAATATCTAATATAGTAATCAGTTCATGCATAACATATGACTATTGTGGCAGAATTTTATATAAATCACCTAAAGTTAAAGTCTGAAATAATGACTGTTGCGGTAGTCTTTTTTTCTTTACAGAATAAATCTAGCAAATATGTGCAATAAAAGAATGCAAGTAATTTGATTTCTTTTCATTCTTTAATAGATTTTCCTTATGGCCCATGCATTATGTTGTTATAGAATAGAGGCAGATATGAGTGAATAAACATTAGCATGGAAGTCGAATTTTTAAAATGGATAAAATGACAGAAGTAGGAAATGTGCTTGCTAAAGATCCCGATTAGAAATTTGTAAGAAACAAAGTACCCTGATTATGTGGCATGTCCTGTGGCAGATTGATAAAAGACCGAGTGCAACAAATTAAAGAGCCTCTTAAAAGGCTAATTGTAAATCCAGTTACCTTAAGTGGTCCATTCATTCTTTATTTTTGGTGTCCATAACTCAAACAGTGTTGCCTTTTGTATACTCAGCCATCAGTGATCGTTTGAAACTGGAAGTGATCTAGGATTTTGAAATTTTTCAGGTTAAGGTATTACTCTTCATCTTTTTTTTATTGACTGATAATATAAAACAGTTTAGCATATGCCAAATAATCTTGGTTTTAGACAATTATAAACCTAGTTTTAGGCTAACATTTTAGAATTTTAAATTATTAGTAGTTAAATAATTATTTGAATGAAAATTGTATTCTAGAAATGTATTAGTCAGGTCAGCCGTAAAGGCAGAAATTGCAATGTGGTTGGACCTGGAAACAACTGGGTGGGCAAGGCATAAGCCATTCTAGGGGGTTAGTCCCTCTTAGAGTGGTTCAATTCATTGACGATCGATCTAATGGTCTTTGGGTTGTCCCTGTTGATGTTTAACACAGCTCAGTTCTACCACGATCAATGTAAGGTTAGTGGGTAGGCTCCCCTTAAAGGCGAGTGGCTAAAATGATTGACAATTGATGATTAACATAAATCAAATAGAAGCATTTCAAAGGGCCTGATTTCTAAAGGGGGAAACTTGGACACAGTCAGGCCTCCATGTAACTTCATGCCAAATCTGGTTTTGGAGCTAATCATTTCAAGGGACCTGTCTTAGACTAAGTAAATGATTAAGGAGCTAATGCTAGCACCAATTTGTACATATTCTTCTAGATCAAAGTGGTGATTTTGACAGCACAGACCTTAATATCTTTAATTCCCATTTAGATGGTGAATTGGCCTTTCCTAACTCTGCCTTGAGCTATTTACAATCATATATAACTGGGAGAAAAGTCTTCACAGGTTTAATTGACTGTACGCCAGAGAGAATCGTGTGCTACAAGGATCAATTCTTACTATTCTTACCATACATGCTCAACTTGCGTGAAATCATCAAGAAACATTAAGGTGAATTTCTATAGCTATGCAAAGGAACCAGAAGCTAATAACCTTATGATTAAATGTTATGGAACGAGCCCCGGACACAGACAGGCAGACATGTTTAAGCACCACCACACGTTTATTTACAGTCACTATTATTTACAAAAATAAGTGCACAAAACCCCCAAGACTCCCCAAAGTCCAGGCCTCATACTACACAATGCCTCACTTCTTCAGGCCGCCTCCACTCCTCTCCACCAAGCTCTGTCGTTCTCTTCACCTGACTCCAGCCTTGAATGAAGGGAGGCGGCCCCTTTTATAGTCACCCAAATGTGCTCCAGGTGTCCCTGATCCTCCTCCTCCAGCACTTCCGGGTGTGGCGGAAGTGCTGAGGTTCAGGGCTCAGTAGGCATTGGGGCGCCCCCTGGTGGTGACCACGGGCCCCTACAGGGCTGAGCTTCAATGCTCTCTACCCATGGTCTCCAAAGCAACTAGGAGGGTCGCCCCCTCGTGGTCTGGAGGAGGCGCAAGTCCTCCTCCGGTCCTCCTGGGCGTCCCGGCTGGGTACCACCCCCAGCTGCGTGCCACAATGTCTGCCTAGAATCACATAGTCAATGAGCAGTAGTGACGAGCTGTCTGTGAGGAGTTCGCTTTGCTAACAGTTTGTCAAAATCATAGAAATGTTCAGGAACTTTGCTGGACTCCAAGAAATGCATTGAAGCTAATGGGGAAGTAGGAATTTAACTAGTTTTGAGTGGATGATAATTGTGCAATGGTCATTTAAGTCCCCCTAATGGCTAGGGAAGTATCTGCCAACTATGCTGGACCAATCACTAAGGCCAAAAATGTGACCTGTGCTGTGAGGCAGCAATGCATACCACTGTATCACAGTACGTCAAACAATAGATGTCGGCAGAAAAAAAATCACAAACAAAATGCAATACATGGCGACAAGCTAGCAATCTTCTTCTTCTTCTTCTTTCGGCTGCTCCCATTAGGGGTCGCCACAGCAGATCATCTTCTTCCATATCTTTCTGTCTTCTGTATCTTGTTCTGTTACACCCATCACCTGCATGTTCTCTCTCACCACATCCATAAACCTTTTCTTAAGCCTTCCTTTTTGTCTCTTGCCTGGCAGCTCTATCCTTAGCATCCTTCTCCCAATATACTCAGCATCTCTCCTCTGCACATGTCCAAACCAATGCAATCTCGCCTCTCTGACTTTGTCCCCCAACTGCAAATCTTAGTATCTTTAACTCTACTACCTCCAGTTCTGTTTCCTGCTTTCTGATCAGTGCCACCATATCCAACCTATATAACATAGCTGGTCTCACTAACGTCCTGTAGACCTTCCCTTTCACTCTAGCTGATATCCATCTATCACAAATCACTCTTGACACTCTTCTCCACCATTCCACCCTGCCTGCACTCTCTTTTTCACCTCTCTTCCAGAATAACCCCATTATTCTGTACTGTTGATCCCAAGTGTTTAAACTCATCCACCTTCACCTATTCTACTGCTTGCATCCTCCTGTCCATCACCATTTCAAATAAGAAAGGGCTCATAGCCAATCCCTGATATAATCCCACCTCCACCTTGAATGCATCCGTCACTCCTACAGCAGACCTCACCATGGTCACACTTCCCTCGTACATATCCTATACAACTTTTACATACTTTTCTGCCACTCCAATCTTCCTCATACAATACCACAACTCCTCTCAAGGCACCCTGTCATATGCTTTCTCCAGGTCCACAATGACACAATGCAACTCCTTCTGGCCTTCTCTATACTTCTCCATCAACACCCTCAGAGCAAACATTGCATCTGTAATGCTTTTTCTTGGCATGAAACCTTACTGCAGCTCACTAATCATCACTACCCTTCTTAACCTACTTTCCACTACTCTTTTCCATAACTTTATGCTGTGGCTCATCAATTTCATCCCCCTGTAGTTACTACAGTCCTACACACCTCCCTTATTCTTAAATATCAACACCAGTACACTTCTTCTCCACTCCTCAGGCATCCTCTCACTTTCCAAGATTCCATTAAACAATCTGGTTAAAAACTCCACTGCCATCTCTCCTAAACACCTCCATGCTTCCACAGGTATGTCATCTGGCCCAAAAGCTTTTCCATTCTTCATCCTTTTCATAGCTGTCCTTACTTCCCCCTTGCTAATTCATTGCACTTCCTGATTCACTATCTCCACATCATCCAACCTCTACTCTCTCTCGTTCTCTTCATTCATCAGTCTCTCAAAGTATTCTTTCCATCTGCTCAACACACTCTCCTCACTTGTGAGTATGTTTCCATCTTTATCCTTTATCACCCTAACCTGCTGCACATCTTTTCCAGCTCGGTCCCTATGTCTAGCCAATCGGTACAGGTCCTTTTCTACCCTCCTTAGTGTCCAACCTCTCATACAACTCATCATCATCAAGTGACAAGCTAGCAATAAGGAAATAAAATACATATTATTGTGACTGCAGAGTTCCAATCTTGTGGCACACATTAGCAGATAATTTGGAATCTGTTATATCATTACAGAAGGACTTGGACAGCATACAGGCTTTATTAATCCCAAAGGAAATTACTTGGTTTTTTTCACATACCCCTTGGGGTCAGAGCACAGGGTCAGCCATTGTACAACACCCCTGGAGCAATTGAAGGTTAAAGTGGCCTCAGAGCCACCACTCCACCACTTGGGCAGATTTGTGGCAGTTGAAATTTAATGTCAGTAAATATAAAGTATTACATACAACAACAACAACATTTATTTATATAGCACATTTTCATACAAACAGTAGCTCAAAGTGCTTTACATATTAAAGAATAGAAAAATGAAAGACATAATTATAAAAAATAAATCAACATTAACATCGAATAAGAGTAAGGTTCAATGGCCAGGGGACAGAAAAACAAAAACTCCAGACGGCTGGAGAAAAATAAAATCTGTAGGGATTCCAGACCATGATACCGCCCAGTCCCCTCTGGGCATTCTACCTAACATAAATGAAACAGTCCTCTTTGGATTTAGGGTTCTCACGGAAGGGCTTGATGATGATGATGGTCACGTAGACTTCTTCCTTTTAATCCGTCCATCATTGTTGGAGCATCATGAAGCTTTGAGTAGGTGGAGGTGGCGCAGGCCACCACCACAAAGAAACCGGAAAAAGAAACAGAAAAGAGAGTAGGGTCAGTACCGATTTTAGAGCCACCATGAATAGTTGTTATGATGAATTGAACATACAGAGTATCAGGATTAAGTTAAATTACGATTAAAATGAAGTTATAAAAGGCCATGTTAAAGTAATGTGTTTTCAGCAGTGTTTTAAAGTGCTCTACTGTATCAGCCTGGCGAATTCCTATTGGCAGGCTATTCCAGATTTTAGGTGCATAACAGCAGAAGGCCGCCTCACCACTTCTTTTAAGTTTTGTTCTTGGAATTCTAAGGAGACACTCATTTGAGGATCTGAGGTTACGATTTGGAATATAAGGTGTCAGACATTCCGATATATAAGATGGGGCTAGATTATTTAAGGCTTTATAAACCATAAGCAGAATTTTAAAGTCAATTCTGAATGACACAGGTAACCAGTGTAGTGACATCAAAACTGGAGTAATGTGTTCTGATTTTCTTTTCCTAGTTAGGATTCTAGCAGCTGCATTCTGCACTAGTTGCAAACGATTTATATCTTTTTGGGTAGTCCTGAGAGGAGTGCGTTACAGTAATCTAGTCGACTGAAAACAAACGCGTGAACTAATTTCTCAGCATCTTTCAGTGATAAAGAGGTCTAACTTTACTTATGTTTCTTAAGTGAAAAATGCTGTCCTAATGATCTGATTAATATGTGATTTAAAATTCAGATTACAGTCAACAATCACCCCTAAGCTTTTTACCTCCGTCTTGACTTTTAATCCTAATGTATCCAGTTTATTTCTAATAGCCTCATTGTATCCATTATTGCTGATCACTAAAATTTCAGTTTTCTCTTTATTTAACTTGAGAAAATTACTATTCATCCATTCTGAGATACTAGTCAGACATTGTGTTAGTGAATCAATAGAATCGGGTCATCAGGTGCTATTGATAAGTACAGCTGTGTGTCATCAGCATAGCTGTGGTAGCTCACGTTGTGCCCTGAGATAATCTGACCTAACGGAAGCATGTAGATTGAGAATAACAGCGGACCCAGGATAGAGCCTTGTGGAACACCATATTGGATATCATGTGTCTTCGAGTTGTAATTCCCACAACTAACAAAATATTTTCTCCCTGTCAGGTAGGATTCAAACCAATTTAAGACACTGCCAGAGAGGCCCACCCATTGACTAAGGCGATTTCTAAGAATGTTGTGATCAATGGTGTCAAATGCAGCACTCAGATCTAAGAGGATGAGAACAGATAAATGGCCTCTGTCTGCATTTACCCGCAAGTCATTTACTACTTTAACGAGTGCAGTTTCTGTGCTGTGATTTGTTCTAAAACCTGACTGAAATTTATCAAGAATAGCATGTTTATTTAGGTGGTCATTTAACTGCATAATGACTGCCTTCTCTAGAACTTTACTTAAGAAGGGCAAGTTAGAGATGGGTCTAAAATTTTCAAGAGCGAGGGTCAAGATTATGTTTCTTAAGTAGGGGTTTAACTACAGCAGTCTTAAGACAGTCTGGGAAGACCCCAGTATCTAGTGACGAATTTACTATGTCAAGAACATTATCAATTAGCACGCCTGATACTTCTTTGAAAAACCTTGTTGGTATCGGGTCAAGGACGAGGTGGAGGGTTTTAATTGAGATATTATTTTTGTAAATCAGGTAAATCTATCCTAGTGAAAGAGTTTAATTTGTTTATAACAGGATGTTGGGGTTTAGGGGATCCTTAGTGTTGGGGAGATATACTATGTTATTTCTAATATCATTAATTTTTGATTGAAGAATACAGCGACAGCCTCACAGGTTTCACTGGAAGCACTTAGGAGGCATTCCTTTGAGCTACCTGGGTTTAGTAGGCGATCAATTGTTGAAAATAAGACTCTAGGATTACTAGCATTGTTATTTATAATATTAGAGAAATAGCAGCGTCTCTCAAGACGGACAGTGTTATTGTATTCTGTTATTTTGACTTTTAATATTTCGTGGTGGATAGTAAGTTTACTCTTCCTCCATTGACGCTCAGCTCTACGGCATGTTCTCTTTAAATCAGACACTCTTTGGGTCTTCCATGGTATACCAATGCTAGAAGATTTTTTCACTGTCTTTTCAGGTGCAACTATGTCAACAGCAGCTCTCACTTTAGAATTAAATCTTTCCACCTTACTATTTACATTGTCCTCGCTATTATAGCTGGCACTATAAACGGACTGATTGCTTAAAATGTTTGTAAGTTTTAAAGCTGCTGCGAATCAAAGAAGCGTTTTTAACAATATGCTTCTCATGAGTTTTTTTTATCATTATTTCTATATTAAAAGTAGAAGAAAATGGTCTGATAGACCAATATCAATGATCTGTTTTATATCAACTTTCAGTCCTTTAGTAATCACTAAGTCTAATGTATGACCTGCTTTATGTGTAGGCTGATTTATGAGTTGTCTCAAATCAAAAGAATCCAGGAGGTTCATAAATTCTTTTACTTTTAGATCACACTGATTATCTATATGAAAATTAAAGTCGCCAACTATTAGGAGTGTGTCATAATTAGTAATTAAAATTGACATTAAGTCAGAGAATTCCTCAAAAACGACGTTATATTTAGGAGGTCTATACACGGATAGTATTAGAACTTGAGAATCTCCATGAATAACAACGGCGAGATACTCAAAGGACTTGAACTTACCAAAACTGACATCTTTACATTTTAATCGCTCGAGTAAATGTTAGCCAATCCGCCCCCTTTTCCCTGGCGGTTTGAATGAGTAAAACTGTAATCCGGAGGCAGATTCGATTAAAACTGACGCGCATCTGAATTCAACCATGTTTCATTTAGTGCAATAAGATCTATTTTTATCACTAATAAGATCGTTGATAAAAACGTTTTGTTAGTTAAAGCTCTGACATTTAATAGTGCCATATTTAATGTTTCGAGGTGCAGAGATGAGTACTATGTGCGTATTGTTATTTGGAATAGGAACTAAATTATTATTATTAGCGCTCTGTGTATATTTTTGTTTAATCTGCGATCTGTTTTATAGTTTTAATACATTGTTCCTCTAAAATAGTGATTTTAATTAGATTATTGGAGTTTATGCCGTATTTCCTAGGTTTTCTACGTGCATTGAGATTGCTTATTACAGTATTAATGGTGTGAACTTTAACGGAAGACTCTATTAAACATTCATCATGTCCTGGCACAGCAGTATTATTTCGAAGGGGTTAAGAGCAGAGATAGATAGTCAAGAAAAACGAATTACCTTCATATAGGAAGTAAAAAGGTTAGGTTTGAATACACAATGGGCGGTTGGAAAATCGAGAGTACAGCTTATGAGAAGGATTTATGAGTCATAATGAACTCTAAGCTATCGACTTCCAGACAGTGTTCAGAAGCCATTAAGAAGACAAACAGAATGTTAGGTTATATAGCACGATGCATGGAGTACAAGTCCAAGGAGGTTATGCTCAACCTTTATAATGCACTGATGAGGCCTCATCTGGAGTACTGTGTGTAGTTTTGGTCTCCTGGCTAAAAAAAGGACATAACAGTGCTAGAAAAGGTCCAGAGAAGAACGACTAAGCTCATTCCAGGGCTACAGGGGTTGAATTATGAATTATTATTAAAAGAGCTGAGCCTATACAGTTTAAGCAAAAGAAGATTAAGAGGTGACATGATTGAAGTGTTTACACCACATTCCAAATAATTACGCAAATTATATTTAAGTGTCATAAAGATTAAATATTTTGTTTTTCAATTAAACTCATGGATAGTATAGTATCTCAGGGCTCTTTTGATCACTGAAATCAATCTCGGACACCTGTGATAATTAGTTTGCCAGGTAAGCCCAATTAAAAGAAAAACTACTAAAGAAGGATGTTCCACATTATTAAGCAGGCCACCATTTTCAAGCAATATGGGAAAGAAAAAGGATCTCTCTGCTGCGAAAAGCATGAAATAGTTGAATGCCTTGGACAAGGTATGTAAACCTTAGATATTTCACAAAAACTTAAGCGCGATCATCGTACTGTTAAGATTTGTGGCTGACTCAGAGCACACACGGGTTTGTGCAGATAAAGGCAAAATGAGGAAGGTTTCTGCCAGACAAATACATCGGATTAAGAGAGCAGCTGTTAAAATGCCATTGCAAAGCAGCAAACAGGTATTTGAAGCTGCTGGTGCCTCTGGAGTCAAGGAGCAGGATCCTCCACGTGATTGCAGTCATGCATAAACCTTCTATTCGGCCACCCCTAACCAATGCTCACAAGCAGAAATGGCTGCAGTGGGCCCAGAACTACATGAAGACTAAGTTTCAAACAGTCTTGTTTATAGATGAGTGCCATGCAACCCTGGATGGTCCAGATGGATGGAGTGGTGGATGGTTGGTGAACGGCCACCACGTCCCAACAAGGCTACGACATCAGCAAGGAGGTGGCAGAGTCATGTTTTGGGCCGAAATCATGGGGAGAGAGCTGGTCGGCCCCTTTAGGGTCCCTGAAGGTGTGAAAATGACCTCTGAAAAGTATGTGGAGTTTCTGACTGGCCACTTTCTTCCATGGTACAAAAAGAAGAACTGTGCTTTCCGTAATAAAATCATCTTCATGCATGACAATTCACCATCTTATACTGTAAGGGATACCTCTGCATCATTTGCTGCTATCGGCATAAAAGTATAGAAACTCATGGTGTGGCCCCGATCCTCCCCTGACCTCAATCCTATTGAGAACCTTTGAAGCATCCTCAAGCAAAAGATCTATGAGGTTGGGTGGCAGTTTACATCCATACAGCAGCTCTGGTAGGCTATTCCGACATCCTGCAAAGCAGAAACTCCAAAAACTCACAGGTTCAATGGATGCAAGAATTGTGAAGCTGCTATCAAATAAGGGGTCCTATGTTAATATGTAACTTGACCTGTTAAGAAGTTTTTGATTGAAATAGCTTTTGATTTCAGTAAATATGACCTCCTAATGCTGCAAATTCAACAAATGACCATTTTCAGTTCTTTACAACCTATAAAATGTTTTGAAACTCTGTTGTGCGTAATAATTTGGAACAGTGTCTTTTAATTTTTTATTTTTGAAAAACATACCGTCATCATTAGGAGGTTTGTTCAATAACATCCGAATTACACTCTAATGGTTGATGACTCAAAAATTATGCTGACTGCCACTTGCATCAACTATTTAGGAAAATCAGAGAAAAATATCATTTGCATAACAATTTGGAACGAGGTGTAAAATTATCAAGGGAATTAGTACAGTGGATTGAGACTGTTATTTTAAAATAAGTTCATCAAGAACACGTGGACACAGTTGGAAACTTGTTAAGGGTAGTTTTTAGGAAGTTTTTTTTTACACAAAGAACGATAGACACTTGGAATAAGCTACCAAGTAGTGCAGTAGACATTAAAACTTTAGGGACTTTAAAACTCGACTTGATGTTTTTTTGGAAGAAACAAGTGGATAGGACTGGCGAGCTTTGTTGGGCTGAATGACCTGTTCTTGTCTAGTGTTCTAATGTTCTAATATCAGTACGCATAATATTGTCATTATGATCAGCTAAAGTACCCTTCAAATGAAGTTTTTTTTTTCTTTTTTAACACATGCAATGTGAAAATCTGGCTGAAGCAATGATTGTCACACATTCCTGAAACAGATTGGAAATGGTTATAGACTACGTATGTGCGAAAGTTCCACACACGGCTGCTACAGCTCTGTGATGTTATGCTGACCTCACAAAGCATCATGAGCAGCATGGATTGCTGGGAAAAAATGTTTGCCTATGCTGACTGCACGGCGAAGTGTCATGAAAATATTCGGTGAATAAGGTCACCAGTGAACATATTCACTGTGAAAAAGGCTTTGGAGAATTTTGTCTCATGCAAATCAGACAGAGAGTAGAATATAAAGACATACTAGGTTACCATTTCACATTACAAAAGAGTTAAGATTAATTTAAATCAATAAAATTATTTCTTCTAGAGGGAAAGGGTGGATTGTATCTTACATATCAAAACAATTGCCATGCCCATTTTTCCTAACCATGATAGTAGATGAAATGCCTCTTAACATGCCTGCAAGTGGTTTAAAGAAGATTTTTAGGATATCAGCCTATTTTTGCATTTAACATTATACAGAAAACTTTTTATCCAAAGGAAAATAACATACATGCACATAAAAAAGAAAGACTGCATGCTCTTGTCAGTTTTACAGGTCCAGTCCAGTAGGTCTTTAGCTGATGCCATGGTAAAAAAAAGTCAAACCAAACTGTCTCAATCAAGCTGCAGAAGATATCTAAATATTGCAAATAACAAAAATCAGTTAAGAACAAGCTACACACTTTATTCAGATTATTCATGTAACAGAAATTAAAACTTATTATTATAAGCTATAAACATTTGAACATGTCTCTTTCTTGTTAAAGCTTTTGATTTAGAAATAGGAGATCCAAATTTTTATTGTGCAGTACATTAAATTCAAGAGAGCATGTACTCTTTATATATATAAAATCTCAAAAGCACTTAATATGCAACATAGAAAAGTAGCCTCCCTCAAACCATAAATCAGCAGAATGTTTCCAGAATGAGGGTAACACTTGAATTGTCAGGACTTCTGTATTAAACTCAAGTTTGAAATGGCCTTTCTGTAAAATGTGTCAACCACGGTTCTATGTTCTTAGTACACAATCTCTCGTGGTAGAAGTACATGAAAGTGGTTTGTTTTCTAGAACAGATATTCAAAAGAAAAAAAAAACTTAATTTTTCCATGGTGGGCCACCCACCTCTCCAGAAAGCAATGGCCAGGGTGTAGCTTTCAAAAACATACTTTTTTAACACGTGGTACAACATTGAATAATTGCACGGCTCAAGCTAGTCTGTCATAAGATAGACATTAAAATGCCATAAAGACTGCAATGCCAAATTGTAATCCCCACTGTGAGCACTGAATAATACTGACAGACTTTCTTTCATCCACATTTGTAGATCAGACATGATCTAACCAAATCAATGAGCCTGAACTCATTGCTCAGAAAGTTTGTATATAGTTACTCAAAATGTAAAAGGCAAAATGGTAAAAAAAAAAAGCAAACGACAGCAAAAAGGCAGGCCCTAAATATACTCAAAATATCTGTATTTTATTAAATGAAATCAGGCACAAATTCTGCTGTAATTTCAGACAACCTCACTGGATTAGACATTGTTTACTTCAGAGATGTGTTAAAATCACAGCAGTATGATATGAGACCAAGTTACAAATATGAAGCAGATCATAACCTGGGTATTGATGTACAGTAAACCTCATTACTTAAAAGAAGGGGGGGTCCAAGAACAGGTCCAAGATTGGACTTAGCATCCTGTTTTGTCTTTTTATCTTTTTTAACAAAAATATAACGTTTTGGAACCTTTAAAATTTTGAAAGCTGTTTTAAGTTTAAATAATTTAAACAGACATTTCAAACAGTGCTCCTTTTACAAGATTTAAATATTTGTATTGGCAATTTAAAGACTGCCAAGTATACTGCTTGGAAATAATGACTGCCGACTTGTGAGTGCTGGCTTCATGTCTCTGCTGTTGGACTGAAATAAGTCAGATGTTCTTGATAAACTTATATTTTCCTTTTCTTGCTTAGAAAGCTGACTTCTTCTGTCTCATATTAAACCTCCATTTTAGTGTCTATTTAATCATTAATGGTGCCATGGGTGAGCCTAACCTATTCTGCTAGAATGGCAAAAACATGCACCAACTGACCAGCTCTTTGCAGAGTAAACACAAAGACACCCGTTCACATACAAAGCAATTTATCATCACCAAGTCATGGAAATCATAAGAAACCACAAAGGAAACTCAATTAAATGTTCTGAGTGTCATGTAAATGATAGACCAACTGCATGTGCACCGTGAAAGGTAAGAGTTATCTGGCATGTCTCGGTATCTCCCTTCTGTCCCAGACTTACACATTTTTGTAATTATGACCTCTTTCTAAATATTGTATTCTGGTTGAATCATTATTGTTTGAAAATAAATCTGATTTCAAGCTGCCAACAATCACAGGTTTGTTCTGCTTGGGGCTAACTTAATGAATGCAGTTTTGTGAATTAACTTAAGTATACCAGATTTTAGATAATGTGCAATGTACTGGGGATGTATGTAGTGTCTCCAGAATAAAAAACTCAAAATATTTACATCTATTAAAGTATGAGTATTAAATTTAGTGAATACTTCTACCAAAATGATGCCTCTCTTCAGGCTGCCTCCTTTCCTCTCCTCCCGAGCTCCGTCCTTCTCCGCTCCCGACTCAAGCCTATGAATGGAGGGAGGCAGCCCCTTTTATAATCACCCGGACGTGCTCCAGGTGCCTCCTGATTAACCTCCACCTGCACTCCCCAGTGTACCAGCTGCGCACCCGGATGTCCCTGGTCGTCTTTCCCCCAGCACTTCTGGGAGTGGCGGAAGTGCTGAGGACCAGGGCTATCCAGGCATCGGGGCGCCCCCTGGTGGTGACCATAGGCACCTATAGGGTTGAGCTTCCAAGTTCAGTTCCCGTGGTTTCCAAAGCCACCAGGGCGGTCGCCCCCTCGTGGCCTGGAGGAGGCGTAATCCCTCCTCCGGTCCTTCCGGGCATCCCAGCTGGGTGCCACCCCCAGCCGCTTGCCACAATAGATAGATAGATAGATAGATAGTGTGGAGGATGGCCGGCCGTTTATCCCGGCCAATACCCCCAAGCCACCAGGAGGAGCCCTCCTTGCAGTATGGAGGTCCCCAGAAGACCAGCAGGACATCTTGGACAATGTAGTCTTCATGCGCAGCCCTGCTGGATGCCGTGGAGGCCACTAGGGGATGCTGCAGGGAAGAACAATAGCTATTTTCCCTACGACCCGGAAGCACACGTGGACAAGAGGAATGACGTGCTTCCGGGGTGAAGAAAAGAACTTTTACCTGACCCGGAAGTGATTGAGGATCACATGGACTGGGGATTGAGAACACTTCCGGGTCAGGGAATATAAAAGGACTGTAGGAGCTTCCAGATGGCGAGCTGAGCTGGGTGGAAGGGTGGCAACGCGTCTGGGAGCTGGAGGATTGTATTTGTAGTTATTGTGATTGTTTATGAGTATTGTGGTGGAGAGTGTGCTTTGTGCACTGTGGTATAAAAATAAAGTCAATCTGAGGACTTTTACCTGGTGTCTGGAGTCGTGGACAGGGGTTCAAGGGAGCGAGAGCGCCCCCTATCTACCACAATAGATAGATAGATAGATAGATAGATAGATAGATAGATAGATAGATAGATAGATAGATAGATAGATAGACAGGCAGACTGTGGTCCGAACACACACCAGAAAATCACCCCACAAAATCATAAAATTGTAACACTATTATGTGATTTTTTTCATGATTCGATTTCGTGGTGCTCAACAGTGACTGTACACGACAACAGAACGCTGTGTAGGGGAGGGCACAGTGCACTGGTAAGGTTGCCACCAACTGGTACACACAGTCAGTCGAATTGAACCCAAATCATGCATCAGACGTTACATGGGCTTGTGACGACTTGGCGAATAAAATGCAAAAATTACCGATAACAATATTTCAACCTACCTACATGTATTCTGTAACAACAGATGTTTATTGTTAATAAGTAGACAAGTTTTATTATTTGATTATTAAACTTTACTTTATTTGCCTACCTAGTAATTTTTATGGTATTATAACAAACAATTTACAATGGGTTGGATGTGTTATTTCTTAAAATAATTTAATAAGTTAACATAAGTTAAAATACTTTTTAACAGCAGCGGTATAAGAAGCACAAAACTGTATCACATAATTTTTTGCTCATGATATTGTTATAATTACAACATTGCTAATACTAGAAAAACAAATTGTTGCTTATTTATTATTTTTTTATTCTAGCATGGCTTCAACCCTGTCTCAAAAGAAAACAGAACTCAAAAAAATGAAAGAAGAGTGTTCAATGAAAAATGGACAGATTAGTACTTTTTTGTCGAGACAAATACTAAGGCATTATGCTTAATCTATGAGAAAACTGCGTCAGTTTTCAAAGACTACAATTTGAAAAGGCATTATATGCAAAATTGTGCTGCCAAATTTGACATGTATTAAGGAAAATGTGGTAAAGACAAAAGTGCAAAACTGAAAAAGTCTGTCATCTCAACAATTTTTTTTTTTAAGTTACAACCCAGACAGACTCTATTATAAAGGCTAGTTACAGTATGTGGTAGCAAATCTGATTGCCAAAAAAATCAAAAACTTTTACTGATGGCAGATATAATTTGTCCTGATAAAAAAAAAAATCATATTTCTAAAATCTATTAGTCTCATCACATTATAGCCAGCAAACTGAACTAAGAGAAAAATCTGTTGAAAGAGGTTTTGAGAAAAAAGCTGCTAATTTCAAATTTTATGTTTTGGCAATAGATGAAAGTAATGATTCTACAGATACAGTTCAACTTGTCATTTTTATTAGCGGTATTGATAAATAAAATGTCCCTAAAGAAATGGCTTCTTTGATGCCATTAAAAGACACAACTAAATCTCTTGATTTGAACGAAGCAGTACACATTACATTAAAGTGATTTTCTTTAACCATTGTCAACATATGTGGTATAGCTACTGAAGGTGCCCCAGCAATGGTTGGTAAAAGAGAGAGACTTATAAAATGAATAGAAGACAATGTAGTTGCCACCGGTAGCTCATGCTTGCTGAAGTACCACTGCATTGCACATCAAGAAAAGTTATGCGCAAAAGCTTTAAAATGGATAATATCATGCAAATTGTCACCAAAGCTGTGAATTTCATAAGGTCCAAAGGATTGAATCATCGTCAATTTCCAGAAGTTGGATGTATGGATGCTGATTTTAGGGACATAAAATGCTGGGGTAAAATGCTGAAAAGATTTTATGTTTTGCGAAATTAAATCAAGTCATTTATGGAATCAAAAGGAAAATTTGTTCTGGAACTTCAAGATGAAAAATGGCTCACAGATTTAGCATTTTTGGTGGATTTGACTGTCTATTTAAATGAGTTTAAACATGCGTCTTCAAAGTGAAAACCAACTTATCAATGTGGTTTTAAACTATAACAGCATTTAAAATGAAACTTAAATTATGGCAAATGGTTTTATGCATTCTATGGTGGGCTGGCGCCCTGCCCGGGGTTTGTTTCCTGCTTTGCACCCTGTGTTGGCTGGGATTGGCTCCAGAAGACCCCCATGACCCTGTAGTAAGGATATAGCAGGTTGGATGATGGATGGATGGATGGATGGATGGGGTTTTATACATTTTGATATGCTGGCTAAACACAGTCATGTGAAAAGTGGAAAATATGCAGCCTTGTGTTTCGTTCTAATACAGGAATTTGAAAACAAGATTTCTGGAAAAATCATCAATATATTGATATATATGTGACTCCATTTTCTGTCAACATAAATACACTACCTGCAAATTTTCAAATGGAACACATAGAGTTGCAATTAGACATTCAACTCACAGGAAAATGTGATTGTGTCCCTTTGCTGGTCTTTTATATACAGTATACTGTATGACCAGAGAAAAATACCCCTTGCTTCACAATCACACCTTATTCAAATAATCGCTTTTTGTCAAGACATACTGTTGTGAGCAACTACTTTCAAGGATGAAGCACACAAAGAGTAAAATTAGTACAAAAATATCTGACAAACACCTTGAGAACTCACTGAGAAGTGCAACTATTTCATCAAAACCATAAGAAAGTTTGGAAAAAATTCAGTGAATTATATTGTAACATGAATATAGGGAGCACAGTAACTCATTGAATATTATTAGCATATTAGGCAGGATCCGTTCCTTCTAGGTACATTAGACAATGGAAAAATACTGGAGGTTAACATATGGAATTTAATTTGACTTATAAATTGAACTTTATAGTTTTGATTGTGGGAAGGAACTTCAGGACTGATGAGTAAACAAGATAAGGACAAATGTGACAGTCCCATTTGGGTCACAAGATAACTGTCGTGTTGTAACTACAGTATTTTTGTACTAATTAATTCCATTTGCCATTTTCAAACAAAAGCATACTTTATATTTTACAGTTTTGTTACTGGTAAATATTTATTTTTGATTAGATTTTACCTTGAACTGGATTACACAGGTTTGATAACAAGTGGATGGGTCTGACACCTTTTGTTGTTGAACATTCTGATAATAATGTAAAATACAATAAACATCACACTTTTTATAAAGCTACATTTAATATATTGCAGGAAATTATAAAGCATAAACAAAACCATGGGGAATTAGAATAATACAGTCTAGTAATAATTTTGAAACAAATGCTGAGTCATTTCTAAAAAAAATGATTGAGTACAATAATAAAAGCACTTAGCTATTGGTGCCCTGTCAAGTGACTGGCCCTGCCTTGCGCCCTGTGCTTGCTGGAATTGGCTCCTGCTGCCCCACAACCCTAATAAAGGATAAAGTGGATTTGGAAGATGGAAGGATAGATTTGGCTACTGTTTATTTAAATAACAACATGCAAGTAAATGAATGAGTTTCCCTGTATTTAAACTTTTTTCATCAAGCTCACACTAAACATGTCCATTAGAAAAGTAAACTTCTTGATTGTTCTCTCAAGTACTCTCATTCATAGAGTTACTTACTGCCTACCTCTAAACCGCTTGCCTTTACTACAGTGAAAGTTTTTTTCTGTTTATATTATATTTAAAGGACCTTTTAATACAATACAGAATTGTTTAAAGAGCCATCAATGAATGAGAAAATAGCACCAACTGATGTGGGCATTATTAAACGAAAATCTGTAGTACTAGGGTGTTGTACCATGTTAGCCATTATGGATGTAGTGAGGTCAAACAAAATGACACCTTTTATTGAAGGGCCTCGAAAGCTTACATATTGTAATATTTATAGTTGGCTAATAAAAGATGTCATTTTGTTTGACATTGCACTATAAACAAGTATCCCAAATCTTGAACGAACTACATTTTAAATATGCATCTAGGTACCATTAGAGGCATAAGCCGAATAACTCAAAGTTAAATTGGTTATTTCTTATTAAAGAGCGTTAATTGTAGTATTGTTATATATTAAAGTTAGGAATTTATGCTTCTAAGTTTTTTTTGCTATTTTTCAGCTTCAGTCATCATTGTTGAAGGCATCCATCGATTTTCTTTTATGTTTTATTCTTCAGTCTTTAAATTTCCCCAAATGCTTTTATCTTTATTAAAGATTTTTTTTACATTATGTTGTCCACCAAAAGAGCAAAACAAACAGGAAACCTTCATGGAAAACCATGGCCACGCAACAAACTTAATTAACTAAGTGTATTTAATGAAAATGAATCCAAAAAAGAGATACTGTTTAATTAAAACAAAATAATTAAAAACGGAAAGGTGTCAGTTGAAGGCAAAAAAAAGGGAAAAGAAAGTAAAGGGTACAAAGAATCAAAGAAAAATACAAATAATTCCACAAATTTAAAAAAAAAATCTAATTAAAGTTACTAAACAAAATAAAACATAGAAAGGCATTCTATTAAAGGCAAAAATGGGAAAAGATAAAGGGTACAAAACAGGAAAAAGAAGAATAAGTACAAATGGAAATAAAACTAATTTTCAAAAAAATCAAAAATATTACAAAAGAGTCCAAAACAATAAAGCCAATCCAAATTTAAAGACTAAATAACCGAGGCAAAAATTAGAAACCAGAAATGAAAGTACAAAATGGTCAAAACACAAACACCCTGGATTAGGAGAGGACCATGAGAGAAGAAAGAAAAGCTTCTAACCCGTTGGGACCTGTGCCCACCACCAGGGGGTGATGTAAACCTCGAGGGACTTGGAAAACTGTCACTTCCGCCACACCAGGCAAGATGGCGGATGAACGTGCCAGGGACGCCCGGAGTACTTCCGGGGCAAAGGGCAGCACTTCTGCCACACCAGGAAGTGCTGCCGGAAGGCCGTCATCAGCCACCTGGAGCACATCTGGGCGGGAATAAAAGGGGCCGCCCTCTTACACTCGAGGAGCTAGAGTTGGGAGTGGGAGCTGGACGAAGCTCCCAGGAGAAGAGTAGAGGCGGATAAAGACTGCGATAAGAAGGTTTATTGGGGAGATTTATTGCTGAGTGCATTGTGTGGTGTTTTGGACTGTATTCTTGTACTTAATAAACGTGTGGCTTTGGATAAAGATGTGGTTTCCGACTGGTGGTGTCCGGGCAAGTCTCACACCTGGTACCTGTTAGGTAGCCTGCCAATTAACTGTCATGGAAAAGGTTGCATTTTTCTTCCTCCTGCATTGGAGCTGTTGTATGTTGCCTCTCTTGGGCACCCTGGCTGACATGTTAACACTGTCTCTCTATTAACTGGGGCTTGGTCATGGTTTGCTCCTGATCATGATCATCTTGCTGCTGTCCTTGCCCTTGGCAATCTCTTGAAAGATAGACCCTTTCACACAGTTGAAATAAAAACTGTGTTTATTAAACAGTATATAAAAGCAGGCAACAATATACCATAACCTATCTTATAATTATTTAATGAGATCCCAATTAAATGTTTTAGCTTGGAATCTTCCACTACAGTCTCAAATAAATGTCATTTGCATTAACTGTACAAACTATATTCATGCATTGTTCAATTTCTTTTACTCTTTATAACTCAAATTGCTTTACAATACTGTTCAGCATAAAATTAATAAACAAATTCAAGCTCAGATGATTGATAACATGCTTCACTTCATTCCTTTTCCATAAATGCCTGTATCCCCATCCACAAACAAAGCAAAGGACCTACTACTTTAAAGTTAGACTGCACCTTTTACATTTAAGTTAACGGCCTCAGATGGCTTCTGCAGAAATCTCTATATTCCAGGCTGCAGAAGCAATTAGTCTTTATTTTATGTTGTCTTTTCTTGTGAACACTATCTTAAAGCATTTTAAAATGCAGTACAGTAATACAGATTGTAACAATTGGAATACTGGCATCTTAAATTAGTTTCAGATGGTCATGCAGTGAGCTAGATTGGGATTTAATGTCCATGATCCCTAACCACTGGGCTGTAATGCTGTAGGAAAAGCAGATTAGGTGTTGAATGGAATGTTTATCTTACTCTTCAAGACAGCAAAGTTATTTTATATAGTAATTATAAATGATTAGTTTTCAGTAGTGTAAGTTGATGAATGGAATATGAACAATGGGTGCTGCTAAATGTTTCAAAAATGAATCTGAACAGAGATTCATCTGTGTACTCCAGAATCATTTAGGCAATGCTTTGTAGTTTTGTAGACACATTAGAGATGTGCTAAAGGGAGGAGTAGGAAGAATTGCAAACATCCAAATGTATTGCAGGCATATTGCATAAAGGTATCTGCCAAATAAAAAAAAATTAAAAAATACTAAGTGAATTTATTTATTAGGGGACAGATACATACACATTGGATCATATGGGTAAGCATTACCCCACCCTATTAGAGTTTTCAAGGGAATATACTGTGGACCTGCAATGTTCTGCTTGCAATGGTTTCATAAATCTTCTTTGTTCTGAGATGTTCTGACATTCTCACTAATCATGGAGCCAGAGAATGACTACATGTTGCATGTTGATTAGCACATTTAAGAATTTCACTGTAATCTGTGTACTTTATGTGACAATAATAACCCTAGAAAACTATAAACCAATAAATAAATGTGTGACATATCAAACATCTGAGTTTAACTGTTATTGTGGTGTCAAGTTTGCATGTTTTACCCATGTTTAATGTAATTTTCTTCTCACACTCAAGTGAGTTTTAGGTTAAGTGGTGACTCATCAGTAGTTACCAGCTTTTTAAGTGCACAAGCCCACTTTCAAAAAACAAACCCTACTTACTCATTATTTTGTACTACCCATAGGAATGAAAAATCCAAAAAGAGATCTGTGCTCGTAGACCACAAGATCAAAAAGAAATAAAATGGAGACTTGTTCTTTTTACTCACGCTTCTCATAATCCCCCGGGATTCTCACAAGGGTCTCCTCCCGAGTTTCGGCAAAGATCTCAGCAAAGTTACACGATGGGCTTAGATCGTCCAAATAGTGTCTTGACTTTTTTTTTTTTCTTTTGCAATTTGAAAGTTTGCATTATACGCTCAGTAAAATAGAGTGAAATGTATGAAGCATTAAAACATTTTACTGTAATTACAAAACTTTCGTTTTTGCTTCTACTATTAGTTGCTCTAATTTATATTGCTGTTTACCAGTTAGGTCACAGGTGTCAAACTCCAGGCCTGGAGGGCTGCAGGTTTTCTTTCTAACCCTTTTCCTAATCAGTGTCCAGTTTTCACTGCTAATTAACTTCTTTTCCCTCTATTTTAATAGCCCTGTTTTTAAGGATTAAGTCTTAAGTATTAAATGACAGCCAAACAGAAATGAGACGTGAAACGAGCCAACAGATGACCAGCTAAATTGGGGTTTCAAACTCCAACCGTTTCTTTAATGAGAAGCTGATTCTTGCTGTTAATTAATCCCCTTATTCAAATCTATGCCTTGATGCTGCTCTCTTTTTGACACAGCAGACATTTCCAAAACTGTTGATATTCTGTTTTTTTCTAAGAACTCCTAAAATGTTTTGGTAACCTGAGGGATCAACCTTACTGAGACCTTCATCTTTATTTTAAGATTTTGTTTGATGGGTACAGGTGAGCTGGTCATGTCCTGCTTGTTTTATGTTTCATTACTGTCCAGTTGCTAATTAAGGAAAAAACAACTAAGGGGCCTGAGTCAAGCTAATTAAAGTTGAGCATCAAAAACTGTTTACTAATTAAGAAGATGGTTAGAATGAAAACCTGCAGCCTCTGCGGCCCTCCAGGAATGGAGTTCGACACCCCTGAGTTAGGTCATACTAATTCTAGAAGAAAAAATAGGTAGTGTGGCATGGAGGTTAAGACTTTAGATGTCAATCCCTCGGGTTGTGGATTCAAATCTCACTATTGACACCTCTGTGTAACTATGGGCTTTTCACTTCATCTGCCTGTGTACTGTATCAACTGCCTAAAAAAAGTAAACCAATTGTATCTCAAATGTTTTAAGAAAACTTGCACAAAAACATCAGTCCAATACAAAGAATGAAGTGTTGATAGAGATTAAAACAATACTAGAATGAGATCTCACAAAATAAAATATGATTTTTAAACTAGATTCTCAATTTTGACTCTTTTTACCTCAGTTGTATCTCATATCTCCTTTTAGGGGAAACATCGGTGACAATGTTGATTCTTAAATTGAAGTATAACTAAGATTCACTTTTAAATCTCCTGAGCCATCAAATTTTGAGCAGTAATATTTTCTTATGGGTACAGACTGTGACACTGCGTATGAACCTTATACATATTCAGATAATAATAATAATACAATGAAATTACTAACCTTCTGTTAAAGGTCTTCAGCATTAAACAATGAAAAGCCTACATCTGATAGTGAAAGCCTAACCTCTTCTACCTTCTCCTGCAAAATCTAATCAATTTTAATTGAAAAAAAACTATCTGGAGGCAACTATAGGGCTTGAGTAATTTTAATTCTACTTCAGACCAGAGGACGGTGGGGTGTGCTGACTGTCTCTCTCAGTTCCTTGCAGACCATTCTCGGGAAATCCCACTGGGTTCTGAGGCTGTCACTTCCGCCTCCAGCACCCCTGAAAACGTCACTTCTGCTTAAGGTGCCTATGATGACGTCACTTCCTTTTTTTTTTAACAAAAAAAAAAAAAAAGGTGCCTGTGATGATGCCACTTCTGGTGGATGTGACGATGTCACTTCCGGTCCCCCAAGAGAGAGAGAGAGAGAGAGAGGTAACTTCCGGTTCCAGCATCAATGACACCACTTCCTCCACCGGCCTTTAAAGTTGCCATCTTATATCCACAAATTCAGTTCTGTATGGACTCAGTCCTGTACACAACTCTCTTGAATTTCAACCTTCTGCAGTCAGGGCATATTATACAGGTGACTGCCCCAAACCTTTATTATGTTTGTTGGTCATTTTTCTGACAATGCTTACAATAAAATATTTTATTATGTACAATATTATGTACAACAAACAATACAATGTTTGAAAACAAAAATTCTCTAAATTCAACATACCTGTCTGTGTTGAAACAACAATGAACAAATAAACCACTTTCAAAAAGACTCAAAAAATGACATAAACCACATTGCTTGATATAAGCACAGCCTCCAGAAGGAAGGTATGAATGAGCTTCTGTGAGAAGAACATCCCATACCAGCTACTGAAAAGGCCTGAGGAACCTCCTCAGTGCTTGATGTTACTTTAAACTTTTCGTATTTTAAAATAAAAAAACATCTAAAATGTACATTGTCACATTCATCTTCACAAAGACTGAGTGCATTCATGCACCATCAAGTTTAGATAAAGGATGCATACATTTAAAAAAAAACGTATCCATCGATCCATCTAAATAATATAAAATATTGGGAACAGTGCAGAAACTTAAATTCTGCAATAGGTACACCTTCGCTAAAAATCTTTTTAAAACTTTTTATAGGAAAATTAATAATTTTGTCCACCTTGCAAAACTGTTAGAAAAAAGACACTTGAGAAATGAAAAAAAATGTATTTTATTTTTCTCAAAAGCTGTTGAAGGGACAGAAAACTGCAAATCAGAACAGCAGGAGCCTCAGTTCACTGTAGCGAAGGCAGGAAACAGGCCATCTCTCATTTTTGTAGCAATTTTATGTATGACTCTTGTGAAAATCCATTTAATGTTTGGACCTTGAAATGCTGGCTGCAGACGGGACAAAGTCTCCTCTTCAGAGTAGAAACTGAGACTTGCTTTTTCGAACAACTGTTAAGCTGGGCATGAATCTATTGGGCTGTGAAGCATCCATCACACAATCTGGTGACCCTCAGAAACTTGCCTTCTGATTGGGTTGTGACTTTGCGTCTGCCAGTTTCCAATTGCCTTTGGATTGTGCGTAACACTGTATTCACTGACATTTTGATTTTTTTGGGCAATTTCTTTAAATGAAAGGCTTACATTTCTAAGGCAATAATGCACTGCCTCATTTAATTTGTTAATTGCAGTTTTCTTGCCATTGTCAATAGGATATTGTCCAAGTAGTACTTCAGAGGATGTATTAACACAGTGCATTCCAACTTTGTTTAATACAGACAGTTGAGACTTCTGTGCAAATTGTTTGCATGAACTTGCAAGGTGTAATTCACTTTAATTGCTGCAGAATATATTAGTTTTTTCCCTGAAAAAAGTCAATTTTTAATATATATACATATATATACTAGTGACTAGGAGCCCGATCGAATCGGGCTACAAATTCTACATTTGTGAAATCCATACTTTCTCTGTAAAGAATTATTTGTTTTTTTAAGTACTTGAAATGATTTTGTTATCATGGCACTGATTTGTGCTTAAAATAGACCTTTTTGGCTGATGTAATGAAGAGCTGCTTGTTTAAACGGGGCTGCGAGATGTGACCTCAGTTCTTCGGCGCACTTCATTTGATTTTTTCCGGCAAAAAAATTTTCAAAACAAACCATATTTTACAACTCTAATCAGAGACTGAGTAATAATTATGTTGGCATGGTCATTTTAGATCTGAGATCGGCTAAAATTTAAATAATGACCGTTGTTAATACCCAGCTGTCATTACTCAGTTTGCCAATAGATGTCAGAAGGACGGATTCCAAAACTGAACTGCCCAAAGATAGATTTTGATGTACCAAGCAAATGGTGATACGTTCTAAATTACTTACAGTTCCGGAGCTGTTGAAGGGTTTAAGTCAGTCGACGATGTTAGTCCTGGAAAGTACGCCCCACCAAACCAATGTTCCAAAAAACAACCAAACTTACTGTTATCTGCTCAAACCAACACCGACTTACTCTTACCGTCCAGCGGCGTCACTGAAGCATTCAAACATTCTTAGCCAATCATGCAGTACTATGTCTGCGTTTGCCACGTTATGTTCTAATTACAGAGGCAGAGTCCCATTGCATGGTTCTAACTTGTATTGAGTCGAGGTATTGACACAAATACCAAACATATGGGGTATTGACGCAAACACCATACATACTGATAGTATCAAATTATATATAAGGATTAGAGAGAGACATCACAAACAGATCCATGCCTGTAATGCAATTTAAAGCACAATTCAAACCTACCTGTTATTTATTACCTGTGGGGGGCCATAGCCCCGCCTGGGGTTTGTTCTTGCCTTGCGCCCTGTGCTGGCTGAGACTGACACCAGCACACCCCCGTGACCCTGTCTTAGGATATTGTGGGTTGGACAATGACTGATTGACTGACTGTTATTTATTATTGAATATTTTTGCCACTTGCTAAATGCCCAACTGGGTTTAGAATGCTACTGCACCTTAAAAAGTAATTTAGATACTTGATAATAAATTTATGCATAAACGTCTTGGACATTTCACTAATTGAGACAATGGCACCTACTTCTCAGCTGAGCTAAAAAGAACCATAAATACACTCAAATGATTGCTTTGCCTTATATATTTTCTTTGAATGTAAACTTTTGCTACTTTTTTCATGTTTATGTTTTACATTTTTCTGTGTTTTGAAGCTGTCAGTTTTTTTTCTTCATGAAAGTGAATAGCGGTGCAATCTTTTAGGTCTCCTAAAACTAATCCAAAATCTGACATTTTGGGTGGTTTAAAAATATTTCCCTGAAATAACTTTTAAAGGCATGTCTCCGGTTTTTCAAAGACCTCACACATGTAGAGACAGGCAATTATTAACAAATGTAAACAATTTTTTTGAATCTCTTAAATCTGATCCATTTTTTCTTCTAAGGCCATGTTTATGTTTTGTGGTAAAGCTTCAGGCAGGAAGCTAGCAGGAGAAACAAAGGACTGAAATGAAGTTTCAAAGAACTAGACAGAGCTCCTAAAATTGTGGTAAATTATTAAATCATAAAGGCGGGTCCTTAATTATCTGAATGCAAATAACCACTAAATTGAACGTAAATATTTCTTGTAGGTAAAACTGAGTGATAAAAGTTATTCTTTTATTTTTTCTTTCATCAGATAGGTGTAATCATTTGTATGTTTTACCACTCCATATGTATTATCTGAACAAATCGTAAAGAGTAGATCAGATGACAGCCTTGTGAACACTTGGTAATGAAAGTAATTTTTTCTCATGAACTGTGATTAGAGAAGGTCAAGAGTGAAGGCTGCTTTGTATTCTTGATTGAAAAGTTGTGGTCAAAACCTAAGCCTCTGTCAAAGATGGGAAGCCTATGGCCAGCTGCTCTAATGATTGATCAAAGGATAATTTTCAGCCTTCTGACTCATCTGTAATCTTTGCATTGCAATTATTGGAAACGTGTTTTTCACAAAGGAATCACTATTGGTTTCACTACCTTGGAATTATCTTTCAGCTGAACATGTTACAAGGGGAAACTATTAAAAACTTACATAGAATTTATCTGTTTTTAAAAATCATGAGTTAAAAAATAACAGTCTTATTAGTTTGCTTTGTTTATCTAAATACAACTAAAAGAGAAAGATAGCAAAATGAAATCTAAAAGCAGACATAAATCTGCTTAAATATTCATTTTTTAACTCTTAACTCTTCCTGATATCTTGTATGAAGTATCTCTGTTTATGTACACATACATTTTGTGAGTACCTTTTTATAACATACTGCTCAGTGGATCTTGGGTTATACAATTTTTAGTTGTTTTTTGATTAATTTAATGCATGTGTTATCAAGGACTAAATGCTCTTGCCTGTCAGGTCCTGGGAGCCAAGTTCGATTTCTGTTGAGGTATTGCGCAGAGTTCAAACCATTGTGCAAAACACCCCAAAATTTCAATCTTGGACTATAGAATATTGAATAAATTAGACATGTAGAATCGTTTTACTTAGGAAATGTATTGTGAATTGTATGATATACACAATCTGCAAACAAAAGCCTTGCTACCTTAAGTATCTGACCAGCATCTCACAGATCAGACAGTTTTTAATGATAAATTTGCACTGACACTGAGCATGCAACTCTAACATGGCTATTTCATCATGAGGCCTAAGGTAACTGAATTGTTCTAAAACAATTTGCCACCCTGCCAGAGATCA
Organism: Polypterus senegalus; assembly: GCF_016835505.1. Classification (NCBI taxonomy): domain Eukaryota; kingdom Metazoa; phylum Chordata; class Cladistia; order Polypteriformes; family Polypteridae; genus Polypterus; species Polypterus senegalus. The sequence continues at coordinate 22,380,344 of NC_053161.1, read as the reverse complement.
GCACTGCAGCATTAATTAGTGTAGAGCACTGATGGCAGAAGGAGACCATTTTCAGCGTAAAGTAGTATCACTATGCTAAGTGAATATGGTTGGTATCAAGGTATCAGCAATCTTCATCACTTTTTGCTTCCCACTGTCACACTCTTCACCATCACTAGTAACTATATAGTCTCCACTCTGAAAGTCTACACCCTGAATCCTCCTGAGGCTTATCAAAGGATGTGCTTTTCTTCCATGCCAGATGGCCTACAACTGCTCAACCATGTAGCCCTGTCCCACCTGTGAAGTACTTACAGAGAGCTGCATTCCTGCCCAGCCTGTGAAGTGCTTCCTCCTACAAGACTTTCTCACAATCTCATTAATGGTACTGAGTGATTTATAACACAAGAACATCCTTTTAAAATGTTATTTTCAGGGACCAAGCTTTCAGGGGGTTAATTAGGGAGTTAGTGAGTGTGCCCCACAGGGGACAGATGCTCATGATTCTGGCTTACACCCACTGCTCTGGTTTCCTGCATTACTCTAATGGAAAATAACAGCTTCAGAAAACAGATGAAGTGATGTTTCCTTAATCCCAAAATCAGCAGTGGTTACAGATTTTATTAAATTGCACAACTTCCTGACTTTCATGAAGCTTTTCTACACAACCTGACCCCTTTTCACCTAACAGCATTGCTTTAAGTTGAACTTATTCCAAAAAATATCAAACACATTGAATATTTTAAGATGGATGAACTGTACTGGGTCTTTCTGACCTGTGTGTTACAAGAAAACACCATACTGAGCTGGGAAACAGGTTTATTCATTTTCATTTATACCTAAGTATAACATGAAACACATATCCATTACTTGTACTTCCTTAAGATGGGTGCAGATCTGTAATACAATCTTTAAATAATTCCTCACATGAACAATCTAGACGTGGAAGAAAATCCACAGAAAGTCCAGAGCAGTGCTTGATCTATTAAGAGATTTCACAGTTTTTTTACAGACTGTCTAAAACCTTGGTAGTCTGAGAGAGAGAGAAGGCTAAAGAATTCAAAGTCATAGTTTTTCACTCTTTCTACCTCCCACTCCAGTACAGTTGGTGACAGTAATGCATCTTAAGTTGGTTTACCAACTGCCATTAAACAAAAGAAGAAGAAGAAGATTCAAAAGTATTACTTAAAGATATTTCAATCTGGTTAACTTATTAAGCGTTCATCTACTTAATTAAATAATCAAAATTTGGTTGTTCCTTTGTGAAGGAAACTGCTAGTAATGATTCTGGCAGGAAGATATTATCCGGATCATTATTGTCCTTAATCTGGTTGTAACTGTCTTAAAATGGCATCTGCCTGACAGTTCTTTTCTGTTGACCTATATGAAATGACAAAATGTAATCAAGTAAATGAAAGTTATCAACTTGCCTATCTAAAATTGAGTCTGAGTTAGTTTTTTTTTTATGATTCATATGTACAACAAAAAGTGTACTTACCCTTTGTAACTAATGTTTCCATTCTTATAGCCAAAGGTTTTCTATTTCCAACATACCCTTGTTTAGCAGAATTGAGTTTCCTCAGAAATGTCAGAATCAGGAATCTCTGGAAAGTACTGTCCACACCAATGCTTGATGCATCTACTTTAATTTCACACTGTAAGGAGAGTCAGGTTGATGTAATATTGGTGCAGTGGTAAATCTTTCTTTTAATAGTTCAGATGAATGCTGAGCTTCCAAAGTTAATGCAAATTGAAGGTCTTCTTTACTTTATAACTTAATGGAAGAAATCAAATAATAAAGTTCTTAACATTTAATATAGTATTAAACTTAGATGGATGTGTTTCAACCTGATTATGACATCTTATATCCAAGAACAATTACAAATGAATTTCACAAACACATTGCTTTTTTATTCTCCTTAAAACGTCTCAAACATGTATAATAATAATAATAATAATAAATTTTATTTATTTGTAGGTGCCTTTCTAAACACTCAAGGACACCGAACAATAGAAAAAACACAGAGAATAAACAAAAGTAAAACAGAAAAGTTAAAATCAGACAGAGCAATTGTAATCAATGAGAAAAAGCAGTCTTAAACAAATGAGTTTTAAGTTTAGATTTGAAAAGTGAAAATAATTTAATATTTCTAAACTCAGGTGGTAGTGAGTTCCAAAGCTGACAGACAAAGGGGACAGTCAAGTGGATGGAGGAAGAGAATCTAAGGGTACGGGAGGAAATGGCAACATGGAGGAGGTCAGACAGATATGGAGGGACAAGGTTGTGGATAGTGTCACAAGAACGAGACATAAACAGATAAAGGTTTGGGGCAGCCACCCGTATATTATGGTATCCTGGCTGCAAAGTCGTTTTTATCAAATACACAGCACTAATGTGCATCCAACTGAGTCCAGAACGAGACTGAGGGAAAAGGGCAAGACAGGAAGTGAGGTCATAAGGATCGGGCACATGTTCTTCATTCATTGGATCGAGCCCGGACGTGGCGTCAGAGGGGCCAGAGCTGGTAAGGTCTACTTCCATTGGCTCGGTCCCGGAAGTGATGTCAAGAGAGCCAGGTGGAATCTCCCGGGAATGGTCTACAGGAAAGGGAGAAAAAGAGTCAGTGCACTCTGCCACATCCCGGCATGCCTCAAAACTGCCTTCGCTCAAGCCCTTTAGCTGCCTCCCATGCGCACGTGTGTGACAATTGCCTTAAAAGTTAGGAGAATTTTGAATTGAATTCGGAACTGAACTGGAAGCCAATGAAGCTGCTGCAAAACGGGAGTGATATGTTGAATAAAGGGGGTTCTAGTAATGATGCGGGCAGCTGAATTTTGGACCAGCTGAAGCTTATAAAGAGATTTCCAAGAAAGACCAAAGAAAAGGGAATTGCAATAATCCATACGAGAAGTGACAAGGCTATGAACAAGGATAGCAGTGGTGTGGGGAGTGAGGGAGGGGCGAATATGATTAATGTTACGCAAGTGGAAACATGCAGACCGGGAGATGTTATTGATGTGGGACTGAAAGGATGAAGTACTGTCAAGGATGACATCCAGACTCTTAACCTGTGGGGAAGGGGAGACAGAGGAATTATCAATAACAAATGAAAAATTATCAGTTTTGGATAATGTTGATTTTGTACCAATGGGGAGAACCTCAGTTTTGTCACTATTTAATTTAAGAAAATTTGAAGAAAACCAGGATTTGCTTTCTGCTATGCAATCAGTAAGTGAGGAGGGTGGAAAGGAAGCAGTAGTTTAGCTAGTGAGATAGAGCTGGGTGTCATCACCATAATAGTGAAAGATATTGCCAAGGGGAAGATGGTAAATAATGAAAAGGAGCGGCCCCAGGACAGAGCCCTGGGATACACCTGAAGTAACAGCGGTGGGTTGGGATGTGAAGGTTTTAAGCTGAACAAATTGAGTGCAGTCTGAGAGGTAGGATCTTAACCAATCTAGTGGAGTATGAGTAATGCCAATTGAAGATAATCTATTGAGAAGAGTAGACATTAGTAATTTTTATAAGTGCTGTTTCTCTACTGTGGAAGGTATGAAAACCAGACTGGAACTGTTCATACAGATTAGTTTGAGATAAATGAGAATGAAGTTGAATAGCCACTATTTTTTCAAAAATTTTGGAAATGAAGAGTAGATTAGAAATAGGACGAAAATGACTGAAATTAGTCGGATCGGCACAAGGTTTTTTCAGTATTGGGGTTATTGCAGCAGTTTTAAAAGATGAAGGAACAGTACCAGTAGTGAGAGAAGAGTGGATTATAGCAGAGATAAGGGGGACCAGAGAGGGAAGGAAAGCTTTAACTAGAACTGTAGGGAGGGGGTCCATTTGATAGGTGGATGGTTTAGACTTACAGACAAGAGCTGAGATTTCTAAGAAAGTAGGAAAATGAGTGAGTTGGTGGGTGAAATTCAAATAAAGTACTGGAGGAATCTGTACAGAAAGACTGATGAATCTTCTGGATTTTTTCATTAAAAAAGGGAACTGCAAAATTCAGTTGAGTAAAGGTGAAAGGGTAAAGTATCCGGGGGTTGTGTGATATTGTTAAGTAGTGAAAACAATGCCTTGGTGTTTCCTTTATTGGAAGAAATAATGAGAGTATAATAGTTTGATTTAGTTTGGGCAATACAGTCCTTGTAATAAAGTATATGGTTCTTATACATCTCTTTGTGAACAAACAGTCCAGTTTTTTTATATAACCGTTCAAGTTGCCAGCCTTTGGCTTTTATGGTCATGAACTGTGGGCTCCCAATTCGTCATGAAAATTGTCATTAACATATGAATGAAAGACCTATAGTACTTTGCCAATATGTATATGTATTTGTAATGGCTATTAACCATGATAAAGGTTATTTTCATTTCATCACCTTGCCAAATGTGAAAGCACTGTAAAGATCGAGTTTTGTAAATATTGTCGATCCAATAATTTGATTTAAGGAGAATAAAATTGAGAGGTAAGGGTAATTGTTTTAGTGGTGATTTTGTTTAACTCTTAGAAATCAATGCATGGGTAGAGAGTAGCATTTTTTTCTGAACGAAAAAAGACCAGCACTGTTTGAACTGTTGGATGGCCTAACAATGTTTATTTCTGCATATATAGCTTGAGTTTGAGTAAGAGTAGGTAGAGGTTGAGTCCAGGTAGAAAACCAATCATACAATCCTAATGAGATAAGGCGTAATTCATTGAACTTCTGTTTGCTTAAAACATTGACAAGACCTATATATTATGCTGACCTTGTTTCCATTGCATGACATGATAAATCAGGAAGGTGATTTCCTGATTATTATTAAAGAAATTAAATCTTCAACCTTCCAATTCTTGTGTTGACCAATTCAGTTTTGGATTATTTGTTAACCCAGAAATAAATGAGGGAAGTACCTTGAAGAACTAAAAAAGTGATTTCTTCAAAGTAAAATGCATCAAGAAAGGATACTTATCAAGAAAGCCTTCTCTATAATAGGGCAAACCCTGGACACAATTGTTGTGGAAAAGAGGATGATGACAAAATTGAATAACATCAAGAAAAATTCCATCCATCCCCTCCTGGAGGCACACTCTTAAAGCACCTTTAGTCACAGGCTCATTCCACCACAGTGTGCTGAGAAGTGCCTCTGGGGGTCTTTTCTGCCCACTGCCATCAGGCAATTCAATGCTGCCATCTGATGTACTCGTTCAGTTAATTTTTATTTATTGTTTATTATTTATTTATTGTTGATTGATTAGATATATTATCTGTCTGTATTCTTGATTTTTATGTTTCTGCTTCTATGTGCCTTTGAATTTCGCCATGGTATTAAAAATGTTTATCTAATGTAATCTAATAAACATCCAATATGAATGGTTAAGGTGGGAGTAGGGAATTCTAAAACATCACACCCAGTTTGATTGTGATCTAAGGATAAAATACTTGGTTTAATTGATAATGGAATTTACTTAAGAGCAGTGTTCTCCAATTAGGTATAATTAATGCAATTTACTGCTGCACCTGAGTCCAGTAAAGCCGTAACTTATAAAACTAAATTTTTACAATAATTATAAGAATATTTTCCAAACATGTTTGGCAACAACTGATGACTTTAATCTGCAATTTAGGACTCCAAAAAACATTGTCTCCCAATAAAAGCACAACCCCTTTCTCATTTATCCCGCTCAATTAAAGATTGATTTCAGTTTGTTAAATCAATGTTAACTTTAAACATATGTTCATCTTTGAGGCCAAACAAACAGGATAAATAATACACAGTCTAATTTATTCATTAAATTGTGCTGCTCAGCATGTCTTTTTAGTTATATGCTTCATTTAGGAATCCACCGTTAATTTGGTCCATGATTATGTTTGGCCAATAAATGGGAAAAACAGAAGAATTAGAAGTTTGTAGGACAAAAGTCAAAGTAAAAAAATTAATGAAGTCAAAGAATAGGGAAATGAAAACAAAACCAAGATGATAAAACCTATTACTGTATGATAAAAAAGACAAAGCCAAGGTACCATGTGAAAGTCTGAAGCCCTAGAACCATTTTAAACTCACTCCTAGAAAAACAAAACTTTTATTTTTGTAGAGAATCCAAAATCCTGGACACTGAACGCAGTGTACGCAGATATTACATGATGCAACTTCTATGGGCCTCATGGCAGACAAAATGGCAGTTCCTATAATAAACAAAAATGGTAACCAAAGTATGAACAAAATAATGGAATTACAAAGTAATAATGAATACATCAGAAACTAATTCAATATGTTACTCTAAAAACCACTGCACTGGGAATAGCTGTTTGAGAGGTGTTTTTAGATGTCATGTTTATGTAGGGGATCTGTCTCTAAGCCTTGTTTTTAGTTTTGCTGCTTTATTTATTTTGTAAATTATTTTATTATTTTTAGTAGTGAAAATATTTTTGTCGATGTCTTTGTATTTGCATTGAATTGCTTTTTATTAAGTATTTTCTCTGTCAGTTATTTTGTAATTCTACTTTTTTCTTTTAATTGTGCCAGTTTAGTTTTTATTATTTCCTTGTCTTTTTTTTGATAAATTTTATTAAAATCAAATAACATTCCATACAAGCAAGTCAAGTTTAACATAACTAGGGTCGAAACAAATCGACCCCCACCCATGAGAAAGAGAAATAGGTCAGCAGTGTAAAACTTTAGTAATAGTAAAAATATGTAAATAAATAAATGAATAAAAGTAAATAGAATAAAAAATGTTATTGATCAGATCCTGTCAAGTTTTGAAAAAGTTTTGTACACATCCTGTAAGTGAGATTTAGATTTTTTTCCAATTTCATATAGTATATAACATCAATTACCGACTGACTTAAAATAGGAGAGTTAGGATTCTTCCAATTGATCAAGACAAGTCTAAGTGCCAGTAGTGTAGTAAAGGCAATTACAGTTTGTCCTTCTCCACTTTAAACCCTTTTGGAAGTACACCAAAACAGCTGTTAATGGATTAGGAGGGATTGTGACTCCAAGGCTGTCTGAAAGAAATTTAAAGATTTCTGTCCAAAATGATGTCAATTTGGTGCACGCCCATAACATATCGCCCAGTGAGTCCTGAACTTGATTGCAATGTTCGCAGGTTGGATCTTGCCCTGGAAACATTTTGGACAATTTTAAATGAGACAGATGTGCATATGGAGCGCGAATGAATTCTGTGCATTGCTACCTTCAACTTTTTTTCTGAGTTGTTGTGTGAGAGATCCTTATCCCACTGTACCTTGGGATTTTTGAAAGGGAGGGACTTTAAAATGTTTATATAATACAAAAATGCTGTCTGAGTCCTCAAGACTGATCAACATTTCTTCCAGAACAGAGATAGGTGGGTGGTGAGGGAAATTGGGTAGATTTCGTTTAACAAAGTTTGTAATTTGAAGGTAGTGAAAGAAAGTTACATTTAGAGAGCAATTGTATGCAGGATATGAAGACTATGTCTATTTACAGATCTCTAAGTGATTTAATCCCAAATGTTTTCCAGATATTAAAAACTGTGTACGTTCGAGAAGGTGGAAAAAGGTGGTTCTCGTGCAGAGGTGCCACAGATAAAAGCTGCTCTAACTTAAAATATTTCCTATATTGGTTCCATATTCTGAGTGAGTGATGCACTATTGGGTTGTTAGTATATTGGCGATGACTTGTACTTATTGGGGTAGAAAGCAAGGAATATAAAGAAGTACTGCAGGATTTTATTTCTATTGCGGACCAAGCCTGTGTGTGTTCATCTATTTGTGTCAATGTCCAGGTTTTTATAGCTTATATATTAACCACCCAATAATAAAATTGAAAGTTAGGTAAAGCCATGCCACCTTCTTCCTTAGGTCTTTGGTGGGTCACCCTTTGGATACGTGGATGTTTTGAATTTCAAATAAATGAGGTTATGGTTAAATCTAATTTCTTAAAAAATTATTTATTGATATATATTGGAATGTTTTGAAATAGAAAGATAAGCTTAAGGAGGATATTCATCTTGACAATGTTAATTCTTCTAGCTAAAGTGTGATGGAGGGTGGCCCATCTATGCAACTCTTGCTTAATTTTTTCCCTGCAGACCGCAAATTTTTGTTGATAAAGAGCTTTATGTTTATTTGTGATGTTTACCCTTAGGTATTTAAACTGATCTGTGATGATAAAGGGGAAGATGTTCAATCTAATATTGTGTGCTTGAGAATTCACTGGAAAGAGCACACTTTTAGTCAAATTAATTCTGAAACCAGAAATCTTTTGAAATTCTGCTAGTGCTGTTGGGACTGCAGGCACAGTATTTTGTGGGTCTGATATATACAGTACCATATCATCTGCATATAGAGAAATATTCTGTTCAAGTTCTTCTCTGATAATCCCCTTATCTCATAAGCATTTCGACAGTGACCTGCCAGTGGCTCAATGGCGATTGCAAACAGTAGTGGTGACAAGGGACACCCTTGTCTAGTACCACATTCTATTTTGAAGTAGTCTGAATTAATGTTAATACAAACTGAAGCTTCTAGACCGGTATACAGTAGTTTGATCCATGCACAAATGTTCAGGCCAAATACAAATTTGTCCAATATGGTGAAAAGGTTGTTCCATTCAACCATATGAAATGCTTTTTCTGCATCTAACGATATTAATATCTCCAGGATGTTTGACTTTGTGAATATATCACATTAAACAGGCATCGAAGATTGGAAGTTAAGTGTCTGCCTTTAATAATTCCTGTTTCGTGTTGTCATATTACCAAAGGAAGCACTTTCTCAATCCTTCTAGCTAGGACTTTGGAGAGTATCTTTATATCATTATTCAAAAGTGAGACTGGTCTGTATGATACACATTGTAATAAGTCCTTATTTTGCTTAGTAAAGACGGTAATTAAAGCTTGATGAAAAGTTTGAGGTAGAATTGTATTGTCTCTAGCTTTTGTAAATGTTGCTAATAAAATGGGAGCTAGCTTAATTGAGAATTTTTTATAAAATTCGACGGGGCATCCGTCGGGGCCTGCTGCTTTTCCACTCTGAAGTGAATTTATATCATCTATTAATTCTGATAGTGACAGAGGTTTATCCAGTTTCTCTACACTGAGAGTATCTAGTTGTGGTATCTGTAATGGATCCAGAAATTTATTAGGTTGTGGCTTGTCTTTTTTAAACTCAGTAGAATATAAGAACTTATAGAAGTCTCTAAATGTGTACATTATATTTTTATGATCAATGATTTGTCTCTGTCTGTGTTGGCAATTGCTGGGATTGCATTGCGAGCTTCCTGCTTGTGGATTTGTTGAGCTACAATCTTATTAGCTTTCTCTCCATTTTCATAGTAACAGTGTCTTGATTTAAAAATTAGTTGTTCTGTTTCTTTATTTCCTTTTTAGTCTTAATGTTATGTTCAAGGGGACAGGATCTCCCAACACCACAGGTGTGCAGCTGACGAGTCTGCTAGTCCAAGTATTATATAACTGCCTAGCAGGCCTTAAGCTAATTATTAAAGCAGACGGGTATGTCTTCTATGCTTTTGTTGTCAATCGTGAGCTTTGTTTGGTTTATTTTCAGTGATTTTAAGGATTTTCTAGGTTGGAATTTGGATTTTGTGAACTTTTGGGATATTTTCCTTGGTTAGTTTTGTATTTTGTTTGTTTATAAAGTTATAAAGTATAAAGTTTTATACATTAGTCCTGTTATTTGGCTGGGCATTTAGCCGTATCCTTCTGCCTTTTGGGGTTTGATAATTCAGGCTTTCGTTGAGAGTTTTAGGTTCTTATACCTTTGTCTGTGTGTTTAAACCTTAGGTCTTTTTAAGCATTCAGGCTTTCTTTTTAAGAGTCTGGTCTTAACGGACAACAGTTTCAGAGGAGTTTAGAGTCATTGAATATAAATGATTCAGGTTAAAAAAATCACAGTTATCAAAATTTCTAAAAGGACTTATGGCAACAATACTTTTACCCATTTTTTGGAACCACATTGGGAAGGAATGACATGATGAGAAGGAAAGAGGCCTTCCAATGCAAGGATAAAGGAACATCTTCTGATGTGATGGAGAACAGGCCAAAATGGTGATAGATGGGGCAGAGAAAGCAAAACTTTGTGTGGGAGAAGTTGGGTAAAACAATGGAGAATGAGTTTCGGAAAGCCCCAAAATGATTCTGACAAAACCGACTTAAGAAACCTTGGGCAGGATGCTATACTCAGCAAAGGTAGTGACATGCAGATGTCAACTGTAGAAATCTGCTGAAGATGAAAGAGGCAAATCTTAACAACAGGAGTAGACAAGCAGTAAAGGGCACATCTAATAGGGTTTGGTCCATTTCTTTAACTAAAACTACAGCCTTTGTTGAAAAGGTCCATTTAGGCTAGTGATTCACTTTAATTATGTGAATAATGTGACCAGGAAAAAAGAGGCATTTAAGGCAAGGTGAATTTAAAGAAGCAGAAGTCAGTACTACATGGGAAGGGTAACCGTGGCATGTATATTTTTGGATTGCAAAAAGAAGAATTAATAGTTAAAAATTTAAAATGCACTAATCAAAATCAAACTAATCCAAATGGGCCCTAACAAAGAATTCCATTGCAAAATAAATGCAAAAACAGCAAAGAGTCATCCTAAAACTATTGTAGAATCACAAGTGTCTCTTGCCACTATCTAACATAAACAATGGCACAATGACATTACATGCTAAATAATGTTAATCCTGTGGTAAAAAGCACTGTAACTTCAAAGAATGAGCCACCTTTCCCATTGAAACAAAAGAAAATACCAGTATTTGAGAAATTAAATACAAGGGGGTATCCAAAAATAACCGGAATCTGTACCTGGCGTGAGTTTCGTCGCTATGTGTAGCATACTTACAGTATTCTATGCCAGCCAAGTTGCGTTGCTCTATATTGTTCGTACAGCATTCCGTGTCAGTTTCTTTTGATGCTTATTAAATGTGTTTTGCGACTTTTGTGTTGGGTGATCATAAAGAACAGTGAATCTGAATTAAATTTTGTTTTCTCTTAGGGACAACAGCTGCTGAAACTGCTTTTAAATAAGAAGCTTTAAGTAAAACATAGGTCTATGAGTGATTTTCACGTTTCAAACAAGGGGAAATATTTTTCTCTTGTTCCCACATATGATCAAAGAACTCAAAGGAACGTATTTTTGTACTGTGGAGGAAATCAAAGAAAATAACTTGCTCTTCAGCAATTACAAAAATCTTTCCACCAGTGGGAAAACCGTTGGGACAAATGCATTAATTCACATGGAGAGTACTTTGATGGAGACTAAAGTTTCAGTAAGTAAAAATGATTAAAACAGTTTTTTTTGTTTTCAATTACGGTTAGTTTTGGGTACCCTCTTGTATACCTGTAAAAAGGCTACATCAAGAGATGTCAATGCCATAACAAAAACTAACTGTAATAACTACAGAAGCAAAAGACGTTAAAGATCAAATGTTTGATGCCTCTACAAATAAGCCCAAAAACATTAAATATGGCTAGTGGCAAGGTAGAACAAGTGGATGATATTCACCCACAAATGATAGAAATATTGGATATTGTGGCGGCTTATTAGTTAACATAGCCAATTTCAGTGTTCCTGGGATGGCAGGAACTTGCCTTTAAGAGTGGTCATCTACACTGTTAAAGATGTGAAAATAAAGTGTGTTACAGGTGTGGAGATGTGGAGATCACATTACTCAAACCTTTTTGGGAAAGCCAATATCAGGGTATGGGAGAGCAGACTTCAACAATCAAACCTGAGCTAAGAGATAATATCTTACTTATGGTATCTTGCTGATGGTACATATAGAAGTATTGTATTCATGGCTTACTACTGTGTGCCATTTGCTCCCGGTATTTGCAGAACTACAACTCTATTTATTATACTCAAGTTAGTTTAAAGTGGGCCATGATTGTACAGGGTGGTCCAGATCTAATTATGCAATTATGAAAAGGCTAACACATCTCTCCTGCTGTTCGACTGACAACCATCTCCCCGCCATTTTGGAATGCAGGGCAGATGCTGCCATCTATTGGCAACAAAAATAATTTTTTGTGAATTCTCTACGTAATAAACTTAATAAGTTATAGTGTAATGAAAATTGCATAATTAGATCTGGACCACCCTATATTGCCTTATTTTTGGTTTGGATTCGCAATCACTAGCCTCATGTTTAGCCCACATTTTTAATTTTTATTTTATTGCAACCCATGCCACATGCCACCACCCTTTCAACAGTTCTTAACAATGGCAAGGGAAAGTACTAGTAACTATCATGCCATATTGTAGTCAAACAATAACTGAATAATGTAAATATTTTTTATCAGTCTCAGAAAACTGTTTTAGGGAGTTAGATCTATGACATCAAACTTTTAGTATCATGCTAGACTGTAAAAAATATTGTCCTTTCCAAATTATAATTTTCTAGTGACCTGTTGCACTCAAAACTTTTAGTTCACCTAATTAAAGTTGTGTAAATTGATTATTTTGATTTGTGTTGACATCCTTACCAGTTGGCTTAAATAACAAGTTGTGTCAGTTACAGTTTTTTACAATTGCTAAAGCACAATTTTGATAACAAGGCTCATTGTTGCATATTATTTAGCACAATTCACAAAACACCTCACCCAAAGAGCAAAACACCTCACATATCCTGCAAAATGAAACACTGCAACCAAAACTACATATAGAATGATCATAATAAAACTACTGCACTAAATGGCACACGTCAGTCATATCACCAGATTTTTGTCTAACCAACTACACACTGTTGAGCAAAATGAAAAGCACTCTCATCTTTAGTATGCTCTGCCACAATACTAAAATAGTCCAAATTGTAGAAAATTAGTTCACATGCACAGAAATATTTGCAGATACACACACATGCATTTATTTTTTCATTTTTCACCAAACAAGTCAGTGCAACATATGCACAGCAGATATATTTACATTGGAGCGAACAAAAATATGCTCAGAAAAAACAGTAAACTGAAAAAGAAAATGTGCAGAAGAAATATATAGAAAAAAAAGAGAAAAGAAAAATAATTAGGCAGCATTTTGCCTCTCAGCTAGGTCTGGCCACAATGCCTCGTCCACATCACAGGCGATATCTTCCCTTGCCAGACATCGAGGGAGGAAGCGCCTTGAGTGCCTTATCCATCCCTGAATCGCACCCACATCAATTTCATCACATGCCTCTTCCATAGCCTGCACAAGAGGCATGCGCAAATAGGGCTGCCGGTCGTATACCTTCCACCGCCATGCCGAAAAGAATTCTTCTATGGGGTTCAGAAATGGTGAGAATGGTGGGAGGTATTGCACGAGAAACAGTGGGTGGTCAGCAAACCAATTTTGGACTGGGGCTGCATGATGAAAGCTCACGTTGTCCCATACTACAACATACCAGGTTCTTGCATGATCTGCATCATTCAGACGCTCTGGTGGAATGAGAATGTTATGGAGTCTGTCCAGAAATGTCAGAAGTTAGAAGTTGGAAATGTTGGAGGACACTATGCATATTGGAGATGGCAGCGTACATTGTGATGTTCCCACCACATTGGCCAGGAACATCTATAATGGCTCTGTGGCCAATGACGTTTCTTCCCCTTCTTCTGGTCTTTGCTAGGTTGAAACCTGCCTCATCTATGAAGATGAACTCATGTGGGATTGCATGAGCATCCATTTCCAGTACTCCCTGAAAACAATGAACTAAAATCAGTCAATATGGTGTTATCCAGTACACTGGGAAACAATGTTGCGTGTAATGTGCTGCAGTCAATATTGTACTTACATCCACATATACTCGTCTGAGCTCTTTGTTTCTTTGAGAGTTTCTCTCAAAAGGCACCTTATACAATTGTTTCAGGCTGATTTGGATTCGCTTGAGAATGTGAGCCAATGTGGATAGATCGACTCGTTGAATGTTGGTGAATATGGTGTTGTCTTGGATGATGTTGCTTTCAATTTCTCTTAATCTGATTTCATTATTCTCCAAGACCAAGTTTACAATGGCAGCTTCCTTTACCCCTGTGAACATTTCGCCCCTTCCTCCACCATGGTTGTGTCGCTCAGTCCTTTACAAAAACAAAAAGCAAAAATATAGGGCTTGGACAATCCAGCCTTAAGATTCCCCCACAGTAGAGTAAATCAGATAGGAAACTTGTACAGTTAGTGTATGGCATTAGCCATTCATGAAGTACACAGGTGTCACCCAACTGATACACTATGACATGGGGTGTACCACACAGTGTGAAAGACATTTTGGTTGCATACCTGTGCTCCAGTCTAAATGTCCGGATGACAGAGGTGACAGTAAAACGGCTCAAGTTGGGCTGCACTCTACGTCCAGCCTCTTGCATTGTCAGCCCATGGTTGATGACATGATCAACTAAAGTTGCTCTGATTTCATTTGACAGTTGCTGTCTTCTTCGCCCATGACCTCCTATACCAGCTCTACCCCTACCTCTCACTCTTCCTCCCCCTCTCATCCTCACCCTCCCTCCCTCTTCCTCTTCCTCTCTCTGCAATGTCTTCCATTGTTCTTGAAAAAAAGGTGCTCACCTGTGGTCTTTTTATAGTCCTTACTTCCTGATTGAAGTGGTAACAATTAACCATTGAGGTGTTTGGCCAGGTGGCACATATATTGGCCAATTGGTTTATGTTCTGTCCTTTTGAATGGCAGTGTGTTGTAATGGCTAACATGTGACTTTATGTCAGATTGTTGTGTCTTCTGCAGAGAACTGTGTTCAGTGCATTTAGAAAGTGCCATTTTGAATTGCAAGATGTGTGTAAAGCAGGAAATGTGTTTAGAGTTTTAGAGACTTCAGAAGAGGTTTTGCTCTTTGTGTGTCAGTTTGAATAATTCTGCTATGCATGTCATTTTAGTGTGTTAGCAATTGTGAAAAACTGTAAATGTTTGGTACTCATCAAATCAGCCTGTTGTTCTGATTACATATTCTGTGTTGTATTAAATACTGTTGCTTAGTTTAGTTAACTACAAAACCAGTATCAAAAACTAAACACAACTATAAATTTTATGCCCTACAAATTAAAACAAATGCAGAATTTATTGAATAATGGAGGACAAAAATAAAATACTTTAAATGTTTTATTAACACATCACTATAAAGTAATATCAACATTTATAACTATGCAGCTGCAACAGTACTGTGCATTTAAGCTGCACAGAAAGAATGTCTTATGTAAGAGTAGTAGAATGGTGACACTACAAATGAACAACATTTTAACCCAAAAAATTATGTCAAAAACTATTGCACAGAATTTACCAATCATAATAGTGCATATAACAATAATAAAAATATTGGCAGTCATCTTGTTTAACTCAAGGTCATTACCATACAGGCAAAAAAATAATAACAGTCAATTCCATTTAATTCAAAAATTCTAAAACAGTGATCAAAGACTTTTTTTGTCTTCTTCAAAAGCAGGTGTCCAAACTGACAAAATTGACTGGAAGTGTGACACAGAAATTTGTATTAACATTTGCAAATAATTTGTTTTTTAGAGATTGCACTCTAGCAGTGTAGTCATTTCCAAGGTGCTGGAACATTTTCTGGACCACCTCAAATGTTTATTTAAGGTCTTTGTGAAAGTTCATGTTAAGAGAATAAAGTAGGCCAAACAGGATTGTAAAGGCATTTGTAAAGTTTCCCAAGCTCTCCATAACAACCTCCTCTTCAAGGACATTTACATTTACTGCTCTGGACAGCGATCTTGAAGAGACACCATACTTGACCAACTCTAAAACTCCCATTGTAATGTCCCTTACATGTGTCTCTAATGGCTCAGAATTTTACAAAAGACATGAAATAAAATTAGACACTTCATAAAATGACCATTGTCATTAGTATCACATAAACTGTGTAAAAAGTTTTGTGTATATTTATGCAGGTTACACCACCATAAAAAGACCAACCTGATGCACCATGAAATCAGGAAAGCAAATTACCAGGATGTTTTTTTTAAATTGAAGCCTTTCTTTCTTAGATAGAAACAGTGTCTCTCCTGTGTGCTAAGTCTGTGGTCTGTGAAAGAAAAGTAAAACAAAATCACCACAAGATAAGGTCAATGAATGGAGGAGAAAGAGATTGCTTAGCTTGTGATACACAGATTATACTAAGAGGAAGCCAAAAAGATAAATCTATATTACTCTGAAGTTGATAAATTGGCAAAATTATCTTAGTTATATTATCTATCTGTAAATCCAGTTTTTCTAGTAGATTCTCCATTTCCTGTTCTCTTGATTGATACTTTAGCTCTGTAAATCTTAAGCAAGCCCACAGTAGAACTGTCCAATGATGTTAGGAGTATTAGTTTCATGATCAACACAGGTTATGTGTAGAAATTCTGCATAAATGTATGTGTAAGCAGGACAGCGAGAGAGGACTGAGTTAATAAACTGCAGAAACAGACCAAGGGTGTTTAAGACATTAAAGTGACATGTGAAATTTATTATTTACCTGTTCTTCAACAAAAAGCCCTGGCCATCGTTGTTTAATTGTGGATAACATTGGCTGATCCTGTTGCAGGGAAAATTTACAATAGCATCACTGCATTGACTTTTGTTGAGAATAAAACATTTGAAATAAAAACACAACCAAGAAAAAAAGTTATGTATTTAGAAGATTGTCGAATATTACATATAAAGCTTCAAACGTAAAAACATAGTGCTACTTGCATTAATCAGATCACTGACAAAGAATGTTATAAACTAAAGTGAAAGTTCACTCTGGGCAGACATACCCGGCCTTAAATTTAAACTGGATAATAAATCCAACTGGAGTACTGCATAGATGTATTACAATGTGCTGAGAACATCATACAAATTAAAAAATACATTAATCAATTAGAAAGTTATACTTGATAAAGCAAATATAAAGATCAATCAACTTCCATACAAAGTAATGTCAGATCTGCTAGAAATATAACAAAGTAAGGTACACTCTGTACCAAATGATTATTATTACCCAAACTTTCACTAACAGAATAACAAAATGCATAATCTTAAGTATACTTTTTCTTAGTTGATTGCTTTATTATATGGAGAGAAAAAAATGAAATGGGAATTGCTTCCAAGGCATGCCAAGCTGTCAAACTATGCAAGGCTAACCACTCAAATAATATGTAAAAAACGAACCACATACTTTTAAAATTATAATTAAATTAAATTAAAATTTTAAATTAAATTACCACAACATAAGTGTTATCAATACATAGGCAAATTTCATTAATGCAAGTGCTTATGTGTATAATGCAAGTTTCTATATATATATATATATATATATATCTTGAATGCGAGCAGGATACATAAAATGCTAGTTTCACATGAATATACATGGGAAAAAACAGCATTTCACATCTGAAAATGCACTGCACTCCTCCACGTTTATAGAATGGACCTTACAACATGACTGGCGTGCTGTGCACGTACTGCTAAATTTCCTGTAGATGCCAAAATAAATGCAGGAAGCCACTGCTGTGTTAAAGTACCTGTACAGTAAACCACCAAAGTCCTGTACCTTACGCTAGCGAGCTCGATTAAAGACCTACACAACAGTTTATCAAAAAAGCGGAAGTTCAGACAGGAGCTTGCAAAAAACCTATGGCGGCTTACTAGAAAATGGCAAATGTGGATGAAAGCAGACAGTAGTTAGCTATTCATAAAAGTGATAAATTATTGCTGATGTGCAGAGCTGTGTTAAAAAGAATAAGCAAATAATAACTTTACAGAAGACTAAATTGAAAACGAACTTACCTTGCTGACCAAGTTAACATTCAAAGTGTTAATTATTAAAATAATAATGAACAAAGTATGAAATTTGCATTACTGAAGACAATTACACGTAAGTGTACAACTTCACTTACCTGTTAATGTATGACCGTTCAATTAATGTTGCTTTTGACAGATTAATGCAAAGAAATTTTGCAGCTCGTCGTTTGGAAAAATCCAGAATGTTTAAATTTACTCCTCAATTTGCACATGCTCAGCAGATGAAAAGTACCAGTATTTTGCTCAGCAAACATGTATTTTTTTGTCAAACCTGAAAAGCAGATTCAGTACGGAAACATTATTTCACTTAATAAAATATTTTAAGTTGAGTGGCATAAATTACATATTCGTCTATTCCACACATTTTTCTGTTTTAGGACATTTTTTTCTTCATAACCACAAATTTACCTATCATGGATTTTTTTACAGTGGTAGTGAATTTGTTCGACATTTATGAATAGATCCAGACAAAGTATATTATAAATTTGCAATGTCTTACATTGTTAGCTGTTAATTTTACTACTTTGTATTACTAATTATACACAGCAAATGTTACAGTGTTACATCAACTATGAGGGAGTAAAATTCAGCACTATGCCGGTGTTTATTTTGTCCCAATTTAACACTTTCAAAAGTGTAAGTTATTCAACTCTGAAAGAGATTCAATAAAGAGTTGAATGTAACTACATTCAAAACTAACACTGGTGTACAGTGTTACATTTGATCATAATAGAGAGTAAAATGAACTCATTCCTATCTTACACGGTGGTAGATTTCACAAAGAACCATTACTACTCTACAACAAAGAACTGTTGTTTAATACACTGCTGGCATTAAATGCCAACACTAATCATAGTTGTTTTATGGAGTATAAAATATTTTACAGCCATACAAGTGGCACAATTCAGTAAATAAGGCAATTAATTTTTAAATATTTTATTAAAAATGCTTGCAGTATTACATGATGAGGCACAGTGGAGTTGATCAAATAAGGTGACAGTATGGCACAATATACATGTTTCCATCTGAATGATAAGAAAACTGCTTGTCAAAAGGCCTGTAGTGAAACAGTTTTTTTAACATTGAGAACAGAAAATAGACTTGCTCTTTCCTCAACACAAAAAGCACTAAAATGATCATCAAAAGACACAGTGACCACTTCAGAAAGTAAAAGATATGCCTGGGCTTCTTTTATAATGACAATGACTATTTTCTTAAACAACGGCATTTCAGACTCATTTCCACAGCATACAAACATGTCAACATGATACTCAGTACCAAACATTTTCACCCAATTTGTTGTACAAATATCACAGCAAGGAGTCAAATGAAGTTATTCTATTATCATCTCACACCCTTCCAGATTACATACCATGTCAGTTTTAATGATGAAATCTCTCAGGTTTTACATTTTCCCAATGAAAGGCCATATGTGATTGATGTGTGTTGGCTAGATTGTTGGTGATAATTTTAAAGTTTTTATTTGATCTTTTAAAAACGCTGTGTTTTGCCTCAAATCTCATACACCACATGTGTAAGACGGCTCCTATTTTTCTCATACAACGGGGATAATGAACTAAAAAGTGGTGTTTGGGTAGCAACCTTTTATGAGGAAAAATTGTTTTAAAAAGTCTATGATGATCTGAAATTTAGTGCTTAAGGTAATAAGTCATGCCTTCTGTTACTCGAGGAGAAAAAACAATATTCACTATCTGTATAAAAAGTAAAATCAAGTGCCATAAAGGATTGGTCCTTTCATAAAGATCCCCCAAAATAAGTGGGGTGTTACGCAACAGGCACCAAGCTTGACTTGCATTTAATTCAAGATCTTTGCTGTCATCCAATTTTAAGACACTTGGACGATTTTTTCTTTCAAGGTATCCATAATTGAAACACTGAATTCGTTTACAAAAATTAGTCAGAGAAATTACCTTCTTATTCACCAAATGTCGATAAACAAGTTTCAACTCGTACTGTGCCACGCCTTTCAAAATGTCATGCATTATATCAACAGCAAAATTTTCACAAGTATTATAAAACTTCAGTGTATTCAACAAACAAGCTTTCTTCACCCCAAAAGTGGAAGATACATTTGAACTTTCTTCCTGAGCACTGTAGTGCACCAAATGTGCTTCTTTAGTGTGAAAAAGAACATCAGAGTGGCCTTCAGTAAAGATCCACTGAAAGGCATCTTTTTCAGCCAAACAAAAACGACAACAGTAGGTTGCACTGAACGATTCTACAAAACCAAATAAACTATGCAGAGCCAGGTTGTCTCCTGTGACTTGAACAACAGTTCCTTTCAATGGAGTGTCAGACAAAGGAGTAAGGACTCCATGGGTTTCTAAAGTTTTCAAACCCTCCACAAAAGGCTTAAGAATTGCATCAAAGCCATATTTCTTCACATCATCAGAGTGAAAAAGTAAAACAAGGTGAATATTCATTAAAACTGAATTCAATTTTGGAGGAAGATTTCGCAAAATGAAATATATACACCCAAGTTTATGGATTCCCTTTTTAGAAACCAAAGGGTTTGCTGTCTCAAAGTCATCATAATAAAGTTGAAGCTGCAATGAGTTTTTCTCATATCTAAAGAGACTATTGTTTTGGACATATTCCCCATCACAAATATCATTATAAAGACCTTCAGTGTGGTGTTTTGGCTGTTGGAAGGCATCAAGTATTTCTTTGTTTCTTAACAATGATTGAATTGTTTTTAAAACAGGGACATAAACAAACTTTTCTGGTACAGGAATTTGGCAGTATATCTCCGATGTTGTATCCCGTCTCACATCAAATCTGACACCAAGAACATATTCTACTGGCTCGACAATTTCCCACTTATAATATTTATGACGCTTTGCTTCTGTATTAAAATTTGTAAAAGGGTTTTCTATTGAACTTAAGCAGCCTTCAACTTTCTCCCAATGTACAGGTGGAATATTTTTAAGAACAGCCTCCTTTGTTCTAGTTTGTATTTCACTGACCAAATTCTCCATTGAAAGAACAACAGACTGTACTGTGCTATGAGCAACTCCCGATGATTGTAAATGTGCAACTAGAGCTCCACACACATCATTTAAATCAATTTCAGTCACAGGAGACTGGGTTTTTGGTTCTGCACTTCCAGAAGGGCCTTCATCTCCTTCAGCAAAGGTCACATCTGTTTCACACATAGAAAGAACACTACAAACATAGAAAGAACACTACAATTATATCCATGTGACTCAGAGATTTTTTTTACCCTTTGGTACAAGTGTACTACTTTGGCAATTAAAAGGAACACTAGTGCCATGAACTTGAACTAAATGTTTTTTAAATCCAAAAAAAGTTCCAAACACAGATGAGCATTCAGTTTCAGCACAATGTAAATGTAAAGTCTTTCCTGGGTAAAGGCCATGGTGAAATTTCAAATGGCGGCAAATAACTGAAGTGTTCTTATGAAGAGATTTGCAAACGAAACACGTAAACATTTCTGGTAATTAGTCCATGTCAGTCCTTACATTTACTTATTTGTATTCAGAAATCTAGCTCTAAGTTCCTTCACTCTTGGTCTTTCCTTAGATGCACCTTTATCAATGTTGTACACTGCAGTTTGGATAAACACATAAAAACTGTCAAGTTCCTGGCTATATGATGTGCTGAAAACAAAATGTGCCTTGAACAGTTCATCAAATGCTGCTACAGATGTTTGTGCCTTACATGGTATTGCCTTATTGTCCACAATAATGTAGAAATTCTGGATTCTCTTTTTGTGTTCTCCAATGCAGAGCAAAAAAGGTTGAGATGGTTCAACATTTGACAGAAAAGTCTGAATACTTGTACCAACCTGTAAAAAAAAAAATCAATTTCAAAATAAATGTTGAGTCTTAAAAGCGGTTCGTACCAATTTCTATATGTAAGAATTTCACAGACTTGTGAATAGATCACTAACACCAAACAGCAACACGTCGCGGTTTACTTTCTCCTTGTATTAAACATTAAAAGGCAAACCTGCTGTGGTTCACAAATGGGTAAGTTGTTGCAGTCCAGCATTCTAAATGAGTAAAAGCAAACATTTACCCTTGTTCAATATGTAATTTAAAGAAAAAGCCACTAGACAGACCGGATATGTTAAACATACCTTCAGAAACTGCAGCAAGTAGTCCTCTGCCTGAAGAGCGCTGATTTTAGCCGTCTTCTTATGACGTCTTGATGTAGGAGGAAGAAGATGCAGCAGAAGACACAAGGAGGCAAGGTCACGGTCCTAACCTAAACATTTCAGAAGATGAAGCTATCTAAAGGCTCAACAAAATTTAACTAAAGACCAATTCTATTCAACATCAGTGTATACTTACCGGCATCCCTTTCTCCTTGTGCAGACTTGATTAGATCGTCAACATGTGCATTTAGAACCAGACCTTTACTATCTTCAATTACTCGTGGCCTGAAGAATGTTGGCCACTTAGCAAGAAATTTCCCAGCTGTCTCCTCTCCAAACAGCATGACAAAGTCTTGTTCAATCTGAAAGTAGATAATAAACAAGTGCATCAACACAAAGTCCTCCTTCTTGTCAACTTCCTACAAATTTTAGACCTGATCTTATACTTAAACAAGACCTTAGGAAACTTTGGAATATATTTAGCAAAGAAATAAGTGTATATAAAAAACAAACACAAGGCCAACTGTATCAAGAAACCTAGGGAAGGTAACTAGGATGTCTGTGGACTTAATCAGTATCATGAACTAGAGTTTGGCGGTATTCAAAAGTGGCCTTCATTTTCTCCCTCACGACAATCTCATCTGATGAATGGTTTAGGATAGATATTGCCTCACAGCATTCATCACCAGTGAGTTGCCGTCCAGAAGTAACAGGTCTCTCCGCTCAACCTGTGGACCACCACTTGATTCTGGAGCTTGTTTGCCACTTTTTGAGTTTATGGTTGTGTTGCGTTGAACAGTTTTCAAATGCCAAGCAAGATAGCCACTTCCACTTGCTGGATCATAGAAATGTTCCTGCAAAAATAAATGACATATTGTATATATCATGATATAGCTTCATAGATTATAGTGCAAACTATAAATGACAGTTTAAGGTAGTTGCACCAATGATATTCTGATCATATGTGCTGTCACAAGCATGCTTCACTAACCACTATGTTTCCAGTATACCAGGCTGTAAAACTTACATATCCGTTTTTCGAGAAAGGATCCTCTAGATATAGCAACAAAGCCACAATTCCTTGAGCATATTTGATGCGCACACTCTGAGGCGGTACTCATCTAAAACATAAGTAAATGAATAAATGAAACACATGAATGACATAAAAAGAGACAAGCACCATTTCCACTGTTAAGCGTTTGACACAAACCCATGCAACTCAACCATGTCAGCAACAAGAATATTCACTAGCTGTCTCCTGGTGCTATCTGACAAGCTCTTAGTTTTCTCATATTCATGAAAAATCTTGTCACCACCTGGTTTACAGTTCAGGTTAGCATAAACCATCTGTGTAACATCAAGAACATCAGAATAAGGTCAACTAATCAGCTATATGCTATGTTATTCAACAATATTTTAATTTCAAGACAATATCCAAAAAATAACTGTTGTAACAAGGTTACCAAATTACTAACCATGGATTATACAAAAGTCAGTATCAGTTAATTAGATTAGTTTGCATATCTTGAAAGATTTTCAACACCTCAATGAACTCTTACACTTTTTGCTTCTTCCTTATCATTACATCTCATTGTTTTGCTTGGGAAATCTTCCACACTCTGACAAGGACTTTCAGTAAGGATCACAGTTGAAGCAGAGGAGAATGATGCCTCTGAGCTACATAAATCTGAAGAATCTGAAAAAATTAGGAAGACAACAATAGGAACACATGTAAGGGCAATATCATTAAAGGCAGCATTTTATCTTATGGAATTACAATTGAAAGATCCTTTCCATTCAATTAAATGAAAAATTCAAGTAAATAAAAAATTTATGAAAAAAGCTAAAACAGTTTGATGCAGATGACTAATTACCATCCTTCAAACAAGCTCTCAACAAAATCTCATCTCCTTTCTGCAGAAAATCACCAAAAATATCATTGTAATCCTTGTAAACTATTTCAGCATCAGGTGGCAAGCCAAATTTATCTATGACTGTAAAAAGAATGACATAGCAAAGATTGATGACAAAACTTAAATCTGTTAAAAGACAGCATATAGTTGGTGTTTCATTTCTGTAAATATAAAAAATATTTTTGATGCACTTGTCATCAAGAACCATCTTAGCCACAATACCTTAAATGCCTGGTTCCTGGTGACATATCTGAAAGCTGCACGTTAGCCTATTGATTTTAATTGTCTCAAAACCTTTTTTAAAAAACAGAAATATTGTTATTAATATCTATTAGATATTAGAATATTTTTTTTTTTATTTATTAATTTTATTACAATCAATACATAGCAATCAAGTTTTACAAAAAAAAAAGAATTATGCTAAGAACAGATCGATCCCCACCCTTGAGAGAGAGAGCAAGCCAAACGGTGTAAAATTTAAGGCTTTTAAAAATACCTAAATCAACAAATTCTCTGTGCTTTATAAAATCATTTCAAAATATTACTGATTAGATCCTGCCATGTTTTGAAAAAGTCTGCACAGATCCTCTAACTGAGTATTTGATTTTTCCAATTTTAAATAATATAACACATCAGTTTCCCACTGACTTAAAGAGGAGAGTTTGGGTTCTTCCAGTTTATCAGAATAAGTCTGCGTGCCAACAGTGTAGTGAATGCAATCACAGTTTGTTTGTCTTTCTCCACTTTAAGACCCTCTGGAAGAACCCCAAACACAGCTGTTAATGGGTTAGGAGGGATTGTGAGTCCAAGACTGTCTGAGAGGTAATTAAAAATTTTTGTCCAGAATAATGTTAATTTGGAGCAGGCCCAGAACATGTGACCTAGTGAGGCTGGGGCTTGGTTGCAACGTTCGCAGGTTGGATCATGCCCTGGAAACATTTTGAGAGTTTTAGTCGAGACAGATGTGCTCGATATATAATTTTGAGTTGTATAATTGTATGCTTTGCATATGGAGCTTGAGTGAATTCTCTGCATTGCTACTTTCCACTCCTTTTCTGATATATTAATTGAGAGGTCATTTTCCCAGTGTCCTCTTGGATCTTTGAAAGGAAGGGATTGTAAAAGGATTTTATATATTGTAGAGATGGAGTCTAACTCCTTGAAATTGAGCAATAATTTTTCCAGCGTGGATGAGGGTGCAAGATGAGGAAAATCTGGAAGGTTCTGTTTAACAAAGTTCCTGATTTGAAGATAGTGAAAGAAATTTGTAGCTGGAATGTTAAATTTGGAACGTAATTGTTCATAGGATGCAAAGACGTTGTCTATATAAAGGTCTCTAAGCAAGTTAATTCCAAATTTTTCCAGATATTAAAACTGCATATGTTTGTGAGGGTTGAAAGAGGTGGTTCTTTTGCAGGGGTGCCACAGAAAGAAGCTTCTCCGTCTTAAAATGCTTTCTACATTGGTTCCAGATTCTAAGTGAGTGGAGCACAATTGGGTTATTAGTGTATTGCCGATAACGTGTGTTTATTGGAGCACAAAGCAAGGAATACAAAGAAGTACTGCAGGATTTTACTTCTATTGCGGTCCATGCCTGTGTATGTTCTTCTATTTGTGTCCAGGTTCTTATCGACTGTATATTTGCCCCCAGTAATAAAACTGGAAGTTAGGTAGAGCCATGCCGCCTTCTGCCTTTTGTCTTTGTAGGGTCGCTCTTTTGATGCGTGGATGTTTAGAATTCCAAATAAATGAGGTTATTGTTGAATCTAATTGCTTAAAGAACGATTTATTAATGTATATTGGTATGTTTTGAAATAAAAAGGAGCTTAGGAAGAATATTCATCTTAACAGTGTTAATTCTTCCAGCTAGTGTGAGATGAAGGGTTGACCATCTATGCAAGTCTTGTTTAATTTTTTCCATACAGACGACGAAATTTTTTGATAAAGAGCTTTATGTTTACTTGTGATGTTTACCCGAGGTATTTAAACTGTTCTGCAATGATAAAAGGAAGGGTGTCTAATCTAATATTATATGCTTGCGAATTCACCGGAAAGAGTACACTTTTATTCAGATTAATTCTGAGACCAGAGAGCTTTTGAAATTCTGTGAGTGCTGCTAAGACTGCAGGCACAGAATTTTCTGGGTCCGATATATACAGTACCATGTCATCTGCATATAATGAGATTTTCTGTTCCAGTCCTTCTCTGCTAATCCCCTTTATCTGATCAGTATTTCGACAATGTATTGCCAGTGGTTCAATGGCAATTGCAAACAGCAGTGGTGACAAAGGGCATCCTTGTCTTGTGCCACGTTCTAGTTTAAAGTAGTCTGAGCAAATGTTATTGATGCAAACTGAAGCTTCTGGGTTAGTATACAGTAATTTAATCCATGCACAAATGTTCGGGCCAAACCCAAACTTCTCCAAAATAGTAAAAAGGTATTTCCATTCAATCATGTCGAATGCTTTTTCTGCATCCAATGATAATAATATTTCTGGGGTGTTTGATTTAGTTGGTGAGTATATTACATTAAACAGGCGTCGAAGATTTGAAGATAAGTGTCGGCCCCTAATAAATCCAGTTTGGTCTTGTGATATTATTGAGGGAGCACTTTCTCCATCCTTCTAGCTATGATTTTAGAGAGTATTTTAACGTCGTTATTCAGAAGTGAAATTGGTCTGTATGATGCACATTGTAATAAGTCCTTATTTTGTTTTGGAAAGACAGTGATTAGTGCTTGGCGAAAGGTTTGTGGAAGAGATTGGTTATCTCTGGCTTCTGTAAATGTTGCTAATAGGAGGGAGCTAGCTGAGCGGAGAATTTCTTGTAAAACTCTGCAGGGTAGCCATCAGGGCCTGCTGCTTTTCCACCTTGGAGTGACTTTATAGCATCCAGTAATTCTGATAATGACAGAGGTTTATCGAGCTCCTCCACACTAATAGCGTCAATTTGTGGTATCTGTAATTTATCCAGAAATGCATTAGATTGTATATTGTCTTCTTTAAACTCAGTAGTATATAGGGATTTATAGTAGTCTCTAAAAGTGCACATTATATTTTTGTGTTCGATGATTTTATCTCCATTCGTGTTAGTAATTACGAGATTGCGTTGCGCACTTCTTGCTTGTGAATTTGTTGCGCTAAAAGCTTATTAGCTTTCTCTCCATGTTCATAATAATGATGTCTGGATTTGTAAATTAGTTGTTCGGTTTCTTTAGTTGTCAAGAGGTTTAATTCTGAATGTAGAGCCTGCCTCCTCTTATGTAGAGTCTCGCTTGGTAGTCTGGCATGTTCTTCATCTATTTTAGTAATTTCGCTTTTATCTCTGCTACTTTCTTGGGCTTCGATATTTATTTCTGTGGGAAGATAGAGAGTTTCCCAGAGTGTTCCTGCAGAGATCTCAGGGGATGTATTTGTCTCTAGAAAGAATTCAATTTGTTTGGATATAAATTCAGTACAATTCTCGTCAGCTAATAGAAGCGGATTGAGACGCCATCTGCGGGTGAGTGTATGGGGCTTAGTAATTTCAGCTCCAAGATCATCGGAGCATGGTCTGAAATAACAATAGCATCGTATTTACAAGATTTAATCTTAGGCAAGAAGTTATTATCTATAAAGAAGTAATCAATCCTTGAGTAGCAATGATGTACTGGTGAGTAGAAAGAATATGTTCTTGAATTTGGGTTTAAAAACCTCCAGGGATCTGATAAGTTGTGATCAGTTATAAACTTTGTAATTATCTTTGCGGTGTTAGTTGCGTTCCCCTGTGGAGGAAGTCTTATCTAAAAGTGGATTTAGAACACAATTAAAGTCCCCAGCCATTATAAGTTTATGAGTGTTCAGATTGGGAATGGATGCAAATAAATTTTGTATAAATTCCTTATCATCAACATTAGGTGCATAAACATTTATCAAAATCATTTTACAGTTAGATAAGTCTCCCATGACCATCACATATCTCCCTTCAGGATCCAATACTACATCTGATGCTACAAATGGTACTGTTCTATGTATGAGAATTCCCACCCCTCTAGTTTTCTTTGTAAAACTAGAATGGAACATTTGGCCAGTCCAGTCTTTTGCAGCCGGAACTGATCCTTACTTAGTAAGTGGGTTTCCTGTAAAAATACTATTTTAGCATTTAGACCTGTTAGGTGAGAAAGTACTTTCTTTCTCTTTAATTCGTGATTCAGGCCTTTAACATTCCAGCTTACGAAGTTAACTGTCCCATCATGGAGACACTGATTCTGAGTTTTTGGTGTCATATTATAGTCTTAACTGGAAGTGAAATAGTTTAGGTCTTAATTTCCTATTCCCCCAAGAGTTGTTGCCATGCAGCTTATTATTACGTTGATAGTTATAATTATAAAGATTGAGATGATAGATTAGATATAGATCAAGCCTGCTCTCTTTCTCTTCCCCTTAACCCCCACCCTCCCTTTTTGCCTCCCCAGGTGAGGCTAAAACCCACTTCATGCAGTCCCAGTCCTCTGACATACCCAGAGACAGAGCACGTCCAAAGCACATCAAGCCCCCATGCAGTGGCGCTTTAAGGTTAAAAGATAGAGATATCTGTTACCAATATAGTCTTTAAAAGAGGAAAAAAAAAAAAAAGAAAAGAATTTTGCACTTATATATATATATATATATATACATATACACATATACATATATATATATATACATACATACATACATATAATCTTCATCAATTTTAGTGCATTAAGATGATATCCCCAGATAATAAACCCAGGTGATGGTGTTAAAGATGTGTCCAAAACAAGCATAACAAGTCTTAATGCAGTAATAGCAATAACAGCAAACCAAGGGTATGATATTGAACAGTCTCATTTAGGGTACACATGAAATAATTAGAAAAGAAAAAAAAAAAAAAAAAGAGGAGGAAAACGTAATTAAGCACAATAAAACACAAACATTTAGCGCCCTAGTAATACTAAGTAATGATAAGTAATAAGTAAGTAATAATAATATAAGAATATGAGAATATATGCTGATAAAAACCCGTATTTTAAAACAAATAGATCAGACAGTAGATTATTAATCCTAGCTTTATCATTTACCGCCATGACTCACAATTATGTATCAGAATAGTCCGGGATCAGCTTTCTTAACTCATTTTCTGCCTCCTCCTTGCTAGCGAAAACATAGAAATGCCCTGCCATTCCACTTTCAGTTTTGCGGATACAGGAGGCCGATTTGACATTGGCTTGCCGTAGCGCTGTTTAATATTATAGAAGGCGGCGCGTTTGATAGCTGTTGCTGGAGAGAAGTCAGGGAAGACGCGAATGTGGCAATCTTCATATATAATATCTTCCTTTTTTTCCTGAGGAGTTCCATCACCTCTAACTTAAATGATAATCGTTCAAAACGGACTATAAAAGATCTTGGTCGGGTCTGACGGTGTTTGATCAGCGTCGCTGTAAGCCGCTGCTATCTCAGATTCTGCTTTAAAGTCGCCCCCGATTATTTTAGAAAAAAGTTCAGTTGCGAATTTCACCGGGTTTAAACTTTCTCGATTCTCCGGCAAGCCTTCAATTCTGACATTATACCTTCTATTCCCATCTTCTAAAGCAGCCAGTCTGTCTCCAAGTTTTTCTCCGAGTTTTTTACATTCCAAACTGACATTTACTGCTCTTTCCTCGGCACTGGCAGCTAGATGTTCGGCTATTTCGATCCGATTCGTGAATGTCTCACTAAGATGCTCCAATCGATCAGCAAGCGTGCTCAGTTTAGCGAGTTTTTCTCAATGCGCTCTTCAATTTTACCCAGCACCTGTCGAAGTTCAAGCTGTACCTCTTGACGGCCTTTCATTTGCCTGTTGGATTTCCTGTCGCAGACATTCATTGGCCTGTTTCATCTCCTGTTTCAGTCTCTCATGTGCCTTTGCCGTTGCTTTCTCATTAGCCTTCTCGCTTTTCTTTATATCTTGCCTGAGGTCAGCGAGCAACACTTTCAGTTCAGATAGCTCAAATGTGCCTTCTTGTACCGTAGATGAAGCAGCAGACTCTGCTGAAGCGGTGTCCCGCTGCTCCAGTCCCGCGTGATTGCGTAACTGAAGCCGCGACCTCCCGCCTTTTCCAGTTTCAGGTAATCCTCTCCAATCGGCGAGCTATCCACATCTGCACTCACGATCGCACCTTGCTCCCCTTTTCGCTCTCAGCAGGCGACGATGTAGCGGACCGTGGTCCCGAGGAGTCTGTACTTTCGCCCATCTGATCCAGGTCTGTCTCTGAGAGGCCGTATCTCGAACTAGGGCTTGCTGATCGCAGCTTGGATGTAGCTTTAGTCTTCGATTCTTTCGGACCCCCCTTCTTGTTGGCCATGTTTATATGTGTTTACATATACTGTAGCGGTCCCTCTCGGGTTGAATAAATACAGGATATCTCAGAATAATAAGCAAATAATATGAAAAATAGCACCACTGCTAGCGGAGCTCCACTTCAGACGTCCATCTCTCGCATCGGACGAGACCAAAGAACCTATATATATATTAGATTAGATATTAGAATATTTAAACACCCCATGTTACATAATGTCTGAAAGTTTCTTTTACATTACATTTTTTTTTTCACATTTAATTTTACTGTATCAAAGACCAAAAAGGAGGATGAACCTGCTTGATTGAACTGCTGATAATCGTAAGTCCCATCAGTCTCAGTCACCTTCACATACTTCTGGCTTTCTTGGTATCGCACTTTCAAAAGCATTTCTGCTGAAACCAATATTAGTTTAGTTTATTACAATAAAATACATTGCTAGGACTTAATCTTAGACAAATAGATAAAAACCGTACCACTGATTTGCTGCAGTACCACCATACAAACGCAGCAATAACCAACACCACCAAGATCAGCAGAACGAGTCCTAGAATCTTCCAGTCACACTACATTCCAAAACACATAAGTAAAATTTGTAAGCGTTTATATAAAAATTAATAATCGTGTTACATTATGAGACAACCTTTCATATAAATAGAGAACAAATCTGAGTTTCAAAACATTCAACAACATATGAGAAACGACAGTGAACCGATTTCATGTTGCAGTCTTGTACTATTCTGGCAACCAACGCGATCGAACAAACACACAACAAAAATATATTAAACAGTAGCTGGTTTGATCGGTGTCTGGCAATTGATACCTTGTTAACTATACTGGATTTTTCAGTCGTTGACTCAAAGCCTTCAATCGGTGATTAACAATCGCTATGTGTGAACACTATGAACACATGCCAACTCTGACCAGAGGGCCAGTCGCCGACGAGCTACAGATAATTAGAGCGCAAGACACGAGTGGAAGGCTGGGGACCTCACACAGGCAAACAATCAAGTATTAAATCGATTATGACGGGGAGAATGGCTGTTTAGCGAATGACTTGGCAAACTGAGTTTTTACTAGAACTCTGGAGTACACAAGTGCTCAGTACCACAACCACCTGGAGTTACCTAGGTTTTCATTACAAAGTAAATTTTACATTTCTTTCCCCCATATTTGTTTCTTTTTCTTTTCGAATGTTTTTTGGAACTAATCATAGCGCAAACGAGTCGTTACGCTTTTTTTGTTGAAGGTACATTTCATACTTTCGTTCTCCCTCATAAAATGTTAGAGACAGAGGCGACCCAGCAAGACTTCAGTTAAGTTTTCTGATGCGCCTCACTTGCTATTTATAAATAGAAATAGTAGCATATCGGCCATTCCCTCGTGTGCTACGAACACTAACTGTTAAGTACATTTTATGGGTGATGAATACATACGCATCTAATGGTTAGATAACTTACATGTGTTTCGCTTTCAGTCCACCAAACTGTAAGACGCTAAAAAAGAAAAATCATATTCATTTAAAACATGTAAACACAATGTTATTTAATATGCTGTTGCATTGCTACAGCTCTTTTCAAAGCCAAATCATTAAAGTAATTTGTGAAGCTAATTCGTTCAACTAACAAACTATAGCTTGCTAAATAAGTGTACTGTTTGTGTAAATTACAAAAACCTAGGCCTACATTGTCTCTTGTACTCACCATGTGTTCTCAAAATTAAGTTTAAAATGGCGCCGGCGCAAGTTTTTTCTGTCCTTAACGAACCGACAAAAACGGGGGCGTTGCTAATTTAGCTCTTGTGTAGAATTATATCTTAACACTACAAAAATGCACCAGGTCTTTCATAAACCTGACACTGACAGTGTAAAATCAAGTATGCTTAGTGTTGATTAAATACTAAATATCAACACTTTCATCTAACTCTGAAAAATGAACACTGCTGATTTTGCTGTATAGGTTAGTAGTTTCAAAACATAATTTTTCTGATTTAATTTTATATATTTATATATATGGTCTAAATCTGTTATTCAGTAAATGTCATAAATAACAATACCAAAGTTGTTAATTTGTGCACAAACCATCTTGTACTTCATACTCTACCTTCATACTAGAAATATTGTATACCTTACTACACCACGCAGTTTAGGTTTAAACTCAATTTAATACACAGTACTACTTTTGGCAAACATCATACATCAGATACAATATAAAAGCTTCCCATGAAGCCTAAAATGAAGTACATTTCCTTATCCATTAGATTATAGTACTTTCCATCTACAGTACAGGCCAAAAGTTTGGACACACCTCCTCATTCAATGTGTTTTCTTTATTTTCATGACCATTTACATTGGTAGATTCTCACTGAAGGCATCAAAACTATGAATGAACATATGTGGAGTTATGTACTTAACAAAAAAAGGTGAAATAACCGAAAACATGTTTTATATTCTAGTTTCTTCAAAATAGCCACCCTTTGCTCTGATTACTGCTTTGCACACTCTTGGCATTCTCTCGATGAGCTTCAATAGGTAGTCACCTGAAATTGTTTTATTGACTGACATGACCAGTGTATTCCCTTCCAGTTTTATTAATCCCAATATGTCCTCTTTGAAACAGTGACCATCGAAAAATCGCACAAACATACAAAGCTGAGCTAAATACGAGTTGTCTGTTGATTCATCCACAGCCAGGGATATGAAATCAGCCTTCCTCAGTTGATTAAGAACAGTTGTGTCAAAAACATCCATAGCTAAAAAAGTCCACCCTTCTTCCAGCTGTTGTATCGGACAGTGGGATTGATTTAATCGAAGATATACAGTAACTTGCTCTTTCACTTTTTCCTCCTCAACAGCAGCTTGTATGCATTCTTTTACTGTTTCAGAATCTGTAAATGGTCTTTTATTTTTAGTCAGTATCCATGCAATTCGGAGAGATGCTGTTGTAGCTTTCTGCTGCAAAGTGCAGGTTTGGGTGAAAACCACACAACTTCGCTGGTAGTTTTGAGTCAGTGCCTTTATTTTTGTCTGTCGAGCCTCTGAACTCGGGGGATATTCATTATCAAAGTTAGTGTTAGTCGTCTTGAAGTGCCTCCTCACATTGTATTCTTTATTTACCGAGCAAATGAAAAGACAGACAAGGCACATGGGTTTTCCCTCAGCATTTTGTATATGTGCATACTTATTAGTCCACTCGTTGTTAAATTTTCTGTTTTCGCGTCAACCTTACATCTCTTCTCTTTTGAATGTGACATGTTCCCGCTGTTTTAAACTGTCATAAACTTTCCATCAAGAGCGTAAACAGCTGCGCGATGTCCCATAAAATGTCGCAAAATGTTATAAACTGTCGCGCTTACAGTTAAGTCGCAGCTATTTAATAAATAATTTATTAAGAGGTATGTAGTCAGTGGGCCGGTCCAAAATGACTGATGGGCCGGTTCTGGCCCGTGGGCCACCTATTGAATAGGGCTGCTCTATAGTAATAATCCTAAGGTCTTGGAATGTAGTAATAAAAAAACTGAACATGAAAATTTTATTTTGTTTGGTTCATTTTATCATTGTAATGCTAACTAACTCCACTTAAAAACTGCACTTTGCACTTTTAGCTTTGCTTTAATTTTGTTTGGAAATTTTGCAGCAGGGTAGTTCTTTTTTCTTTAAGAATGGACCAGCTGGCTGAACTTACCATATATACTTGCAGATAAGTCGGGACTTGATTTTACAGCATAATTTCTGGTATTTTATAATGTCAGTCATATAAGTCAAATGCACAAAACTCACGCTATTGGTACAAGGGATTATGATATGGTAACGCCCACCTGAAAGAGTAACCACGGAGCACACTGCCTTTTTTTTCTATGTGGGTGCGGCAATGTGTTGTATCAGCGCATGCTCCAAACCTCCCTCTTTCTTTGTTGTGCCTTTGTGACCACATAGTAATACCCAAACTATTCCGAAGCAACGTTTGCACTGTTCTGAGTTTTTGGTATCTTACACCCTGATACACCTTTATCGTATTAACATCCCTTGCCTACAATGAAGCATTCAGTCAGAAGAAAATATGAAGCTGGTTTTAAATAAAACGTCATTGAAGTAGCAAAAGAAATTGGTAACTGCGCTGCTGCAACAAAATTTGACACATCTGAGAAATTGACGCAAGATTGGAGGAGACAAGATGTTAAAAAAAATTATATGTTGCATTTTTGAATGGCCGTTTAAGTTGGGGTCTGATTTTATGATCGATTTTTTGGGTTTCAAGACCCGACTTGTACATGAGTATATACGGTACCTCATTCTTAGTGGCTGTGAGGTGAGGAAGACTTTGGGTTTACTGCCATTTGCATGATTGGATAGTGCAGGTAAGAGAGCGCAATACATCAGTGATGGAGAGGTTGGAGTAGCTGTAGGACATTAGAGAACACATGCTAGGATGTTCATTGTAAATGCTATATTTTTGTGGAGAAGGTAGAGAAAATGAGAGAGGGGAGCTTCCATGTTTGCTCCAGTGAAACAGAGCTGTCTTTCTTTTGAGAATATTACAATCAATTGCCAGCTCTTTTTTCCATTTTCTATCATCTTTTAGGCCATTCTCTGTTTTTATGCTTTTTAGTGCATGTTTATTGTGGTGCTTTTTCTTTTTTGAAAGGAGGCGTTTAGATATCCAAATGGTCCTAGACATGAAAATCACAACTGACAGTAGGTGAACGGCCTTCATGGAAAAGGTAAATGTAGCTGCCCTTTGGATAGAGTGATGGCATTTTGAATGCTGTTCATGCATAGCTGTCCAGTCTTCAGTGCTTAAGGAATCAGATCTCTGCAGGGACCATTTACAGCCAACCTTTTGTTATTTCAAAGGGTGAAGTTTTGATATCTTTGTCTAAAGAAAGGTCTATACGAGGTGTGGCAGAAAAGTAATAAGACTGATTTTTTTTACCAAAGTTTTTATTTTTTTCAAACATCAATGTTATCCCCTTCAAAGTAGTTCCCTTGGGCAGCTACACACCGATGGAGACGTTGTTCCCACTGTTGGTAGCAGTGCTGGAAATCTTCAACCGGTATGGTCTTCAGCATGTCCGTTACACTCTTTTGGATGTTTTCTAAAGTCCCGAAATGACGTCCTTTGAGGACATTTTTCAGTTTAGGAAAAAGGAAAAAGTCACACGGACTGAGGTCAGGTGAAGGTCAGGGGGCTGGGGAACCACAGGAATGCCTTTTGAGGTCAAAAATTCTATTATGGAGAGGGCAGTTTTTCGGCACCATTTTGGCACAGACCATTCACATGTGCAAATGTTCAGTCAAAATTTGATGAACGGTAAATCTGTTCAAATTTAATTGTTCACTCAACATTCTTAATGTTAAACGACGGTCTGATCTCACAAGAGTGTTCACACGTTCGATGTTTTCATTGGTTTTCAAAGTTGAAGTCCTCCCTGAACGGTGTTCATCTTCAACGTGTTTTCTGCCTTCCAAAAATGATTTGTGCCAGCGAAAAACTTGAGCTCGGGATAAAGAATGTTCCCCATAGGCCTGTTTTAACTTTTCAAACGTCACACTTGCCGTTTAATGACACAACGTTGCTCCAAATTCCGCTGTTCCATTTTGCGTGAACCACCAAAACCAACCAAAAACACAACTTCGCTAATAGCAGTCACAAAAATCACGTAGTTAACGGAAGGAGTTGAAACTCGCACTGAGCTATGGGAGGGTACTGATACATGTGCTCTATCAAGGACAACAGCGCAGCGTTGCCAGATCGCTTGCAGTGTTGCCAGTCTCATTAATTTTCTGCCACACCTCGTATGTGAGCACAGTTTTCTTTTGGGTGTACATTTTAAATGTTGCCTTTTTATTTTTGCTCATCGACCCATGATCACTTTAATATTTATTGGATATTGTTTTTTATGGAATAAAGTTCTAGTTTTCTAAAATAATATACAACAGGATTTGGACCGCCATGTTGGCAGTGGAAAAGTGTAAAATCTATTTTAGCATTTTGTATGTTGTGAAAATGCCATTGCAAATTCAGGCTGTTCAAAGATGGCTAGTAGATTTCAATTTCCTCCCCTCAATATAAATATCCTATGGATACAGTCATTACCTTCGATTAATGTGGTTACAGGAATTTATACTTTTGACTTTTAATTCTATGTCCTTTTATAATGGTGACTTGTGAAAATGTGTATTGTGAAAAGTGCTATGTAAAATACAGATTGCATTAAAACCCTTTATGTATAACAGATCTTCTCAAAATCAGCCAAATGCTTATCATAAACAAAATTTTTTTCAAACATTTAATAAAAATGCAACCTAATAATGCTGAGAGGTAAAGATTATCAACAAATAAGCATAATTTTGCTTTTAACATAACACCCACAGCACTCAATGCAACATCAGTTTTTCATTTCGGAGAGTTGATGTTTCAAAGGGAATTTGAACAACCTTAAAAGAGCACTTGTAACGGAGTCCTTAATGGTCTGCAGGAACTTGGGTATCTCAACATAAACGTCTGTCAGAAATTATTACAATGTTTACACGATGACATTCTGATTAAATTTTTGTGGTTAACTAAGAATTTCTCAGATATTTATGAGTGTTTCTGCAGTTTATTAAATTTTTTTTTGCCATTTATCTGTTTTAATAAGGAATAAAAAAAGCCAATAAACACATGCTGTAATACTGTGAAAATGTATGCATGTTGTGAAGGTATATGTGTTTGCATGGTTTACTATCCTGAATGGTAATGGATCCCATCTTACACACTTAGTGTAGCTCATTTTTATCTTGTTTTTTTTTTTTGTTTTGACTAATTTCATAAATAACAAAAATCTCTACTGCTCTGTAGTCTTCAGGGAAATCAGAACATAAAAAAAATTTTGAAAAAACAAATTTTACATCCCAGTTCTTCTAATCTTGTAAGACGTATCTACCACACTACTTTGTAAAGTATTTCACTTATCACTGTTTTTCTCCATACAGAAAACCTTTAAATGATGTGTGTCAACTTTACCTTTAACCAGATTCCATCTGTGTCACATCACATTTCAGCCAGCATTGGGCAATTTGCATCTGTTGTTACCATCTCCTCATGGCATCAAATCTCAGTCAAGACTCTTCTCATGTGTAGCTCCTAGCTGGTGGAATGAGCTTCCCATCTCCACCGGAACCACTGACTCCCTCACTGTGTTTAAGACTCTCTTATTCTGTGAATATCAGTGTAATTGATAATGACTTTGATGTTAAGATCTTACTAGCTAAGAAAAGAGTAACTAGCCTTGTGTTGTTCTGTTTGGTTTAGAGTGCTTCACTTGTGATGTTCAGTTTTGTAACCTTGTTCATAAACAGTCCCCCAGCCAGACGTTACTCAATTGTGTTAAACGTTTTTGTATGTCACTTTACATAAAAGCATCTGCTAAGTGAGTAAATGTAAATGTAACATGCAGTTCTTGTCTAAGCTACTTTGAAATAAAACATCTCTGCATCTCCCCTCAAAAAATATAATCAGCTGTTGTGAGATATAGCCGGCCGTTCATCCCGGCCAATACCCCAACGCTGCTAGATGGAGCCCTTCCAGCAACATGGAGGTGCCCTGAATTCTAGCAGGGCATCATGGATATTGGAGTTTTCCTTCACAGTCCTGCTGGATACCATGGGGGACACTGCAGGGAGGCTCAGAGACTTTTATGTGCCCTATAACCCGGAAGTACGTCCTGGTCACAGGGACAGAGGAAATGACGTACTTCTGGGATGAAAAAAGAAGAGTTTTGATCTGAACCAGAAGTGCTAAGAAGTCACATGGACTGAGGGTTCAGAAGCACTTCCGGGTCAAGGACTATAAAGAACTATGGGAAATCCAAGACAGACGAGCCTAGTTGAGAGGAAGGGTGACTGAGCTGCTGGGTGGATTGGAGGATTGTTTATTATTGTAAAAGTATTGTAGAAGTATTGCGGAGGTGGAGGTGCTTTGTGCACATTATTATAATAATAAATATTATGAATAACGCCCCTATCTGTCACACTGTTTTGATAATATCTGATTTTATTAAAAGATCAAATTGGCCAAAACAGGTTAATCATAGTACTTACTAGGACTTGGATAAAAATCCAGTTATTCATATTTTTAATGAAAGTTTCTTTCTCAATATTAATTTTTGACACTACTATTTTGTCATAATAATTATTGAAATGTGTATTAATGTAAATTAACAAAATAATATGTCTTGGTATTGCATCTATTTTATATTTTCTTAAAATGTTTTCCTACATAAGGTGGAATAATCCAGTGTCTTCTAATAAAAGATTTCAATACAGGAAATATGATTAAAATCACATGGCTATTATCCAAATAACTATTTCCTGATAACTTGCCACCATCAGAGGGTGCATGTTGATAGTGACGTTACTTTTGAAATTTCAAAATACAGTATATTCATTAGGAATTCTGATTTAACTTTAAACTGTTTATATCACTTGAGATTCATTTGGATGTTCATTTTACAAGAGCTACTATATTTATAAGCAGGAGTTTGTTTATAAGTTAATTAAGATGAGTTTGATGTTAAAAGGTTTCTTTATTAGGGTGGGCTAAATCAGGAAACTTTAATCAAAGTATGTCTTTTATACAAGCATTAGGGAGAAAAACAGTTTGGGCTATCAACTCAAGTCATCTTAAGTGTTGCAATGAGTCAACAAAGCAGACTACTTGAACTTTTCAACACAGTTGTGTATTATGTTGATCCTTAGGATTTTGAATTCTTCTACCTGCTGAGACCTAGGCCAATGACCAGTCCACTCATGTCTACCGACTTATATGAAAATGGCTGCGTCAGTCCATACCACTTATTTTTTCAACGCACTCACATGAAAGAGTACTTTTCATTATTTAAAGATAAAAAAATGAACTATTCCTCTTTAAGAAGTAACAACCTATGCTTTTTACCATTTACCGCTTTGAAACAGCCTTATCTTGTATTTTTATACTAGCTGTCCCCCACGGCTCCATCCACGTAGTAGTGAAAAAGGACAAACTTCAAGAATCAGTAAAAAAAAAAAATTATAATTCTGGCCAAGTGGAAGGCACTGTTGGCACTGTATCTGATCATGTTCAGCTCTGACAGGAGAGCATTCCCCGCATGGGGAGAAAAGTATGTGGCTGTGATATTTCTGGAAATAAGCAGCTACACCCTAATCTCTCTTTCCAAAACGTTAAATGTTACTCCTTAACAAACTGTAGATGATAATGTCTGTTGAACAAACAGGTATCGCTAGCTAAGTGAAGGCAAGGTATGCTCCAACACATAGCGAGAGGTAGACCGACTCGAACGGAGGCTGGCATGTGAGTGAGGAGTGCCCCGCCCCATGGCCAGCAGCGTCTATCTTGGATTCATGCACATAAATCAGTACCGCAAGTGAACTATGATATGTAGCGTGATGAGGCTGGCACTTGAGTGAGGAATTCCCCCGTCCCTCGGCCCACAGCATCTCTGTCAGATTTACGCAAGCAAACTATGATACTTAGCGTGATGAGAAAAGTCGCAAAATCAACCAGAATGTTCAAGTTAATTATAGAAAGAAAAGGATCTAAATCTGTTAAGTAGTTCTCTTGTGAAAAGTGGACAGACATTCAGACAGACAGATGTTGGATTTTAAATATATATTAGATGTGTAAGCCTGTGCTGTAAAAAGCCTGGGCTCCTAAAAACCATTAAAATTGGCAGAAAAAAAATTTAAATACAGAGTCGGCAGTTTTGTTGCTGATGGAGTCACTTTCTTTCAACTTCTTGCTGTAGACTCGCACTACTTTCTTCTCCCGACTTGTTAATTTTTGGGCTGGACAGACAGACACACACACTTCCACACTCAGACATTTATATATAAGATATATACTGTAGATATTGTCACAGACGGCTGGGGTTCTTACCCGGCCGGGACGCCTAGAAGGTCCGGAAGGTGGCAGTAAAAGTTTCCGGGTCAGGAGGACACAACCGTCCTGGAGCAGGAGAGGACCACGGGAGAGGAGGAGAGACTTTCCAACTCGTTGGGACCCGTGGCCACCGCCAGGGGGCATCTTAAGCCTCCTAGAACCTGAGAGAACATTACTTCCGCCACACTTTCAAGATGGCGGAGGAACCTGCCAGGGACGCCTGGAGTGCTTCCGGGTCAAAGGGCAGCACTTCCGCCACACCAGGAAGTGCTGCCGGAAGATCGTCATCAGCCACCTGGAGCACATCCGGGCAGGAATAAA
Organism: Polypterus senegalus; assembly: GCF_016835505.1. Taxonomy (NCBI): domain Eukaryota; kingdom Metazoa; phylum Chordata; class Cladistia; order Polypteriformes; family Polypteridae; genus Polypterus; species Polypterus senegalus. The sequence continues at coordinate 22,339,980 of NC_053161.1, read as the reverse complement.
AGGCGCCGCTTCCCAGCAATCTGGGAGCTAGAGTTGGGAGAGGGAGCAGGGCGAAGCTCCCAGGAGGAGATTGGCGGCCAAGGACTGAGAGAAAGAAAGTTCATTTTGGGTGATTATTGCTTTGTGCATTGTGTGGTGTTTGGGACTGTGTTTATTAATGAAAAATAAACGTGTGATTTTTATAAAGATGTGGCCTCCGACTGGTGGTGTCCGGGCAAGTCTCACAATATATAAAGTATATATATATATATATATATATATATATATATATATATATATATATATATATATATATATATTGTCACACACGTGCGCATGGGAGGCAGCTAAAGGGCTTGAGTGATGGCAGTTCTGAGACAGGCCGGGCTGTGGCAGAGTGCACTGACTCTTTTCTCACTTCCTGTAGACCATCCCTGGGAGACTCCACCTGGCTCTCGTGACATCACTTCGGGACCGAACCAATGGAGACAGAACCAACAGGCGCGGCCCCCTGATGTCACGTCCGGGCCTGATCCAATGAGTGCGAACCGTCCCGATTCCCATGACCTCACTTCCTGTCTTCCCCTTTAAAAGCCTGCCCTTTTTCCCCTTACCCTCAGTCTTGTCTTGGACTCGTTTGTATGCACATCAGTGCTGTTGTTGGTGAAAGAAACGATTTTGCAGCTAGGATACCAAATATACGGGTGGCTGCCCCAAAACTTCTTCGAGTATGTCTCAGTTTTGTGACAATATATATATATATATATACAGTGGAATCTCATTTATCCGGTTTAATGACCGGCGCCCATCATCCGGATAATCAAAAAAATCACAGATAATCAAAAATAATTCTAAAAATTCTCAAATGCTAGAATAGGTGCTGTACAGTGAAATTCTTACCTTTCTTGTGTTGTTTATGAAGTTTTCTTGAAAAAATCAGACATGAGACGCTGCTTTGTGTTCTTGCAGCGTTTCAATTTTATTGATGTGCGGAGTTTGCAAAGTGTTAGGATGTCACTAAAATTTGAATCCGCTTCCTGCGCAAGAAAGTGTAGCAATATTTCGGCACAATTTAGAGCTTCTGCAAGCGAAACTTTCTTTTCTGAAGGTTTGTCTTCAATTGTGTCATCGTTGTTTTCTTCCGGAAATTCCACACTTGACAATGCAGCAATGGCGGCGGCGTCTTTAACTTGATATCTAGGCTGATCATTATCAGAGAGTAGCCATTCTTCGATGTTTTCTCTGTTGACGTCTTCAAATCTATTTACATTTTGAATTTCCTCCAAAACCGATGCTGCTGTTATTTCTTGGCTTTCACTGTCATTGACGTTTTCAACACTATCCATCACATCAGGGAACAATTTTCGCCATGACTTTCGAAAGGTTAAGTTCAGCATGTCATCCCAACTCTCTGAATGTGAGAAAATTTCGCCCTTAATTGTCCATTTCTTGTAAAACTCATGGAGATCTCCATCTTCTTCCAAGACTGAACGGAGTAAAGATTTCCTGTAATGACGCTTGAATGCTTCTAAGACTCCCTGGTCCATAGGTTGCTTAAGCGACGTCATGTTTGGAGGAAGATATACGACGAAAATCTGGTCATCGCTTGTTTTCAGGACATTTTCGCTAGGATGGGAAGGTGCATTTTCCAAGAGTAACACAGCTCTTTGTGGCAAATTTTTGGAGCGTAGATGGTCTCGAACAGCAGGAACAAAATGTAAAAAACCAATCTTTAAAAATCTCTCTGTTCATCCATGCTTTGGTCTGATTGTAGTAAAGGACAGGAAAATTGTGCATTTGTGTTTCCTTACATGATCGTGGATTCTTAAACTTTCCAATACATACGAGTTTCAATTTGTGCGAACCACTAGCGTTAGCGCATGCTAGTACTGTTATTCGTTCCTTACTGGACTTGTGACCTAGAGCAGACTTTTCTTCTTTTGATACAAGCGTTTTTGATGACAAAGCTTTCCAGTACAAACCAGTCTCATCAGCTGTGGCAGTTTTTGATATGGGCAACATGGGCCGGTGCCCAGGGCGGCATCATGGGCATTGGCAAAAAAAAAATTATTTTTTTTTATTTTTGCACACGGCCATGCTGCCCCGACATCATGCCAGCGCATTTTTGGGATTGCATGGGCACCAATCGGTTTTCTATTGCCCATTTGTGGGGAGTAAGGGTGCCCTCCATTTGCGAGGTGCGCTTGCTGCTTGCAGAAAAAGGAGGAGAGGGGCGGGGTGGTGGGGGATTCTCTGGCTGACTGGCCCGGCATCTAATAACCAGCTCACAAAATAAAACAAAATAAAAACAAACAAACAAACACAAAAGCACCTGACATTATGATATAGACTTATAATCTGCACCGATGTGTTTTCTAAATTCTATCACACCCATATATGCGGGAAGTGAGCGTGAGGGCCCTCGGTCCACCTGCTTGCTGCTGCTGCTGTGCTGAAGTCTCACACACAACCTGTTGAAAGGGGAGGGGGGGGCGGGGTGCTTCCAAATAAAGCACATTTCATTCATAACATTGTCAATCCAAGCCCATTATGTCACAATTAATTTTTCCTGGGTTGTGTGAAATCGCAGAAATCGAGATGGGCGCTCCTTGCACAAGCAGCATAGAGCAGAGTACAGCAAACGGGAAGAATAAATCCTCCTGTGTGAAGCTGACTCCAGCTTTATGCCTGTGCTCTCTTTATTCTTTATCACAGGTTAGTAAATTCGCCATAATTGGAGTGCACATTACAGACTTTAAAATGGTAAAATATCGTCAGTGAGATTTTGAACATGTTGATAAAATGATATGAGTTAGTAAGAGTTTTTTGTTTGCGTGCTAACTTACTAATGCAAGTGACTCGCATAGTGGAGAGTGATAGACAGGGAAAGTTAACCTGAAATAATAAACTGACTGCAGCTCTGAGAGAAAAGGTTTATGTAGTTGTTAGTGATCTGGTGAACTGATGACTGGAGGTGGTACTAAAGTGAAAATTCTTTACACTATAAAGAAATATTTTGGTGCTGTATAAATGTAAAATTTGATTTTGTCTCTGTTAGACATTACATTTCCAATAGTTTGTTTTATTGCACTGTATTTTTTCATTGTTTATTAGAACACTGGGGGGTACAGAGGGGGGCGCGGGGCGCCAGAGGGGGTGTTCGCCCAGGGCACCAAACAGGCTAGGACTGTCCCTGCTCATCAGACTTATAAAGTTGGTCAGGTGAAAGATCATGAGCCTCGACAAGTCATTTAAATTCCATTACGTAGAGAGCTGCAGCGTCAGAATCACCACTTAGTTTCTCACCTTGGATATCCAACTCTCTAATTCCATGGCGAGATTTGAAACATTGTAGCCATCCTTGAGATGCAGCAAATGGTTCCGGAATCTTCATCTCACAGTGAAACCATTTCACTTTTTCGAGCAGCAATGGCCCGGATACAGGACATCCCTTGGCGCGTTTTTGCTTGAACCATTCGAACACAGCTCTATCCAGATGGTCAAATTTCGAACCCTTTGTTGTCTTGTGTGCACTCGTCCTGTTAAATATATCAGATGAAGTTATGAACTTGTAGAGTTCATCTTTCTTCCGAATAATATCACACACTGTTTGATTTCCGATGTTAAATTCCAATGAAAGCTTAGCAATTGATTCCCCCTTTTTGGCACGTTCAACAATTTGCAGTTTCGTAGCATTTGGCAAAACAACTCTTTTTCTTTCCACTCCCGCACTGGACCCCGACATTTCGGCACGAACTTACGCAAAGCCACTTTCTAACCTCGAGGTGCAGACGCCAACTGAATGAACTCGGAACAAGGTGTCATCTACACGGACAGTGCGACCCATTCAAAACTTATTGACGAATGGCAGTCGTCGGAATTTGAAAAAAGGGGAGGGAGAGTGTTCGGAACAAGTCCTCTGCATCGGATTAAGTCTAATGGTTTTTCACAGCAGGGGATCGCCTGGCTGGTGCACAGATGCTATACTTTCAATCCTTTTAGAATAATTCTCGGAAACCCATTGACAAAGAAAACTTAAGCTGTGACACACGTAGTGTACATTCCTGTAGTCGGAATTCTTGGCGGCAAAATCTTGGTGGTCTTGTGATGTCTAGCAGTTTTTTTTTTAGGCGATTCCAGATAACCGAATGTACGGTGAATTGAAGACCGGATAATCGAGGTTCCACTGTATGTATATACTGTATATATATATATATATGTGAATGTTTGTGTGTGTGTTTTATATAATATAATGTAATCTTTATATATAATATGCTACCATGGCTGTCCGTTTGTTTATCCAGGATTTTAAATCACCTGTAGCTCGCAAACCATTTGAACTATTGGCCTGTGAAATTTGAAAATTTGTGTGAAATTTGGTACACATATACTACGTGGTGTCTACTATCCACTTTCAGGGTGATGATTGACCTCCAAGGTTATTCCTCTTTTTATTTTAACTCTCGGTAGTGACCACTTCACTTCCCCTACCTCTTCATCTTAAATTATTCTTGAGGCAGATTGAAGAGCCAGCTTAAGTGAAAAATGAAGAAAAACAAACTAAGTAATTGCAACACAAACACCGACTTAATCAGTTTTAACATGAAAAGATGTCGACGAATGAAGAGAAGAAGCGGGCTGCTATGGTGGAGAAAAAAAGCTGTATTCAGTGCACTTTACCATGCAGTGCGCCGAATCATGGTATAATATAATATAATATAACTAGCTGTGTAAGCCTGTGCTGTAAAAAGCTCAGGGTCCTAGAAAATATTGAAATCATCAGAAAAAACAGAAATGTAGAGATGTCAGGTAATTGAAAGGAACTAGTCTGGGTGTCTCTCTTCTAGGAAGATTTGCATTGTTTGTGCATTAGCAACGGGAGGAAAAGTAAAAAGGATACCGTTTTACTGATGTTAGGGGCTAAGTGACTATCTTTCTTCTGAGATTTCGTTTTGCTGACGTGCTGGCCTCACTTGTGTTATTAGCGGCTAAGCGTGTTTTCTGTTTCTTCGGAGGCGGAGCCCTTACCCCGACTCCACCTCTCACTTCTGAGCCGCACAGACAAACACACTTCCACGCGTAGGCGTTTATATATAAGATATAATATAATATAGAAGGCACATACCTGGAAATAACAAAGCAGTCCACTTTCAGAGGTAGCCCTATTTCTCTGCACCGCCTGACCAAGGCATTGTGCAGCCACCTGTGATGCCGGAATGAAGGCAGGTGCCCCAGCTGTCCACAAGTCCTGCAGTGGCTAATCCTCTGAGACAAAGCCTGGAAACAATGAGGAGTGACTTAAGGACATTTATATTAAGTAGAATGTCCAGTGGAGGCTGAGTGATCTTTTGGAATTTGAACCCCTTCAGATTTGTTTTCCTCCAGTCTATCTGTTTTTTTTTTTCTTTTTCATTTTCAGTCCTCCCACCCATCTGAACTTCTCATCAGACACAACTTTAGAGGCTTACAATATGATTTTATTAATAAGGACTCTACCTTTTGATTTTTATATATACAGTAATCCCTCCTCGATCATGGGGGTTGCATTCCAGAACCTCCCGCGATAGGTGAAAATCCGTGAAGTAGAAACCATATGTTTGTATAGTTATTTTGATATATTTTAAGCCCTTAGAAACTCTCCCACACTGTTTATAAATATTCTCCGCACAGTTATACAGTAAACCCTTGTTTATCGCGGTTAATCCGCTCCAGACAGATAAATGAATTTCCATGAAGTAGGATTCTTTATTTATAAATTTAATATTTTCACAGTTAGAGCATTGAAAACCTATTTACGACCTTCTAAATACATTTTTTAACATTATTAGAGCCCTCGAGACATGAAATAACACCCTTTAGTCATAAGTTTAAACTGTGCACCATGACAAGACAGAGATGACAGTTCTTTCTCACAATTAAAAGAATGTAAACATATCTTCCTCTTCAAGGTGCGCGTCAGAGCGGAAAATGTCAGAGAGAGAGAGTAAAGTAAACAATCAAAAATCAATAGGGCTGTTGCGCTTTTAAGTATGCAAGCACCGCGATAAAGTGGCAGCAATGACGGGATCAATGTGAAGGTAGCCTTTCAGCATTTTTAGGAGGAGCGTCCGTATCTTCTAAGCAAACAGCCACTGTGCAAACAGCCCCTCTGCTCACACCCCCTCTGTCAGGAGCAGAGAATGTCAGAGAGAGTGAGAGAGACAGAGAAAAGCAAACAATGAAAAATCAATACGGGCTGTTAGAGCTTTTAAGTGTCTTGAAGCACAGCTGGAAGCATATCGTATATCATTGAGGAGTTTATTTAATACGTAATATGTGCTCTGATTGGGTAGCTTCTCAGCCATCCACCAATAGCGTCCCTTGTATGAAATCAACTGGGCAAACAAACTGAGGAAGCATGTACCATAAATTGAAAGACCCATTGTCCGCAGAAATCCGTGAACCAGCGAAAAATCCGTGATATATATTTAGATATGCTTACATTTAAAATCCAGGATGAAGTGAAGCCACGAAAGTCAAAGCGTGATATAGCGAGGGATCACTGTACCATATATATTTTCATATAAGTCCGAGGTCTTCAAACCCAAAAAATCGATCATAAAGTCAGACTCCGACATATACGGCCGTTCAAAAATATGACACTTCATTTATTTTTTTTTTACATCTTTCAGCTTCCTCCAATCTCGAACCAGTTTCTCAGATATATTGGATTTTGTTACAGCAGCGCAGTTACCAATTTCTTTTGCCATTTCAACGGCTTTTTTCGGAATAGTTTGGCTATTACCGTGTGGCCACGTAGGCACAATACATAGAAAAAAAGGCAGTGTGCTCCGTGGTTACTCTCTCAGGTGGGTGTTAGCATATCATAATCTCTTGGAACAATAGCGTGAGTTTTCCACATTCGACTTATACGACCAACATTATAAAATACCAGAAATTATACAGTAAAATCAAGCCCTGACTTAACCGTGGGAAAACTTAAACGTGAGTGTATACGGTATCTGTGTTGTGTTACCTTCTATTGATTAATTTTGTATTACTTATTCATATTCTTACCTAATTTAGTTTTTCTTGAAAGCATTTTGAGCTTCATTCTGTGTATGAAAATGTCTTGTTGAAATAAATGTTGTTGTTTTCAACGCTAAAATTAGCAATCATAATATCCAGCCAGTGCTGCTATGATCAAGCCTCAATGCTCAATAATCAATACTGCTTTCACCGAGGCAATGAAACAAGCAGTTTGACTGCTGTGAACCTTCAGCATAAATCATGACAAATGTAGCATCAGATTACTTTGCATTTACAAAAGCTTCCAAGTATAGTGCTATGTCATATTGTATGATTCAAAGATGGCATAGATTATTTAAACATTTAAGCTAGACATTTAAAGGATGTTTATTTTCAGCAGAGAATTCATAAATTGGATTTTTTTTCATCTTGCTCTCCATACATTTGTTTGTCAACGCTGCATGGATTTGCACTTTTTTGTACTGTTTGAAGAAAGTGCTACTGTATATACAAGTGCAATATAAGAGTGTGGCTCATGTCTCTGATATCAATGAAGGTGTTGCCATCACAATACCATTGTAACCATTTTTTGGTTTGTTCTGTAGCATATGAAGCAACACAACCTGAACCTGAAATTAAACTACCTGTGGGCAAAGGGAACTTCAATTATAAATACAAGATGGGAGACGCTGTCATACAGGAGGGAATTTAGGGGTATACACATGTTGAAACAAAGGTTTTGTTAACTAAGCAATGTACAGAAGCAGAAGTCTGGAAGCACTTCTTTATGCAAACAATTGTGGGAATATGGAACAAACTACCAAGACGTGTAGTTGAAACAGAAACCTTGATAACCGTTAAGAAAAATCTGGATGAGATATTGGGACATTGTTTTAGCTATCAGCTAAAGCAATGGACTAGATGGACTGAGTGGTCTTCTCTCATTTTCCAAATTTCTTATATTCTTCTGTTCGCACTCTTTTGCTCTTATTTAAAGCCCATCTGCAGAACAAAGAAGTAAATACATTAACTAGTGGTAAATCTTGTTGTCAATTCACCAAATCAAATTCACTCAAGCATTATTAAAGTTATCCATTATTAAAGTTATCTCAGTAACTGAGATATAGTCTTTTCTTAATGCTCACCATACGGAACTTCTCCCCACCTCATACTGAACAGTAGCTCTTACACCAGCAGCACTATCACGAAGTGGACACATGCACACCCTAAACAGTGGAAATATTTTTTTTTTTCTACAGGGTGGTCCAGATCTAATTATGCAATTATGAAAAGGCGAACACATCATACCCACTGTTCGACTGTCAACCATCTGCCCGCCATTTTGGTGCTGCCATCTATCGGCAACAAAAATAATTTTTTGTGAATTCTCTATGTAATAAACTTAATAAGTTATAGCATAATGAAAATTGCATAATTAGATCTGGACCACCCTATATAATCTCTTGAAAATAAATTCCTATTAGAATAAAGAGGAGGATATGTTGAAGCAAACATGTCATGCAGTCATGCAAATGGAATCTTAATTATTTTACGTGGTGAACAACATCCTGAATAATCTGCAAGTGTACCAATGCACATCTGTTACTTTGAATCAGACTCACACAGTCAGCCTCTGAAGTAGAACTTCATGCAGCAATCACATTGGCTCTCTATGACTGACTTCTTTATAAAATGCTGACATCTTTCTTTCCACATATGTTTCCTAAATGATAGCAGGAACATTTTGTTTTAAGCATGAATTCGTAGTGTCATTGTTGCTCTACCGGTCTCCTCAGGGTCTCATTTTTTCATGGCAAAATAATAAACATCACATACTGTAAATGTTTTGTTTGAGAAAAGGCCTTTTAAGAATTTTCATAGAGTCAGCTTATTTGATCTAAAAGGTGTAATAGCTGAGGGAAAACAATAATTATATGTTTTATATATAAAATATAGCTATATATATGTATGTATATATATATATATATATATATATATATATATATATATATATATTTGCTTTTTTTAGCCTAGCTCCAAGGCATAATTACTAATTGCAAGGCCTCTCCTATGCACATCCACATCTTAATCCTCATGTTTCAAGGTCACTATTAGAAAAAAATAAGGAAATGCTTTGGTCAATGGCTTCCATTCAAAGCAAACACTGACTTTTTTTTTTTTACATTGTTTGAATAACGAAGAGCATACTTTAGACCTTGTTACATTCCTTGCAGCAATCATCATGTTTTGCTGCATACTGATTGCATAAAAAACTGACAGGAGGAAAGTGATGCAGCTAAAAGATTGACAGCGCCCCCCCTCATTAGAACAACTGTCAAAAAAGATAAATCTTTTCCAGACTAAAACAAAAAATCTTACCTCTAGGTAAAAGGAAAATACAGCCAGAAAAGGGACCCTTGTACCTTGTAGTCCTACTTAAACATGTTATGAAACCAGATGTTAAACTTATCAAGGGCCAATTTAAAACACAAATGGTAGGAGGAATAGAAATACACCATTTTAAAACATGCTGGCATGCAAAAAAAAAGATTACATGACAGGGAAGCTGTACTGATATTAGAGAAAGACTGATACAGCAAAAGGCACACTAGATACAAATGTTAAGCCTTACTCTCTTCTTGTCGCTAAAAAGAAAAACTTAATTTTATTATATACAAGAGTACACCACTAAAATGAAATGTTTTTGGCAGTTTCCTTTAGTGTTTAAGTAGCTTTAAACCTTATCTTTTTAATTTCATGTATAGAAGTGTAAGTGGTGGAACTTAAATATAGCTTATACTATAGGAGCTTTGAGCTAAATGCCATGCATATGGATAGACATGGCTTGGCACTCCTGCATACGGATTGACTACTCCTCAAAATACCTTCCTACAGGTAACAGAAATACTGAAAGAGAGTTTCAGAACCAGTTGTCAACTACTGAATCTGTCAAAAAGGAGGCTAAATAAAGCAGAGAGGCTTGCATAGTAGGCATCACTACAGAACAGTGTTTGATGTAGGCTCCACTTTAAATACCAACATGTCTCTCTGAAAAACAACATACATGCCCAATTGGTGATAAGAAATTTGCAGCAACAATATGAGGAATTGTGACACAAAATACTGGTTCACTGTACCATATATTCAACGAAAAACCTACTCTGTATTAGTAAGTTGCGCGACATCATGCAGTCAGTAATGTTATTAGTCCAGAGGTGGTGGATGACTGTGAAAAAAAAAATCACCAAATCTTGAAACATCATTAGAATAATGAATAAACAAAACAAAAGAGCAAACGATTGTAAGATTATATTACAAAATGTCAAATTAAATCATATACTGCATGCATCTGTGAAGCAGTGGTTCCTGTAAGTTATGAAACAAGAATGGAAAAAGATGAGAGAAATCATGACATTGTCATTTTTAGTCTGAAATGGTAAGAATCATGGGCAGAATACATCATATGCCAAATCAAATATCATACATTGCTCATAATATAAAGCTACAATACAACATAAATCTCACTTACATTAACATGTTTAAACCTTTTAAATTATGAGAAAGTAAACAAGTGCCGTTAACAATATTTAAATGACAGAAAGTATTTCTTTTAGCTTGCCTGTCTACTTATTGTAACTGTAGCAAAATAAATACTTTCTTGTTTTTTAAACAAATTAGAAAATCTAGACATGGCGTATCACACACGTATTCTTGGACTGGGTCAACTGTTCTGAAAATTGGAGCATTTAAAACTTTTTATTAACTTTGTCAAAAAGATATTTTTGTTTATTAAATATTTTGTCACAATGGAGTGTGTAACATGTGATCGAGGTTTGCTCAACATGCCACAAGACTGTTTGCACACACAGAAAGATGCAGGCATGCAGGTACAATTTTGCTTACACTTCAACAGATTGTACTGAATACTGAAGGTCTGTTGGCCAACAGGAGCAGCTATCTGACAAGAAAAGAGGAAAACACTGTATACAAAATATATAAGTTGAAGTAACACTCTTAAGCTAAATTTGAAACAGTAAACTAATTTGTGATTGAAGTCATACAGAATGTTTTAAGAATAGGCCACATTAAAGATAGAGTTGGTTAGGGTAAGATGGATTTAGTTGTTATATTTCTTGATCCTTAACCTTTACATTAGCTTTAAAAATGCCTTTTAGGACAAAATTACCCTTTGTTGGAGATTTATTTTATAATGCATCCATTGAAGGGAAGCAGAACCCAAATTTACCCCTTAAAACCCAGAGCCCATGTTAAAAATTCACAGTTGCCTCACGTTTGAGTATGCTAGTGGCAAAATGTTATGTAAAACCTGTTAAAATAAAAGCAAGATCTAGTGATTCATTTAGGGCTAGAACCTGTACTCTTGGCTGCCATTTTAAATTTAAAAAACACTAAAGTTCCATAATGAAGACAGATGGCAATAAGTTTATGTAGTAGAAAGGCCTTCAAATGGCTATGAATAATAGAAAAAGCTACTGTGAAAGCCTTTTAAACTGTATTTTGTTGTAAATGAAGATATTCCTAAAATTAAAGTACAAATTTTTCGTGGGCTTCAGGACTTTCAAGGAGTAGTCATAGTGCTAAAGGCAACACTTTCTTCCAATTACATATAATACATCAGCAATTGTAAAAAGCACTTCCTGAAGTTGTGAATAGGACTATTCAGTACAAATTATGGGACTGTGAGAGTGTATCTGTGGTTGGTGATGAGAGCCCAGACATCATTGTTAACAGAAAGCTGTGTATCTAGAGTCAGCTCATAATAGGAATAAGAGCTTGCATGTTGGAATGAAAAGTCTATCACCTAGACAGAAAGAGAGATTCTTCTTGAGAAAAATGTGCCTTTGGGAATAGTTTCTGGGTTTGGGAATGACAGACCATTGGTGAGTTTAAGCAGAGCAAACAAATGATTGTAATCACAATTTGTGAGTTGAATTGTAGATTGCTAAGTAAAGCCAATGTCACATTATGAAACGTTTTGTAATGATGCATGTCAGATCTTTCCTGATACCGTTGCTGCACCATGTCAAAATATTTCAGTGACAATCGTTGCACATGCCATATTTACCGACTTAGTACTGCTATTCGACGGCATTTGTGCACGCCCTTTTTTCTGACAGCCAATAACATACTGCCTGCCAGATTCAGTGCGGTACAAAGAGTTAACAGCTATGCCGAGTTCAGCAGCAAATCTCTGTCCTTTATTTCATTTTTTCCATTCTGTTACGGTATAGAAAACACAATCATCAGACAAACAAGCTTCTCTTTTTTTAACCCTTTCTTGCACAGCACTCTGATTCATTTGTGGCTGTTGTAAATGTGTTTTATAAATAAAATTTGATTTGACTTGATATGATTTGACTTCTGTTCTGTTTGTCAGGTTCAAAATGTGCATGTTCCTTATTTCTCATCACTACATTCTATGCATTGTATTTCCGGATCAGCATTCATTGGTTGCCAGCTGTGGTGTCCACACAAAATCCCGCCCCTCTGACTAAAGACAAAGTAAACCTATTTAATTTTATCTTGTGAGTGAGTCACAGACTAGTTGGAGTAATCAATGGGTATGTCACATTAGATGATCGGCTTCGTCTAAGCATGAAGATGGCTGCCTTCAACTTGGTAAGAATATTTAAATGAAGGCAACAAATGAAAATTGCTGAAAAAGTCACATAATGTGACATAGCCTTAAGTAGGACTGTATTATAATTGTTTGCTAAAGAGCTTACTTACACTATTGTGAACAAAAAATGTTTCAGACACATGTTGTTTGTATAAATGTGCAAGGTTTGTTCTGGTTGCCCATAATTATTCAGCAATGGTAGTTACCTCCTATTTAGAGTTCAAACTGTACTACATGAAAAACATATTGTATGAGTTTCAAACAAATATAGCAGTGCAAAACTTTAATTTGCTTTCCCTAAATATTTTTTCAAAGTTTCTTATTCTGAAGGTTAATTTACTTAAATTATTACTGGAAACAGCTAATGTCTGGCTTCAAGACAGGAGTGGCAACTCAACGGAAGGTGAAGTTTCCTTTCATTGAAAACATACATTACACTGCACATCGCCTGGCCTTCACTACAAGTCAGGCAGCAGGTACCTTCTCTGAGGAGGCTTCTAGAAATAATTAGTTAATTGTACCGCGCCTTCACATGTACTGTGATGCGTGTATCAAAACTTCAGTAAATGGAAGAAGTACTTGGTTTTCCTCAGTGTGAAATGAAGCAAGTGCACAGTGTCCACCGATTAGCTTCTTATACAGCCCTTGAAGTCATGGATAAGTTCTGGGAACCTCCAACTGTCATATCAGAGCAGCAGAATGAAGTCTGGGGCAATACAATTCCAAAAATACAACCCCACATATAAATTATTGGCAGTAATGTCTATGTTAATGAATGTAATTCCAAGTCTAATACCTGAATATGGTTTTCCAAAAGAAAGACTTGGACCTTACAATAGTGAACCCATTCTTTTTTGAAGACTTGTTTGCCAGAGAAGATGTACATTTGTAAAGCTGAAACTTAATTAACCATTACAAGGGAGTTAGAGGGTCAGGCTCAATGTCAAGAAGAAGAAAGTTTACCTCACTCAAAACAGACGCAATTAAGAGCATTTTGGGGAACCTTGACAGAAGGCTTCCAAAACATGTCACAGACCTCATTACTAGACATTACGTCACATAACCTGAAACATAATGAAATTCAAAGCCTTGTTGCCTTCCTGCATAGATTAGCATTTTGTCTGTTCAGTGGGAGTGGTCTGGTCCACTTCCCACCTCAGTACCACAGTACATTTATCTTTTTTTCATCTCTTTTACATGTGTCACTGTGATCTTCTAGTCTCTCTTCTAGCTTCCACCCATTGCTTTCTCTGAACTCAACCTCATTAATATATTGACCAGGTGTACCTCATTAATATATTGACTGGGTGTAGCCTTTAAAGATAACTTTTGGGCTAAGTCCATCAGCTACTACTGTAAATTCCTGATGCGCCCTTTAGATCTTTGAGTTCTTGTAACCCAGAGCTCTAGCTAGCTAACCTGTGAAGGATCACACAATCTTCAGGTACACTTACCATAATAATTTTACAGCAAGGTAATGGACGTAGTTTACAGAGCCCTTTCTACCACAAAACAGACTGAGAGACTTATACAACATCACTTAATTATTATTGTCTTACCTCTTTGCCCAAAAAAATAACTATTCTTGTTGTGTGTTTGCTAAGTAAAGCACTTAAATCCTCTTAACTGTTATATGTGCTGTGAAACAGAAACAGAGAACTACAGTGATTAGGAGATGAAAATGGTAAACATGAGCATGGATTCAATAATTATTAGTATATCCATCCATCCATTATCCAACCCGCTATATCCTAACTACAGGGTCACGGGGGTCTGCTGGAGCCAATGCCAGCCAATACAGGGTGCAAAGCAGGAAACAAACCCTTGGCAGGGCGCCAGCTCACCACAACATTAGTATATCCTACCTTTGAAAAAGAATTGTAAGACAAAATTGAACTTGAAAAGTAATACTGTAATTATTTGCAGCAAAAAGTCAAACATAAAAGCACACATTAATGAAGAAGTGTTTTGTTTATATTCAGGCCCAGATACCAGGAACTGAGTATTGCTGACCTTTATACTGCTGACCTGATGACATCACAGGCTGAGAGCTGTTGTTATCCCACAGAGGCAACCACACAAAAGATAGTATGCGAAGATGCTAGAAAATGGTGGCTCTCTTGAAAAACAAAATGGTGTCAGAAAAGACTTCAGACTAAAATCAATAGTGCCAAACATTAATTACACGTCAATTTCAATTGCAAAAATGAACTGGGCAGTATTCAAAACCCATAACATGAAAAATAAAATAAAAAAGAGACATAACAAAGACATAAAATGAAGTGAGATCACCAATCCTGAAACAAATTTTATTTCACACCTTAACTTGGCACAGATTTTCTTTTTCTTTTATCATCAGGATCTTATAAGGCTCTGCCTCTCTCTCTCTGTAACTCTTTCTTTATGCAATATCATTCCCAACTGAGTTTCCCGCTACAAGCTATTTGATTTTCTTTACATTTTAAAATGTACCAGATAACATTTAATAGGCAAGCAGTGCAGAATTGCTTTATTATTAGCTTTGAATATATTTTTGTCATTCATTGTCCTTGGTATTTCCATTTTTTTGCCCACTACTTGTATACAATATATAATTTAAGAAAGAATACAAAGTGAAAACTGGAATTATGAGTTATTTTTGGAGAACTTAACGTCTTTAAAATTCTTGCATTATTACCTAGTGGCTAAGTTGTCAGACTGTAAACCCAGAGACTCCCCTGTTAGTGCCCTTCACTCACTGATGATGTGATCTTAAAGAGTCATTTAATCTCTCTTTATAAAATACAGTAATGTAAACTTGTGATTTGTAAGTAGCTTTGGATAAAAGGGTCATAAATAAATAGCTGTAAATAGTATGTGATCATAACCTGTAATTACTTTCGAAGTATGATGAAAGAAATTATAATGTATGTAATGAACCCATTTTTTGAATTATATGTAATGAGTTTAGTGGTTTAGATTAGTGCATGAGTGTTAATCATCTGGCAAAGCTTACTGTTTTATTTATCAATTTGTATTACAAGATGAAAGCCGGTTCATAGTGAATTAAAGATGACTGAATGTCTTTCACCCCTGAAGCTCAGTCAGGCGAATAAACATTCCACCAGACATCACAGGTAGAACATAATGGAGTATAATGGGTAGATTCTGCATTATGTGCCTTAAGCAGAGCCAATAGCGCTTTCCTCTTCTAATGAAAGATAAATTAAGTGAAGATACTATCAGCAAGGAATACTTAATTATGTTATAGCAATGAAGGGACCACACCTAACAAGAGCAGACTGCAGTAAAGCAAATGTCTTATATTCAGTCTTATGTCACCAAAAATAAATAAATAAATAGCACAAATGTGGCTTCTTTAACCTCTTTACTAATATCTTTACCCCAGAAAAATGAGTCAAAAGCACTGAATTTTTCTGAACACAAAAAATCTTAATGTGTAATAGGAATATGTAAATACCAAAACATCATCATAATCACAGTAGGAAAGGTACAGTGTTCACTGATACAGCTGTAGCATATGTACTTTGTGTCATATGCTTTGAAACAGTCACCAATGCACATAGGCACTATTCAATCAGATATCGAAAGATTGTTTTGTAATACTTTTTCCGTTGCTTGTGCATGTCAGGGTAGACATGCCCACTGTCTTATTATAGTTTACCAAAATGCAAAGTATAGTGACTTCCATATTTTCCATAACTCCATCATTGACAGTTGCTGCTTAGTGATCAGTGGTTCGGAGGAAGTCGTCCTTCTTGTCCTTCAACTTGATCACAATCATTTTGCCTTTTTGCCACACAGCTATTGCACCACACTGCAACTTGATGCATTCACATGACTGGAATCTCCAAGCATATCAAGGGGGTTTTCTTCTGAAGTAAAATCTCAGGCAGTTCAACTCAGGTATAGAAACTGTCCATCATTATACAGTAACCTTGGTCAAGCAAAAGGTAGGCCAGTGACAGCACAGATGATGTAGTAATGTGTTTTCACTGTACTTGCCCCTTCACTCCATTGTAAAGTATCGAGTTTCAGATGAACCCAGAGCTTATTTTGCACAGTGTTTAGAATTTGATACCGAATCATATCCATTTGGATGTGATGTAAAAATTAACCAGAAGAGGCAGAATCGATTACCCTAACTGGCCATCTTTTTGACAGACAGAAAAACTATGGACAGAAAATCAAAGGGTAAGCTTAGTGTCAGTGCCCCTACTCAACCCAGGATGAAAGGACACACCTCAGAAGGTATGATGATCCAATGACATGCAGGAGTCACAATAATTTATATCATATAAGTTTGTATTTTAAATGTGAATTCTTCACAGTACTCTGGGAAAGGACTCACTTCTACAAGTTGTATTATATTGCAAACAGTAGTTGAATGCAAAATGAAAGTCAAAAAACAAATTCTAAGACCTACTTGAAGAAAATGAAAACTAACATTAAAGATTCTTAAGGTTGTTTTTAGTCAGTGGAGGATAACGCACAGTGCAAACATCACCATATTAATATTGTTGCCACTAAAATATCATCAGTTTAGCGAATGAGGTATATATATCCAAAACAGTCTTCCTCTATAAGCTATGAGATTTTCATGAATACTTATGTGATGATCAGGACAGTGCACCTTCTGCATATTTTTGATGATCCCCTGATACACATCCCACGGTGTGTACATTGTCATTGGTGGGTTATCAGCTTCATCATAGTCATCATTATTAGTGAAATTCAGGTATTTCATAATAAGAGATAAACAACACTCACTAATAACTTCATGGAAAATGGGTGTCTGTGACATCTCTGGACTGGTTTACACACATGTCATTTGCAGTGTCAAGCAAATGGTTTACTGTAATTCTTTTTCTGACACTGCTTAGCATAGCGGTTCATTTCAACAAATAGTTCCTCCTCCAGACTATCATAAATAATCCTGATAATCATGATCAATAAACATCTCTAGACTGGGATTACCTGTAAATGGGCAACAAGAAGGTACAGGATTGTCAGTAGTAGTATAAAGCTGACACCAAACATGAACATCGCTGAAACTTGGCAGGTTAGAATGTACCGACCAGGTGTCAGTTTCACTGTCTGTGTCAATGGCTGATGATCAGTTCACATCATTATCACTATTACTCGATTCGAGCAATGGTTCAGTTTCAGTTTGTTCTAAAACTGCCTTTCGGTTTATTTGCCATTGTATTTTTGGCTAAAGGCCCCACCCCACTCATGAATATTGATGAGTTACCATAGAGTTAAAATAAAGTGACAGAGCATATTAAAATATTCAATATTTTTGCAAGATTATGTTTCTTCATCCACTCAATAGCAGCAGAATACTGTCCCAAAAGTAGTGTGGGTTTAATACTGTAAAGCAGGAGACTACACATTGCCCCGAGTCTGACTCTGGCTTAACCTTATTTACATAGAACTTCGAGCCTAAGTCATGCTCTGGGTTAATGCCAAAGAGATTAATATATTTAATCAAAGTTATATGAAACAATACAAAATATAATAGGAATGTAAAAGAACATTGCTTGAAATTTGATTATTTGATTTCTTTAGTTAAAAACTAAACGTAATTTCCATTTAAGCCAAGCATAATGTTCTCACATTCTCCTTGTGTCTTTCTGTGTTTTTAATCACATACTCAGGTTTTCATCTGATATCTCATAGATAATTACGTTAGTCTCATTGGCTCTACTGTCATCTAAATTGGACTGGTGTGAGTAAGTGTGACATGGGGTATCACTGTGTTCTGTAATGGACAGAGGTGGGTAGAGTAGCCAAAAATTGTACTCAAGTAAGAGTAGCGTTACTTCAAAATAATATTACTCAAGTAGAAGTAAAAAGTAGTCATCCAAAAAATGACTCAAGTAAAAAAGTACTTGGTGAAAAGACTACTCAAGTACTGCGTAACTGTTTGATCATAATAAATGATTTATTTTTTAGAAATGTTGTAATAAGACAGGCAAAAATATAAAATGTTTTGCAAATTCTGCTATTTCCAAATAATAACATAAAAAAATGAGTACAAATAAATCATCTTTACAAAATAAAGATGCACAAATAACACAATAACAAGTTCCAAATCTCAGTTTTTCACAACAAAGCTTTTGAAGCCGATACCTATAGTAGGTAACATGAACAGTGCAAACTACTTACAGTGATCAGATATCCTGTACACTGACAGTATGATACTGCATACGTACTTTGTGGTGTAGCAGGTCTGCAGCTTCAAAATTAAAAAAAAAAAAAAATGACAGTTTCAAATCCATAAAGCTGTGTCACTCACCATGGGCACAATTGCACGACCATGGGGAGTTAATGAGGTAGTTGGAGCAAGTCACACCTGCACGTGCGGGTCCGATCATTCTGAATTGATTTATTATTTATTGGCTTCCTCCAGCATGTGATTAATGCCCACGGAGACGGGAGTGTATATATACAGGTCAGCATAAAAAAGAAGGGGAATCAAAGAAAAGACATGAGGTTAAAAGACATGAAAGGCAGGCTTGGGAATGACGATCTGGTTCTTGCAGTGAAGCTGTGACCGTTTAGCAGTAAATAGGAGCCCAGCATGACTAAAAAGTCTCTCACAGGCTGCAAGATGCAGGAAGTTTGTGTGTTGTCATGTGACTGCATGGCTACGTCTGATTGGTGAAACAGTCATGCAGTACATCCACTGGCAACTTCTCTCTTGCAAAAATATAATTTAATGTATAAATGGAAAAAAGTAATGAGTCGAGGGTTGCCCAATGTAGCAGAGTAAGAGTAACGTTTCTTCTTCACAAATGTACTCAAGTAAAAGTAAAAAGTATGGTGCAGTAAAACTACTCTTAGAAGTACAATTTTTTAAAAAAGTTACTCAAGTAAATGTAACAGAGTAAATGTAACTTGTTACTACTAGGGAATCCATTCCCAGGCTCCTTATTACCAGGATTCACGGACATTTTTCATTCCCGGGAATGAAACTGCTGTAATTCCCGGGAAACCGGCAATGGCCAAGCTTGCATATATAGCGTGTCAAAGTGTAAAAATCAATCAAGAAATAACAAAGTTATGGTTGAAAACTAAAGACTTCATTGACGTCTGTCAGACAACAGCTTTGAACAGCAACTTGAAAATCTGTTGCATCGGCATTATCTGTGCCAAGAAACTTGCCATCATAGAATGATGACAAGAAACTGGATGTATCAGTAAAAGCTGAAATGGTGGTGTTTCAGATCGCAATCGACGCATTGGGCACCCCTGAACTAGATACATGTACTTATATGACAGCATTAACTGCTTGTAGATAAGTTTAGTCTTTTATTGGTGTCAACATATTGCTGTAGTTTTATTAAAAATAAGTGTCGGTCATTCTAAAACCATTCACATCTGAGATGCCCGTGCACTGTGTCATCCCCAGGAGCCTGGTAAGGGACTTGTGCCTCATCCAGTACTGCAGTGTACTTAATGTTCTGGTGATAGGCTGTGTTTCCCAATACTAAAAATTTGTGAACTGTACCCTGTGAATGGGAAAAATGTCTATAGACGAACAGCTCTTATTTTATTGTATATAGTAAATAGCACCTGAAAACACCTTATCAGTTTAAATTCTAGTAAAATCTCCAAAGCCATTGAATTTTCAGTCATACAGTTCAATGGCAGTGGAATGCAAAAGGAAGAATCGTTAGGGAAAAATTAAGAATCCAAGGTTAGATGATAGTAGTAGCAGTAGTAATAGTAGTATTATTGTCATTAATACAGAGTACAATTGTGGTAAGGTGCATGCCAGGCATTAACAATTTAAAAGAACAAAGTTCTAAGATTAGCGCAAAACAGCTTAAAGGCACTTACCTTTTTAAAACAGTAGTAGTGCACATGTGCACTTCTGAGAATATTTTAATTTTGCACCAGGAATACTGTGTTATGTGATGCCAATTGCTAGGAATACATGGGAAAGGCCTACTGGACTTGATTTGTGCCCACTTGCCGCTTCAAAGTAAGAAGTGTGGAGAGCTGGTTAAAAGCATACATTATTCCAGAGAAGTGGATCATGAGACAAATTTACAAACAAAAAAACAGTATAATACATCCAGGGAATAGCTTGGCTTGTCTGGATGAAACACATTGTGTGTGCACATGTGAGTCCATCATGTAATTTAATATAGGCCTTGCAGGGGTGGAACATGTAAGTGGAATGCACCTGTATTAGCTGCAATTAGAGGAAGGGAGGGAGCATCGTGACGCAGGATTGGTTGAAAGTTACATTCCCAGGGATAAAAGGTACTTCGTGCCTATGGAGTCAGCTTTCAACTCAGTTGTGGTGGTGAGTGAGAGTTTGGTGTAGCTAATCCTAATTGTACTGTACATCAAGCATAGTGGCTTGTACCTTATTATGTATGTATTTTCTTTTTGTACATAGTGATTTAAATATCTCCTGGTTATACTATAGTTTATGGAAGAAGATGATCTGCCGTGGCAACCCCTAACGGGAACAGCCAAAAGAAGAAGATACTATAGTTTTGGTGGATGTATTTATATGAATTGGGTTTGAGGTACATTTTGTATATACACTGATTTTTCTCATTGTAGAATCTTCTTGACTGTATTTTTATTTAGACTACCAAATGTTTGTGTACATACATTTATTGTTTTGCTTATTTTTCATTTGGTGACTTGCAATTCACATTGTAAATAGTGAACAGTTTTGCAATTTTTTTTTGTGTTTGTTGTGTCAGTTGCGGTGAGGACTGTGTAAAAAATGCCTGCCTGATACTATTTGACTTGCATCTGTAAATTTAAACCCACTTTTGTTTTGCAATACCATCTTTTTGTGTCTGTGCCTCCCTGTCTAACACCTCTCCATTCTGATCTCGATTAGTTTCAAACTATCAAGACGCCCAATGTGTATTCTGGAGCCATCCTTCCCACTACACAGGGAGTCACAACAATACAATTCTTACTTGTTTGTCCAACCAACTTGCCACTGTTTGGCACTATGATAAGTCAGAATGTATTAAAATATATAACTTTATGTGGCAATGCCATTAGAAAAGTGGTGCACTGTTAAAGAATGGATGAAGAATCAGCCAATAGAAAAAAATCTGGTGTCCAAATAAGTTTTCAACATGACCATAAAGTTCCATATTATTTCTACTAGGTTTTTAAATAGATGTTTCATTGATTGCAAATTTACAATTTAGAATCCACTGGTAAAAAAGTACAATTATACTTTCACTGGGCTGCATAAATTTAGTGTAAAAGGCTTAGACCTTAACTGTAAACCAGATCTAAGCAGGTAAAACACTGTTGGTAAAGCAAGAAACAAGCAAAACCTGTATTTATAAAAGAAATATTGAATAAAATAGAGCTCTTTTATAGTTAACATTGAAAGGTTTCCTATAAATTCCCTAGAACTAACTGACAATGCAATTTAAAAAAAAAAAAAAAAGACAACAAACAAAGAAAGTATTACCTCAACTGTGAGGTCGCCTTCACTGGCCTCCAGCTCTGACCATAATACGGTCACTTATTACTGCCTGACCTTTAAATCCCTGCCTAGATTTGAAAACAAAATACACATTTGTTTTTAATTCAGTAGGTACTGTCTGTCTTCTCTGTTTGAAAGATTAAGAAAACAGACACTGTATTCCCTTGAGCTTTCGAATCAACAAGCCTAGCATTCTCTCCTCGGTACAGCTGACTCTCTCAATGTAGAGCGATGACATGTTCCTCCTGTTAACTGAATGTGAAGGACAGCAAAGCAAACACATTTTTTTTTCCTTGCCTATTCCCAGCTGCTTATTACAGAGCAATTTTATTTGTAAATGATTTTGTTTCCATACATGCCAACTAGCACATCTGTTGCTTGGTTGGTATTATAAAGAATTGAAAATTCATTTATTACATCTGTATGTCACGATTCATATGAATTATGTTTGAATGGAGAACGGCAGATTTTTTTACACAATTAATTTTATTTTTTCAATTAAACAATTTTGATTTTACTTTTAGGTAGAGTTAAAAATGTATTTTTATGGTAGACACCTTTTAAAAGCCCTCCATGCATGAGTGATTACCAGAGCACAAGTAGGATAAATAAGATGTTTCAAAGTTAGAGATCTCACCTTATGTACTATATCCAAATTAACAAAATCAACAGTTTGAAGAACGTCATGCAGACTTCATCTCAGCCTTGATGCTACCCAGCAAGTGGGCTGGATAGAATGGTTCACAAGATAGATAGATAGATAGATAGATAGATAGATAGATAGATAGATAGATAGATAGATAGATAGATAGATAGATAGATAGATACTAGAAGAATTCTCGACCATTCTTTATACCGCTTATTTGTAAATGTATCCCCAGTTATGAGTTAAGCACAATAACATAATAAAGAACACAGATCAATACCTGTACTTTATCTCTAACCTAAAAAGAATTTCCTGAGGCAAGTTCTTGACAGCATATTTTTATACTATGCATCTTGTGATTTAGCCCTTGAGTGAGTCTCAGTAACATTTAGATTGTCTTTCATCCCTCAACGCAGATTATACTCAGCTATTTAAGGAATGCAAACTGCCAACTGAGGTACTTGTCCTAGTTTACAGATCTTCCTCAGACACCAGGGAATGCTCAATGGGTGCTCAGACATGTAGATGCGCTGCTGTTAAGAGTGGCCACTAATTGATCAAAATTATCTTTGCCTGTGAGAGGTGGCACAATAACTAGGTAGGCATCTCTTCTATTGAATATGTGTGGGGGCATCTGTGGGATGATGTTTCTACAATGCATATTTGTACAGTGGCACTATATTACTGGGCAAGTGTTTGATGAAAGGATTCTAGAGACATCAAGGCACTTGAATGTTTCACAACAGAGAGACTATTTTCTTAAAAGACCTTCCATACCTTTTTTTTTTTTTTTTTTGTTTTCCACACAGGAAAATTTCTTTGGATGATATCTTCAGTTTTTTCATAATTAGGACACAAACATTAAAAATTATAAATATTTTTATTTCTACTGTTTTATGGTAAGCCCAGAGCTGCAACAATGAGAAGTGTACAAATCGGAGACAGTCTTTGCATTTCCACATACCTCAGAAGAGCTTGAAGGATGATCCATGGACATGCATGTGCAACAATATATAATACTAGCTGCGTGTGGTCTTCAGGGCAAAAAACAACCCAAAGACTCCCTAGCAGTTTTACTATATTTGTGAACTTGGAGAGGTGTCAGATGACTCTTAAGATTACCCAGCGCAGAGGACTTGGACTCACCTCTGCTTGCTGCCCCACTGGCTTTCATAAGAAGACACAGGCAATACCATATCTTAGCCATGTCTCTGTCATATGAGTCCTATTAATCATAGACAATGTTTTTAGTGAAAACTTCAAGCCTTACCATCCGTTGCTGAGGTGTTTCGCATGCACGTTGTTGAGCTGTGGCATTTGCTTCCTTTCAAGGTTGTGTCTCTTCATCTGTGTCATTAGCATGACGTCGTTGTTGCACGAAAACATTTGATACACACAGATTTTTCCCAAATGAGTTGCTTGCGAGTGCCAAAAAATGTAAGCGTGCATGCATGCGACATCTAGTGGCTGTGGTTGAGATTGAGCAGAGCGAACTGCTCCATACACACACAGACAGGTCTTTCTTTATATATGTCTCGTATACACTTATATTTTAAATGAGAATTGTTCACAAGGATCTGGGCCTACACTCGGTGAATAGTGCTATACAAAAAATAAGTTGTATTGTATTGTTAGTAGGAGTTGAACACAAAACAAAAATCAAAAACCAAACACTAAGACCTACCTAAAGAATTTACAAACTAACACTAAAGATTCCTGAGGTTGTTTTTAGCCGCTGGAGGATAGCACACTGAAGAATATGCACTTATCACCATATTAATTTTGTTGCCCCTAAAATGTTAACAGTATGGTGATAAGAGATAACATGCCAAATTCCAATATGGTGTCATGGAAACAAAGCAAAACATGGCATAACCCAATTCCAATCGTGAAATAAATGTTAGAAGTTAAAAAAAAACAGTCAAAAATACATGTATATCACTACAGAAGTCAAATGTTATGACCATCAAGAACATTCCGTAAATGTCATCATGGACAAATTTTAAGGATCGTGGAAGACGTCTTGTTGTTTGATTTCTAAACATATTTTAGTGCAATAATCGGACAAAGTGCATTCAAAGTAGCAGTCAATGCCAGACTCTAAAATAAATAATTTTGCTCAATTATTCCTTTTCTAAGTATTAACACTGTTTGAATTACTGTTAGTAAAGCAAATATACTTTACACAGGAAGATGGTGACAGTAATTATGGAACATTTAAGTAGCTAATAAGGTTAAAATAAACACCTGGTGTAAAATTCAGTATGTGTCAAGGAATATTTGCAATGCAAATGATACTTGCTGATAACTAGGTGAAAAAATAATGTTTCTTCATTTATTGCTGTTTTTCTTGATGCATTTTTTAAACATTCTATAGATCCTTTGAAACTGTGCATTCGTTCTGGAAGTCGAAGGTTCGAGAGAGGAAAGGCAACTTGTTAATCAAAATTTATATGCAAGTTTGAGAATGTATTGGATAGCAAAATAGAAATTTAAATGGAGAAGCAATACCAGAAATAATATACCAGTTCACCACTTATGATGCATAACACATTTCTTATCTGTGACGACTTAGGCACTTTTTTTGTCAACTTTTCTTTACTAAAAGGTGAGACTTCATTAAAGGTAACAGCAAGCTCTGACATGGATTTTTCTTTCCTTGCAATCACCTATGAAGATGTGCTTTACAGAATCATATCCCCCATTTAAAAAAATGGTTGTCTAATACAAAGGGAAGTGTTACTGTTTCTGCATGAAGGACAAATAGAAGACAGCAGTGCTGGTAAGATACACTCAGACAAATGACAGAAAAATTGCTTGTACTTCACTCATTATAAAGTCTATTCCTGTACTAAGCCAGTAGCCATTGCAATAAAAGTCTTGGAAATTCTGAATGCTTATATCACTTGTTAGACTTTGATAGTATTGGTGCTGTTTGTTGTCCATGAATGTTTCCAAACAGTTTTTGTTTCACCAATAAGGGTGGATCTCATCTTTTTTTTTTGTCACTTATGAGCTAGCGTAGCAGTGAGGGACTCAGATGTTGCTGAAGGTTCAATCCTATTTGTAAATACAAGCAAATAGAAAGACACTCCTCAAAGTGACCTCCATCCATCTAGTAGATGAGCCTGTTTTATCCATTTTAGGGGAATGGGGGCCAGAGCATAGTCTAGCATTTGAAGAAAACCTTGGATGGTTCACGAGTCCATTAAGAGTTGACACTTTTTTCACATGCTAACATGTTGTCAAAATTGGGCTAAATAGGTGTCACTAAGGAAATCAATGCTCATGGAGAAAAATCAGCACAACATGGGGAGAACTATGAACTCTGGGTAGACAGTGACCAGGGCAACAATCAAACTCATGACAGTGTGGACCTATATGTACGTATTCAATTATGCTACCTGTATACTAAGTTTGTTATATTTAATGCCACACCTTATTCATCATTTCCTGTGCATACATCGAAAGAGAAATTAAATTTACCTTTTACCTTGAGCCTGATGCTAATGGCAAGAATTAAGATTTCTAAAGAAATCAAAAAAAAAAAAAATGTGACAAGAGGATAAGCAAATTTTACTTGACAAGATTTCTTAAAATAAGCTAAGTAAACATAATAGTAATTTCTTCCATCCATTATCCAACCCGCTATATCCTAACCACAGGGTCATGGGGGTCTGCTGGAGCCAATCCCAGCCAACACAGGGCACAAGGCAGGAAACAAACCCTGGGCAGGGCACCAGCCCACCACAGGGCACAGACACACACACACACACCAGTCACACACTAGGGACAATTTAGGATCGCCAATTCACCTAACCTGCATGTCTTTAGACTATCGGAGGAAACCGGAGCACCCGGAGGAAAACAACGCAGACACGGGGAGAACATGCAAACTCCACGCAGGTCTCCTTACTGTGAGGCAGCAGTGCTACCCACTGCGCCACTGTGCCACCCAGTCATTTCCTGATTAAGTCAATATATCTTACAATAAAGAAAACAAGATTTAATAGCTTTATATAAAAACTTTTCACTTGCTCAGATTTCATTTTTTACAGTATATCACTTTTTTATTATTATAGCATTAAGGTTTTAGTTTCTCTCAATGACCTACATTAACAAAGGTAGCAAATCTGAAGAAGTAAATATCTGCTTTTATATAAATTAGTTAATTTTTGCTTGTCTGTTTTTTTCTTTACTGTCTGCCAAATGTATAACAAGAGTGTTTCTTGCATTTCATTATTTATTTTTAAATAGAACAGTGTTATTATTAGCACAATAAGGGTAAATGAGATTTTAATGTCCAGGTGTACAGTTTGTGCATACTTTTACAGGAATGGTTTGCCATGGCACATTGATGCTTCCTGCACGCATATCAGTGGCTGATTCTCCTGACATTTAACTCACCGCAGTACGGCAGGCATTAAAACAGCTTTCTTTGTAGTTTAGTGTTATTGTTGTCGGAGTAGCTTTGCTTCAATTATATCAGCTGTAGCTTGGTAAGCTTTGACTGATACTTTATTAGATCTCTGTTTGTGCACATTTACATTAGATTAGATGCATAGGGTTATACCAGTATTTTAGACAGTTTTACAGAGACCTGTATATGAATATTCTATAATGAAAGCACCAAAACATATTAAAGCGTGTTAGGGTTCTATGTGGTACTTTCATTTAATGACCTTGTAGATGTACAAGAAATTAACCCAGCCACAGGGGATGCACAAACCAGTGTGTTTCTTTGTGCTGTTCCCAAGCCCAGATAAATGGGGAGGGTTACATCAGGAAGGGCATCCAGTGTAAAATTTTGCTAAGTCAATATGTGGACAATGTAGATGATCCACTGTGGCAACCCGTAACGGGAGCAGCTGAAAGAAGAAGAAGTAGATGTACAAGAAATTGAGAAAAGAAAACAGTTGCCCTCCAGCACTAGGTGACACTGGTGCTCCATCTTCTACCTTGATCTTCCAGCGAATGACAAGGACTTCCTTTTTGCTGCAGGTTTTTAAGAAGTCAAACTGGAATGTATGTTTTCCCTTTTTCTTCCATGTCAGTTTCATCAAATATATAAATGAAATCCATACTGTCACTAATTTAAGGACAAAGAGAAGACAGCAACACTGGTAAGATACACTCAGAAAATTTACAGAAAAGTTGTACTTACTTCACTCATTATAAAGTCCATTTCAAGACTAAGCCAGGAGACATTGCAATAAAAGTCTTGGAAATTTTGAATACTGATATCACTTATTAGACTTTGAGAGATTGGTGATGTTTGTTGTCCATTTATGTTTCCAAACAGTTTTTGTTTCACCAATAAGGATTGATCCCATCTTTTGTTTTGTCACTTGTGAGATAGTGTAGCAGTGAGGAACTCAGATGATATGGAGGAATATTTCGGACAAAATTAAACAAATAAATAAATGCGTAAATAAATAAAAGTACTGTGAAATGTGAGCATAAATAAATAAATGTGTCATGAAATGAGAGCCTAAATAAATAAATATGTCATGAAATGAGAGCATAAATAAATAAATGTGTCACGAAATATGTTTTTCGTTGCTTATTTATTTATTTATTTCATTTTGTCCGTAACATTCCTGCAAACCGTCATGAAATACGACATTCCAGCTGAGTCAATAGAATACCTTCTGTTATGCCGTTTAAAAGTACAACAGATTGCAGATCTATATGGTGTATCGGAGAAGACGATCACAAGGCGAATGACCCATCCAATACATGAGCCTGTTTTATCCATTTTAGGAGAATGGGGGCCAGAGCATATCCTAGCATTTAAAGAAAAACCTGGATGGTTAACGAGTCCATTAAGAGTCAACACTTTTTTCACACACTTACATGTGGTCAAAATTGGACTAATTAAGTGTCACTGAGGAAATCAAAGATCGTGGAGAAAAATCAACACAACAAAAACTCTGGATAGACAGTGACCAGGTCAACAAACAAACCCATGACAGTATGAACCTACAAGTACATATACAACTATGCTACCTGTATACTACGTTAAATTTAGTTCCACAGCTGTTTTATCATTTTCTGTTCATACATCCAAACAGAAATTAAATTTACCTTACATTTTTATGACCCTGATGTTAATGGCAAGAATTACAAATTTTAAAGAAAACACTTTTGTTTTGAAAAATGGCACCCTTAATGATAAAAAACAGAGCTTCCTAGTTTTCTTGCAGTGTTCTTTGTTGTGGAACGTATTTATTACATGCAAAAAATTTAATCTAAGAAAGTGAAACTAAGCAAGTTTTTTATATCAAGCCATTAAGTCTTGTCTTCCTTATTTTTAAGGTTTATTGACTTAATCAATAAATTTGTATTTAAGATTATTTTGCTTATTTTAGGAAATCTTGTCAAATAAATTTTGCTTTCGCCATTGAATGCTTATGGCTTTTCACCACCCCATGAAGCTGCACAGAATTGACAGCGTTGTTAGAAGTTACTCTGGTGCTTATTTCTTAAATATAAATGTGTCTCGGTATATATTTATATACATCTTTTAACATTCAAATGTAAAACCAACAATAAGCATACAAGTAAAATAAATATATATGATGATTGAGAAACCGCTGAAAAAAAGCAAATTATCCAGACTGAGTCTGTTAGGAGGCCTGGACACCAACCAGAGTGTTATCCCTGCTGTCAGCACAATTGTCCTGATGAGGAGGTGGTGTTGCTACTGCTACAGGACATGAATGTTCCTCCTTCTGTACCTCTGGCTCGGTGCTGCCTTCCAGTCAGCTGTAAGTTGTCAAACTCACTATAAGGGATTCTGACTCGGCTATTCTCAAACCCACTCTGTTCTGACGATAGAGTAAGCTATCTACCTATACCAAATACGATCTTGGGGCTGCCTCATGCACATTGGATCCAAGCTTTCAGATACCAGTTTAGTCACTTTGCAGTGGCTTCATACAAACAGTTTCTCTCATTAAAAGCACTGGGAGATCTTTTGCGGTCATAAGTAAGATTTGCTGTTTACTCTGTTGTAGTGCCTCCACAACACAACAGCACATTGCAAACTAGTAGAGATGTCTTCAAGCACCTGGATATTAAGCTCACTGATGGGATACTGTACTGTAGGAGTATGGCATCTGTACTATCATGCCGTGCTTTTTTGTTAAGATTTTTGGCTTTCCACATGGCGGTGTCAGCCTTTCTGTTAGTTTCTTGGTGCTGTGGGGAGGGCATGTAATGCTCAAATTCCCACTCCATAGCAAGGCTTCTGAACTGTTGACAAACAAGCTGGGAGCTATTAACAGTGATCACCTGACGGGGCAGAACAAACCCAGCAAAATGTTCTTTACACACTTTAGCTTGATTTTTGTTTCTGGTGGTAAATCAGGTAAAAACGTGATCTCCTGAACTGTGGTCAAGAAGTAGTAGAAAATCTTCGCCACTGTGCTGAAAGAGATCAGTGCTGATGACCTACCAGGATCTAGTCAGACATTTATGAGACATCATTGTCTCTTTTTGCTGCTCTATAGAGTACTCATGGTAGACTGTATTTGCTTACAAAGTCTTTATTTTCAGTCTGCATGCTGGGCCAGTGGAAATTGTCATGAGCATATCTGAGATTGGCTTCTCCACCAATATGTCTTACATGTTTTAATATCTTTGGGTGGATTGATTTTGGGATGATCACTCTCTGACCTCTGAATGTTGCAAAGCAGCATAATCTGAAGATGTTTGGTTGCACTGAGAAGTGACTTGCTAAATATAGAAATTAGTGGTTTATGATCCATTTCTGCTATGATCTGATCTCCATATACACTTCCATATAGGTAGTGATGGAAGTGCTGGCATGCAAATACATTGCTCAAGCATTCCTTCTCTATCTGTGCATAGTTTTGTTGTCTTAGAGTCAATGATCTCAAAGCAAAAGTGATGGGCTGGCACTCTTGCAAGAGACAGCGCTCAGACCAGACTGTGTTGGCTCCAGAGTCACTCTGGATAGTAACAAATTTAGACACATCATAATATAGCAAAACTGGCATTGTGGTAATAAGCTCCTTAATCTCTTGTACAAGTACATCATGTTTGGGGAAACAGCATCTACTCACAAGTTCTCTAAAGGGTATGCACACTTCTGAAAGACATGGTAGGAACTTCCACAAGTACGTGACAAACACCACAAATCACTCCGCAGCTTTTTTAACTGTTGGAGCTGGCATGTCCACAAAAGCCTGCACTTTTTCTTGTTCAACTTTTAAGCTACTGGCCAACAAAATACATTCATAGAAATGAACTTCTAGCACTTTTAAGTGTAATTTCTTAACCCTTTGAACCCAGCCCTCACCAGCATTTAGGCACCAAAACTCTAGCCTCACCAACAATTTTCAGCTATTTTGAAAATGAAATATTTTGATTAATAAAAGTCAAATTTTGTCATATATTATAAGCCACAGTGTTATAACAACAAATTGATAATATATAACAAGCTGTATTACTTTCAGTTTCACATTTTGTTATCATTTTCTACTGTTTATTTTATGGAATTAACACCAAAGCCGCACGTTTGAGTAATATACTTCAAAATAGTTTTTAGTGCCAGAAGCAATGAACAAGAACTCTTCATGTCATTTTCTCTGTCTTCTGATCAATTGTCACGCGTCTCTTCTTCCCCACGGGGCTCTCAACACTGGACATCAAGCACCCAAACTCCTTTTGGCATGGCGCAACTTGCTCCAGGAACAGTAGCAGGAGGAGGGGAGTTTGAATGGGGTGGTACACCTGTCACACCATAACACAGATGTCCTAATGCAAGCACAGTGAGGAAGGAAACCTCCTGTGGAGCAGAAGGGCAAAAGATCTCTTTGCTTGCTTATGCTTCTCTGCGCAAACTAAGCATCTATTGTTTTGAGTTGATTCATTGCTAAAGTACAACTGAAATCTTTTTCATTTCTCCTTGAAACCTAAAAGAAAAAACAAAATTGACCTGCAGCTGAAAATAAGCACCATGCCTTGTATAAGTAGCGTAACTTTACAATGGTATATAATTATATGTGTAGTCCAATATAGCAAAGGCCATTTTACTGGCCATTTAGTTATGATGGCAGAGAGATGTAAAGACGTTTTGAGAATGAGCCTCTACAGCGGCAGACTGCAAGATTTAAAGAGTCAAGAAGTGTAACAGTAGGACAGCATAACATATTTTTGCAGGCCATTATACAGGCCTTTCAAATATATACTGCTATGTGGCTAGCCTGAAAACTGGCCTGCCACGTTCAAAGGATTAAGGCTAAGCCTCGCTCTGACTTTCCTACATTGCTGCATGAAAGTGTGCAAGTTTGTGCCCTGCTCTTTATTAGACTCACCCTAAGTATAACCACAAGCAACAATGAGGATGTCATCTACAACTGGTTCCACACCCTTGAGCCCCACCAACAACTCATGCTGCCTATATTGGGGCACTTCTGACGTAATTCTAATGCCAAATGTAAGCTTCAACCACATTTTCCAGCATGGGGTATCTAAAATATGGTCATAAGCTACTTTGCTAATCTACGTTACGCTGAAAGAATGCATCCCTGGCATTCACTAAGGTAAAGAGCCTAGATTAAGGGAGTTTGTAAAGTAGATCCTCAAGGGTGGGCATAATATAGTGAGAGTGCTTCATTCAAAAAATGTGGATCAATAAACAACCACGGTTTATGAGGCTTCATCATAATCATCATGTTACTGACCATTAGCTTCATATTTGGCAGGTTGTGCTTTAACAGCATCCTTTATAGGTACCAGCACAATACAGGGGTCACACAATGGCTGCACTGACCTGACCAGGTCAAAATGTTCACGTCCTGAGGGAGAATAAATTGGTCCTGTGAAGACATCCACATATGTTTTAGTCAACCTAGATATGGGGCATTGATAGAGTGCCATCTATGAGGTTAAGCTCCACTGAAATAGTAAACCATTTCAGCCCAAGCTTGTCACATGCTGAGTTTGACAGGAAAATTGTTTGACTCCCCTCCACAATTTCAAATTCCAATATGTGCACAACAACCTCTATGTCAAAGAGGCCCAGGAAGGTCATTATTTCACCAGAGTACAATTTTAAGTTGGTTTTATTGGGATATACTGTAGCTTAGCTCTGGGTGCTAATCTCAAGTTGTCTTTTAAATACATAACATCACAAGTGGCTCTGGAATCTAAGTGGCATTGCTATTGTTTTTTGTGAGGATGCAGCATAAAAAAATAAAAACATTTGTTGCTTCTAGAATCCATAATGCTAATGTGCACAGTGGAGTAAACATAATTTTCAACATTGTTGCTTGACTGGTTTGAATTTGGATATAAGAGATGAAGCTTCCACTTCATTTATCTTCTGTTGCTTTTTAGGTAAAGTGGCTCTCACACATAAATCAGTTGCCTTTCAATAGTCTGGGCAACATCCACTGTATATGCATGTTGGGTGATTATCTGTAGCACAGCCTGACAATTGGTCAGTTTGCTTTACTGCAGAGATGGGCTGTGACCCCTGGAAATTGGCTTTGAGGTGGCATTAATTCTGTGCATGAGGGACCTGTCTAACTCCATTGACCTACAGTCTTGTGAAAAAGAAAGTACACCCTATTTCAATTCTAAGGTTTTATGTATCAGGACATAATAAAAAATCATCTAGGGCCTCATGTTTCCACGCTCACATCGTGATATATAAAAACTAAACTTTGCATAAAGCCACACACATTTTCACAGCAGCTCAGTCCCTGGCATACACAAATTCTCCGCTCGGTTTTGCAAACTAGCGGCACCCAGTGTCAAAGCAGTGCCATTGTTCCAGTGTGGTTTCCCTTTCTTTTTGAGATCCACATCCGTGACGCAGCTTTATCAAATACACTGAAATTTGCCGCATATTGTTTATTAGTTTAAGGCATCTGATTGTAATTGTAATAGTCCATGGAATAGCCAAACTATTCCAAATAATATAGCTGTTTTAGCACCACTCAGAGTATTTATCCCACTGTATCTGAGTGTGGAATCACAGCTCTACAACAGCTGAACGGAAAGAGAATTATCGGGATATAGCATTTAAGCACATACTGCCTCAGCCATGAGCACAGTCTATTTGAACTGCACACATACAGCAAACGCTTTAGAACCTTTCCTGTAGGGACCTCTCGGTTCAGAAACAGTTTTATCTCAAGATGTCTATACTCACTCAATCAGTCCATGAAGTGCTCCTTGTAGAACTGTTTGTACTTATAAGTACAATTACCTCATTGTAAACTTGTGATACAGTTATAATATTGCACAACCTGAGCCACTTTATAAAGCGTATATTTACATAGGATGACGATATAATTTTTAAGATGAAATGCAGCAAAATATGTTTATTACATTATACAGTTAAAATTTTAACAATTTATATTATCTGTATTGTTAATAATTAAACAAGTGAGGACATGGTGTTGCAACACTAGCAACGAGCTGGCGCCCCGTTCAGGGATTGTTCCTGCCTCGCGCTGTATTCTTGCTGGGACTGGTGTGACACTGGGTGGATAGATGGATAGAACTGTGTGATTTTGGGCTTTACAAAAAAAAAATTGTGTTAATTAAACATGTACTACGAAGATATTTCAGTGTCCCATAAAAGTTTTGAAGAATTTGCATTCTAAGCTTACAGATGGCTTGACATCTATTACAGAGCTGATTGTGTGGCGATTCTGTACTTAGAGAAAGAAGAGGAAGGACTGAAATTGGGGGTTAGTAAGTTTGAAAGAGACAGTACTGCTGCAATAAATTATTTCATCGAAGGTTGCGCACAGCGCAGCAAGCATCTTGCGGAAGGCAGGAACAATCTCTGAACGGGGCTCCAGCTCCTCACTTTCACTGCACCACTGTGTTCCCATGTTTATTAATATGCATTCATTCCTATCATCATGAAAATGGTATCAAGTATACATCTCGGTGTTCAAATTATTCAGAGAGCTATAATATCATGAATGTAATGGATTCTGT
Source organism: Polypterus senegalus (assembly GCF_016835505.1). Classification (NCBI taxonomy): domain Eukaryota; kingdom Metazoa; phylum Chordata; class Cladistia; order Polypteriformes; family Polypteridae; genus Polypterus; species Polypterus senegalus. The sequence goes on along the minus strand of NC_053161.1, from coordinate 22,305,234 downwards.
GTCCAGGAGGATGAAGAGAAAGCCCATTTAAGAAGCACGTAGTGATTCACACACATAGAGCACATAGAAGAACACATACAATATAAAGCATTTAACATGCTACTTTAGTTACTATGGTATTTGGTATTTGAGAAACTAGTAAATGAAATGATTTTCAATGAAATTTATGACATTTTACTTTAATGACAAAATAAACTACATGATTAAAGTGCAAATTTCAAGATTAAAGTTGATATTTCAAGCTTTTTCCCACTCTGTACCTGTTTTTTTTTCTTTTCTCTGTACCCTAATAAGCTTCCATATGACACTCAGACGATGGGCTATGACTCGCGTTTTCACAGCAACTTTGATACCTGACAACTTCTTTTTTATTTCAGGCACTGTGTAACTTTGTGAACTTGAACTTTCTAGTTTCTCTGACACTCTATGTCATTCGATCAACTTCCTTTTGTTGTTTATACCATTGTTTAAATCAACAAATAGTAAATTTGTTTTTGCCTCCACTTGATATTCTCTGAAATTCTTCTATTTTCCCCAGTGCTTTAGCCATTGTATTTTCACAGAGAGCTGAGCTTAAGGGCTATTTATGTTGATTTGCATATTCAAAGAGGTGTATTCTGGGAGGAGACGGGGTGGGACAGCAGGCACGTGCACGTGCGTTACTTTTCACGCAGACCAGGATTTATGGAGCGGAAGAACATGGAAGTTGGCATATGCACAGATTTATGCATCTGGTTTTTTTTTGTGCGTACATACATTTCTGTATTTGTCTGTGCACCATGTTTTAGTGTGAATTCTATGCATGGCGTTATGCATGAGGCCTCTGGTCCTTAGCAGGTTCTAAAATTATTTAAATCTAAATAAGCTGTAAAAAAACACACAACAGATTTCACCATGTCATTATTTATTTAACAAAAATGAAGCCAAAATGGAGAAGCCTTGTATGAAAAACTAAGCACAACCTGTGAGTCAATAGCTTGTAGGACCACCTTTAGCGGCAATAACTTGACTTTATCAGACGCTCACATCATTGTGGGGGAATTTTGGACTACTCTTCTTTACAACATTACTTCAGTCCATTGAGGTTTGCAGGCATTTGTTTATTTGTTTACGTTGAATGTTCATAAATTATGTACTTCTCAGATTCAAGGTTTCCCTCTGATGGATCCAGAATTAAGTTTTTCCAGTCTACGATTGAAAGGTTAATGTTATGCTTGTAGACATGTGAGCATTCCGTAATCATGATACTCAGCAAAGTAATTGCTTGAACTGCGCCATCCTTTCCATTAAGCTCAACAGCATTATGTTCAGATTCTGTTCTGAAAATAGCACCTAGGTCACAACTTACTTTCATTGCATGCAGGAACCAGAATGTGCGTGCTCGTTTCTGCAGTTAAGCAAAGGTTACGGCAAGTCAACATTTTCTTACTTGAACTGGTGGATTGTAGCTGCACAACCTTCATCTGTGCCTATAAATGTCAAAAAAAACAGCAAACAGCTCCTGTGTTCAAATCCTAGACTGTGTGTGTGTCACGTTTGCAAATTCTGTCAATTTCTGTGTAAGTCCAAGTTTTCTTTCTTAAATCCTGAAAGATATGGAGGTTTTCTTGCAAGAAATTTAAATGCATGCAGGTGTTTGCTTGAATTAGTGTGTCCCTACAATGTACTGACACCTTGTTCAGGATTGGTTCTGCCCTCATGGCTCATTAATACCTTTAGTTGAAAGTCAGATGGATTGTAAAATAAGCAACAGTTCTCAGTTTTAGCGTCAAGACATACTGTAGTTCGTTGAAATAAGCACCAGCTTAGTTTGAGTCATGTACATGTTCTATAGGCGCAAAGCAATAATCAAAAGTATAAATCTGAGAATTTTTCCCTGCACAATCAAAATAGTTTGCTTACTTGGAGTTTAAATTGCCTTCTCTCCAGTGCCAGAACAATAAAATTGAATACAAGGCTAAAAATTACCCAGAAGACAAGACACCCTCCAGCAGCAGCTACTAAAGCAGATGTTTATAATAGCAGCTAAGACTAGTTAGGATCTTTTCACAACATGACATTACCTCATTATTGTTTTATTAACCTGTGTTTACTTTAAATGACACTTGCTTGTAAAGCCCACCTGGGAAAACACATCCCATTTGCCAATAATAGATTGAAAGAGTTCCTATTATGCTGTAAATGTACAGTTTTCACTAGAATTTCTATTTTGTTCTCCCACAATTTGCTTGAGCTGCAGTATCTGAAGTGCTGCAATGCATAAAATTACTTGAGACCACATTGTACTCATGTGAGGAGCCTTCCAATTAAGTCAAAGTACATTTTACAAACATCCTAATAAGTCATTTAGAGATGAATTAGGCTGTAGAAGTCTCTTAAAAATGCCATCATTTTGATTTTTTTATGTACTCATCTCAATTTTGTTATATACTCTGATGTCTAATAGGAATACATTCAAAAAATGTTGATGTGCACTATAAGCTTCCTAAAAAGCACATTTAATATGCAAATGTAAGCAATAAAATTGCATAAATGGCTAAACTGGAAACACATATTTTCTGTATAATTTCTAATAGTCAAGTAATGAGTCCTCACACGTTGAAGGAAATCTACACTTTTACAAAAGGAATTTTACCCAATTTTATCTTTGCTGTAATGCTTAGGCTTTACTGAGAAGAAGAGGTGCAGCAATAGAACCACCATTTAGTTGAATTTAACCAATGCTAAATATTTAATAACATGCAAAATAGTGCAATATCTCTTCATAGTTTTAATGTAGATTTCTAATTCCAGGTCACAGAGAGCCAGAGCCTTTGTGACATAATCCAATATAAGATAAAGAACTAATACTGAATGGGGCTCCAGTCAACCTAAAAGCCAGTCCACTTCACATTTCTAGACTTCTTCACACCTATGTTAGGAACTTAAAAAAAAATGGATGTAAGAAATTTTTGGTGTTGGTAGAGCGGGTAAAATTATCAAATGAAAGTATGTTACATTTTTCAAAAAAAGGAGCAGTATTTTGTCCCAAAACCTTTTGCTGATATTGTGAAATTTGCGATCACTTAGTCTTTACAGCTAATGTTTGAATTACAACCCAAGACTACACTTTAACGTAAAAGGTCAGCGGTATGTCAAACCTTCAGACTCAAAAGTGAAAGGTCAGCATTACGTTAAAACCTGGAATAGTGACATCATCTATACCTTCTCCAAATTGAGCAACTGAAAGCACAAAGGGTGTCCACAAGAAATTTCCAACTGGAAAATTTGAATATTCTATCCTTGTGATAGCATATATACACAAAGCTGTGACGATGCAGGTTCTGCTTCATGCTCTCACTACCCTTTTGAGAACCCTTGAACCTAACACCGTTGATAATGTAACCAGATGAGCTCGACAATGAGGTCAACAAACGAAGCAAGGGGAAGGTGCAAAGTGCAAACAGTGCTTTTATTTAAAATAGTCAAAACCAAAAAATGTTCAAATAAAGTGCACTGCTCCAAATGTCAATAAATAAATAATCTATAAAAACAGCGTGATCTAAAATGTGTAGGTTAAAATAATCCCAATAAATAAATGCTTTAAAATGAGGTTAAAAACAAGGGCAGGAAGTAGTTCCCTTTAAAAACACGGTGCCTTCTTTAGGTGGCGGCTCCCCTGCTTCTCCCATCTGGGCCCTGCAACAGGGGAGTCACCTTACCTGCAGCTGACCTTCTCCTTCTCAGGTTCCCCAGTGACCAGGATACTCACACTGGGGTCCACCCTCCCAAGCCTCTGACTCCCGCTGCCTTCCGTGGCTTTATGCGGCAAGCCATCCTCGATCATGGTCACTCCTGCTCCTCTGCAAAAATTAACAGGAGTGACCCAGTTCATCTGCCCCATCTTTTTGCCAGCCAAACACCTTGCTAGGGCTTGCGTCGCAGCTGCCTCTCCTTGCTCGCTCACTCCTGCACAGGCTTCTTTGCTCCTGCCTTCTTCACTCTTAACCTCTGTCTTTCTTTCTTTTTCCTCTTCCGCACTTGCACTTCTCCTATTTATAATGGGGACGTGGCACAGTTGTGGCAATTAGCAGCTCCCGGCATCAATTACAGACACGATGTACACAATCCCACACCTGTGCACTTCAGTGTGGAAACACCCAAGCTTATATCGCACCCAGGAACTGCTCTGGCCACACTACCACAGCCCCTCTTTAACCCGTGAGCGTGGCAATTATTTATTTAAAAGGTGACTTTTTCTTCCGTGCCACGGACCCACTATACCACAGCAGCATTATACCTGTAGCTTCAAATGCACAAATGAAGAGCACTAAGATTAGTTACGCTACCCACCATTGCTCCTGAGGAAAAATAATATCTAAAATGTAATATTCTATTCCATTGAAAAAGAATGTTACATTCATCTTTTTACTTTTTTTTAACTACATTTGCTGCATAGCTAATTTTTCCTTTTATTAAAAACCAACATTTTATACAATTTTGAAAAATTGTTGAGTGTTTTACTTTAATGTAATGTATTTCATTAAATGATGCAGGGTGCACAGCTGTGCTATTTTGTTAATTAATATATAACTAATATTTTACTCATTGTTTGGGGGGGAATTCCACAAATCACTTACAAAATCAAGACTCAGGTGTATAAGTCTCACTTGAATAAACCTCGTTTCACAATTGAAGCTCAGGTGGTTCCACAAGCACAAAGCATCTAACCACAAACATCTTTCTGTAAATCATCAGTACAAATCCCAGACCATACTTGTCAGTTTTTATAATGGGTGATTCTATTTTACCAGCAGATCTTCAATTACAAAACATTGGGAAAAAAGAACAATATCGACCATAACAAGAAAAAAGAAGAGTTTAAATGTAGGTGTGCAGTTAAATATCTATACTAATAAAAGGCAAAGCCCTCACTGACTGACTGACTGACTGACTCATTGACTGACTGACTCACTCATCACTAATTCTCCAACTTCCCGTGTAGGTAGAAGGCTAATAATTGACAGGCTCATTCCTTACAGTTTACTTACAAAAGTTAAGCAGGTTTCGTTTCGAAATTCTACGTGTAACGTCTACTTACGTACATATATACGGCCATAGCCTGCAGCTCAGTCACTGTGAGAGGTGGAGTTGCATCCCACATCATCACACCTACCACGTAATTGAGTGCCTGCCCATATAAGGCCGTCCGTCAGCAGCAATCCAATAGATACGCTGCCGCTAGATATTCACGGGTGAAGGACTGTGCTCATGCAAACGAAGATGAGATGGTCAGGGTTAGACTAGTGTTTGGCACAAACTCAGCGAAAGTGCGAGAGAAACTTTTAAGTGGCGGGTCTTAGCTAACATTAAATAAAGCCATGGACAAGATTGCACGAGAAAGCACAAGCACAGCTGAGAACCTTTGATGCATGTACTCCGAGCGGCTCACGTGAACTAACTTTGCAGGACTGGGAAACGTGAACCCGTGCATGCAGTGTGTAATGTCTCAGATAAAGAGGAAGACGAGCTGCTTATTGATGCAGTAGGAAAGGAACAACCCTCTGACGCTGAACAAGCCTTTGTCGACATATCAATAGGAAAGCAAGGTGTAAAGCTTAAGTTTAAATTACGTTCATAGACACGCTGCCGCTAAATATTTGCAGGCAAATCCACAACTTAATACCGGGAATGCCTGTTAAACATCTTAGATTCACGAGTACCGATTTGGGTAGTGATCACTTCGATGAATGAAACCTGTTCAAAAAACGCATTACACAATTGAGAAGGCAGCAAAAGAATATGAAGCAAGTGACGCATACAAGCATATTCATAAGTGCAGCTACTGCAGAAACAAAGCACAATGTAAACCTTAAGTTTAAATTAGTTCACAGACAGGCTGCCACTGGCATTTGTCATGCCTACGACGAATACGATATTCACGAGATACAAGTTTAATGAGAAGACGCACGGTATAAATGAGACTTTTGATCACTTTGTAACGGAGTTAAAATTGCCGTAATAGAGTTAAAATTGCTGATGAAGGACTGTGCTTATGCAAACGAATAGGAAAGCAAGGTGTAAAGCTTAACTTTAAATTAGGTTCATAGACACGCTGCCGCTGGCGTTTGTCATGCCTAAGACGAATACGATATTCGCGAGATACAAGTTTAATGAGAGGATGCAGGGTATAAACGAGACTTTTCATCACTTCGTGACGGAGTTAAAATTGCTGGTGAAGGACTGTGCTTATGCAAAGGAAGATGAGATGGTCAGGGATAGAATAGTGTTTTGCACAAACTCAGCAAAAGCACGAGAGAAACTTTTAAGTGCCGGGTCAGAGCTGACATTAAATAAAGACGTGGACATCGCAAGATCGCACGAGATAGCACAAACACAGCTGAGAACCTTCGATGCATGTACTCCGAGCGGCTCACGTGAACTGACTTTGCAGGACTGGGAAAGGTAAACCCGTGCATGCAGTGTGTGATGTCTCAGATAAAGAGGAAGACAAGCTGCTTAGTGATGCAGTAGGAAAGGAACAACTCTCTGACGCTGAACAAGCCTTTGTAGACATATCAATAGGAAAGCAAGGTGTAAAGCTTAAGTTTAAATTACGTTCATAGACACACTGCCGCTAAATACTCGCAGGCAAATCCACAACTTAATATCGGGAATGCCTCTTAAACATCTTAGATTCACGAGTACCAATTTGGGTAGTGAACACTTCGATGAATGAAACCTGCTATCTTTACAACGGTTGACAACGAAGATGAGATGGATAGACTAGACAAACACGGAATGTAACTTGAACACAACACAACACATCCTCCAAATACGAACCTGATTGAAAGTAATAATGATAATCAAATCCTTAACAATCCATAACATTCACAAAACAAATACATTGACAATCATGTTACGTTATTTTTAAAATGTTTCCTTTTCTTTTTCATAACTTCTTTAACACACTACGGACGGGTATTTTGCTAGTATTTAATATAAGATATGCTTTATTTTTATGCAATATACAAACAACTATTGTCATGACATGCTGTATGTATCAAAAATGACACTATACCTTCAAATAATTATGTGTACTGGTGATGTAAAAGCTGTATATAGTATGTGAGCCCCCACTCCAGTAATAATTTGAAGTGAAGAAGCAGACTACAATTGATCCCAAAAAGGTGTTGTAAGGTAAAGAATTGCATTTTTTTGTAGTTTATTATCTTGACTATCTCTATGCACTTATTGTTACATGCTTACTCTCATTGGCAAAAAGCAATGGTAACAAATGGGCTGAAAATTAAATGTGATACCTTATTAATTCTTGCGATTTTCAACAGACAGCCTAGCTTTTAGTGTTTTGCTATTTTGTAAAAAACACAAATGATTAATTTAGATGATGGTGTTACTAAGATTTCTGCAACATTAGGTATGCTAAAAAAAAGTTGTAACTTTTCTCTGAAGTTGAGTTTCTCTGATCAGGACGTAGCAGGCTGAGAGATAAGGCCTATTTGCCTGATATGTGATAAAAACAAAATACAGCGATTTTCAGGCTTATTTATTTATCTTTTTGACTTTTTGAGTCCCATGAGCTCTCACTTTGTATCTTTCGACACAGATTTTTGGTTTATACTTTGGATTGAACTTTGACTATACTTTGCCTCACCTTTCATCTCCTGATCAGTCTTTTTATCTCTCTTTTTCTGGACAAAACTGCCTTTTCCAGCAGAACTATAATATCCATTCAGCTAATCAAAAATATTTTTGAACATTTAATCCCTGGACATTCATGAACTTTATCAAATAATCACTGCATTGGCACTCTTGTGCATAGACTGTAACACTGAAAAGACTGATGCAGTTTGAGTTATCCATCCATCGTAACCCCCATTAGAGTAGAGGGCTGAATAAAGCCAGAGCAACAATGAGCACAAAATAGGAAGCCTGGATGGGCACCAAACTATGCCAGGCACATTGAAACTGGCATAACGACTAATGAATTTCAGTTGTTTATTATACTGGCTGGTCGCAGGTTACAGCAGTTCCACAGATACAAACAAGCACAGGCATCCATAACACTCAAACTTTTCTTTACAACTGATGTTAATTCATTCTTTTCTAGCAGTTTCCATTTTTCTTATTATTAACTAGTTTTGATGAACACATACCAGCTATCGCTAACATTAAGGAATAGTATTGTGTACTAACTTTGTTCCCATTTTCAGTCATTTTCTATTTTCATGCAAACATATTGCTAAATAATGTAACTGGCAGTAAACACAGCTGGCTGTCTACCTGAGTAGTAGAAGCTGGTACTTGTAATTCCAAGTGTCCTAAATTCGTGTCTCACTCAAGCCAGTCTAGAGAGTACACTGCTAGGATGGGGAGGTGGCACTTAGTAATCTGTCAGTAAAGACAGTGCACCTCTGCTATCTGTTAGTGGTGGGTTTCCATGCCATCGTTACACTTTTTCCTTGATTATCAAAAACTGTGGAATTTTTTAAGCATGAGGTCAACATATTGTAAATCCCCATGGTTCATTTTAGTTTAAATTATGTGTGTTTTAAAATTTGAAGTGCCGTAATATTGCTTCACTGTTAGTTTGTTCCTAAATTTAAAAGTTTTTCTGTAAAATAAGTAATAAAACATTGTGCACTTTACCATTTATGAACTGTTTTAGTGTAAAGTTATTTACATTCCTGCCGATGTTCGTAACACAAAGGCTCCTTGTGTCTTGCAAGCATTTCGATGTCTGATTGTTTTTGTGGCACAGTCATTAAGTTAATGTAAAATAAGTTATTAATTCACAACGAAAATTCATATAATATAATTTTCATTTGGCAACTATGCTGACTTCAAAGTTTGCTTTCTGTTTTTTTCTTGCATGAATTTCATAATGCAATTAAAGGAGCATAAAAACATCCTCCATTCTGCATATATGTCATGTGCAGCTTAATTTTTCACTAAAATTATAGGTAAGTGAATGTATTTAATTTATTTTAATTTATTTTGGTTGAACAAGTTTCTTCTAAGGAAGTGTCCCATTCAAGGATGAACACACAGCTTTTATGAGAAAAGGAATACTAGAACAAGCATTCATTCTTCAAATTAAATACATTCCCATAATCAGATTCCCAACAGGAAAGACTTGCATTCACTTTTTCTGGAATGATCAGTTTTTTTAGCCAGGATGCTCAGGATAATGTGAGAAGACGTGCAAGCTGCACATATGGTAAGTTGACCAAACTAAACTATATGAATGCAGCGTCCTTTTTCAGTCTCTAAATAGAACATCGGCTTTGAGAATGACTGAGACTGCACATCATCAACACCCCCAGCCTAAACACCCAGCCCCACCGCTCACAGTTGCGCAGGCTGCAATGAATGTACTTGAACATTCATGTGATAGGATTAGGTCAGCCTAATATGTGGCAGTATGTGTTTGAACATCACCCCGTGCTCGGTCTTGTAGTTGCAAAAAATCATCTTCATTGTGGTTCATGGGATAAAAAGGGGTATTAAATGACGTCTTTCATATATGCTAATATTTGTAAAGCTGTTCTTTGTAATTTGGATGAACAAATTCACACTTTTACTATTCTAGTATCATTCATATTATTTTTCTTTCCAAGATACAGTAACTTAGTGACTATAATTATATATAATTTTTTGTCTTATTGTTAAATTGAACATTACTATAGTAGAAGTATGTGTACACAGCTACATCTACATTTTGTGATGGGATTTTTTTTTAATTCAAAGAACTAATGGGTTTGAACTGAATACTGATTTAATAATGTACAGTATATGAAGAAAATACTTCTGATTTTAATTGTAAAGGCTAATTCAGGGCTTGTTTTTATTTATTATTAAATCCATGCCCAACAACCAATTCCAGGCCAGCTAGAGTCATAACTTTAATGTATTTATAAGTTTGACTTTGACTTTTCTAACCCAATGTCTAGTGTTAATTACTGTAATCCAGGCATTCGCAGTGGATTAAATTAACCTAAATGGAAGTCAGAATTAATGAGAAAATGTTGTATTTCCATGTCCAGAATGAGTATGGGAGACCAGAGGCCAAAAACACCCAGAAAAAGGACTGGGGGACTGCCCACTTCTGGTTATGGCAATGTAAAAAAGGGGAAAACAGAAGAAGGACTAATAATGAAAGGCTAGTAAATGTGATCCCTGAAGAGACCTGAAACACCTGCTGTGCAATATTCTGAACAGAATACTTTGTGGAAAGCAAATAAATAATAACAATATGCTTATTTTAAAACATCTGTTCTGGAGTACTGTGCTTTGGTTTACTACATGATTTTTTCATTGCCACAATGAAAAAACACATTTTAAGGCAGTTTGTTGGTGCCATAAATGATAAAGTTGCACATTTTTCAATTGACTTCAACCATAAGCTAAATGAACCGCTCACCAATCCTGAAACCACATTTGCATATTAGGCTCTGAGAAAAATAATAAACAAATCAATGCTAACTGAAAAGAAAATGTGTTAAACATGACCTTTATAAATGAGTATAAAATCTATGATGGACACAGGAACTATTGTAGTCAAATTGATGTGCAGTCTTAGATAAAATGTGATACAAATTCATTTCCTGATGAGCAGACTGGTTTGACCATCTAAAATAAACATATTTGCATATTTTGTTTTGTTAAAAGTGTTCAAATATGGCTATAATACGGCAATAAAACAAATAAACATAATTCTTTAAATAGTTATTGTAGTTTCATAACTATGCTAGCTTTTAGTGCTGTTCTAGCTTTAGGTGTGAAGTGTGGGACAAACAGCATGTTAAAGGGAGAGAACGTTCAGAGTCACCTTCTCAAAGCATCAGTTCTTCAAAAATAAAATAAAAAATAAATAAATTACCCTCTCTATTTCAGCATTTAGGACTGTTAATACTTTAAAGTAATTGAATGCAGACAGGAATGATGACATTAAGTAACTATACGTTCTTGTCTGATCAACAATGACATTTCATATTGTTATTATATTGTTTTAATTAAATGTTGGAGAAGTCCAGGAAGAGACCACAGACTGTGCAGACTGCTTCTGTGGAGTCAACTAAACATCATGAGTCTTGTGAAGCAAGACATGTTTCAGTGATGGTCAAAAAATTGTAAAAAAAGTAATAAAACCATTAAAAACAAATTCCATAATCAAAATATATTAATGTCTCCCTACCCATAACTTTAACTCTATTTGACTCTATGTATATAATATTGATAGCTCTTCTCAAATTGTATCAAATTAATAAAGCTGGATTATGATTGTAATTAAATACTTTTCTCATTATAAAAATATGAATGCAATAATTAGAATGACAACTTCTAATAAATACATTAGTTAGTTAATTAGGTTCAGTTAGCTGTACTTTCATTGTCTTCGATGCTGCATCTCTAATATATGCATTGCAATACAATAAACAATTTAAAATGGATAAAAATATCATTATTATTAGTAATAATAATAATAAAATATTTCAGTAACACTTTAGGATAAAAAATTACTAGTCTGCTACTCTTATTAAATAACATCTTACCAAACAGTTTGGTTGATCTTAATAAAACTCACAAAGCTTTAATGACACACTACAATAGGGGCTTACCTGCAAAGTATCTATTACTACATAACCAGACCGCAACAAAAGCTTATCTGTTCATAACGGACAAATAGGTGCACTACAGAAAGCATTAAAAGCACACCTTCTAACATGTTACAATTTTTTTCTTTGCCTGTTAAAACTGATGATAATTTTTCAATAGTATTTTATATTCTCAGCATTTTCTATCCAAGATATTTGGTTTGCTTTTATTTAGCATTCCTAAGTACAAGTACTTGGATATCAACAAGCATTCTTACATTTACACATTTAAAAAATCATGATGAATTACCCACAAGTTTTTTTTTTTCACACAAAGGTAACTAGTATTGCACATCTGCATGGTCTTTGATGTTGTCACAAAGCAAAAGCAGGTCCAAAGCTGTGGATGCTTCCTTGATTTTTAATATTACCGAACGTTCCCACAGTTTCAAAATATTTTTGATACAGTTGAAAATTCTACTTAGTCAAATTTTCGGCACATGTTTTCTCACTTAGACATTGATTTCTTCAGCTTTGATTTTTTTTTTCTTACTTTTGAAACCACTTCTAATGGAAAATACAGCTGTTAGCAAGATTCCTTTAAACATACATGGAAATGATTTCTCAGGCATTTCAGTTCGAGACTCTGATGTATTGTAAAGAAGAGCTTTTTGCCAAATATTTTCCCTTTGTCTAATCAAGTGTAAGATGAGAAGAAAGGAACTTTGAAGATTTGAGCTGAGGAAAAGACAAATATTTTACATTTTTATGGTACCCTTGTAGTTTAGTTTACACTATTAGGACCATGAATAATTTTCTGCTAATTAATACATTGTTTGTGTAGGATATACAGTACATAACAATATAATGTTACATTCATATTATTGTTTAAAATCATGTCAGTGTAGCATTTTTTGAATGCATTGAAGTGTAAAAAGTAGATGCCTTTTCCATTTTGTTTTGCTCTGTAATGTAACATTTTGTTTGACATAATTTAATTCTTTTTATTATCTTTTAACTGCTTTACTTATCTATCCACCTATCTTTCTGAGCGTATTTAACTCAGTGTAGTTGTGACTGAGTACAGAGCCTACCCAGGTAACTTTAGAGGCAGGAACAAGCCCAGAGTTAACAATTACAATTAAAAAATCGAGGCACAAATTAGCTTACTCGAAGATGGGAAGCCATGAACAAAGGAAGGTGCAGCACGATGGATCATTGGCTAACATTGCTGCTGGTACTGACTGTCAGTCAGTGGGTGCTGTAATTGGGCAGCTAAAGCATTCTTTTAGAGGTTATACTTAAAGTATTTTGGTTTTCAGTGTTAATCTTAGTAAAACTGTGTGTACCCATGTTGTTATAGTTAATCATCCTAAGCGGTTTGAGTGTGAAACACACAAGAAAGAGAAAAAGCATCGGAGGCTTGCTGAGAGAGCCACCTTTGAGGACAAGAAGTATAAAACTGGGTAGGAGGCAAGAAGGCAGCCACAAAAATAATGACAAAGTCTGAGAAGCAGGCTTTATGGGAACACACTCGAGAGAGGGAGCACCAGTCAGGAGAGGTTCAGACACACGTGGATACAGAGGAAAAGTGCTGAAGGTACACATAGGGCAAGGGAGTGCAAATGTTTTCCAATTATTCTACTACCTACACTGCAAAAATGAAATCTAAGCCAAGTGAAAAGTGTTTAAATCACAACATTAAATCTGGTATTGACTTATTCAAAAATTTGTATTAAATTATTGTATTTATTATTTAGCTTACTTTAAGAAATCTTGTCAAGCAAATTTTGTTTACCCCATTGTCATATTTTTTTGCTTAATACAAGTAAAACAACTCCCATCTAAAGTTTTTTTTTTTCTAGTTTTTGCATATACATTTTTTGCAGTGTAGTAGCATGGCTGTTATATTTTTCTTCATGCCGGTTTCAAGCTCGGATAAATGGGGAGGGTTATGTCAGGAAGAGCATCCGATGTGAAATTTTGCCAAATCAATATGCGGACAACAATTTTGGATAATCCGCTGTGGCAGCCCCTAACGGGAGCAGCCAAAAGAAGAAGACGGTAGCATAGCTATTATATACAGTATATATATATATATATATATATATACTGTATATTGCTTTTAAGTGTAGATTTCACTCATATATAGTCAAACAGCTGAAGGAAGCCCACAAGAAAGTATCATTGTCTTACAATATGTCAGCAGGGCCATCTTTAGGGATGTCGGAGACAGTTTCTTAGGAACAGGTAGAAGGGGGTGTCTTCAGTCTGTCCATTTAGGTAGACTTACTTTCATAAAGCTGTGACTGTAATTTGTACCCTTCTGACAATCGCTTTGTTCCAAAAAAAGTTGCCAAACAAATAAACACACACTTACTGCTGATCATTTATTATACATGCTGCACTTATTAATTAGCCACTTTATGTTTATTAACCATCTGCTGACCATTACCAAACGTTGAATACTGGACCTTTTCGTAAAATGTTTTATTAACTTCTTTAATCTTTTTCATTTACAATCCTCTAACTGTTACAGTTGCCTAGAAAGATTATTCTGCTTGTCACCTCAGTTAAGAAGTCCTTATTTATGTATTAGAGTAAAATATCTTCCTAAAATATAATTACTGTATGTATATATGCATACAAGTTACAGATAGGTGTATTAAATGCAACCAGCCTTTCAGATCACAGTGTCACATTGATTACTAGTTGTTTTTCAACAGACTGTGATGACATTATGCTTGTCAGCGACATCAAGATAAATGCAACTGTTAGCACAAGCACATATGTGCAACACATTCAGACAGATTTATTTGGAACAGCTACATAGAAAGAAATGTGACAAGTTAAGATCCAAAAGGTTTCACACTTTGTGCAAGAATGTTAGATTTAAGAAGCTGTTACTAGTTATGATTAAAAGCAATCTTTAGGTGTTAAAGTTTAAAAAACAGCCTGGAATAAAAGTTATATTAATTAAAAGCCGACATCAAGGAGGACGAATGTAAAGTATATGATTCAATGATCAGAATTTTACTAAGACTAAAATCTGCCAGCCAATACAAAAGATATCCCCTAAGTTTCAGCCTTTATATTTTGTCTGAAAGCTAAATTCCTTGTGCGTTTTGCTGCTGTATTAATTGGAGAGGCCTGACAGGCATGATAAGGTGACACTATAATGAGGAAAACAAAGCTGATCTTTGATGATCAACAATCTTAGTTACATAGTCTTTATTCCAAGCTAGACATAAGGTATTCCACACAAGAATAGTATCATTTATCGTTTTAAATGTTCTTTTACAGACAAAAAAAAAACCACTTATACTCTTTTATAGCCACCATGTTTAATTTATGAACAACTGTCAGTTTTTCTTCAAAAAGAAGTTAATAAAATGAGGAAAGTCACCAATACACCTTTATTCAATGCAATCTGTACATTAAATAGTCCTAATTACTCTCTCTTGATAACCCAGAAATTTGTGTTTCTTCTTTTATACTTTTTGTATGTCTTTTTTATATTTCATTAAGTGAAGCACTCCCCATCTGTGATTGTCTTTTGTGGATTAAACAAATTTAATATTAGATGGCCTGTCTAGATTCAGCAATGTGTTCACATCAGAATTTTACTGAACTCGGTACGTTTGACAATATTACTACTACTACTGTTCTTAAGTATTATTGCATTTGTGCACTTTATGTGATAGAAAACAGCTGAAAGGATTATAACTAATAATAATACATTATTAATAATTAATATTAATAATAAGAAGCATGACTATGTAACTCCAATACTTATATCACTTCACTCGCTTCCAATTAATTTTAGAGACAATTTTTAGAATCCTTTTTCTCACAGACAAAATTGTAAAGAGTGTAGCTCCTCTTACCCTACAGGACATTTCAGTACCTGAATGCTAGGGCATACATTGAAATCTCAAGTTACTTTATTAAATAAAACTGGTATAGGAGGGCCTTTTTATAGAACACCCAAACTCTTTAATGATCAGCTTGTGAATATTAAAGAATTCCATTTAACATTTCCACTAAGGTTGAGGACTCATTATTTCAGTGTAGCATTATGTTGTTAGAGTTGCTGCTAATATTCTCTCATTTTTAATTCATAGTAATAACTGTTTTGATTTACCAATATTAAGTTGTTTTCATTTCTTTCTATCTTCCGTATCTGTGATGGCCGTTGTTGTGTCTTAGAGTGGATGAACATAATAAAACTATTTCTGATGTCTTCTGTCTAAATACAGTTATCACTGTTACCCTGTAGCATCGTCCTTTCTGAAATGCAGTTGTCCTAAGAAACTTGGAATTTGTGGCTATTCTGGATATGTTTTTGCTTTAGTTTCATGATGTACCTCTGTTTATGTTTTGTGTTTGGTGCATTTCATTTTTCATATTATATTTGTAATTACTGTATAAGCCCTTGGCTGAAAAGTGGGGGTGCATTGAATATCAATAAACTCAATTGAATTAAATAGACTGTATCTACGAGATGAGTTTTCCATTTAAATTATTAGATGCACTGCTACAGGATAACATGACCAGAGGTCAAACCCAGAACCCTCTGAGTGAGTTTCAATTCTTGATAACAGTGGACAAGTTAGGAAGGTTCCAATTAACTAATATGCTAGAACACATACATAAGGTTTGTAGAGGACTGTGGAGGCAATAAAATGAAACAAGGATTGTCCGAAAGAGGAACAATCATGAAGCTGCAACACCAGAGTGCATTCATGCTTGTTATATTATATTGATAAAAATTCACCAATAAAAATCAAATACATCTGCTAATCATGGATAGAAATGGCTTCTGGTATTTTGGGGTAAACTAGTTATGATCCATGGAACATCACCACGGTTCAACAAGAGAATGAAGAATAATAATAGAGAGACAAAGGTACAAGTAAGAGATTATGAGATGGTGAAAGTGTGGGAATGGGAAGCACTTTCTGTGATGCCTGAATGGGCCTCCAGGAATTCATGCCATTGGTACATATGACTTTTGGAACCTGTAAATGTAGACTTCTACAGACCTTTTAGTCATTTAGCATATGATGTTTGCCTAGCCATCGTGAATAATGATGTGTTTTTATTTCTCTGATAATCAACTGTACAGTAGAATGTTTTAGTATGGCTGTCAAAGTTACCATGTTAACGAATGTGATTCATTTTTAAAGGTATAATGCATTATTTCTTCTTAATAGCATTTACCACATGTTTGACACCCCATTCTATCTAAACCAGTGGTTTTCAGATTAGGGGCCACATCACTGGCAAAGTTGACATTATAAATAAGAATCAGTTGCAGTATTAAAGATTGTCTTTAAATTGGTTAGCTTTAAAAGATACCAGTCCAGTATGTATTCTCTTAATGTATGAATACTGATGCACACTGCCACTTCTCACAGCAAATGTTCCAATTTCGATTGGGCTTGTGCACTTCAGCATATGTAAATCTCCAAATGCCCCCAAACTTCCCCCAAACCCCTCAGTCTCCAAAACAGTGTCTGTATATTAGTGTGCTCAGATCTCCAAGGGGCGCACACGCACCAAGAGCAATGGATTGCTGATAAAGAGAGGGTCTCAGGTTAGTGCTCTGTTTCTCTCCTCCAACACCTGCATGAGCAGGCTTAGCATCATCTCTTTGTCCCTCCCAGGTCAGGCCTACCACTGTTCTAAGAATCAAAGTTTTGGTGCACTTGTTTTTATAACGGTAAGTTATGGACAGTTTTAGAAATTAGCATACTAAAGCAGGTTAATATTCAATGAAGAAGAAAGACAGATTTTAACAATTATTATAATAAAATACACATATCATCCATCTATTATCCAACCCTCTATATCCTAATTACAGGTTCATGGGGGTCTGCAAGAGCCAATCCCAGCCAACACAGGGCATAAGGCAGGAAACACACACACCAAGTATACACTAGGGACAAATTAGAATCACCAATGCACCTAACCTGCATGTATTTGGACTGTGGGAGGAAACATATGCAGACACGGGGAGAACATGCAAACTCCACGCAGGGAGGACCCAGGAAGTGAACCCGGGTCTCCTAACTTCGAGGCAGCAGCGCTACATGCTGCGCCACCATGCCGCCTCTCTACATTTCATTTTAGTATTTTTAATATTAATCATCAGCAGAAAGCTATTGTTTTAGACAGATGTGCCAATGTATGGTAAATTTATATTCTTCCTTTAAATATAAATACAAGAATATCCTGAAATTAGAAACAGAATTGTGCTTAAAGTTATAAAAACTGGAACCCAACATTGACAATAATGACACTATAAAACATTCATCCTTTACAAGTGAGGTATTTTTCTGCTTCTTTTGACCTGATTTTACATGTAATTATAATGTTTGTGTTTTAAAACTATAGAAATTCTGGGCATCAAACCAAGCTACTAAAAAATGAATTCATTAAAAAAGTATTTAATGTCCATAAAAAAGCTAACAGGCATACACAACCACACAAAAACTATCTCCAATCTATTTTTAACACCCCAAATCCAATATTAGGAGGAATAGTAGGAGTTTAGAAATCTCACTTTTAATTGAGCCTGATAAGAGTTCATGCAGTGTTGAATGATTTAAGGCTAAAAGAAAATGGGAATACTTCAAAATACTTCAATTCCTGGCGGTGGCACACCAAAAAAAAAAGATTGAATATCCCTGGGCTAGAAATATCACACCACATTTAATCACATAAGCGTCAATAGTCTGCTGTAGTTAAGCATTTGCTTTGATTAATAAGTCTACTATTACACAAAATCAGGCAATGTGACTATTTTTAGTAGTAAACGAATTCCAACATCATGCCCAGCTTCGCAGCATTAGCTTTATATTAGTGGAAGCCCTGGGTAGATGGTACCCCATTTTGTTGGGCCTTGCTTTAAAGTTTGAAAAATCCCTGATCTAAGCTATTTCATTAATGATGGCTGAGAAAGATATAATTTATGATGTTTGCTTTTGATTTAAAACTCTCCCAAATTGTTCAAAGTATAAAATCGCCAAAACTTGTAAGCAGTGCGGGGAAATTTAAATATTACAAAACATGCATGATGCCACTGTTAAAACCACTAACGTTAGTACACAAAAAATGTGGACTACAATTCACAAAACTTGACTTAAGTTCATGAATGAAACAATACCTAAAGCATTAACTACCACTATTGTAAAATGGATCAAATCAGATGGCAGATCTCTTAATGCAGTTAAAGATACAGGGCACAGAGACATCATACAGCGAAGTTTGACAATTCTTCCACATTACCTTCATATTGGACAATTGTGCTGAATGGTTTATATGAAAGACAAAAGCCTTTGCAGTTTGAATAGCTATGAAGTTGTACAGAAATGGCACTCACAGGGGACTATTGGACATCACTGAACTACCTTGGTTAAACATGTGATTAATCGTGATTAATCAAGGAGCATGTTGTGATTAGCCGCATTTAAAAATTGTAATCATTTGACACTATTTTTTAATATTCACCAGTTTTGTTTCAGCATAAAGCCGGTGGGGGTTGGGGGTGGTGTTACAACATTTAATGAGATGAATTTTGGGACTGTTGACTACTATAATAAAACTAATTAAACTAAATATATTAATAACATCACTTGACCTTTACAAAGGTGAAGGAAGTTTAGCAAAATATTGGGTGGACAATACTGACCAAAACATAGGGATATTTTTTAAAATCCAAGTTGCGGTACAAGAAATAACAAATACTATTTTTAATCATGCTTGAAAGGATTATTTTTATGTCACCTGCATTTCTTTCTGTTCATATAGTATTTCTGGAATTACTAAGACAATTTTTTGCTTGTTTTCCTTTGGATATAGAAAAGCACCTACATTTTCACATATATGGTAGATTGTGGTTAAAGAACAGAAATACGTTAAGTTTCAGAAATTTTAAGAGAGTTTTTAAACCCAACAAAATAACTTAGGATGCTAGATTTCAAGAAGTTAGAAGGACTCTAGAGCTAGTTGTGCCTGTACTCTTTATTTGACAGTAACTCTCTTTTCATTTCTGTTTTCTGTTTAACAGACAGCATATAATCTCTAACAGATGTGTAGAAAATGTAATGAGCTAAATCATCCTAATTTAATGTTGATTACACAGTTCCTCAGCACTGATTGACCAACACAAACTATGTTTCTTCCAAAATTTTTCGACCAACATGCTGTACCTTGCTCATGTCATTCAGTAAACTATCTATCCTTTCATTAATTTTTATAAACTGCGTTACAGAATTATGGACGGATGGAGACTATCATTACAGCACCGGATATAAGTCAGAAACAAATCCTGTATAAAGAACCAATCCATTACACCATTCATGCACAAACCCATGTTCAGTCACAAGGGCCACTTCAGAACCATATAACGATGATGGGATTTGCTAAGAATCTAGTGTACCCAGATGGAACTCATAAGAGACTCAGAGTCAATATGCAAAATCCCCAAACACTGTCACAAGACTGGGATTTGAACACATGACTCTGGAACTGTGAGGTGATACTAGTAACCACTTCTGTATCATATTATTGATAATAAAAATAGCATAATTTCAGAAACAGTATAATAATGGAAGCAAAAAAAAAATCTCACTTGCTGTCATGTCTTAGCTCATCGTCCAGATCCATAGCCCCTTTAGAAACCCCTTCACTCATTCTCTCTCTTTCTTTCCTAGGTCACGAAGCGGAAGTAGAAGCAGACAATGGCCGACAGTGAGATGAATCTCGTTGCCGTCGTCGTCGAAGAACTCCTGGCACTCGACAAACAAAAACTCCTGTCCAGACGAAGGTACCTTAGAGACTTGAAGGCTCGGCTGCTGGATAAACTACCCTCGACATCTGAAGTCGACATAACATCAACCCCACCTCGTGCCACTCAATTCCAAGGGCAAGTAAGCTTCACCCCCGCGCCTTGTAGGAGCGACGACAACGCCAATGAAGACCTCGGTGTGTTTCAGCTATGCAGGCAGGGGTTCAATGCTAGAACACCTCCATCGGTACAGGCGAGCATCTCAATTCAGAACAGGTTCGACCCTCTCCGTGTCCTCAGTTTGCCTTCAACCCGCCAATCGTGGTAGGTGATTCGATTGTGCGAAACCTCAATATCACATGCCCTAATAGAAAATCTTTTGTTTCTTGTTTTCCTGCTGCTCGAGTCCGAGATGTGATGAGACGTGCGCCGACCATCTACGAGAAGCACAAGAGGGCAGTTGGATCCATTATTTTACATGCCGGCGTAAACGACATAAGGCACCGACAGTCGGAGGTTCTCAAGGCTGACTTCACAGCACTAGTTAAAGACACGAAGGAGAGGACCCCATCGACAAAAATCTTCACCTCGGGTCCACTACCTCATGTCAGACGATCAAAGGAATACTACAGTCGTCTGCTGGGATTAAACAACTGGCTGAAAGGCTTCTGCAGACTCAAGACATCGGGTTTATTGACAACTGGGACCTTTTTTGGGAAAGGCTGCGTTTCTTCAAGCGGGATGGACTGCATCCGAATAGATTTGGCACCTGAGTTCTCTCCGAAAACATCGCTAAGGTAATTCATCTATCTTGACTGTCTATTTCTACTTTAAAGTCTTTTCATAATGCTTCTGCTTTGCTAGGACATAATGGCTTAACAAAGTCTTCCGTAAAAGTGCACAACATTAATAATCTAATAACCAATCTTAATGCACGTAAAAAATCAAGGCAATGAGGCATAAACACCAATAATTTAATTGCAATTACTACTTTAGATCAACAATGCATTAAAACTATAAAAACAGATTGTACTGTAGATTACATAAAAAATACACACAAAGCGGCGTTAACAAAAATAACTTAGTTTTTGTTCCAAATACCAATAACGCATAGAATTCAGCTCTGCCACTCCGAAACATTAAACATGGCACTATTAAATGTTAGAGCTTTAACTAACAAGACATTTTTTATTAACGATCTTATTAGTGATAGAAACATTGATTTTATTGCACTAAATGAAACATGGCTTAACTCAGGCGGCGGCTGTTTTAATCGAATCTGCCTCCGATTACAGTTTTACTCGTGCAGACCGCCAGGGAAAAAGGGGCGGTTGGCAAACATTTACTCGAGCGATTAAAATGTAAAGATGTTAGTTTTGGTAAATTTAAGTCCTTTGAGTATCTCGCCGTTGTTATTCATGGAGATTTTCACGTTCTAGTATTATCCGTGTATAGACCTCCTAAATTTAAAGCGTCTTTCTTTGAGGAATTCTCTGACTTAATGTCAATTTTAATTACAAACTATGACACACTCTTAATAGTGGTGACTTTAACTTTCATATGATAATCAGTGTGACCAAAAGTAAAGGAATTCATGAACCTCCTGGACTCTTTTGATTTGAGACAGCTCGTTAATCAGCCTACACATAAAGCAGGTCATACGTTAGACTTAGTGATTACTAAAGGACTAAAGTTGATATAAAGCAGGTCATTGATATTGGTCTATCAGACCATTTCTTCTACTATTTAATATAGAAATAATGATAGAAAACATCATGAGAAGCATATTGTTAAAAACGCTTCTTTGACTCATCAGCAGCTTTAAAACTTACAAACATTCTAAGCAATCAGTCCGTTTATAGTGCCAACTATAATAGCGAGGATAATGTAAATAGTAAAGTGGAAAACTTTAATTCTAAAGTAAGAGCTGCTGTTGACATAGTTGCACCTGAAAAGACAGTTAAACAATCTTCTAGTATTGTTATTCCTTGGAAGACCCAAAGAGTGTCTGATTTAAAAGAACATGTCGTAGAGCTGAGCGTAAATGGAGGAAAACTAAACTAACTATCCATTATGAGATATTGAAGGTTAAAATAACAGAATACAATAACACAGTCCGTCTTGAGAGGCTGCTATTTCTCTAAGATTATAAATAACCAATGCTAGTAATCCCAGAGTCTTATTTTCTACAATTGATCGTCTGTTAAACCCAGGTAACACAAAGGAATGCCCCAGAATACTTCCAGTGAAACCTGTGAGAACATTGCTGAATTTTTCAATCAAAAAATTAATGATATTAGAAATAACATAGTATATCTCCCCAACACTGCAGAACCTCCAAAGCCCCAGTACTCCGTTATAAACAAATTAAATGCTTTCACCAGGATAGATTTACCTGAATTACATAGTATAATCTCTCAACTGAAACCCTCCACCTCGTCCTTGACCCAATACCAACCAGGTTTTTCAAAGAAATATCAGGCGTGCTAATTGACAATATTCTGGACATAGTAAATTCGTCATTAGATACGGGGGTCTTCCCAGACTGTCTTAAGACTGCTGTAGTTAAACCCCTGCTCAAGAAAATAATCTTGACCCCTCTGCTTTGAAAATTTTAGACCCATCTCTAACCTGCCCTTCTTAAGTAAAATTCTAGAGAAGGCAGTCATTATGCAGTTAAATGACCACCTCAATAAACATGCTATTCTTGATAAATTTCAGTCAGGTTTCAGAACAAATCACAGCACAGAAACTGCACTCGTTAAAGTAGTAAATGACTTGCGGGTAAATGCAGACAGAGGCCATTTATCTGTTCTCATCCTCTTAGATCTGAGTGCTGCATTTGACACCATTGATCATAATATTCTTAGAAATCGCCTTAGTCAATGGGTGGGCCTCTCTGGCAGAGTCTTAAATTGGTTTGAATCCTACCTGGCAGGTAGAAAATTCTTTGTGAGTTGTGGTAATCACATCTCAAAGACACATGATATCGATATGGTAATCCACAAGGCTCTATCGCTGCTCTTCTCAATCTATATGCTTCCGTTAGGTCAGATTATCTCAGGTTACAATGTGAGCTACCACAGCTATGCTGATGACACACAGCTGTACTTATCAATAGCACCTGATGACTCCGACTCTTTCGATACACTAACACAATGTCTTACTGGTATTTCTGAATGGATGAATAGTAATTTTCTCAAACTAAATAAAGAGAAAACTGAAATTTTAGTGATTGGCAATAATGGATTCAATGAGGTTATCAGAAATAAACTTGATGCATTAGGATTAAAAGTTAAGACGGAAGTAAAAAACTTAGCGGTAACTGTTGACTGTAATCTGAATTTTAAATCTCATATTCATCAGACCACTAGGACAGCATTTTTTCACTTAAGAAACATAGCAAAAGTTAGACCTCTTATATCATTGAAAGATGCTGAGAAATTAATTCATGCTTTTGTTTTCAGTCGACTAGATTACAGTAACGCACTCCTCTCAGGACATAAATCACTTGCAACAAGTGCAGAATGCAGCTGCTAGAATCCTAACTGGGAAAAGAAAATCCGAACACATTTCTCCAGTTTTGATGTCACTACACTGGTTACCTGTGTCATTCAGGATTGACTTTAAAATTCTGCTTATGGTTTATAAAGCCTTAAATAATCTCGATCCATCTTATATATCGGAATGTCTGACACCTTATATTCCAAATCGTAACCTTAGATCCTCAAATGAGTGTCTCCTTAGAATTCCAAAAGCTAAACTTAAAAGAAGTGGTGAGGTGGCCTTCTGCTGCTATGCACCTAAAATCTGGAATAGCCTGCCAATAGGAATTCGCCAGGCTGATACAGTAGAGCACTTTAAAACACTGCTGAAAACACATTACTTTAACATGGCCTTCTCATAACTTCACTTTAACTTAATACTGATACTCTGTATGTTCAATTCATCATAATAACTATTCATGGTGGCTCTAAAATCTGTACTGACCCCTACTCTCTCTTCTGTTTCTTTTTAAACGGTTTCTTTGTGGTGGCGGCCTGCGCCACGACCACCTACTCAAAGCATCCTGATGCTCCAACATTGATGGACTGAAAGCCAGAAGTCTACATGACCATCATCAAGTCCTTCCTTGAGAACCCTAACTACAAACAGGACTGCTTCATTTATGTTAGGTAGATTGCCCAGAGGGGACTGGGCGGTCTCTTGGTCTGGAATCCCTACAGATTTTATTTTTTCTCCAGCCGTCTGGAGTTTTTTTGTTTTTTCTGTCCCCCCTGGCCATCGGACCTAACTTATTCTATGTTAATTAATGTTGACTTATTTTATTTTCTTACTTTGTCTTTATTTTTCTATTCTTCATTTTGTAAAGCACTTTGAGCTACATTTTTTTGTATGAAAATGTGCTATATAAATAAATGTTGTTGTTGTTGTTGTTGAAGAAGTTATTTCCATGCAGGATCTCTCACACACATGCTCTCATCCAGAATTATGCCTCTTAATCTCCATGGAGGTGTCTCAGACAAAATATCATCTGTACCTGAAAACACAATGTTACTACAACTTTTAATTGTAATATACCGTAAATACTCGCATATAGTTTCTTACACAGATAAGTCGGGGCTTGATTTTACCGTATAATTTCCAGTATTTTATAATGTTGGTCTGATAATTCGAATTCAGAAAACTCACGCTATTGAAATTATGATATGCTAACACCTACCTGAGAGAGAAACCATGGAGCACACTGCCTTTTTTTCTATATATTGTGCCTATGTGACCACACAGTAATACCCAAACTATTCCAAAGCGACGTTTGCACTGTTTTTTTGTTTTTTATATCTCACACCCTTATACACCCTTATCTACGATGGAGTGTTCAATCAGAAGAAAATATGAATCTGGTTTTAAATTAAAAGTCATTGAAGTGGCGAAAAAAATTGGTAACTGCTCTGCTGCAACAAAATTCGATGTATCTGAGAAAACTGGTGTGAGACTGGAGGAAGCAAGAAGAAGCAAAAAAGAATATGTGTTCTTATATAAGTGTTTTGATTTGGCGTCTAAGTCGGGGTCTGATTTTATGAATAATTTTTCGGGTTTTAAAACCCGACTTATACACAAATATATACGGTCATTTTTTTATGCACTCATGATTGAAAATATGTGCAGCAAACACTGGTATAATTTGTATGAAAAGGTGTTGAAACTGAAAAAGTCACTATTTGAACCTAGATAAATCAGGGTTGCAAAACACCCTTGAAATACCTCAGGACACAGAATGTCATGCTAAGTGTAATATTTAATATAGTTACTTTTTCAAATATTTGTTTTAGGGCAAAGGCTAAATGTTAACCCCCCAATTTCTAAAGCGCACACTAACTTACTACAGATGTATACAGATACATTGCAAGGACAATAAAGGAAAAATACAGTTCAGGGATAGAGAGGTCAATTCATTATTTTACTTTAACCCATGTTACACTACAAACATTCAATAAACAAGCAACCCAACTATGATATATAACACCAGTTCCTTGTTACATGTATAACGTATATAAATTCCAGTCATCCGTAGGCTCAAGATGGACAGCCTTAAAATAGATTAGACAGTTCCTACCAGTTCCTTTCCCAAGGGGGCGAACACCATATTAGACTACATTTTCTTCATAAGCATACTTCCACTTCCATTTTCAAGGGCCACTTTTGTATATAATACTCCGTTTGAAACTATAACTATAAATCCTTTACCTTCTGAATTCTTTTCATCCCTTTGGTGACTTTCACAAATTGTCCTTAACATTTGTTTTTCCATTTTCCTGTTAAGTTCCCATACTCCCTTTAAACATGGCCGATGGTGGCTTCCTGTCTAAACAGGAACCCTTTTACACCTGTTCCATGTTAAGGAGCAAAACTGTTTAAAGAGACAATCCCAATATACACATAACATTACACTGAGTATTATGCATATAACATTTACACATTACACAAATGAACTTCTGCTACATAGTTTCCCCACTCTCTGGACCCAACTTGGATCCAAAATATAGTAGGAGGTTGACTACAATGATGTTATCATTTCTAGGTTAACTTTGTAGTTCGAAGGTCTCAAAACCTTTACAGCAGTTACCAGTCCCAACCACTTGGAGGCAACTTTTGCTGTGAATTTGCACAATCCTTTTTATAGATGGTGTGTTGATACACAAGACAAAGCATCGGGCAACATGTTACCTCATCTCTTTCGATTAAACATCTTGAATGAAAACTGCTACAGTCTTTGTACCAACCCAGTTAGCCAAGATGCACGATGGTCAGTGCAGATCTCAAATATCAAATAACACCTTCTTCCAGGTGCTGACAGCACTTCTCCACTGTCCAAACTACTGTTAAGCACTCCTTCTCCAGGGTGGAGTAGCTGATCTGAGTTCCATGCAAAATTCTGGAGGCATAAGCAATACGTTTTTCTTCACCATCTTTTCTTTGTGATAGAAAACCACCAAGACCAACATCTTGCATCCACCTAAACCATGAAGGTGAGAGAGATGTCCAGTTGTGCTAAAATGTGTTTAGATTGCGGTGCCTTTTTTAAATCTTTAAAAGATTCTTGGCAGGCTGATGACTAATCCCAGGAAATACCTTTCTTTACAAGTTGAAATAAGAGAGTGGCAATATTGGCAGACTTCAGAAATAAATGTGTGAAATCATCTATCAAGCCCTAGAAATCTTTAAGGCTTTTAACATGTGTGGGTGCTGGATAACCTATAATGGCTTTTTTGGATCAACCTTCACCTGTTTAGTTGTCACTAGATGTTTCAGAAAAAAGAACTAAGTTTGTAACAACTTACTTTTTTGATGTTAAGTGTGAGTCATGCTTGCAGGAGCCCCTGGAAGATGGAATTGAAATCTTGCAGGTGTCTATTTACGGATGAGAAGAAAACACATCTGAAAGACATTTCATCAACGAATGTTAAACCACTTTTGTTATTTTGGTCAACAATTATACAGGGATCACTGCTGGTGCCCAAAACTTTTCTCACCTCTGTCTTTTGTTACAATATACATAGCAGATTTTCACAATCAATCCCCCGAGAACTTGTTTCATCAGACTGAAAGGTTGCTTAAGTGTTTTTTAAGCACTCTAGTCCAGTCCTTTTCCTCAATGCCTCTCCTTCTGACCACCTCCACTTGTCTTCTCCAGGCCTTGGCCTCTTCCACCTGACTCCTGCTAACGAATAGAGGGAGACGGCCCGTTTTATATCCACGTACTCCAGGTGCCTCCAGACGAACTTCTGCCGGCACTTCCACCACCCAGAAGCACTCTGGGTGTCCCTGATCTTCTTCCCTCCAGCACTTCCGGGTGTGGTGGAAGTGCTGATGACCAGGGCTCTCCAGGCATTTGGGCGCCCCCTGGCAATGACCATGGGCCCTTATAGGGTTGAGTTTCCATGCTCCTTTCCCGTGGTCCCCACAGCCATCAGGGAGGTCGCCTCCGGTCCTTCTGGGAGCAAGCATGGACATTACAGTACCTCCCCCAGGACGTTAGATGGCAGCCCTCATGGGTTGCAGTGGTGCCTTGGATTCCTGCAGGGCTTCATGGGAGTTTGATTTATCTACAGCTCTTTTGGGGTCCGGAGGTGCAGTCAGGAGGTGCTGCAACAGCTGCTAAGCCATCTTGGACAGGTTTTCTGCCACACCTGGAAGTGCTGCCGGAAGTAGGTCAATGAGCACCTGGAGCACTGGTGTTATTAAAGCAGTTACCACTCTGGGAGCCAGAGTTGGGAGGAGGGAGACAAAGCTTGCCAAGGATGAGTCGAGGAGAAAGAAAAAGAAAAGTTCTGTTGTCCCCCCCAGCTGGGACACTATTGGCCTCCCGGCGTGGAGCTCTCCCACGGAGCGGCCCGTTTCAGGAGGGCAGGTCCCTGACGACGTCGTCCTCAGCGCCGCCGGGCTTCGGCCTGTGGAAAAAGGAAACAGAGGGCCAGAAGCACTACCGGGACACTCACCCCGAGCGTCCCGTCGGTCTCCGTACCGACAGTGCTCCTGCCCCCTCCGACAGCCCCTAACTTGCCTGCTGAAGTCCTCCGCCGCAGGTTCCATGCCCGTCCGCTTGTTGTCCGCGGCACCGCTCTCGCAGGCAGCTTGTCCAGCCACCCAGGGGATTTCCTCTGCGTCCGCAGAGGACGGCCTTCGTTCGGACGCGCGCACCCAGCGCAGCGTCCTCCCCTGTCCGAGGAACCGGCATTCACCCCTCGGTTCCTCCCTCTCTTCTTGGACGCCTTGACAGTCTGGGTCTGAGCATGGCAATAGCTCAAACCCAGCCCCGTCTGCGTCCCTGCAGAGCGATGGGAAACAGCTGCGGGCTTGGAGCACAGGGCGCTAGGACCCGGGGCACTTTGCAGCCCTGATCCTACCAGCCCCTGCGTGTACGACCTCCTCGCTTCGCCAGCCGTCTGTACCGCCATGTCCGCTGTTGGGAAGCTGCCTACTTGGAGCCGGTCATCCCGTAAACGGTCACGGCCATGTTCGGCGAACCCCTACTTGCTTTACGGGGACGGCAACACTCACCACCCCCGCAGTGCTCCGCCGGCCTCTGGTTCCAGCGCCGCGCCAATCCTCCGTCTCACCCGATGTCTCTCCCCATCAGCTGCTCCAACTGAGCGGCGATAGCACTCAGCACCTGCATCACAGGCGACTCGGCGGGCCGAGGGGATTCCCCCGACAAGCGCCGAGCCGCTGGTGGGAACAAAGAGACAGACGCCGGTGAGCTTACCTGTCGATCAGCTTCACTCGACACCTGCCTCCTGTGGGCCACTCCTCCTGGCCCAATCGGGTCTCTTCTCCGCACGGGACTGGCATTCCTTGGGCCCGCCTCTATCCAATCATCGGCGGTACGCAAGACACACCGCCAATCCGTGCCTGTCAGCGGCGGGACATCCGCCCGCGGCCATCTTGTCTCCCCTGCGCTGGACGGAGACGTGCCTCCTCACCGCGTTGTAGCTGCGGCGATTCCTCGAGCCGCAGCGGCTCCGATTTCGCAGCCTCCCTTGCTGCCGCCGTCGTCACGCTGCCGACAGCCCGTGGCCCGGTGCGCTCCTGCCATGGACGCGGATCCGGTTCGTCCCTCCCTGTGGAAAACAAGGTATGACCGACCGCGAGGGGCCGATTATTGCAGGGCAGGGTACTCACCTCCCGGATCCCGTCATGCCGAGGCCCCGCCTCGGTGTGGCCTTTTGCGTCGCCACGCCGGCCTGGCTGTCCGTTTCGACAGTGCGACTTTCGGAGCCCGCTGCGCTCCGGCGATGTCTGTTGCTCCTCCACACCCGGGGATATCCATGCCGCGGTCCGGCGGCGGTTTCTGGAGCAAAACGCACCCGCGGGGTTTTGCACGGGCCGCACCTGCAGCATGTGTGTGGAGTCCCCTGCTGCGCCGGGTCATTCACAAAATATTTATTAATATGGGGCCCCCGTCTTGCACCAGACGGTTGGCCCCACGTTGGGCGCCATTGTGAACTTGAACCCGGACACAGGCAGAGAGACATCGTTGTTTGCACCACACACTCGTTTATTTACAGTATTTACAAACAGTCCCGCGCTCAAGGGCCCCTACAGGGTTGGGCTTCCAAGCCCTCTACCCGTGGCCCCCAACCTAACCAGTACGGACGCCCCCTCGCGGTCTGGAGCTTACCTGCACCAATTCCCCAAATCCAGGCCTTACAATGCCTCTCTTTCTCTTCTCAGGCCTTACAATGCCTCTCTCACTTTTCTGGCCCCTTATATCCTGCTCCCGGATGAGCACCAGGTGTTTCCAGCATTCCCTCCTTGGCCACACCCCAGCGTGGCGGAAGTGCCGGCTGTCCTCCCGGCAGCTCTCCGGGCGCCACAATAAGTCTTCCCCCCAGCACTTCCTGGTGTGGCGGAAGTGCTGGGCTCCAGGCTTCCTCAGGCTCCAGGGCGCCGCCTGGCGGTGGCCACGGGCCCCTACAGGGTTGGGCTTCCAAGCCCTCTACCCGTGGCCCGCAATACAACCAGGACGATCGCCCCCTTACGGTCTGGAGGAGGCACAAGCCCTCCTCTGGTCTTCCTGGGCGTCCCGGCCGGGCTCCATCCCCGGCCAGGGACCACACGGGATAAACCGGCATCGGGGCGCCGCCTGGCGGTGACCTCGGGTCCCTACAGGGTTGGGCTTCTAAGCCCTGTACCCAAGGCCCCCAACCTAACCAGTACGGACGCCCCCTCGCGGTCTGGAGGAGGCACAAGCCCAGCCGGGGACCACAATATATATATATATATATATATATATATATATATATATATATATATATATATATATATATATATATATATATATATATATATATATATACAGGGGTGGGCAAAAGTAGGTTTACAGTTAATTGCATGGAAAAAGTCATGCAGGTTATTATTGTAGTCTACTTGTTAATAACAATAATAATAATACTACTAATAATAATGAGAACTTTTTGGTCAACAACGTTTAATTTGTAAGTAAACAAGTGCATAATGGCACAACATAAGTGTGCAAAATCAAAAATTCTGTCTCTGGCTTCAAGTTAAAGCTTTTAAAGCAATCTTTTTACTGTGGCCCGTCTAATAGCAGGTCAGTAATTGGGAGCTCCGAACTCATAGGCTCGGTTCCAAGAAATGACACCTCTTTCTGTAGTCGATTGACTTTTTTATTTCTTTTAAATAACTATAGTATATTACCTATAAATGTGGGGATGTGCATGGTGATTTTTAGCACTTCTCTAAATGTATTTGACAGTGTGATGACATATCATCTTTAAAACGTTGTATTTTTAAACTTTAATAAGAGTTGTCAAATGCATTTTTTATTCAGTTGAGATGAAAGACTGACATGCTGCATTAGAGTACTGCCATTTTAACCACACTTTAAGCTGCTGAGTGCTATGGAAGGGTTTCATTTCTCTAGTTCAAAGGTTACTGCAGCTATGATGTACAGTACTTTCCTTTGATAAAGGTATAGTACATTGAAGTGACAAATCCTCTAAAATTTTTATTGGCGGTAGTATTTTACAATTCATGTAGAAAAAAAGAATCACTTCTCACATGAATGTATCAAGTCAGATTTATTATTTTATTAGTGTTATTACTGTTAACAGTAAAATCAGTGTTATTAATATAGATCTTCATTTGCATTTCTTATTATTTGTAGTAATAGAGGTTAGAACTGACTACACTTTAAATAACAGGACAACCTTTCTGAGGACTCACTTATTTCCACTTCACAGTCCTATATATTATTTACATCATATTTACTACTTAAACATTGCATTTAGTAGGCCATTCACAATGTGTTACAAGAGCCAGAAGATTGCAAACCAAAGCTTGGTATCTTGCGTAAGTCATATTTGCTTCATTAAACATGTAGCCAGCAGGTGGAGTGCTCTTCTCTAATAAGAATTAAAATATGTCACATGTGCATACTTTGACAACTCCCTGTTTTAATAAACTTATTTATACTCTACGAAATCCAGCGGAGACTACGCCAAGACATTATCTAACACACTGATGGTGCCACCACAATCTTTCATTGAGTCTGGAACACATTAAATAGCTTTATAATAAAAGTAGGGTGATAGTCTTTCAAATGAACTCCACATTTTAAAACTCAGCCTTTTAACTGCATATTTATATGTTGCTGAAAGAGTATGATTATCATGCAAGTTCAGTTTACATATTATAGATCTTTAAATCCTGCATGTATTCAACACATGCCAGGAAAAATCACAAAAAATGCCTTTTTGTATGCAAGCTTTCATGGGAGCACACACCTTAAGTGTCGGCCTCCTTTAATTGCCATAGTGATTTGCTTAGTTTTCTCTCTTCTTCTTTTTTTTCTGTCTTCAAACATCTGTTCATTTGAAAAGGAAAAAGTATTGATAAAAATGAAACATGACTGGATTGCCTAGCATATTTGTAATCCATCCATCCATTATCCAATCAGCTATATCCTAACTACAGGGTCACAGGGGTCTGCTGGAGCCAAAACCCAGCCAACACAGGGAGCAAGGCAGGAAACAAACCCCAGGCAGGGTGGCAGCCCACCGCAGGTTGAATATAATTTTTATTATAAGCAGACCTCAGTTCCATTTACTTGTAAACATTATGAATTGTGTTCATTTTAAATTAATTACTCATCTACTGGACCACTGTTTATGACTTTCTATATCTGAATATAGAACCTACTTTTGGTATCAGTTTTTGTTTAATAGAGATACTTTTCTAATAAGCTCTATATTTTTCACATATTTTTCCAAGAACACCTTCGCCATTTGGAGTTCTAATGTTATGCTGCTGGTATAGAACATCCCTTAGAGGTGTATGGAACTGGCATTCCATCTCGAGAGGTAAAAAGATTGGCGCAGTGCACATCCTGGCCATCTGAATTTGCAGAAAATTTGAAAAGAAATCTCTGCATGTTGCTTTTTGAGTTCATATTTTGCATTACAGACCTGATATTCTATCTTCTACTTTAATTCTTGGTTTAACATTTAGGTTTGATAAAAGTCACCTCCTCCTTTTCTCAGCAAACATAACAGTTACAGGCCATTGTATTTATTTAAATGGGTTTATTCTACAGCGTTTGCACGATCTCTTTATATCCCCGTGGGTCTTTCTCTGGATACTCAGAGATTTCTTTGAAATTCCAAAAGATGTGCTGGTTGGTCTAGTTGTTCCTATGTCATTGTGAGTGTGGATGTGTGTGTGTGTGTGTGCATGGATGTGTCTATTAAATAACGAGACTGATTAAATAACTCACCTTTATTTATATGTATTACAAATTATATGCTTGTCCCCTTCAAAATGCTCCCCATGTGCACTAATACATTGCTGCAGTTATTTTTCTACTGGTCGTAGGCATGGAGCAAATACATTTCTGTCAGCTGTTTTAACACATCTGCCATTTTCTTCTTTACAGCATCAACTGACTCAAAACGTGTGCCTTTAAGTACCGATTTAACTTTTAAGAAAAGATAAAAGTAGCACGGTGCTAAATCGGGCTAATATGGAGGATGTTCAAGTGCAATTGTAGCTGCGTTTTTCCAAAATTACCAAAGTTCAGCAGCTCTGACTCGAAAAATGGGATTCAACAAAAGCCTGATGCACTGAAAAGATTCCACAGACAAAATATCTTCATTTTTAAAAGTTTAGTTAAGTTTCAAAGTAAAACAGTTCACACGAAAAAGAAAATTAAAATAGCGAAAAAGAGGAAAAATTCTTGTTAAGAAAGGTTCTGTTCAAAGCTTAAATCTTGCTACATCTCAAATTGGTTACTGTTTACTTAACCTTTCTGAACCATTTTAAAACAGTCAGAAAACTGTATGCTTATCCCATCTCTGAGTAGAAAATGGGTCTTTTAAATCACCATGTACTGGGACCTGTTCTAAACACAACTGAATAATTATCACACTGTTTCTCAGTTATAGTAAGAAGGTTCTATCTCTTACTAACTTATAGGGGGAAAAGACTATACCATTGTCTATGACTATGGAAGAAATTTATATTCTATTCAAATTAAGCAAACATTAATATGAATTTAACTCAAAACTTTAACTTTCTAAGATTGGCTCTTACAGTAGTAATGTGCTTGTCGGTCAAAAACTGCTTTACAGAAAGTGCTGTGTGAGTAGGCGCATTGTCCTGGTGAAGAATGAAACGATTTTCCCACAGTTGCAGGCGTTTTTTTTCTGACTTTTTCTCTCAGCTTTATCAAAACTTCCTTATAATATTGCTGGTTAACTGTTGTGCCTTCTGGAACCCATTCTTCCAAAATTACTCCCTTGATATCGAAAAATACAATGAGCATGGCTTGGAATTTTGACTTGCTTTGACACGCTTTTTTCATTCTTGGTCCAGGGCGTTTATTATCTTTGACATTCTCTCGTCCCTCACTGAATCTTTTGTGCCACTCAAACACGCGCACGAGACAGGCTGTCATTCCCATAAGCTGTAGTAAGCATTTGAAAACACTCTGTTGGAGTTTTGTGCAATTTTACTAAACATTTCAAATTGACACGTTTTTCAACTTTTAAACTTAGTATTTTTTCGGCACACTACAGAAAACACAACCAAACTAAATGGCAACTTACAATCAACTGAACGTTATAGAGTGTTGCTGCTTGTCATGCAGGTTCAGACATGTTCAAGGTCACCACACATGCAGTTATAACCGGATCTGACTGCTTTATTTACTAGGTGGAATTACAGTCTCGTTATTTAATAGACGTACCTCATATGTGTCCTAAAGTGGAATGGCAACTTGTCCAGGGCTTTTTCCTGCCATGTGCCCAGGTTTTCTGGCACAGACTTCAGCCCTTATGACCATGACTTTGATTTTCAGAATGCAGTGTTATATGTACAGTAAGTACAAATAAACATCAATAATTCATTTTATTTATCTATACTAATAAAAGGCAAAGCCCTCACTGACTCACTGACTGACTGACTCACTGACTCACTCATCACTAATTCTCCAACTTCCCGTGTAGGTAGAAGGCTGAAATTTGGCAGGCTCATTCCTTACAGGTTACTTACAAAAGTTAAGCAGGTTTCATTTTGAAATTCTACGTGTAACGGTCAAAACTGAATCCTACTTACGTACATATATACGTCCATAGCCTGTAGCTCGGTCGCCGTGTGAGGCGGAGTTGCATCCCCCATCCCCACGCCTCCCACGTAATTGGCTGCCTGTCCATATAAGGCCATCTGTCGCTCCAGTCTCTTCATTCCCTTCCTTGCTTTGCTACAGTATTCATGTCTCCTTGCTGATAACTGCAGCCTTTTTATTTAATCCACGGCTTCTCCACTGTTTTATTGTGCTGATAACTGCAACCTTTTTATTTAATCCACGGCTTCTCCGCTGTTTTATTGTTTGTTAATTACCCTTATAGTTATTGTGTAGGTATTTTAGACTTAGTTTACATTGTTCAGGTACCCATTTCCTTTATTGTTCCAATCGTACCCCCATTAACATGTCTATCAAGGTGATCACCATTGATCAATGAACTGTCACTTACCGAGTGGTTTCCATGCCCGGAGATGCCGCCTGCCTTTTCCATTCTCTTTGTTACATATTGCACGGCCATATCAGGCTCACTCTTGATATTCGGAGGAACATTGTGTCTTATGTATTGAATGACTGGGACAGGTTCAAGGTGTGGACTGATTACGGTACAGGAGATAATTATACTACACAGGAGCACTAGAAGAGTGAAATGCTTAAGCCTTTCACCTGTGCTTCTGCATGTAAGTTGATGGCTGCCGCTGAATTGTTCGGTTGTCGCTTTCAAGTGTACCGAAATGGCCAAATATTTTACACCTTTGGAGAACCGCCAATGCCTCTTAAACATCTTAGATTCACAGGTGACGATTTGAGTAGTGGACATTTTAATGTTTATGAATGTTTCAACTCTCAAAAGCTGGATGCGAAGTTATCGATGAAACCGGTTGTATTCCTAAAAAGCTTGGCAGATGCTGAATGTCACTTCAACACAAGTCCTGCAAATACTAACGTGATTGAAACAAACCATAAAACTCAAACCGATTATGACAGCAGCAATCCAAGCTGTGAGAAAACAGTAAAAAGGAGGCATGTCAGACGTCATGGTACATTTTCTGATGCAACTAGACGGAAACAACTTTGTGAAGCTGCCACCAAATACTCACAGAAAAATCCACAAGTTAATAGGCACGCTGTTGCTAAATACTCGCAGGCAAATCCACAAGTTCATAAAGACGCTGTTGCTAAATACTCACAGAAAAATACACAAGTTAATAGACACGCTGTCGCTAAATACTCGCAGGCAAATCCATAAGTTCAAGAGACGCTGTTGTTAAATACTCACAGGCAAATCCACAAGTTCATAGACACGCTGCCACTAAATATTCCCAGGCAAATCCACAAGTTAATACAGGGAATGCCTGTTAAACATCTTAGATTCACGAGTAGCGATTTGAGTAGTGAACAGTTCGATGATGAAACCTGTTATCTTTACAACGGTTGACAAACACGGAATGTAACTTCAAAACAACACGTCCTCCAAATACGAACCTGATTGAAAGAAATAATGATAATCAAATCCTTGATGACAGCAACACTCATAACAGTAACAAAACAATTACATTGACAATCATGTTACGTTATTTTTAAAATGTTTCCTTTTTGTTTTTCATAACTTCTTTAACACACTACTTCTCCGCTGTGAAGCGTGGGTATTTTGTGAGTACATTATATAAGTTTCTATATACACTGTAAATACTATCATAACATAGCACCGTGGTGCACTTGTTATTGTTATTTTACAGTCCTGAGTATGATTTCTGGCCCACTCACTGCCTGTCTAGTTTTATTGTGGTAGGCTGATTGTGATGTGAAGTTTGAATCTATTGATTAATTTTCATCAATCCATTCAATAAGTATTAGTGTAGGGTGAATGCTGCTGCTTAACTGGGCACTGGCTATTCGACAAATAGGGTTAAGGAAATTTATATTGTGTTCACTTGCAAATAAAATCAATCTGTACAATCATAGAACTAATGCTTGTATCATTAATGCAAGATACATTTTGTGACATTTTATTAAATACACTGCAATAGATGAGTGGCACAGTGGTGCAGTGGTAGCACTGCTACCTTGCAGTAAAGAGACCAGGGTTTGTGTTCCAGGTCATGGACTTTGCATGGTTTCCCCATGTCTGGGTGCTCTGGTTTCCTCCCGCTATCTAAAGACATACAGTTTAGGTGAACTGTTGATGTAAAATTGACCCTAGTGTGTGTTTGGTGTGTGTGGATGTATTCACCTTGTGATGGATTAATGTCATGTTTAGAGTTTGCTCCTGACTTGCACTTTATGGGTTAGACTCCAGCAACCCCTGCAAGCCAGGTCTGGATTAAGTGGGTGAGAAAATTACATGATGTTGCAATATATACAATTAGTATAAAGAATTAAAAAAATAATATAAATTACGTTTCCAATCTTAGTTGTACAAATTATCTTTTAACCATGTTTGCATACTGTATAAAATGAAAATGTAAAGTATTTCTGATTTTCCTATAAATAATATGTATGCATTCAAGTTAGTAACACAGGAGGTCCTCAAAGTAGCACCACTAGTTTCTCAGGATCAAGAAGAGTCTTTTGGGGTGGGTCAGGATGCAGCTGGCACTTTTGGTGACTCAACGGGAGACCCTGAAGAGAGACAATGTGGGAAAAATATCTTCTTGATTGGTCTTGGAACATTTGTGAATTTACCAGAAAAATATGGAAATGTTGCTGAGAATAGGAATTGTTTAGCTCATCAGGCTTTCACCACGAACTGTCACCAGGATTGAAAATGAAGTGAAGTTAATGCACAATTTAAATTTTAAAATTCATGGCCCCAACTCAAATTTGACTTCAACTTTCTATCCTGAATAAATCCATCCACCAACCATGTATAAATAAACACTGTTCTTTCAAAAATAATTGTAACTGTAGTTGCTGTCATGAGTCATTTCTGTTAAAATTTCTGAACGAAATAAGTCAACGCTTGAGATGTATGACATGTATGGTTTCTCATATGCAGTAGAGCTTAAATTAAAAGTCATAATTACATCTCAAGCTGACATCTTATCCTGTACCAGATTATTTCAATGCTGACCTATATAATAGATATAACAATTATTTAAAATAAGAAAATACAAATTGTTTTACTAAAATACTAACTACAAAGATGTAGGTGATTATCATTATAGAACAGCTGGATATACTATATATTTAACACAGAAGTATATTTGCAGTTTACAGCAATAGAAATGTGTGATCGTGAAAACAAACACGATGCCAGAAATACTGACAGTGTTTTGTAGGCTGAGATCTTCAGTGAAGTCTGAGTTTTTAACTATATCTGCCCTGTAGCAGATTAAAATACTTATGGCAGTAATATGTTGCTGTGATTTTTCCTTGTCCTGAATAAACTTTTATTATTATTACAGTTCAGATTAGTATTACTTTGTATTTATTATTTTTCTTGATTTTTGTGCTTATTTTTGTTATATTTTTTTTCGTGGGCTGGATTATCGTTGTGTATGTTTTTTCATGGATGCCGCCATGGTACTGTTGCCCTTCATGTTCTGATATTTACTGTAGAGAATGAGCAGAACACAGATCAAGTGTTGGAGTACCATAGTGTTCCCTGTATAATTGTCAGTTTAAAAAATAATGCACAAAATCATATAATATTGTCCTGAAGACTTGAGACAATCTTCATCTGGCTTCAAGATGGCAACAGGGCCAGTTTTCACTTGGGAGGGCAGGAAGAGGTTGGTTTAGACAGTCGGAAACCTAGGGTGATGCCATTAGGGATAGGACCATCAATCTTTGCTTCTGCAATGGGAGAAGAGAAAAGGTATTAGGCAACAGCCTGGTTAGGAATGTAATTACATTTAAATATGGCTTGACGTTGTCGCCCAAGCGCACATGTTTGACACTATGTAATGCATAACATCTAGAAAATATACAGATGTTTACTGTATATCTCACTGTTAAAGGATTTGGATAAAAAAAAGTAGACAAACAAACAAGGTTTAGTTAGTCATTGATAAGAACTTTAGTTTTGTTATTCTTGGGTGTGATTTTCAAACTTTGATTTTGATTTTGATACTGGCTCTTGAACGTAATCTCAATTTTTGACTATTTGCTTGTTTAATTAGCCCTTTTGGCTCTGCATCTGCTAGTCCTACCAGCTCAATAATAACTAACCTTGTCTCTTTAATTTAAGCAAGACAT
Source organism: Polypterus senegalus (assembly GCF_016835505.1). Lineage (NCBI taxonomy): Eukaryota > Metazoa > Chordata > Cladistia > Polypteriformes > Polypteridae > Polypterus > Polypterus senegalus. Next base: position 22,266,038 of record NC_053161.1, on the reverse strand, counting down.
TTTTTTTACATCTTTTGTTACGATATACTTTAGATGACTACAGGGAGCTATGGCAGAACAAGTTTAAAATCACCCAAAATGTTATGTAGGAAATGGCTGAAAAATCATCATCAAATTCCAATGACACTTCCCTTATCCTCCAAAACATTATTTAAGCATGAGCTAAATCACGAAAGTGATTCCCTCTCCACATTCAAGCTAAAACTCAAGTTTGAATAGACGATGCATTGAACATATTGATTCAAATACAGTAGAGTCTCGCTTATCCAACATTCTGTATTATCCGATGTCCCACCGCAAAAAAAAACACATCATGCGGCAACAAGAACTGCAAGTTGCGAGCGTGAGCGTAGTCTATTTTTAGTTGCTAAGTTAATTTTTTCAGTTAAATTTTTCTGTTGCTTTGTTGTAAAACATGATTACATTAGATTATGTGGCCAGCCCTCTCTGGTGTGTGTGTGAACGTGTGTCTCTCTCGCTCGCGTGTGTGTGCGCCTGTGTGTGTGTGTGCATCTGTGTCTCTCTCGCGCACGCGTGTGTGTGTGCCTGTGTCTCTCTCGCGTGCGCGAGTGTGTGTGCGTGCGCCTGTGTGTGTCTCTCTTGCGCACGTGTGTCTCTCTCACGCATGTGTGTGTGTGCATGTGTCTCTCTCACGCGTGTGTGTGTGCATGCATCTCTCTCGCGCGCGTTTTTGTGTGTGTGCGTGTGTCTCTTTCTCGCGCGTGTGTGTGTCTGTCTGTGTCTCTCTCTCTCGCGCTCTCTCTCTCTTGCTGCACAGGGAATGCACGGGGAGAGACTGAACACATGCCGAAATCATCGGCACACACAAACCAAAAGGGAAACTGGCTCGTTTGTATACCTAGTGTGTGGTCGTGAACAGATGCAAACTTTTTGGTCATAATCTGATTTGTATGTGTCCAGAGATGTTCGGGAACCGAGGTTCGTAATGTCTAAAATTATAACACAGTTTGACATTTAATAGGTTTTTTCTTAACACCTCCCATAATCTGACATTTTCGTTTATCCAACGTTCTGCCGGCCTATTTATGTCGGATAAGCAAGACTCTACTGTACTCCTTAAATGGTCCACTTATATTGATAGTACTTTGCCATATCTCTCTGCTTCAGACACCTTCAGACTAATATAAGCAGCTGCTATTTTAATAATAATGGAAACTGGGTGATCCTTGCTTCTGAAAAGTTAACATACAGAGCTAATTTAATTTGACGTGATGGCAGTCAAACTAGTAGTACACATTAAGTGAATATCACCTTCAACCAGTGAAAAGTTTACATTTTCATACAGGCATTAGGCAAAAATAAACAGCATGTTTATATCTCAAACAAATAACTCAAAAGTGATAACAGATACACATTAAACATTAGACTGCCAAAATACAGACTACAATTGTAACATTCAGTGAACATATTCAGTGCAGAAATTTGTTTAACAACTTGAACAGACCACAACTGACTCAAACCTCTAGTAAATTTGAAAAGAATAACCTAAAAGGTTATTCTGTAGATAATATGATCAAAGTCTCCTCTTCATTAGGCACACATACCTAATAGTGGTTTGTTAATTTTTCCACATGCCACCAGAACCATTTGAACTCACAAAGCTTAGAAAGTACTCCAGTTTTCTAAATACTGTAGCTCATTACATCTCCATCTACAAGTGCTCAACTGGGTTAAGATCGGGTGACTGCAGAGACCAACAAAGTATGCCATTAGGTTAAAGTCACTTTTATGTTCCTAGTACTACTTCAGAATTTTCCTGGTGTTGGGGCATGGAACTTTCTCCTCCTGAAAATGTACACTTGCAGATGGCTGTAGTGCTGCCATGGAGGGAAGAACCTGTTCAGATGTCCCATGGTGTCTAAATGTAAAAGTTGTTTATTTGTACAAAAGGTTCCCAAGTATGCCAGAAAAACATGCCCTCACATTGTTAGTATTCTACCACCAGCCTGAATTATTGCATTTCACAAAATGGATCAATGAACTAACTCATGGGGTCCTCCAATCAGCCAAATGAGGAGGAAATGGGATTTAACAGAGTAACTGATGTTTTTCCAATCCTCTAATGCACTGTATGTGTGCTCCTTTCGCCAGTATATCCTCACTTTATTGATTGTCATTGATAGGGCTGGAATTTGATTGGTTTATTACCTGCTGCAGCCAATTCTTGACATGGCACTACAAGTTGTGCCTCTTTCATCACCACAAATTTACTTGATGGAGTGACTAAAGTTGGTTTTGTTATCATGCATAAGTCTTGCCAACCACTGTTGCGCTTTTTCTTAATGCTGTGGTTCTGATCAAAGTGCCGTAAAAAATATGTTTTGGACAAAGGCCACTTTTTAATACACACAATAATGAAAAGCATTAAAACTTCAGCAGAGATTTGTCTTTCTTATATACTCTGCTCATGTGATTGATTCCCACCAGTATTTTCTACTCAAAGCACCTTAAACAAAAATCATTACTCATTTCTATTCTACTTCCAAATTGTACCCATTGATACGTTCTTTAAATTGTATTGAATGAATGAACAGTGCAATAGTTTGATTGTACACAAAGAGCAGACGTATCTAAACAAGTCAACACTTTTGTCTTGATGGACAGTGGGAAAAAAAGTAGAAAGCAAAGAAATAAATGAGAACTTAGTGGTGTATGTATGACAGACGTTTTGGTGTAAATAGAAAAAGAAAGAATGCAATAAAATGCATTATCATTATGAGCTGAGCAGGCCTGAATGCCTATCTATACAAAAATGGCATTGGAAGTAACTAAAACAAGACATAAAATAAACTTTAATTACAAAATTCAAGAAAATGATTACAGCAGGCAAGTAAAATCAGCACACAATGTTTTATTTGACAAGTTACATACTGAATTCCAGATACGTTTTGCTCGGTCAGGTGGATTATTAAGTCAGACTGCAGCCTGTGTAAAAAAAAAAAGATAATTAGCGGCTCTTCCCAGTCCTGTCAACCAGTCATCAACTGTTACTGGACTGTATTAAGTAACACTCACTTTTGTGTTTTGTCTAGATATGATTGCGAAAATGGGATGTGCAACTCTCCTTTCAAGAACTACAGGGAGTGGGGGAGAGAGTATAAGAGTGTGCTGCACATCATTTCTTGAATTTTCTGTTTCTTTTTTTCCATCAGTGTCTGCCAGCCAATTTGTAATATTTTACAAGAAAAGAAAGAGGGAAACTGTTCAAATGACTTAAAGTTTATTTAAAAGATGCTTTAAGTACATTTATCGTATTGACGTTAACATTTTCTTTATCACTGTTAACTGGGAAATTTGCTATTGAACAAACATATTATAATAAAATAGGCTTTAGCAGTTTGTGTTATTGGAGTTAAATTACATAATCTTTGTTAATTTCATACAAGTTAACTTAAAATGAATAACATATCTACATAACTAATGTAAAAGAAAATTTTGAAAACCACCTGAACAATTATGTGTCTGTGTCTGGAGTATCTGCATGTGTTTAGGTAGACTGGCACTGAATGGTTGAGCTTTTGTAAGTAGTGCCTGTGTAGTTTCTGTGGCACAGTCTATGTAGGCTCAAGTATTTCTGGTAACTTACATTATGGTGGGCAATTTGTATCAATAAAAAAGACAGTGGAAATTTATTTAAAACTGGCATAAAGGTAGAATAGTAAATTTTGCAGTGTGGGGAATACACACTTGGGTCAAGAGTTTTGTCCTGAAAAAATCCCAGACATACAAGTTTAGCCATGTCCATTATATTCATGTCAAGCTTCCAGTTCTTTTTCAAAGTTATGTATGGCGGCATTTTAAAAATCGATTAATTTTTCTATCATTAGTAGTCACTCATTCAAATCCATGATGCAAGTTAAAGCAACTTCATGGCTGATTTTATGGCACTTTCAATACAAACAACAATCACGCATTTCTAAACCAATTCCATAATGGGATAAATAACGAAAGCCTTTTTTACCTTGAAAGAGCTGCATAAAATTTTTACTTTATTAAGTTACAAAATAGGGCGGATAGGTGGCGCAGTGGTAGCGCTGCTGCCTCACAGTTAGGGGACCCGGGTTCGCTTCCTGGGTCCTCCCTGCGTGGAGTTTGCATGTTCTCCCCGTGTCTCTGTGGGTTTCCTCCCACAGTCCAAAGACATGCAGATTAGGTGGATTGGCGATTCTAAATTGGCCCAAGTGTGTTTGTGTGTGTCCTGTGGTGGGTTGGTTCCTGCCTTGTGCCCTGGGATTGGCTCCAGCAGACCCCTGTGTTTGGATTCAGCAGGTTGGAAAATGGATGGAAGTTACAAAATGCAGGATTTTTATACAATAAGTGCAATATCTGAAGTCCTACACTGAAACTCAAGCACTGTAACATTTGAAGCAGGAAACCTTCAGGAATTTATGAATTCTCCACCATGCCTTGAACGTCCTCTTACCCTGAATTGAACACCTGCCCATTTCATATGGCTGTTTTCTCAGATGCTTTACATTTACAGATTCTATATCATTTTGATATAGCTTAGAGGAGGATGAGTTGGGCACTGTTGAGAAAACTTGCACCAATTGATGACCCTAGCTATAGACCATGTTGAGATTATAATTGAAAGTTTTCTTAATTAGAATATATTGGCAAGTGTAAAACTAGTGAATTAGTGAAAGTATTTGTGTTTTAGTGTGCCCTTTGTAGGGCAAGCTACAAAGTTCAGTGCATGAGTAGATGGATGTTTACTTCTTATGCAGTCTTCTGTGGTCAGAATATTCCTCCATGTTATTACAAAACTAAACCCAAAAATTGCAGTTAAATCTTATAAATCCTTGTCAAAATATACAGACTTAAAATGACCATTTCTGACATCTAGATAAAGGTTGAAATTAGTGCATACTTCAAAAAATATTTAATAAATTTGGGATTAGGGTTTTCCAAGTTTCTTCAGTAGAGTCATACATAAAAACCAGATGGAATAAACCATAAGATGAATGGATATTGTACATGTCATTTCCTCTGACTGAGTTTGCGTTTCTTAATTTTACATTATTAGTTAGTATGTCTGTCCAAGTCTGAAATCACCTAATTGGAATACCATCTCAGCAAACCATACACTAACTAAGGAAAATCCGGAACTGATGGGCTTTCCCAGCTGTACAGCATGTGAGCTTCCTTAACTCCTGAAATGCTGAAATTGAAATGGATATGTTTTAAAATGAAATTACAATTTGTTAAGGGTTAAGCCTTTTCAGTCGTGAAATTACTGTGGTAATTAACATAAATGATGTGACCTAATGTTTGAATCTCAAGGTTATAGGGAGGGTAAGTCATACAAATTGGCAGGGTATTAGTGCAATTTACAAAATACATTTGATAGATTTTCTAATTTTAGTTCTCTAGAAATCACAGTGCAGAGTAAGGTGTCCAGAATTGTGAAGGATACTAATTGTAATTTAGTGAATGGCGTGCTGAGAAGCAACTTCAGACTGACTGCCTTTGTTGGCCAGCTAAACGGTATTTTCAGTGAGCAATGTCACTTCTTAATGCTTGAACCTCAGACATATAACACATGGAATCTGTATATTCCCTCATTGTGAGCATGGGTTTGAGATTCACAATTTTCTGCAGTTCAAAAACATGTTTTTATGTGTTTAGATATGTTGATATGTGCATATCACACATCCATCCATCTTCTAACCCGCTGAATCCGAATACAGGGTCACGGGGGTCTGCTGGAGCCAATCCCAGCCAACACAGGGCAGGAACCAATCCTGGGCAGGGTGCCAACCCACTGCAGGACACACACAAACACACTCACACAATTGCCAATTTAGAATCGCCAATCCACCTAACCTGCATGTCTTTGGATTGTGGGAGGAAACCGGAGCGCCCGGAGGAAACCCACTCAGACACGGGGAGAACATGCAAACTCCAGGGAGGACCCGGGAAGCAAACCCGGGTCTCCTAACTGCGAGGCAGCAGCGCTACCACTGCGCCACCATGCCGCCATATCACACATTAATTACACAAAAGTTACATGACTTTAATAAAATACAAAATTCCATTTTTACTGAATTTGGAGGATCTAATAAAATTTGCTTTATTTTGCACACTCCCAAAATGGGAGAAACTTAACAATTTAATAATGAATAGCAAATCAACTTAATAATAAATTATCAAAAAGAATTGAGGATTCTCATGAACTGCAAGAGATCATCTGCTTGATTTGTGCAATTAATGAAAATTGTTAATGTTTTAGTTTTATTATTGCATGTTTTTTGTAATATTTTACAATGGATTGCAGTTTTATTTGTTAAAGTCTTTCTTTGCAGATTATTAACATGTAAAAACAAGTTCAGATTGATCTTGCCATATTTTTGACTCTAGCCAAATGTTACCTTATAACCCCTCAGTTTGGCTCATACTGTATACTGTATTATTCAGCTGTCCTTTTAATATAATGTGTCAAAAAACAAGCAGAGAGAGCCCAGGTGAAAGACAAAAAGCACCTACAGAAACAATAAATAGTTTCTAGGAGTATCACTGTTGCAGCTATCAGTGTGTCTACTGCCTGTTGAGTTATCGTCTTCTGGTAGTGAGGAAGCAGTATGAGATTCTGTTGGAGTTTTCTCCAGTGGACCATGGAAATGGAATGATAGATAGATGGATAGATAGATACTTTAGGGGGAGTTTACTTGGGATCAAAGATCTCCTTAGTGGCTACAGAAAGAAATCAGATATATAACTTCCAGTACCACCTCAAATAGTCCTGTTGCAGCTCTATAAATGGGACATATAAAAGCAGACAAACAGTCACATGTTAAATAATGCCTAATAAGCCATAATACTAATACATTTAATGAATGGGTAAATTCTTCTGACTCAGGATTTCTTTTATGTGATAATATTTTGACAAAACTTCTACTAAACATTTATACAGTTAGATGGCTTCTGCACTCTGAAGTTCACTACCTAGGTATTCTCAAGAATCTCCATCTGTTGTAATGTTTAAATTCTGACTAAAGATCCACAGTCTATTTCGAACACTCCATTTGTCCTTGGAAAAACAAAATTATATTACAACAATACACAAAAACATATTCTATATAAAAAAAAAATCATTATACCCCCAGTTTGTCTTTTGAATGTTTTTGCCTTGATTCGATGTTTTTTATCTTTTCTGCACACTGAAGACTTGAGATTGCGTCTCTTCTCTGTTTCTTTGTTCACCAATCATGCAAGTATATCTGAACTAATTTTCATGAATTTTGCATGTAGATTGGCCTTGGTCCAACTTAAAATATAGGCTATGTCACACACGTGTGAGTAGAGGGACATTGTGTGGACCAAGTAAAGGTAATTCCACACCAGCCCAGGGGAGCGCAGGGTGCACTAAACCTTCTCCTGTTATCTCTACAGACCAGACACGGGAAAACCTATCTGAGTCAAGAATGTCACTTCCGGTTCCGGGGACCAGAAGAACATCACTTCCGGTACCCAGAAAAACGTCACTTCTGGTTCCGGTGCCCAGAACAACGTCACTTCCGGTTCCGGCGCCCAGAAGAACATCACTTCTGGTTCCAGCGCCCAGGCTGATGCCAGAAGAACATCACTTCCGGTTACCCTACATCACTTCAGGTCTGATCACTTAAAGCTGCCATCTTTCCCAACCTTCATCAGTTCTATCTTGGACTTTGTACTGTCAACAGCTCTGTTTTGAATGAAAAAAAACACTTGCAGCCAGGAACATTATACAAGTGGCTGCCCCAAACCTTTTTACATGTGTCGAGTCTGTTCATTTTCACAGCTATATTGTATTTCAAGGGTAAGGGGATTGTAATTGGGGGCAACTGAAAAACTGTGCATTATTACAAAACAGCTAGGTTGCTCTCACTGAAATTTTGTATTTGTAATAAATTTCCCTCATCTAAAATTCAGGCTATATGGTGTTTCAAAAATTTCATCATGAATGGTGTTTGTAATGGGGCAAAATAATGCATCACTCCAAAACAGCTGAGCCGAAGTTCATAAAATTTTGCACGTATAATACTGTTGATACAACTTGACATCTAGACTAGTGCTTTGAAACCTTTGTGGTGTCAGGACCCAGTTTTTCACATGCCAGTGTGTTCACACCCCACCGTTAATTTAGCACAATCATCCCATTGGTGAATCAAGTGTGATTGTCACCAAAATGGCAGAGTGTTAGATGAATCAAGTGAGATCATGAATGCTTTTGCTCCTTGCTGAATGGAGACCTATTGTCACCGCAGGATTTTTGAGGTCATCCAGGATCACCTGTGCTCCACCTGCAATGTTGTTACTGTGAATTGAGCATGATCGTCAGAGCAGTAGGAGGCAGGGTTCTCTTTTGTCTGTGGTTGGTCACGTCATAACTGCAAAGTCACCATGGCTCACAGGTTGGGAGAAGCTGATCTAGATTTTAAGCGGTTTCAAATTTTCATCAAGAGGGGAGTACAAAGCCATGTTATCACCCCAAAACTGTTCAGTTGACAGAAATGAAATTGTCTTATTGCTCAGGTCTGGCACTACTAATAGTGAAAGGTACATTTCTCATCATTGATTCAATAGAAAAAACAGATGTGGTGTGCTGGCGGACCAACACAAAAATCATGCATCTCCCAAAAAGTGAACTTCCCTGAAATTTTGTATTTTTATTATTGTGTGTGCAATTTAAAATATAGGCTTCAAGGAGTTTCAAGAATTTTATAGGGAGACATAATAGTAGGGTTAAACCACAAAAACCACACATTACTTTAAAAAACAGCTGAGTGGATGTTCATGAAATATTGCATTTACATTACATTTAAGCTAATTTTATACAGAACTGCTGGAGTTTTAAAAGTTTCATCATGAGTAGGGTATCAATAGTGGGAACAACACAAAATAGTTTTGTCAAGCTTACATACCATATCAATGATTAAATTATTCAAGAGGTCATTCAGAAAACCACAGAAAACTGGAAATACAAAGAAATAGTGTTCATGAATCCAACTCAGTAAGGAGTTATGACAATTATGGAAACTGGGCTCACACAAAAAGAAAAATTCTCGACTCATGAGACCAAAGAAATTATCAGTTATCAGAGAGGAAGTATAGATGACAGATAGGACACTTACATTTCAGCCAGCAATGACAAAATGCTCAACACTTATAAAAAACACCAACATTTTCTTTCTTACCTTAGCCCATGTAGCGAATGGCCAGGGTCCATGACCGGCCGGGATGCCCCTTTGTTATATGCTTAGGGGGAGCAGCCATGGATGGTGCAATACCTTCCTCTGGATGCTCGATGGCCGCACCCCTGGGTTGGAGTGGTGCCTCGGTTTCCCGCAGGGCTCCATGGAAATTGGAGTTGGGTGCAGTCCTGCTGGGTCCCGTAGGCACTGCCAGGGGGTGCTGCAGCTGGGACTCCTGAGCACATATGGGTGGCATATTCACCACATCTGGAGCACTTCCGGGTGGGCTATAAAAGGGCCCAGCTACCACCACTCAAAAAGCCAGAATCAGGAGGAGGAGGATGAGGAGGTTGCCTGGGAGGAGTGGTGGAGGAAGAAAAAGAGTTTTGCTTGGTGTACTTGGTGTTTGTGCTTGGGACTGTGTACTGCCTGTGGGACACAGGGAAGACTTGCACCCACAGGTGAAGAAAAAATAAATAGTTTATTTTACGTGTGCCTCTGTGTTCAGTCTGTTTCGGGTCGGGCGCCTATATATCGCCTTATCACACCCATTATACAAATACAGGTACTCCTCACTTTACAACCTATTTGCTTAAGACCACTCGCACGTATGACCAATCGAGTTTCAACCTGCAATTCGGGGAATCCCCTTTCTCAGCTTGAGTGTCGGTCAGTGGCGAATGGTGATATGCGCACTGAGCATACTATAGGCTTGCTATGTATTTTTTCAGTCTGTTTCATTCCTATAAGCAGTCATTGTGTAACCTCGTTTTTTTGTACATATTTGTAACCCCAAAATAGTACAGATGTTGACGAAAAGAAAAAGTATGGTGTCATCAGGAGAAATTGTTAAGAAACGAAGGAAAGCTATCGACCTTGAAATGAAAATAAAAATCATACAAGACTACGAAGCTGGTAAAACAGTTAAAGAAATAGCATGTGACTTGAAATTGGCACATTCAACAATTTCAACGATTTTAAAGGATAAAGTTAGAGTGAAAGAGGCGGTGAAATCATTGACAGGATTTAAATCCATAATAACTAGGTAGCGAAAAGATCTTATTAAGGAGATGGAGAAATTATTGGCGATCTGGTTTGACAACCAGATGCAAAATAATATGCCAATGAGCCTTTTAATAATTCAAGCTAAGGCACGCAGTATCTTTGAGACTTTGAAGGCACGTGAAGGTGAAAAATCGACAGAATCATTTACAGCAAGCCATGGATGGTTTCAACGGTTTAGGCGGAGATTCAACCTGCGTAATTGGAGAATCAGCGGTGTGGCAGCAAGCGCGGATGTAGAAGCAGCCGAAAAATTTGTTGACGAATTGGATCGAATAATTAAAAAAGGCAGCTAGTGCCCGGAACAGATATTCAATGTGGATAAAACCGGGCTTTGGTGGAAAAAAAGGCCTGAAAGGTCCAATATGCACAAAGAAGCTAAGGCAATGCCCGATTTCAAGGCTTTTAAAGACAGGATCACATTGTTGTTGGGAGGGAATGCCGCTGGGTTCAAGTTAAAGCCTTTCCTGGTCTATCGCTCCGAAAACCCACGTGCATTAAAGAACGTTAGTAAAAACAGTCTGCCCGTTTACTGTCGTGCAAATAAAAAGGCATGGATGACGCAAACTTTATTTTAAGATTGGTTTTTGAACTGCTTCATACCCTCAGTCCAGCATTATTGTTTGGAAATGGGAGTTCCTTTTAAAATTATTCGCTTGCTTGATAATGCTCCAGGCCACCCCCAGCATCTTGATGATTTACACCCAGAAGTAAAGGTAGTGTATCTTCTTAAAAACACAACTGCTGTCCTACAGCCAATGGATCAGGGCGCTATAGCTACGTTCAAAGCTTTTTATTTGCGCACAACTTTTTCCCAAGCTGTAGCAGCAACAGAAAATGATGTAGTAAACCTTCGTGATTTTTGGAAATCGTACAGTATTTTAGATTGCATTAAAAAAATTAAATCAGCTTGGGACGAAGTGACAGATAAGTGTATGCAAGGCATATGGAAAAAATAAATAAAAAGTTTTGATCCTATATTCCCGGCGCAAGCTCCTCGCTTATCGACCAATTTGCTTAACGACGTAGTCGTAGGAATGGAACTCGGTCGTAAAGTGAGGAATACCTGTATACCTCGGGAACACAAGTTAATTCATCTAGTGATAAAATAAAAGTAAAAATTAAGGTGAAATTAGAATCAGAATTATTTCTTAGGCTCTTAAATATGCTATGACCCATGGAAAAGTTGCCAGAGTTCACAACATACTCAATTTCAATTTACAATATAGTTAGTTACATAAGGGTTCACTTCTGAATAACAATTTCGGACTATCTTTATCCAGACAAGATCTCTAGATTGGATGAATATCAAAACTGGCACATGCCTCAATTGCTATAATATCAAAATCTTTAATGGTGGAACCTCTTGATCTGAAGGGTGATACAGGAGAAAACTGACTCATTTCACTATTATAAAAATAAATCTTAGGAGGGAGACGAGACATGATCTTCTCGGAAGACACTTTGACGTCACACAGGACAAGGCAGTGAGACAAAAGGACAGCTGTTGTACAGGCTTTTAAATGATTAACGTGCAGCACGACAAGCAGAACACGCAGTTCGTCAGCAGCAGCAAGCCACCAGATGATCTGACCGTATCTTAGCGTGTGTTCAGCCCCCCGCCTTCACAACGCGAGTGGCAGAGACGTGAAGTGGCAAAAGGACAGCTGATGTAGAGGCTTTTAAATGATCAATGCGCAGCGTGACAAGCAGAACACACAGCTCACCAGCAGCAGCAGCAAGACAGAAGCTAATACAACCGCAACTCCTTAGCATGCGTTCAGCTCCCCCCTTCACAACGCGAGAGGCATTATACTTCCCGCGAAAAAGACATTTAACTACACCCTGGGCCAGAAATAAAGGACAAAGACTAGATGACAAAGTAGAACTTCATAAAGAATTAAAAAATGTTGGCGTGGTACACGTGCACAGCAGGTCTTCTGAGATCTTCTCGGAAGACATTTGGAAGTCCTGCAAGACTACTTGCACGGAAGACACTTTGAAGTCCTGGGAGACTACTTGCACATCAAGCCCTACTTACAATCAATTTCTCAGAGACACTTTAATGTCCCACAAGACAAAGAACTAAGACAAAAGTACAGCTGCTGTACAGGCTTTTAAATGATTGTCACGCAGCACGACATGCAGATCACACAGCACATCACAAGCAGTAGCAGCTGCTCTACTGGCTTTTATATGATCAATGTGCAGCACGACATGCAGATCATGTAGCACGGCACTAGCAGACCCAGGGGGTGGGGGGGATAACTCATTCACTACAGCTTTATTACTGGCAAATATCAAGAAATAATAAATGAATGAAATGAAAACAACAATCACTTTAAATTGTATATCTGGTTAACCAAACCCGGGGGTTGGCGAGCGAAGCGAGTAGGGGGCAGTTATAGTTATAAAAAAACAAATCTAGAAGTACAGTACACAACTAACCTAAAGTTTCAGGTTTGAATATCACTCTAATTGTGTGTCCTGATTGGGAAGAAGTTTTATTACTCCTACCATGCTCCTCTTTATTTCTGTTATTGGCTCCAGATGCTTGAGTGAAGAACAGTTTACAGACTTCACAATGAAGCTACATTTGTTTGAAGTTCCTTATGATTCATAAATTGGTATTGATAAAGTTTGACAGTCTTAGTCTATAGCCATACTGCATTATATCAGGCTTACACAATAATACAAGCAGAAAATATACATTTGCAATTCTACTGTATATAGACTTTGCTTTTCCAGACTGGACTCAATTAAAACAGTATATAATAAACTGTGGGAGTGTGTTTCAAAGTTACTGCAATGTGATTCATGTTGGTTGTTTTTTCTCATAACTTCCTGCAGTAAATAATAGCTCAATATAGTAAGTTACCAAGCTGTGTAGTACATAATGCATTCATACTTTTGGGACATTGAAATTGTAGCTTAATGTTTTTTGAAAGATAAGGCGGTTATACTAGATTGGCCAGTTCAAAAATGAGTTTTTGGCTCAGTATTCATTTTATACCAACTTTTTAGTGGATGCTTTACTAATCATATTGATTGTCATATTAATTGAAGAACAGTGCTTGGACTATCATTGCTGTGCTGATGATACCCAGATATACAGAAAAAAAATACAGATTCCGTCCACCTATGGCTCTTATTGCCTGCTTGCATGATGTTAAGTTAGATAGATAGATAGATAGATAGATAGATAGATAGATAGATAGATAGATAGATAGATAGATACTTTATTAATCCCAAGGGGAAATTCACACAGTTATGGCTGATATATAATTTTTTAAGATCAAACAGTGAAAAAAATGAAATTTCAAATATGTTTCAGTTGGCCAAGATGGATAATTTTATATTAAATGTTGACTTGATCTCTGTCCGGGTTTCAATTGTAGTTAAAAGTGTTACATTTTGATTTTTCTTTGTCATTTGTTGCACACATTCATAACTTACTGAAAATGCCCTTCATTCATCTAAGGAATTTAACTCAACTTTGACCATCTTTTGATCCTAGCAGATGCTGAATGTTTAGCCCATGCTTTTAATATATCTAGGATGAACTACTGTAATGGCCATCGTATGTTCTTCCAAAGTCTGTTTTATAATTGCAGTTGTTCAGAACTCTCTTGCTAGGGCTTAACTTACCTCAAGCCCTGAAAACACATTTTTCCAACACTTAAGCAATTGAATTGGCTTCTGGTTGAATCCACTATACAATACTTTTGTTAACTTGCAAAGCCTTAAATGACCAAAATCTTCTACACTGGTATATTCCTGCAGCCGTATTAGATCATCTGAAATTGGTCATCTACTTACCATTCTTAGGACAGGAAGAGTACTATGTATGATACAGCCTAGTGGAAAGCTCTTCCTCAGAAGTTCAGAGAAGTCAAGTCACTATCAGTTTTTAAAAATAGGCTTAAAACTTATGTTTGCTAAATGCTTTGTATTAACTGTTTCTCTTATCCTTTTATGTGTTTCTATTTTTGTTATGCATTGTACTATACTATATCCTTGAGCTGTGAAAGACACAATATAAATGAAATGTTTTATTATCTATATATATAATTCACTAAGGCAAGACAACCATGGAAAGCACGCCGGAAGGGGCGTGGATTCACTAAGCCGCCGACAAGTGACACACCTATGGTGCACGCAGGAAGGAGCCACGCCCACCAACTCCAAGACCATTGGATACGACAACTCGCAGGGCCACGCCCACCAACTGAGACGCGACGACAGAGAAAAAATGGCGTCATTTATATTCGTCTGTTGTAGAGGCCACATGCAGTGTAGGTCAGGTTAATGTCATGTGCATTTCATGCACCTCCGAGCTACGTTGACTGTTCATAGAGGCATGTTTCTCGCGGAGGTGAATCGCCATATGCAGCGTGTGAAACGGTTTGCGAGGGGTATCCCATGGGATCCTGAAAACAATCCTTTACAACTGAGGTTAAAGCACAATGAAGTAAGCAGTCTTTAAAAACCGAGTTTTCGGTTACGACGCACGACCGCGTGCACCATAGCAAACTGTTTTACATGCTACATACAGCTATTCGCATCTGCGACAAACATGCGTCTTCTTAGATGCTCCTACAGGAACGGAAGACGTTTTCCTGCCCACCAACACTCCTTTTTCACCGGCCGGCGTCTACCCTCGCTCTCTAGGCATTCACACTGCCTGTCCATTTGCCCGGACGCAAAAACTCACCGACCACCCAGTTAGTCCCTTTCGTCTGTGCTAAGAGTCCATATGCACATCTGAGCTACGCGGTGTTTGTTACGCCGTGGGTTCACTTTTGTGTTGTATTTTGCTCTCTCCAGAGTTTCATCTTTTCATTCACTTACTATTGTATTCTCACACCAACCCATTTTAGACAACCGTGTCTTTCCAGAAGTGTTTAACATTCAATAAATAATTATGCATGAGATTGACCGTGTGTCTACCCAGCGCAGAGAGGCGTGAGTAAGCCGTTGCATCCCATTCGGGCAGCAAACCGTGGAATTCCCACTAAGTGCGACTCATATGCTCCCACTCATTACGTCCCTACCCTTTGTACACACCCCTCTCCCACCTCGCTACTACCGTGGTCCGGTGTCTTGGTGGATTATATATAGAAAAGCAGCCAAAACCGCACAGAGCAATGAAAAGTCTATGTGAGTCAAAGGTGCATCTGGACTGTGCAAAGACGACAACGACTCGAGTGACGAGTTGGAGGTGGGCACATGAGAAGGCAGTGCATACTGCACGAGAAATCAGCAGACTAGCATGATGGAGGGAGCAGAGTGGATGTCCTTCTCCTCTTCTCCCGTTCAACCCTCCACGCCTGAGCGCCGCACGGACGATTGTGTGTTGGTTCGTTTCGTGCATTGTTACAATGTTGCTTTTCTTGCTTATTTATTACATTACCGATTTTTCAAATGTTAATTTTCTCCCTCTGCTTAAAAATCATTAAAAAACCGGCCTGATTATGTGGCGTATGGTACGCCGCGGGTTGGCTAGTTATTATTATTATTATTATTATTATTATTATTACTTCATTGCAAGCTTAAGATTGTTTCTCTTTTTCATTATTTAACTGTGTCACAGAGCAACATCTGACCAAGCCTGTTGTGAAAATATGTTATAAGATAGAAATGCATGGAATTTAACATGACATTTAATCCTTCCTCTTAGCAACTCTAGTTAACTTGGAAAAAAAATTTCAAATTTGTGACATGTCAGGTAATTAAAAAAAAACTCTCCTTTTTATCTGAAATGATACATCTCTCAATTCTTTCAGTCCATGATAATAATTCTGATTTCGATTGCTAGATTACAGAATGGGAACAATTTACTTTCCTATTGATGGCAGTCCGGCTTTCACAACTACTGAGAAAGTTACCTTTAGCCTTTTCTGGTGCATTTATTGTAGTGCATTTTTAGGATCATACAAAGTATCTTGATTTTTTTTTTTTTGTTTGTGGTGATTATTATGCTTTTTTCCATAAGAGTTCAATTGATTTTATTCCTAGCTAGTTAAACTGGTCATTCTTTTTAAAGTTGTAGGAAATTAAAATAGCCAATGGATAGCACTGCTTCTTCACAGCCATAGGGCTTTCTGTTTGACTCCTGAGTGAAGCTATTTTATAGGTACTCCAGTTTCTTTTCACCTAATAAGGACATATATGTTTTCCTTGCTGGTCACTCCAGGAAGGATTGTAACACTTACCAAATTTCCCCAAAGGTGCAGAATCTTTATGTCTTGATCAACTAATAGTTTCTCTTTAAAGCACTTTGAGCTACACTATTTGTATAAAAATGTGCTATATAAATAAATGTTTTTGTTGTTTTTGCTCTGCCTGACTGAGAATTTCGCTAACCACAAAGGTAAATTAATTAAAGGGTTGTAAATTGATTAATAGGTTGAGTTCTATTAGAAGTACAAACAGTAAATTGATTCTAATACCAAACTAAATCAATACACCAAAAAGGCAGAACAAGAAAGAAGCATCAATGCTCAAAGTAAGTGATCGAAAATCTTTGTCAAAGTAACAAAACAAACTGCTGAGCCTTTTTCTAATTAGACACTTCTATTTCTTAGTAGTAGTTTCAAAATGTATATACAGTACATGCCACCATCCTAAATAGCCATGGTTTGATGTCATAAGTGATTGCAACAGGCATCGTTGCCATGAACAGTGTGGCTAAGACCAGTCAAAACATTAGAAAATAGTGTCACTTAGAAAAAGAAGAATCCAAAATGGTAATCTATGCATAAATATTAAAAATTATGCATATAATGATAATGAAAAAAATGAAAAAGTAAGACCTGGAGGCCATTTTTAACAACTTCCTATGCAGAGAATCCAGACTGGATTTGCATTAGTTTTCTCACTGTGTTCCCAAAACATATAAGTTCGGTAGCCTGGTGACTCAAAATTTTCCTACATAACACATTTATTTGCTTAACAGTCATTTTTATCTGAAACAACTTACAAAAACGGTCAATATAATCAAATAAACATCAGTCTGGGAGGCTGCACAGGAGCAAACATTACTGGGCAAGGTCACAAATTTTGACACCTTGTCCCATAGCATTTGTTCCTAAACAGTCCGCTAGACTGATTTTTACCCGTTTATGCTGACCTGTTTTGGAAGTAAGTAAGTAAATAAATGTGTGATTGAGTGTGCCCTGCAATTAACTAGTGTCCTATTTATGTCTGGTTCCTGTTTTGCATTAGGGCTGCATGGATAGCCTTTAGTTCCCCTATAATGGATGCAGCAAGTTTAGGAAATGCATACAATAATATATTTACTTTTTATTAATTTTTTTTTAGTTTAGCCTGACTAATGACTTAAAAAAACATGTCACAAACTCCACAAAGAGCCATAGCAAGGTTTGGGGCAGCCACCCATATATTATTTTCCTGTCTGCATATTGCAAATAAATGACAGCACTGATGTGCACAAACAGGAGTCCAAAAATGAACTGAGGGAACAGGGAAAAGGTGGAGGCTTTTAAAGGTCAGGGTAGTAAGTGACTTCAAATGGGCTGGGATCGGAAAGGTCTTCAGCCATAGGCTCAGGCCCGGACGTGACATCAAGAGGGCCGGAACCGGCAAGGCCTTCCTCTATAGGTCCGGACCCAAAAGTGATGTCAACAGGGCCAGGTGGAACTTCCCGTGAATGGTCTGCATGAAAGCGAGAAAAAAAGTCAGTCACTCTTCCACGTCCTGGTCAGATTCGGAATTGCCCTCACTCAAGCCATTTAACTGCCTCCCATGCACACGTGTGTGACAACCTTTAACACGTTACATATTTGGTTTAGTCATAGCAAAGGACAACAAGGGGATATCTCTCCCTCTCAAAAAAACATAGTGTTGAGAAAGGAATTCCACAAAACAGCAAATATAAAATATCAGAGAGAAAGAGCACTGCCAGCCATTATAGTAGGTTTTTACTTTTTATGTCACCTTTTATCTTACTGTATTTAAACTTATATGTGATAAATACTGAATTTGTTGTTTAAAACTGAAGTATTCTTCACCAGCCATGACTCCTTATAAATAAACACTGAGTTTGAATATTTGCCAGTAAGTGGAACCAGACAGCCACGCCTGAATTCCACTTCCAGTCTCCTTTTTAGTATCTTGATTTAACGTTCTTGATGTTAGCAGATTCATTAAAAAGCAGATACACTGAGCCAGTTGTCTAATGTGTTCAGCATTGCTCTTTTTATCTATATTGCAAGAACATTTTCTTTTTCAACAGAACGGCAGACCTATGAATGCAAAGCAATCAACCAGTTAGATTAACTGTCCCAAATAGTTCAGTGCCAGTCTTCAGCTTTTTGTGTAAATGCAGCATTCTTGTTTTTATTTAAAGTGCTGCCATGAACATGGATACCTTTAGTAATTGTGACAGCTGTGGCTTTAAGCCAAATCCATTAAAAATGTCCTTGTCTTTATCCAAACTCATATATCTACCACAAAGTTGTGAAATGTTAAATGCAACAGTATCATATACATTTACTTTATTTGATTTGTTGATTACTTATGTATTGCTTACTTTAGCCTTTCATTATTTCATAAAATGTTTACTTATATGGTACTAGTAGCTTTACAGCATCGCCTTGTGTGAATATTATTTCACAGCTGCAAATTTTATTTTTCATTAATTTGATTAGATAAATGATCTAGGGTGTCATCCAAAGGCTTTTTCTGTGTATTAAGCACATTGCTGTCAAAAGAATGTGTAAAATTACATATAGTAGGGTGCATTTGAAATTAAGGCCAAAAAACTTAAAGTCAGAATATTCACATTTTTAGCATAACATCTCACTTTTATTACTAGTATTTATATTTTGAACAGACTCCACAGCTTTTGTTCTCTGACATTTAATGAGAAAATTAATATTTTCAAAAGATACAAAGGTTTAAATACCTTATACAGTGGAACCTCGGTTCATGACAATAATTTGTTCCAAAACTCTGGTCGTAAACCGATCTGGTCGTGACCCGAAACAATTTCCCCATAGGATTGTATGTAAATACAATTAGTCCGTTCCAGACCGTACGAACTGTATGTAAATATATATATTTTTTTAGCTTTTAAGCACAAATATAGTTAATTATACCATGGAATGCACAGAGTAATAGTAAACTAAATGTAAAAACATTGAATAACACTGAGAAAACCTTGAACAACAGAGAAAACTAACACTGCAATAGTTCACGCTATAGCACTAAGAACCTCTTGCTAAAAACACTTTTTTAATGAGTTTTAAACACAGGGAAAAAATGAACATTTGAAAAATCCGTAATTTAATAAACCACCAAGAAAAGTAACATTGCAACAATGCACACGCTACAAACCGATCGCTGTAAACAGAAATGAAAACAAAAACAAGCCCAGTGCATTCATTAACTGCATTCTCTACCTTGTGCGTCCAGCTCTCTCTCTGGCACGCCTGTGTGTGTGTATGTCTCTCTCTCACGCGCCTGTGCGTGTGTCTCTCTTTCATGCGCCTGTGTGCGTGTCTCTCTCTCGCACGCTTGTATGTGTGTCTCTCTCTCGCGTGCCTTTGTGTGTGTATCTCTCTCGCCTGTGTGTGTGTGTCTCTTGTGCACCTGTGTGTGTGTCTCTCTCTCGCGCACCTGTGTGTTTGTGTGTCGCGCTCTCTCTCACTCGCTCGCTGCACAGGAAATGCACAGGGAGAGACTGAACACATACAAACTGAAAGGGAAACTGGCTTGTTCGTATACCAAGTGTGTGGTCGTGAACAGAGGCAAAAGTTTGGCGAACTTTTTGATCGTAAACCGATTTGTATGTGAACCAAGACGTTCATGAACCGAGGTTCCACTGTACTTTCAAAACCAGAATTTTCACTGACTTGCTTTTTTAATCAATAGGATTTTTCTTTAGTTTTAAATACCTTCTTTAGTCGTAATCCATATGAAGAAAGGACACCGAAGCTAGTATATGATATACCAGAGTAAAATAAACCAACATTTTTAGATATCTCAAAATGATTTCTCACACATTTTAAAATGCAGTTAACTTTTTCAGATATCTGAATAACCTTTGTATTTCAAGATATCTTCAATACATTTTGAAATATGTCAAATACATTTCCAGATATTTAAAAATACATTTTGAGATAGATAGATAGATAGATAGATAGATAGATAGATAGATAGATAGATAGATAGATAAACAGATAGATAGATAGATAGATAGATACTTTACTGATCCCAAGGGAAATTTAAGTACCAGTAACCAAGAATTACACCAAGTTAGATACAAACCTTTAAGTACACACCATACAAATAACATTAAGAGAGTACAGGCTGTCAAATGCAATCACAGTACACTGGGGTTGGAATCTTACAGTCCAATACAAATAATGTAAAGGGTGCATAGAATAATGCCAGTACAATTGGAATTGTGCAAATAATACTACTACTAAAGTGATGGTGGCAATTAATATTAAAGTTACAGATACTTCTTCTTTTGGCTGCTCCTCTTAGTGGTTTCCACAGTGGATCATCTTCTTCCATATCTTTCTGTCCTCTGCATCTTGCTCTGTTACACCCACCACCTGAATGTCCTCCCTCACCACATCCATAAACCTCTTCTTAGGCCTTCCGTTTTTCCTCTTCCCTGGCAGCTCTATCCTTAACACCCTTTTCCCAAAATACCCAGCATCTCCCCTCTGCACATATCCAAACCAACACAATCTCGCCTCTCTGACTTTGTATCCCAACCGTCTAACTTGAGCTGACCCTCTAATGTACTCATTTCTAATCCTGTCTATCCTTGTCAGACCCAATGCAAATCTTAGCATCTTTAATTCTGCTACCTCCAGCTCTATCTCCTGCTTTCTGGTCAGTGTCACTGTCTCCAACCCATATAACATAGCTGGACTCACTATCGTCCTGTAGACCTCCCCTTTCACTTTTGCTGATACCCATCTGTCACAGATTACTCCTGACACTCTTCTCCACCCATTCCACCCTGCCTGCACTCTCATTTTCACCTCTCTTCCACAATCCCCATTAATCTGTACTGTTGATTCCAAGTATTTAAATTAATCCACCTTCACCAACTCTACTCCTTGCATCCTCACCATTCCACTGACCTCCCTCTAATTTACACACATGTATTCTGTCTTCTTCCTACTAACCTTCATTCCTCTCCTCTCTAGAGTATATCTCCACCTCTCCAGGGTCACCTCAACCTGCTCCCTACTATCACTACAGATTGCAATGTCATCAGCAAACATCATAGTCCTCAGGGACTCCTGTCTAATCTTGTCTGTCAACCTGTCCATCACCATTGCAAATAAGATGTAATCCCACCTCCACCTTGAATGCATCCGTCAGTCCTACTGCAGACCTCACCACGGTAACACTTCCCTCGTACATATCCTGTATAACTCTTATGTACTTCTCTGCCACTCCCGACTTCTTCATACAATACCACAGCTCCTCTCGAGGCACCCTGACATATGCTTTCTCCAGGTCCACAAAGACGCAATGCAACTCCTGGCCTTCTCTATACTTCTCCATCAATACCCTAAGAGCAAACATTGAATCTGTGATGCTCTTTCTTGGCATGTAACCATACTGCTGCTCACTAATCATCACCTCACTTAACCTAGCTTCCACTAGTCTTTCCCATAACTTCATGCTGTGGCTCATCAATTTTATTCCCCTGTAGTTACTGCAGTCCTGCACATCCTTCTTATTCTCTAAAAATCAGCAACAGCACACTTCTTCTCTACTCAGCAGGCATCCTTTTACTTTCCAAGATTCCATTAAAGAATCTGGTTAGAAACTCCACTGCCATCTCTCCTGAACACCTCCATGCTTCCACAGGTCTATCATCTGGACTAACGGCTTTTCCATTCTTCATAACTGTCCTTACTTACTTCCTTGCTAATCCATTGCACTTCCTGGTTCACTATCTCCACAATCTCAAAGTACTCTTTCCATCTGCTCAACACACTCTCCTCACTTGTGAGTACGTTTCCATCTTTATCCTTTATTACCCTAACCAGCTGCACATCTTTCCCAGCTTGGTCCCTCTGTCTAGCCAATCGGTACAGGTCCTTTTCTCCCTCCTTAGTGTCCATCCTCTCATACAATTCATCATACACCTTTTCTTTAGCCTTCGGCTCCTCTCTCTTCACCTTGCGCCTTATCTCCTTGTACTGTTGTCTACTTTCTGCAATTCTATGACTATCCCGCTTCTTCTTCACCATCCTCTTCCTCTGCATACTCACCTGTACTTCCCCATTCAACCACCAGGTTTCCTTTTCCTCCTTACTCTGTCCGGATATCACACCAGGCACCCTTCTTGCTGTAACCCTTACTACATCTGCCGTAGTTTCCCAACTGTTTGGTAATGCTTCACTACCACCCAGAGCCTGTCTCACTTTCTCCCTAAACTCAACTTTGCAGTCTTCCTTTTTCAACTTCCACCATTTGATCCTTGGCTCTGCCCTCACTCTCTTCCTCTTCTTGATCTTCAGTGTCATCCAACAGACCACCATCCTATGCTGCTTAAGTACGCTTTCCCCTGCCACCACTTTGCAGTCTTCAATCTCTTTCAGATTGACTTTTCTGCATAGGATGTAATCTAACCTGTGTTCATCTTCCTCCACTCTTTTACGTCACCCTATGTTCCTCCCTCTTCTTAAAATACACATTCACAACAGCCATGTCCATCCTTTGGCAAAATCTACTATCATCTGACCTTCTTCATTCCTCCCCTTGACACCATACCTACTCATCACCTCCTCATCTCTTTTGTTCCCTTCACCAACATGTCCACTGAAATGCGTTCCAATCACCACTTTCTGTCCCTTGGGTAAACTGTTCTCTACTTCATCCAACTCACTCCAAAAATCTTCATTCTCATCCATTGCACACCCAACTTGCGGTGCATATATGTACACTAACAACATTCATCATCACAACTCCAATTTCCAACTTCATAATCATTACTCTGTCTGATACTCTTTTCACCTCCAAAACACTCTTGACATACTGTTCGTTCAGAATAACCCCTACCCCATTTCCCCTCCTATCCACACCATGATAGAACAATTTGAATCCACCTCCAATCCACTTGGCCTTACTCCCCTTCCATTTGCATGCACAATATACCAACCTTCCTTCTCTCCATCATACAGATTAACTCTCTCCCCTTACCAGTCATACTGCCCACATTGATAGTTCCTACCCTCAGTTCCACTCTCTTTACTTTCCTCCTCCTCCTACCTCTGGACATGTCTCCTCCCCTTCTTCTTCTGCTTCGGCCAACAATAGCCCAATTTCCGCCTGCACCCTGTTGGTGGTCGTTGTTAACCCGTGACTCGACCAATCTGGTATGAAAATTTGTATTGTTGTCCGCATATTGATTTGGCAAAATTTTACACCGGATGCCCTTCCTGACATAACCCTCCCCATTTATCCGGGCTTGGGACTGGTATGAAGAAACACACTGGTTTGTGCATCCCCTGTGGCTGGGTTAAAGTGACAGATACTAAAGTAAACTAATATTAAAGTAAAATCAAATAAAGTGACATGGCTTATACTGTTAGGGTAACACATTTAAAGTGACACATTATAAAAAAGGTTTTTACAGTACTGACCAAGTGGTGAGATATTAGATGTAGTGCATTGCTAATGCAGCTAATACCATCATCAGCAGAGAAGAGGATCAAGCCCACAACTCAACATAACCCCCAAAACCCCAACCAAAGCCATTGGGAAGAGATAAAGTCTAATGGCTCTTGGAACAAAAAAAATTTTGTATTTGCCTGTACAGCAGTTCTGTGATAGCAGCCTACCACTAAACAAACTCCTCTACTTAATTATGGTGGTGTATAGTTGGTGATGTTCACTGTCCATAATAGATACCAACTTGCATAGTGTTGTCCTCTTTTCCTCTGTCACCAGAGAGTTAATTTTCATGCCTGATCAGCTTGTCAATGCAATCAGAACCTCTGTTTTTCAAGCTACCCCCCAGCAAACCACAGCATAGAACTGTACTGTATAGCATATGTACGAGTTACAGCATAGAACTGTGGAATAGTACTGGCAACAACAGACTGATAGAACATCTGCAGGAGTTTCTTACATATGTTAAAGGAGACCAGCCTCCTCAGAAAATAGAGTCGGCTTTGTCCCTTCCTGAACAGAGCCTTTGTGTTCTGTGACCAGTCCAGCCTGTCAGCCAGAAGCACTCCAAGGTATTTAAAGGTCTTGACCCACTCCATATCATCCCCTTCAATGTAGACAGATCTCAGTAGTAGTCTACAGCCATCTCCTTTGTTTTGGAAGTGTTTAACAACAGTTGGTTTGACCAACACCATCCCACAAAGTCATTCACCAGACCCCTGTACTCCTCCTCCTCCTGTCCACCCCTGACACTGGCAGTGTCATTCGAGAACTTCTACATGTGGCATGTCCCTTTGTTGTAACTAAAGTGCAATATGTACAGGGTGAAGAGGAAAGAACTGTCCCCTGTTGCGCTCCTTTGCTACTGATTACAGTCCATGATGTGCAGTTCCCCAGCCTGACAAACTGAGGTCTACCAGTGAGATAACCTGTAATCAGGCTTACCAGTTGCAAGGCCACTCCAATTCTGTGTAGCCTGTCCTTCAGTAGGAGGGGCTGGATGGTGCTGAAGTCACTGGAAAAGTCAAAGAATGTGATCCTTACAGCACTACATTCTTTGTTCAGATGTGAATGGGTCTGGTGGAGGAGGTAGTAAATGGCCTAATCCATACCCATCTTCTCTTCATAGGGAAATTGCAGGGGGTCTAGTGTGTGATTCAACTGTGGTCTGAGATGATGAAGAAGTAGCCACTCCAGGGTTTTCATAATATGGAATATTAAGGCTACAGGCCTGAAGTCATTGAGTTCACTGGATCTCTCTTTCTTGGGTACTGGGATGAGACATGAGGTCTTACACAGTGAGGGGACACTCCCCTGTCACAGGCTCAGGTTGAAGATATTCTGTAGGGGTTCAGCAGCACAGTTCTGCAGCACAAGCCCTTAGAAGTCTTGGACACACCTCATATGAACCAGCTGCCTTCCTAGGGCGCAGCCTCCTTTCTCCTCTAACCTGGTCAGCAGTGATGGTGTGAGAGACAGGGGGCAGAGAAGCAGGTGGGCTGTGAATTTTTGGTAGATAAAGCAGGAGTAGGACAGTGGAACTAGTTGTAGGAGAGATTGAACTCATTTGCTCTCTCCACATGGCCCTCTGCTGTACAACTGTTACTTTGCTTATTGCCTGTGTGGACTTCATGTCATTTTGCTGCAACTTGTACTCTACCTTCTTTCTGTCTGACTTCTTAGCCTCTCTTTGTCTAACTTTAATATCCTTCTGTAAACTCCTCAGCTCTGCATGGTCCTTGTTTTTGAATGCTCTCTTCTTGCCGAGAAGTCCCTTAACATCACTGATAATCCAGGGCTTATTATTAGCAAAGCAGCATACAGTTTTAATAGGAACAACAGTCTCCATACAGAAGTTCACGCAGTTTGTCATCCCCTCAATATCCTGTCCATGTGGTTCCTGCAGAACAATCCAGTTGGTAGACTGAAAGCAGTCCCTAATGGCATTTTAGCTTCAAGAGACCATCTCCTGAAGGAGTGTGTAGTTGTGGGTTGTTTCTGAAGTAGAGGGTTGTACTGAGGCTGTACAGAAAACAAGTTTGTGATCACATTTACCCAGTGGAGGAAGGGGAGTGGCTTGGTAAGCATCCCTTACAAGAAGAAAGAATTGTTCTGTTCTTTCTTTTGGGACAATCATTATATTGAATGAAATAAGTCAGAGTCGAGTCAAGTGTAGCATGACTGAAATCCCCAGAAATGGTAATGGTTGCAAGTATGACATCACATGCCGTTCCTGCATCCCCCTATTGAGGAATATAAAACAACAACTACAATGGCGTGAGAAAACTCCCTGGGCATTTAGTATGAATGGATACCCACCCCTAACAGTTTAATTCCCTGACAGCACATTTGTTTCCTTAAATGTTACATGTCTCGGGTTATAGCATCTGATGATAATAAGCAGTGCGAATCCCCCACCTTTTCTTTTGCCACAGTGTTTAGCATCCCTGTCGGCTGTTACGGTTGTGAACCCTGGAATGTCCACACTCGCATTGGGAATATTGCCTGTTAGCTGTTTTCCTTGTATGTCTTTTAGGACACCTGTAAAATTCCTGCCTTTTCAATAGGATTTTGTGCCCATTTTAGAATATTTTGAAATGCATTTGAGATACAGTATCTTATAATATCCTCAAATGTCAAATGTTGAAAGATGGTACAATTCAAATATAAATTGGGCTTGGACAAGTAAAAAGAAAAAAAAAGAAAATAAATAAATCACAGTGCTAACAGGACAGGTTCAGATCCAAGTGCTGGCAATGTTCATATGCACATAGAACTAAGTTAAGAAATAGGATAAGTTTAATATTTTTCACGTCACAGTTATTTCTTCCCAATCAAGGTATATGTTAATTTGCCACATGAAACTGTGTTTAAAAGTAAAAAAAAAGGTTAGTAAGACAGTTTGTTTATGATAAAGGAGTTGAAGGGTACTGGGGTCCCAATTTGAAAACTAAAGCAATTTCCCAAATTGCTTAAGCCAAAAGTGCTATCTAGTATTGATCCACGTCTAAAGATTGCACACATATTACAAAACAATGATTTTGTGTCATTTTAGGAATGAAAACAAGAAAAAAGCAAACCATTACTATGAGGTTTAGAAATTTTAAAAGGAGACCACCCATGTGCTTCAAATCACAGATTGTCTTCTTCCGTAGCAACTTTTCAGTCCTATGGGTGCGGTTATCTCCAGTATATACTTTTGACACTGAAAAATCATCTCAACATTATTCAGTGTTGACACCCAGATGTGTATTACTGTCTTTGTTCTGTAGACATCTACACAATAATTACTGAAAAAGTCATATTTATGATCACTCACAGTCTCATTATATGAAAACTTACTTTATTATTTTGCAAAAATATTGATAGGTGCAACATGGGTTCATCATGCACGCTTGTCCTTCGGTATAGCATACAATCAAGTGATCAGAAATGAACAGCCATTATTGGTATATATTAATTTTTAATCACGCTGAAGCTCAGAATGCTTTGTACAGATGTATTACCATAGGCAAAGTGGTAGCACAGAGCTGTCATTTCTGCCTCCTAGTGTGTGGGCCTCCATGGAGTTTCCTTATTCTCTCCGTGTATTTACAGATTTATTGGTATCAATTAGTTTATTCACTCAAAAATGTAATCAGTTTTTAACCTCACAAATAGAGTGGCTCATCATGCCCTATATAATTCAATAATTGGTTTGTGGGTATATATTAATAACAAAGAGAAAATAAAAATGATACTTTAGCAGGGTTTAATACAATATAAAAAACAAGTACTAAATACACTTATTTGTTCAGATAACATTTTATTTTATATATATATATGTGCATCTTTCTATACTTCTTACATCTAGTAGTTTAAGTGATTTTTCTGAATTCTGAATTATTATTGTGTGCTGTTAAAGGTAATTATTCTTATTTGCAGTAACATATGGGTGTGTGTACTGACTGTAATAATTTACTAAAAGGTGTTCTGTCTTCGATTATTTTTCTGGAAATCAGTGCAGAACTGTCCGATATAATTTTTGTACATTTATGCTGCAAACAAATTTCTCTCTGGGATAATACAAGTCTCCCTAACCTAATATGCAAATGTATTTGTTCAGGTAACATTATTATTTTCTGCCTATCTATACCTGCTTTCAAAGTGAACAATCATTTTACTCAATGTAATATGCATGGGAGATCACTGAAATCCTTGCTCTTTCATATTTTATACTACCATGACATTTTTTATTTTATTTTTTTATGACATTTTATGACAAGACATATTTTACCACTACTATGACAAGATGACATTTTTCTATATTACGTATATATAAAATATATTTTAAAAAATTCTCTTAAAAAAGTAGTGATATTTTCTATTGACATTCTGCAAAACAGTTATATGGCCTGTAATTTCAACTCAGAAGCTGACTAGTGTATTGAAATAAGAAATCATGATGCTTCCAACACAGTTTAACAATTTAAATGTATTATTTGTTGTCATGTATACAAGCTTCTTTTATGTTATTGTTAACATCTAACTTTACAAAAATTCATTATACAAAATCATATTATTATACATACACTCACCAGCTACTTTATTAGGTACACCTTGCTAGTACAGGGTTGAACTCCCTTATGCTTTCAGAACTGCCATAATTCTTTTTGGCATAGATTCAACAAGGTACTGGAAACATTCCCCAGGGATTTTGGTCCATATTGACAAGATAGCATCACACAGTTACTGCAGATTTGTCAGCTGCACATCCGTGATGCAAATCTTCCATTCCATCACATCCCAAAGGTGCTCTATTGGATTGAGTGACTGGTGACTGTGGAGGCCATTTGAGTACAATGAACTCATTGTCATATTCATGAAACCAGTTTGAGATGATTCGAGCTTTGTAATATGGCACATTATCCTGCTGGATGTAGCCATCAGAAGTTGGCTCCACTGTGGATTTGTGTTCAGAGATGCTCTTCTGCATACCCTGGTTGTCACGACTGGTTATTTGAGTTACAGTTACAGCTCAAACCAGCCTGACCATTTTCTTCTGACCTTTGGCATCAACAAGGCATTTCTGCCCAGAGAACTGCCACTTGCAGGATACATTCCATCTTTCAGACCATTCTCTGTAAACCCTAGAGATGGTTATGTGTGAAAATCCCAGTAGATCAGCAGATTCTGAATACAGTGGAACCTCGGTTCACGACCATAATTCGTTCCAAAACTCTGGTCGTAAACCGAGTTGGTCGTGAACTGAAGTAATTTCCCTCATAGGATCGTATGTAAATACAATTAATCCGTTCCAGACTGTATGAACTGTATGTAAAGATTAAGCACAAATACTGTATAGTTAATTACACCATAGAATGCACAGTGTAATAGTAAACTAATGTAAAAACATTGAATAACACTGACACAAAACACCCAGGCTCCCTGCTCAGCTACACGAGCAGGCTCGCTCGCGCTCTCTCTCTGTAGCACACCCCCCCCACTGTCAGCCCCCCCTTTGTCAGCGGCACGCGCTCGCAATCTCCCCTTCCCCAGCAGGCACTTGGCTAGCTCTATTTCTCTCTCTCTCTCTCTCTCTCTGCTCACTTGCTGCACAGGAAATGCACAGGGAGATACTGAACATGTACAAACTGAAAGGGAAACTGGCTTGTTCGTATACCGAGTGTGTGGTTGTGAACCAAGGCAAAAGTCTGGCAAACTTTTTGGTCGTGAACCGAGTTGTACGTGAACCGAGGTTCCACTGTATACTCAGACCAGCTCGTCTGACGTCAACAACCATTTCACATTCAAAGTCACTTAAATTATCTTTCTACCACATTCTGATGTTTGGTTTGAACTTCAGTAGGTCATCCTGACAATGTCTACGAGACTAAATGCAGTGAGTTGCTGCCATGCGATTGACTGATTAGATATTTGCATTAACAAGAAGGTTTACAAACAGGTTTACCTAATAAAGTAGCTGGTGAGTGTATATCCTTTTTCATAATTATCAGAGGTGGGTTTAGCGGTGTGCGGGGCCTAGGGCTGTCCAACCCCACGTGGGGTCAGTTACATCAAACGCTGTTACTGGTATGTGTGGACTGTATAAACTTGCATGTGAATTTAATAAAAATAAAGTTAACATACACCAGATTTTCTCATTACAGTATTCAGGTACATTTTGCAAGATAACACGTGGACTTTATCAAATATAACAATATAATCTATTAAAAAAGTGCAGTTCATAATTCATGACAATACCATGATAGTGCGAAATCCGATGCGGTGTCATGCGGAAATTATCAGGGCCTCTTCTAGAAAAGTACCCAAATTGCAAGTATACTCTGAGTCTTGATATGCAGGATGTCATAGTCATAACTCACGTTGATGTCATGTCAGCCGGTTATCATTAGCAATGCATGTTTTTGTGCATTAATATTCGGACTATGGAATGTTTTCAAAGACGTACATGTACAGAATTTGACCTTGAAGAGGGATTTTAAAAGGGTTCCACTTAGAAGCATCTCAAATATACTGTATATACTGGAAAATATAACTTGGTAAATCCACTTGAACGGGACATGCGAACCTCAAAAACGGGGCCCCCTTAGGCATAGGGCCTGGGGCGGTCACCACACTTGCCACCCGCAAACATTGCTCTTGATAATTATTAACCTGAAATTATTTTATCATCTTTACAATTCTACATTTTACTTCTATTTTAGTCTCATGAGCAAAAAATGTTTTGTCTTGGTTTTCCAAACTCATGTTTTGTTTGCATTTTTAAACATGTAACCTTATAAGTGTTTAATGTTGGGTGGTGCGCTGATTGTGTTCTATTGGATTTATTTATCATCTGTACTGACTGACAAGTTAGAAGCTAATTGTACTGTAACATATGACAAGAGATTGAACTTAAAATTAAGAATCATTACTTGTTACATTTTCTAAGCTTCAGCAAAGGTTTATTGTTGGAAAATGAGAACTTCATGTAGTGTCCATTTTTTATATACCCCTGGTCTTCCCATGTAATTGCCAGCTCAAGCCACGAGCACATCACTTGTAAAGACAATGGAAAGCAGGTAGGTAGCTATTACTATTATTATGATCTTTATAATTTTTATTTTAGTAGGTGAATTCAAATAAATTTGGGAAAAATAGATTTTTTTTAATTAATTAGTTTTTACCATTCAATATGTCTAACATAAAATCATGGTAGCAAAGCATACATATACAACAATGTAAAACCTGTGCAAGCCCACAACAAAGTGAAATGC
Organism: Polypterus senegalus; assembly: GCF_016835505.1. Lineage (NCBI taxonomy): Eukaryota > Metazoa > Chordata > Cladistia > Polypteriformes > Polypteridae > Polypterus > Polypterus senegalus. Next base: position 22,234,849 of record NC_053161.1, on the reverse strand, counting down.
CCTTTGTATGATTTGGCATTACAGTAAATGCTGAGAGCTGCTTATGTTTCTCAGAACAGAAACAAGTTACATCCTGGCATATTGCATTGCTTTTGCCGCAACATCTGCTGATAAACTGTTGCAGACACTAACTGCTCTTTTTGTAAAAAAAAGTGCGTTTTTACTTTTTCCACTTATAGCATTATTTATAATTCAACAGCTTGACAATTAACAATTAATGTTTTACAGAAAACATTTTATTTATATTGGACTGAACATTATATTTTAAATAGGTGTACCTTTTAGTCTTGGAACACATTTTAACATATGTTAATATGTTATTTTAAAAAAATTGCATGTCACTGTGTCAGAAAAAGTTTGTTAATAACAAAATTGTTGTACTTTTACTGGTGGACCTAATGGAAGACCACAACCTGTCTTCTTTATTGTTTTACTATGATGATATTAAAGAGTAAGGCTTGACTAGTTGTTCTAAAAGACCAGTAAGTTCATAATATTTAATTCTTTAAGTGTCTATGAAAATAGTGTCCATTAAATGTGAAGATGCTTTTATTTATTCTATCGAGATATTCTACATACGAAGCACAGGGTGTGAGATGAACTGAACTATTCTCTTTATTTTTATTGGTGTAGAAAGATGTATTTTATAGCTATGTTATGAAAATTATTTCAGCTTTTATAAGCCCAAGTATCCTCACAGTTGTAGGCAATTGCCACTATGAACTGAGCTGTTTAAATGGCTGGGCTCGCTAAGATCTGTTGTAATATTAGATGTCTATTGGAACCATTGCAGTAGTGATCTCAATTGTTAGTTAAAAAAAGTAAAATTTTAAGCACCTGGCAATCTGCAAAAAAATTTAGATGCTGTTAAATTATCGTTATAGAATGTAGTACAGACTGACTTGATTAAGTTGTTATACTTATTATTGCTGCTCTTCTTATAACTATATTAGAACTGTTTTTATTTCAACTCATCAAGGTCCATTTCTTTTCAGGTACACTATTCCAAAGCAATCTTGTCCTTTTTTCCTGGAACTCTTTTAAAGACAACATTTTTAAAACCAACTAAAACTGTTTTCAACGTTAAAATGTTTTCAGGTGTTTGCAGCATTGTTTATTCTTCATTGTTTGTCTCCTGAAATGCACACTAATCTATGTTCTTTCTGTTTGCTACTGATTTATTTTTTCCTCTTTAGCCTCAAAATAGAGGATTGCATTCCAGAGTAGTGGAATATATTCTATAGATGTTTTAAGATGTTGATTTTGATAAATGCTTTCTGCTTGAAGCTTTTTTTTCAGTTGTTAATTGAAGAATTAAGTGAACATGCAGTGCTGCTGCAAAGTGGTCAACCAATAGTCTGGCATTTCATTAGGTACATTAAGCTAATAAGATCAGGCAAAACACATTAAGCCAATTTATTTTAACTAACACACACACACAACTATTTTAGTTTTATACACAAATATTTTTATTATTGTAAGGGCCAAACAACTCACTAAATTCACAATGATCTATTTACGCATTCAAACATTCAAATATGAAGCACATGCAAAGTTGTACTGCTAAAGAATACAACAAAAAAAACATATTGAATAGAAATGTTTACTGCATGATACTAATGTAGGATATTATGCAGCTAGCCCAAGAACAGCCCCTGTTCCATCAACACCATGGTTTATTGCAAACCTTAGAGGAACTAAATGGGCAGTGGTACAAACAGCAGCCATAAGACAAATAAGGAACAAAACATACAACATACTCACATTCTCTTAATCGTATTCAGCATTGTGAGAAAACATATGCCAGCAGCATCTGGCACATGGCAGTAAACAGTCCATGACAGAGTGCCAAGCCATCACAGAACCCACAAACTTACTCATACTCTATTACATTGGTCCTATTTATACTTTTCCAATTAACACAACATTCAGAATGATGTCATATTAGTTAGCGCAGTTGCCACCTGAATCTACGATCCTGAGTTTGAACCTTGAACCCAGTCATTGCCTGTGTAGAGCAGGGGTCTCTAACCTTTTTTCCCCTGGGAGCTACTTTTACAAAATGAAAATGGCTGAGAGCTACTCATGTTTTCTAACATTAATTCTCATAGCTTATTTCAACCCAAACAAACTGAATAAGCTTGTTTTGTCTGAACATTTACAAAATGTTGGTGTCCACAACTCACATTTTGCATTAAAACATCACAAACATTATTTAGTGCACCTGCAAGTGCATTTTGTATGCCTGTATGCATTTTCTAGTGTTTCTCACACTATTTAATTAAAACATGAATGCTGTCAAAACAAAACAATGCAATTATAAATACACAGATACTGTATGACTTATTCATTTGTCATTTTGTTACATGTCACTGTTTCACTTCACAAGAGTATTCACATGTCCAGTTGCATGTGTGAGATGACTGGCACTGCATGGAGTCAACAAGAGAGGTGTATGGTGGAGTGTAGCCACTTAGGTTCACACTTATGGAGTCATTTAAATGTCAATCTTGTTCTGAACTTTGATTTAATGATCTTTACCATTAGTCCTTGGTGCACTAGCACAATTTCAGTCCATATGGAATCAAATTTAAATTGCATAAAAGTGTGGTTTTTCCAGTGAACTCTCTATAGCACACCATACTAGACCAGACATATATTCATTCATTCTCTCAAACCAGTTTACCCCTAGATATTTAACCATCACAAGTAAATATAAAGATCCTTTTTAACACAATTTTATTAACAGCATTAAAAAATCAAACAAGATGTTAACAGATGATCTACCTTTCATCGCACTTTAGCAAGAAGAATTAATACTATAACGATGAACATCTATCGTAAGCATCTACTTTTTATTTTACAGCATTCCTATATACATAAACAAATCATTCTTTAAACTAAACTCAATTATAGCATAATTTATCTGGAATTTGAGATTCACGCATTCAATAACAAAAATAACAGTTATGTTACTTTCTTGTTTCAAGAATCAACTTAAGTAGCTCCTACATAATCGTTTGTGCTGTACCCAAATATTTGACTAGAATGAGTCTATCACACAATGATATTAAGTGACACACAATATTTACAATAAATATATATTTGCACTCTCTCTCTCTCTCTATTGTGACAGATAGGGGGCGCTATCGCTCCCTTGAACCCTCAGGTACCATGCCAGACACCAGGTAAAAGTGCAAAAATTATTCATTTTATTATAATAACGTGCCCTAAGCACCCTCCACTCCACACTACTCATAAACCAAATACAATCCTTCAATAATAATAACAACAACCAATCCTCCAACTCCCAGACGCGTTGCCCTCCTACCACCCTGCTCAGCTCGCCGTCTGGGAGCTCCCATAGTCCTTTTATTTTCCCTGACCCAGAAGTGTTCCAATCCCCAGTCCATGTGACTCTCAATCCCTTCCGGGTCAGGTACAAGTCCTTTCTTTTCACCCCGGAAGCCCGTCGTTTCTTCCTTTGACTCCTGTGGTATCCAGCAGGGTCTTGTATAAAAACTACATGTCCCATTACTCCCTGCTGGTCTTCGGGGCACCTCCATACTGCAGAGAGGGCTCCATCTGGCGGCCTGGGGGTATTGGCCGGGATGACAAGCCGGCCACATCTCACACTATATATATATATATATATATATATATATATATATATATATATATATATATATATATATATATATATATATATATATATATATATAGTGTGTGGAAGGCCCTAGTGGGGAGAAAGTGGTTTCCAGTGGGGCTACAGGTTATAAGTATGGGATCTCAACCTTGTTGGAACCGTGGCCACCACTAGTGGGCGCATGGACCTTTCCAGGGCCTTATTTAGTCACGCTTCCGCCACACCCAGAAGTGTAGCCAGAAGAAGCTTATTACGCACTGGGAGTCCTTCCAAGTGCCCTATAAAAAGGGGCCAGTCCCACCATTCGATAGCAGGAGTCAGGAGGAACAGGACAAAGCCTGAAGAAGTGTGGAGGTGAAAGGACGGGCGACAAGGAAGGGAATGAGCTGTATATTGCAGTGTGGGTGAATGGTTCACAAACTGTAAATAAACATGAGTGTTAAGTTGAACCTGTGGCCTGCCTGTCTGTGTTGGAGGTTAGGGTAGCATTACACCCCTAGTGGCTTACAAAAGATAAGAAATATCTAGATAAAAATATCTCAAAAGCTATGGTTGTTAAAAAAAATCAGAAATCAGCACGAAAAAGTACTTTTAAAACAATCCTAAATTGTTCTGTGACAGAAATTAGACTAGCACAAGGGATTCAAAGTAGATCAGGGCTATCCAATATTTTTTTAGCCAAGGCTCCCTATAAATATAAAGTTGATGCTGCAAAGCAAAGCATGATCTTGGTTACACCACCGCTGCAAAGGTTTGGCTAATTCTATGTTGTCCTTCATTCTGCCTAGTTAAGAATAAACTGTAGACTTAACCAGTTTGTTATTTGTATTCTTATCACGATCATTTACGTGTATTAAAAGGAGCAATGGCCCCAGCATTCATCCTAGACCACTTCTGCTACTACTTCTACTAACACTAATTCAAAAAAAGTTCCTTGCACAATAACCCTTTTCTTCTGCAACCATCATCTACATACTGCACCTTACATTCCCTCCTGCTTTAGTTTGATTCCCTAACATCTAATATGAGACCTTATTAAAAGCTTTGCGAAAATGCTTTTCTTACTTTCCTCTAAGAATATCAGCTTATTATTGTGATACAATTGTTGAAGAATAATTTTAGGGTAACATAGCTTTCATCTTAAAGAAATAGCATAAAGAGCTAATACATGTCAGAAACCTTTGCAGGTATAACAGGAGGCCAGATAGAAGTCCAGTGAACAACAAAATAAACTGAAAGATGACTAAGAGAGAAATCAGCATATGTTCTGTAAAACAACTAGAATGGACAGCTATTAAATGTATAGAAATTTCAAGGGTAGACGCTCAACTCAAAGGTATAAGAAGAACCAGAATATAATAGACTTTTATATTATATAAGTCATTTGCATGTAAACCAACGAACCAACCAGTGTAAATGTATGCATTCATTGACACTGTATGTAAATACAAAAGTTTGTAAAATGAACCTCTATCCTTTCTTTCTCTGACCATTCTGACCATGCTGTAACAGACTGATTTTTGAAAAATGCTCCCTCTAAGGCATTTTGTCGAGGAGTAATTAAGGTCTTTTCTCCTGCCTGATAACTGATTTGTCATGTTAGAGGGTGTTTCTTTCTATAATAAGATGTACATTTCTACCACAACCCAACGTGGAGCATTCTGTACTGCGGAGGGAACTCTCAGCAGAATGTCTGTACACGATTCTCCTCAGGAGGACACAATCGTTGGACCTGCAATGGTAGGAGGAGGCATGTTGATTTGTTCTTTTGGGGATAAGGCGCTGGGTTAGACTCCAAGCCATTAGAATATGAGTGTTTTGTGTCTAGAGTTAGGGTTGTAGTTAGGTTAAGAGAGAGTCTTCTTCTTCTTTTGTCTACTCCCGTCAGGAGTTGCCACAGTGGATGATCTTCTTCCATATCATTCTGTCCTAGAATAAGAGAGAGTAATGCTGTCAAATTCCTTTTTGAATAGGAATTGGTCATTAGAATAGGCAAGGTGTTATGCTGATTAGGCGGAAGGGTTGGATTGGGATGGAGTATCCTTAGCTCTCCTCCATGTAAGGAAATGACGATTTCCCAGTAGATCTCCTTCTTGTTACTTTGGCAAAAATAACTGTCCATACTACCATTGCAACTGTGTTTTTATATTTAAAGAGCATTATGATAAGGAAGTGTGATACAAGGATAGAAGAATGTTGTTTCACCTGAACAAAATCATTTTTTTGAAGAAAGGGAACAACAAATGTTTTAATTTGATAATATCATGATGATAATGATGATGATGATGATGAACATGCTTATCATTTTAAGAATGGTAGCATAAGAGCAGAGAAATTATTAGAGAGGTTGTGTATGTGACATATGGGACACTTGAATTTCAGCCAGCAATGGTAAAAGAGTCAATATTTATACCAACATAAATATTTGCTTTCTTCCCTTAACCCATAATGCAGATAATACCTGGGCAATGCTGGTACTTTATCTAAAATACAATAAATCTTACTACAATAATCATGCTATATTAAAATAATGAAACAGCATACAATACATTTTACCATGGCTGCCTTCCTAATTGTTTGTTTTCTTTAAAGACATCTATTTTATATATTTCATGTTTTTTGTCAATTGTAATTTAAACTATGCCTTTAAACTTATGAGTTTGTTTTAAGTTTCACTGTTTGGAGAAAGTTTTCATTTTCCTTTGTGGCACCTCAGCAACAAACATTTCCAAATGTACATTTGTTTTACTAGTCATGTAAAGTCCCACTTGTTTTGTTACTCTTGAAGTAGTTAGAGTAATGAGAACACATTTTATTTTTGAGTATCTGTCCATTTTCAAAGCATGTTACACTGATAACCAAACAGTACTGTAAAGTTTGTTTCTCTTGATTTGTCTGTTTTATATAAAATGAGCGCATGTGTATATTAGTGGGATTTTGGGTTGTCCTGGTTCATCCCATATGGCTCATGCTGTTGGATTACACTATGGCATCTGTCATTCTCAACTGGATTAAGTAAACTTGAGAATAAGATGAATAATTGAGGTTACTTGTATATTTTTTGGATATTTATTCAAAAAAAAGTTATGTTCTAATCAGAGTGATCTTCTTGTGTGACTGCTGGGGGTGTTGAAGCAACCAAAGAAGACGATCTTGTGCAAGAATTTCAGTCCACGTCATACAATAGAAATATGTGTTTTAAATATGAATATTTTTAAACGTCTAAGAAGTAATTCAAGTCTTGCCAAGTTAATAGATATTGGCATTGTTTTAGTTCATAAGCTTAAATAGTTTGAGCTTTTAGCAAATTACTGATTTCAAAGTAATCTGTCTTCTTGTTGTCAGATTAGACCTCCTCATTTGGCAAAGTTTTATGACTTTAGGTCCTTCCACTGCAACAGCCAGAAGTAAAGTGAACTCCTCTTTCAGAGTCCCACTTTTTTACCATCTTGAATCATGGGATGTACATATTTGTATGTGACGAGCTTGGCTTTTGCTGTCTTCTAGTTTCTTCATTGGAGTGTTTTTAGATGCTTCGAGTGCCCCACTAAAAAGAGAGAAGAACACACCTTGAAAAATCTAGAGACTTTCTTTACCTGGTTTACTGAGTGAGAGAGAGAGAGAGAAAGATGAAGCAAACCAAGACCATTGAAAGTGTTATGTGCTTTGAAGAGCCCAGCTCTGTTCCAAGTACGCTAATGGGAAAAGCTTTCAAATTATACCAAAGAAGGGAGAGTACAGTGAATATATACAAATCATGCAACAGCATGTTGCCAGGTTAGAAAATGGTGACAGTTGCCATTAATATTCCCTGAAGCATGTGCATGTTAACTCTAAGACATTACTGTTTGCGATTGCGATGTCTCATACCTTTATATAATCAATAAGAGATTCAAAAGAATGTGTTCTTTACTTTAATATTTGTAATGTTTTAATTCATGCACAAATATCTTAATTTTTATATATCTGTTGTGACCAATCTGATCCTCTTATAAAAGAGTCTTTCACAGGGTAGAAAGATCGAGTAGCCAGAACTAAGCAGAATTTGTTTACCAAAGACTGAGATTGCTGCCAGATCAAAAAGAACAACACAGGCTTGTACTCAGGAAAAAACAAGAGTCTAATCCAAAAGCAAAAAACCTTTAAAAGAAATTGCCTGAGAAACTTTATTAGAAAAAAAGCACAAATACTGAGCTTGTGGTGTGACCATAAATTTGATGGCCACCAAAAACACATTTCCTGAACGTGTATGTCATCATAGCAACCAATTGTAAAATGTCTAAATTAAGTTAAAAAATATATAGAATATAAAGCACAATGATATTCCCAGTTAATTTATATAAATATAACAAACACACGACCAAGAAGTCACTTGAAGATTGTAATGATATTTTTTATCGCTCACATTCTGCACTGCAGATCTGGTGAAGAAACACAGCTATTCATCTTTCAGAAGCAATACTACATGTAATCACTATTGATAACCAATTCTAAATAGTTTACATCTCAATCATTTTTACAGTCTGAGAAACTAATCTGGTTAACTATAACAAAATAGGTAAAAAGTCAATCATTTCGGTGTACAGTAGATGCTATATAGACTACATGTTGAACTAGTGGATAAACCACCATTTTCTGCCATTCTTTTATCTTTAGCCCCACAGTTTTTCTCAAGAGATGAACCAAACCAAGACAACTAAAAAGTGTTATATGGCCTGAAGAGCCGGAATCTGTTGAGGTTAATTTTGTTGGATATTGTTGGACCATATTCTGTTGCCTTTCCACAGGCATTACCCGGTTCAAAGATCTCAAAGAAGATCAGTGCTAAATATTTGCTTCATTAAAACTAATTGCATACCTAAATAAACTAGCTTCTATAAGACAAAAACACCAAGAAAAGGCAAACCAGGCTACAACAAAACAAACAAATATAAACTCAGAAAACAACAGAGGAAATTAACACACAAAGAGTATGGTCACACTAGAAAAAGTGCTTTAAAATACTGGAAAGTGGCCAGCAATTCACAAAGCATCAGCTAATGATCTTATGTAGAGTATATCATCCGGCTTTTTTTAATAAGTCATAAATCACAGCCATGTCATTATAAACCCACATGCAAGGCTACAACAGCCATGTCACATAACCACACTCACCATCTGACATCGTGGAACTGTGGCTGTTACGGACACATTAAAGTACCTTGGGATTATTGAGAGCACTGAAACATACAAGGAGATGAAAACAAAAATAATGATGTGGTCAGACAAAGCAAGGGACAAACCCATGATAACAAAACTAAACCAGGGTTACCAAAACATAAAGAGCAAGACAATACTTGAGAGAACAAGATAAAGCAAAAATCGAAAACCTAAAACAAAATCCTATCACCTGGGCCTACTTGGGAAATAATTTAAAGGATGCTAAAGATTAATTTTAAGATGATTTTATCCACCAAGGAATAAGCCATATGTATAAAGTAACCTCCCTTGAGTCATTGGTATGATAATGAAGACCATGTGATTTTAAAAACAAAACATTAGCAATCGACCTTTAAAATTAAGCATTGTGAAAAAGGGGCTATATAGCGCCCGACCCGGCACAGACTCACACTGAGACACGTGTGAAAACACATAAAGACTTTATTTTCTTCAGCTGGAGGACACATCTTTCCCGTAATCCCTCCAGCCACAACACAGTCCCAAAAGCACTCACAATAACAAAACACAACCCTTCTTCTGGCACCACCACTCCTCCCTGGCAACCTCATCCTCTTCCTCCCAATTTTGGCCATTGAGTGGTGGTGGCTGGCCCCTTTTATAGCCCTGGTTCCAATTGCACTTCCGGGTGGGCCCAGCTCGGTTGTGGAATCCATGCAGCACCTCCTGGTGGCCTCCCCAACTCCCAACCGGTCTGTTGAAGACTCCATCTCCCATGGAGCCCTGCGGGAGGTTGAGGCATCACCACCGGCCAGGGAGGCTGCCACCAAGCGTCCCGGGGGAAGTATTGAGTTGTCCATGGTTGCACCCCTGGAACATATGCAGCAGGGGCATCCCGGCCTGCCTGCCACAACATAAAACATGAAAATAATCACAGAAATGGGTTCCTCACATGTCAAAACCCCAGAAAAGGTAGAACAATACATATAATAAGAGGTCTAAAGCTGCAGCTGCCAACATGACTTCTAGGGAAAAACATCTGAACACTGATCAAAGAAAGAAACCTGAAGAAATTATAAAAAATCCATAAAGCAATTCAAAATTGCTGTGAATTCACAGCAGCACCTCACAGATGCATGAAAGAAAATGGCATAGCTTTAGTAACTAATGGAAGGTTAACAAAACAACCAACATGTTTTTTTTATTATTTATTTTTCTATACAAATCATATCATATGTTTTGTTTATTTCTTTCACGGGGTAATATCAAAGAACGTATAATATGTTAAAAATGTATTTATGCAAACGTAGTGTAATGCTATGAAAAATATCTTTTTCTCCTAGTAAATTCTCTGGGAGTGGTTCATTCCAGATTTCCACTGAGAAACTTCATTAAATGTAATTACTATACTGGTAAAGTTCACCATCACAAGAATTTCCAAGGATTTTTACTGAGTTTTTACATCTTGCCTGAAGAAGGGGGCTGAGTTGCTTTGAAAGCTTGCATATTGTAATCTTTTTTGTTAGCCAATAAAAGGTGTCATTTTGCTTACCTTCTGACTACATCCATAATGGCTAACACATACAACACCCTAGTACTATTTGTTTCTATAAATTAGAAAAAAACTCTTTAAATAAGTGATTTGTTTCATGAAATTTATTTTTATACCTTAAGTTTATTCTATAATGCTCACTTCACTCACCCACCTACTCTTTAGGGTGGTCATTTTACCTAATCTATCATAGCTTTGACCACTCTGCAGGCTCTTATGTACCCTTTCATGTGACATGACTACAATCAACCATTACAAGACAGAGGGTTAATACTGCTTCTAAAACAACATCATTCTTCTAAAAGAAACAAAGTACATAATTTACAACACTTTTTTGGTGTTAAACAGTTTCATTAATATCTTCTCAGTTGACAGTAAGCAGTTAAAATATTATAAACAGTTGCCAAAGATACAATCAACATGCTAGTGCGAGGGAGGATCCCTTACTATCACTTTACAAAACAAGTTTTCAAAGTATATCTAAGGAATTTAAAAATGCTGGATATAGACAACAAGGCATATGTTGCTCCTGCACCTAAAGTGCACTCCCTTTTGCCTAAATGTATGTCATTTTAATGGACATACTTTATATTATTGGGTTACATTTATGTTTATCAGTTTGAACGGCTACATTTTACATTTTGTGTATGTATTATGTAAATAGTCATTTGTAAAGTGAATTGCTGTACACAAAAAATAAACTAAATTATGTTTGCATACACTTTCAGTTTTATGCAAGCACAAGAAGTATAAAACAGGATGACTTAGTGCTTGTTAAAAAATGCTTCTTTGATTTATATGCAGCTTCAAAGTTTACAAACATTTTAAGCAACCAGTCTGTTTGTAGTGCTTATTACAATAGTGATAATAATATAAATAGTCAGGTGGTAAATTTTAATGTTAAAGTTACAGCTGCCGCTGACATAGTCCCCCCTGAAAAGACAGTTAAAAACACTCCAGCTCTGTTATACCATGGAAGACCCAAAGAATGTCTGATTTAAACAAAACATGCCGAAGAGCAGAGCGTAAATGGAGAAAAACTAAATTGATTGTCCACTATGAAGTATTGAAGGTTGAAACAACAGAATACAACAACATAGTCCATCTTGAGAGGCAGTGTTATTTCTTTAGAATTATAAATAATAATGCTAGTAATCCCTGAGTTTTATTCTCTACTATTGATCATTTGCTAAACCCAGGTCACTCAATGGAATGCCTCCAAAAAACTTCCGATGAAACTTGTAAGGTTTTTGCTATATTTTTTAACCACAAAATTAATGATATTAGAAGTAATATAGTACCTCCCCCCAATACTAATCCTATTACAGTAAACCACTGTATTCCATTTTAAGCAAATTAAATTCTTTCACCAGGATAGATTTACCCGATCCATTTAGAATAATTTCTCAACTATTTCCTTGACCCAATAACAAGTTTTCTCAAAGAATTTCTAATTGATAGTGTGACATAATAAATTCATCATTATATATGGGGGTCTTCCCAGACTGTCTTAAGACTGCTGTTGTTAAATCTCTGCTGAAGAAAAATAATCTCAGCTCCTCTGTTTTTGAAAATTTTAGACCTATTTCTAACCTGCCTTTCTTAAGTAAAATCCTAGAAAAGGCAGTCATTATGCAGCTAAATGATCGCTTGAATAAACATTCTGTTCTTGGCAAGTTTCAATGAGGTCTTAGAACAAATCACAGTACAAAAATTGTACTCATTAAAGTAGTAAATGACTTGTGGGTAAATGGAGACATTGGTCGTTTATCTGTTCTCATCCTCTTAAATCTGAGTGCCGTATTTGATACCATTGATTACAATATTCTTATAAATTGGTTTAGTCAGTGGGTGGACCTCTCTGGCAGTTCCTTAAATTGGTTTGAATCCTACCTGGCAGGTAGAAAATTCTTTGTTAGTTGTGGTAATTATACTTCCAAGACACATTATATTCTATATGGTGTTTCACAAGGATCTATCCTGGGTCCACTGCTGTTTTCAATCTACATGCTTCCATTAGGTCAGATTACCTCAGGGCATAACGTGAGCTACCACAGCTATGCTGAAGACACACAACTGTATTTATCAATAGTGCCTGATGACCCAGAATGCCTTGTTGCACTGACCCAATGTCTTACTTGTGTTTCTAAGTGGATGAGTAGTATTTTTCTCAAACTAAATGAGAAAACAGAGCTCTTAGTGATTGGCAAAAATGTATATAATGAGAGTATTAGAAATAAACTTGATCCATTAGGGTTGTAAAGTCAAGACAGAAGTAAAAAATTTAGAGGTAATTATTGACTCTGACCTAAAATTTAAATCACATATTAATCAGATCACTAGGTCAGCACTTTTTCACTTAAGAAATAAAGCAAAAATTAGATCCCTTTTACTTCACAAATCCCATTGTAACTAAAGTAGCACCTTAAATGCTTCATATTCTGTGTGTTCTTCTATGTATTCCTTTGTGTGTGAATCACTACTTGCTTCTTAAATGAGCTTTCTCTTATGCTGACAGGACAAAGAATACATTACATTCATGATGTTACAATTTAAATACTAAGATGTATACTTGATGTCATTTTCATGATGATAGAAATGAAAGCATGTATTAAATATGGGGGCATGGTGGCGCAGTGGTAGCCACAAACTGGCACCCCTTCCAGAGATTGTTCCTGCCTCCCGCAAGATGCTTGCTGTGTTTTGTTCACGACCCTCAGTAAAGTAATTTATTGCAGCAGTACTAATGTACTAACCCCCGATTCCTGTCCTTCCTTTTCTTTCTCCAAATAACCAGTCTCCACACAATCAGCTCTTTAATAAATGTCAAACTATCTGTAAGCTTAGAATGCAGATTCTTCAAAACTTTTATGGAACATTGAAATATATCCATAGTACATGTTTAATTATTCCATCCATCTATCCATCCAGGGTCGCGCTAGTCCCACCTAGCATACAGCACGAGGCAGGAACAATCCCTGAACGAGGCATCAGCTAATCACTACCGCTGCGCCACGGAGTCCTTGCATATTTATTCATTAACAATATGCATTATTTAAATGAAGTTAAAAATGTATGTGTATAATGTAAAATATATACTTTACTGCATGTAATCTTAAAAATTATATCAAGAGCTCCAAGACGATTGCGCCTTGAAGTATAAATCAACTGAGAAGCCAGTCATCATCATCTCTAAATACGCACTTTCTTATATTGAATTGAATTAAATTCCTCTATTGTTATTGTATGGTATAATAAGATTCAATATACAAATCCTCCATAAACTTATTTTCCTATAAAATGGTAAAATAACAACAACAATAATAATAATAGGATAAAAAAACAGTGAAAAATATACAATAAGAAAGCATAAATGGCTCAGGTTGTACATTATTACAACTGTAATGCAAGTTTACAGTGAGGCAGTTGTACTTATAAGTACAAACAGCACTTGACGGACTGATTGAGTGCATTTATAGCTCTTGGGATGAAACTGTTTCTGAACTATGAGGTCCGTACAGGAAAGGCTCCGAAGCATTTGCCAATTGGGAGAGGTTCAAAAAGACTGTGCTCATGGCTGATGTAGCATGTACTAGAAACTATATCCCGATATTTCTCCCTGCTCTTGACACAATCTGCTGTAGAGCTTTCCAATCAGCTGCTGTACAGCTGTGATTCCACACTCAGATTACAGTGGGTTAAAATATTCAGTGGTACACTGAGAGTAACAATGCTAAAATGGCTATGGTATTTGGAATAGTTTGGCCGTTCGGTGCACCATTATATGGTTACAGATTGATTGCAATCAAATGCCTTGAACTAAAAAACGATATGCGGTTAATTTCAATATATTTGACAATACCGAGTCAAGCATGTGAATCTAAAAAATAAAGGGAAACCACAAAGGAACAATAGCACTGCTTTGATGCTGGAAACCAAGCGGAAAATTTGCGTATGCCAGGGATTAAGCTGCCGTGAAAATGTGCGTGGCTTTACGGCAAGTTTAGTTTTTATACATCGCGATGTGAGCGTGGAAACTGGCGTACATAACATTTTTGTGCGTACGCACACATTAATACATGAGGCCCCAGGTGTATGAAAACGTGATAAATAAATAAATGTTGTTGTTGTTGAGGCTCTGGTCATTTCTAGCAGACTAGCCACATTTTTGGGAAAAATTTATTCTAAGAGCTCACATTAACATACAGAAATACCAGGCTGTACAGATATGACAGAACCTTTGAACAAAATAAACCAAAGTTATCAAGTACTCTTCCAAAAAGTTTTTGAAATCAAAGGTCTGTTTTGTTAGGAAGAGTATATTGACTGTGCTTGATTAATGTATGTCTTGTTAAGTTTGAACATGTGTTTTGGTTGCTTAGATATATCATGGGAAATAAGCCAATCTACTTCTACTTAATTCAGCTTTTTTGTAATTAAAAATGCTATGGCAATGATTCCTAATATTATAGACTATGAACCCAGGTAAATGTTGCTTGCAATAAGTTGAGATAATATTCAGCTCAGTTTAGTTGTATAGTAATCTTCATTGATTGCAAACACAGAGCCTTATGACAAGTTCTCAAGTAGATACTATCACACATGCATGTCTGGGTGCCACCTTCCTGGCTCTAACAAGGCAAACATTACCACCCCAGAACGAGAGGGGGCACTGACACTAACATTATCTTTTCCCTTCACCTCCTCAGTCAAGAAAAAGCACCCAAGGAGGATGAATGACCCCGCCTCCACCTCCCCCTTCTGGTCTTCAAGGTATAAAACTGACTTGCCAAACTAACTATTCTAGAGGCCCGAACTCCTAATACTAACCGTTGCCAGTAATTCTGATGAGTTGTGATTTTTTTTTTTGAGCTGTTTTTGGCTATCCTTTTTATTTTGCTACAAGGCTGGTAACCTAACCTTTGTTGTCTGACTGCCTGGTCACTTCTTACAATGCAAGTACAAACTTTACAAGTTACTAATTACATAATGATTACACTCAAATGCACATTTTTTTTTCAACAGACAAGAAAACAAAGTAGTTTGAAACTAATTAACATAAGTGGAACCCAAAAATATCTGTCCATTAATTTATTTTTGAACTGTGAGAAAAGACAGGGCTATATAGCATATAGCAAAAAAGCACAGAATACCTTTCCCAACCTCAAACATCATTCAGCTACAAAGCACTTCTTTACAGCAATCATTATGAATTTTATTAATTTTTAAAGTCTCTTACTCATGCAAGGTCAAAAAAGGAGAACAAAGGAAATGTTGCCAAAACCGTTTTCCAAGCTCACTATATCCAGGGCTCCTTCTGTACACAAAGCTTTTGCAGCCCCCTTTCAGCTCCCCTTATAGACTAGTTATCCCGTGACAACATAATGAGGCAGACTATAGTTAGACAGCCAAGTGTAAACATTATTTCATTATAATAGCAAAAGCCATCATTTTAATTCAAAGCAGCCAAAAGCTAAAATAAAAGCTTTAATATGTCTAATGTGGAGACAGTTCATGGCCAAAAAAGTAACATGGAATTTTTGCATTCACTGTCATCATGCTGTATCTCCTGAGACTAAAACTGCTGAGCTGACTTATGCAGCATTTTGGGTAAGGAAGAATTAAGGAGACAGGAGCTTAAATATGTGTACTTGACTGTGTGATAGTGACACCAAAGAGGTTTTAATGTACCAGTTTTAAATCATCATCAAGAATACAAAAGCATTGTAAGGGAAACATTTAAGAGTGATAACTATATCTCTAATAAGAGCCCAAAGAGACCAATTGGGGTGACAAGAGTCAGTCACTAGATGACAATGCCTACTTTAAGCTAAGTATTGAAGTGACATACTGTAGATCAGTATGAGACATTTTAATGCAAACAGATGAAAGTAATTTCAGATTACCTTGGTTAACTACAAATGAATACATGTAAAAGAAGTAAAATGCATCCCTCCAGTTGTGGAACTGATGAAATAATATTGTCCCATGATATATCAAATGGGAAATAAAACTGCACTTATGATAATGTGGTGTGAAAATGATCAGTGCCGTTTATGGTGCAAGCAGCATGGATACTGCCAGTAGATTATATATTTTTGAGTCGGTGTGGGGTTGTCCAGTGGGGCTAAAAGTAAGGGCATCAGTACTGCTAAAAAAATGAAGTCTTTAGCTTAGTTACAGGCCAGTACTTGGATGGGAGACCATCTATAAAAAGCTTGAATTGCTGTTGGAAGAGGTGTTAGCGAGGCCAGCAGGGGGTGCTTACCCTGTGGTCTGAATGTGGATCCCAATGCCCTAGTGCAGTGATGGGGAGAAGGTGCTGTAAAAATGTCACTGTCCTTCAGGTGAGACATAGAGGTCCTGGTCTTCAAAGATAACTGGGCATCCTTTGGAAAGAGCAAGGTGTATCCCAATGTCCAAGACCCACCTCAGCCTAGTCATTCTGGCCCCCTAATCATCACCTGTCCCTAATTGGCTAACTATTTCTCACCATTTCATCACATAACAGCTAATGTGTGGTGAATGTACTTGCACAAAAATGGCTACTATCAAATCATCCAGGTGGATGCTACATATTAGTGGTCGTTGAAGTGGCTTCCCACTCACTATATAAATGTAAAGAGTTACTGTTTATTATTATTAGCAATACACAAGAAAAATAGCTTAGTAATTCATTCTTACAGTACTGTTTGAAAGGAGCTATGCAAAAATTATTGTGCTTTGGCTTAAAATATACACAGACCAATAGGCCAATTTTATGACAAGTTTATAATATACGAATAACTAATAGCATGTTATTTGTAGACATTAAAAGCAAAATGTATATGACTTGAAATGTGAGCTAAAAAGTGGGAACTGCTAAGATTACAGATTCACTTACTCAGGAATTACCACATCTAGCATAGTGGCTAGAATTTGGTCTATAAAGCTGTGAAAAAAAGCAACAAAAAAAAAAACATTTGACAGTGGCATAAAATTTAGGCTAAAATGTTTTTGGAGTTAAAGGGCAAGCGCCATGAAGAGGGCTTAGGGCAGGCCGTGAAGTCTCGATCAGATAAGGAAGTGAGAGGTTAACTAGCATGAAAAAAGTCTTAAAATATGTGTGCTAGGTCTAAGCAAAATTTAAAAATAGTGATGCTCGTGAAAAGTACATTTTGAAAATATCAAACATTTGTAAGTAGGAAAAGAGATTCAATGTAATAACTCAGGATTAGGAAAGCTACTGCTTATCCAAGATCTTCTGAAGTAAAGGTTTTCCTTCCTTTTATCATAATTTAATTTCTCCTTTTTAAGTAACTACTTTACTAATAAATATAACTTTTGTCCTGATTTTAACATATTAGCCGGTTTTGTTTTTCGGAATATCTCTCACTCTCCTAAATGTCTTTTTTAAGAACTTGGAAAATCATTTTATGCTAACAAATTTTAATTTAGTCATTTGGATGACATAGCAGGTGTTTTGTGACACCACAGCACAAGGACACTGGTTGCCTTTTTTTTTTTTTTTTTTAGAGAAGGCACTATAGGTGGCACACGGGATGGAAGGGCATCCCTGCAAGGAGTTGGGAAGATACCTTAACTGGAGAGGAAGTCCCGAGTGGACTGAAAAGCATCCTGGCTGAGAGACTAAAGAATGTTGCACCCAGACTAAGCTTCCCAAATGAATGGATGGACATCCAGACAATAGAGGAGATGGTTTGTTACCTGGGCGGGAAGCCCTAGATAAATGGACAGGCATCCCGACTGGAAATATGTGTAGCACCATCCCTGGCCAGGATAGAAGAGGATGTCAGGGAGGGACTGTCTCTAGGGGATGTTTATTTCCAGTCGCTAGATGGTAGCAGCCTTCGATACTGGCGCCAATTTGGGAACAAGCAGGGAATGCCGGAAATTGTAGTGTGGCAGTGCAGATCTGCTGGGGTCCATTTATGCTGTCCATTTATATATATAGATACAGATATACTGCCTGCTGTGTAGCAGTTCCATGTGACCCAGAAGTGCTTCCAACAAGAAACAGTCCTGGTACCTGAAGTACTCCTGGCTCCAAAATAAAAGGGACCACACTCCCTTGTCCAGGTGAGTTGGAGCTGGGAGGAAGACAAGCAACACTCAACTGGGGGAGGGCAGTGCAGTGGAGAGAGGAGAGGTGATTTGGAGGAGAGATAACAGTGTTTTTGTGCTTCATTTGGGAGGCATTGTTTAATAACACACTCTTTATTTGAACCTGGTACTCTCTTGTGTGTTCGTATTTGTGGTTTTGGGCTCTCTGGCACTCCTTGCCTTCACAGAACATTTTGACTATAGTCCACATGGATGTCCTCTAGATATTCTGTTTTTCTTCCTAAATCCAAAGGCATATTGTGAGTAAATAAGAACTCAAAATGAGCATGACTGTGTCAATAGATGGATGATAGTATATCACAAGAGTTATTCCTCCTGGTTGTTATGACGGTATGTACAGAACCCTCAAAAATGTGAACAGGACAGAATGTGACAAGAATTACAATAGATGGGAAATAAAAGACAGCAAATGTAAGATAAATGTAAGTGTAACAAGGCCTTAACAAACACTTTGTTAATAAGACTTACAGGGCGCCAGCGATAACATTTTAGATCAAAAGCCTTAAGGGCTTGCTGTAGTACATCTAAAAGTCGCAAAACAGAAAAAAATGTTTTTTTCAAGCAAATGGTGCTGTGAATATTCTAAATAACCTTAATGAAATTTAAGGTAACTATAACACATGTGTTTTATGTACTTAAAATATCCATTTTTATAATCAGTCCAGTCCAATGTTAATATTTTCATATATCTTTAGACTTGATTCATACTAATATGTATGCAGAGACGCATATAATTGCTGTTGTGTTTTCCATATGTTTTCATGTGTGTTTTTCACATATATTAACATATATGTATTTTCATGTGGTAATCTGACTGTCATTTTGTTTAGTAATAAAGGTCTCTCTTAAAAAAAATGGCTGGAATCATTTAGTGCCACATGCAGACGGAGTTGTTCTATTAGTTAAATGCCCACTTTGCCCATTGTGATTTTGATTTGATATACTTTATTAAGTCCCAAAGGGAAAACATGTTTTCGCATGGCCTTTGGAAGTCAGAGTGCAGGGTCAGCCATTGTACAGTGCCCCGGAGCAATTTTCAGGTTAAGGGCCTTGTTCAAGGGCCCAGCAGAGTAGGATCCCTTCTGGCATTAATAGGATGCGACCTTATAGATATCAGCACAGATCTTTAGCCACAGAGCCACAACTCCTCCTCCTAAACATACATGAGAGAAAAAGACAGTATTGAGCATTACATGTGGCATGTGCTCCACCTCATATGTAGGAAATGGGAAACAGGAAAGAGCCTTTACAAGAAAATGGTAGGATGAGTGCCTTGTTTCAAGCATTTTGCTGCAAAAAAAATACAGGGAAAGGAAAAGCGTGAATGATTTCGTAAAATACTTAAGAATTCTCTTCAATCAAACACATCAATTTAATAAATTTTATTTCAATCACATTAGAAACCAGATCCAGCAATGTTGCTTTGTAAAGTCCAATGCCTTATCCATTACTCTACACTGCCTGCCTTTACTTTACAGGCTGAAATCAATGGCTGTAACTAAAATGTGGTTAATGTTCTAACACCTACTCATATAACCTGGTTATGGTAAGTGAAATCCCTGATAAGTAAACAGGAATTGAAATACTATACAGTACATCTTAGTATTGGTGGAAGGGGGTAACAGAAAGCTGAAATATTTCTAAAGGTAGCAAAACATTTTAAACTGCAGATTTAAAAAAATAGCAAAAGTCAGCTAATATAACAATAATGTAACTCAACTGCAGTCTTTATTTTAAACACTCTTATATGGTTTCCCGTGTAGGACAAAAATGAAAAAAATGAATGTGTTTTCTTGTAACCATATGTGATGTATTTTAACATTTGGCAGCTTTGATAGACTATACCGATTTAATGAAGATTGGGCAATTCTAACAGGTTTTTTTCCCCCCTCAACATGAATAATTTCAATCAACCTCAGAATGATTGTTCTCCTTGAAGAATTTGCCTTTGATCCCCCAGCTCCACCACCCCATCCGCCCCCCCTTCCTCGGCCTCAAAAGCACTTTTGGTTTGTTTTAAGGATACATTCAAGGCCCAGCAAGTCATTTGCCAAATGCTCCTTTAAAAGATAAACACAACTGTGATGAGGAATAAACAAGCATTAAGGGTACAAAAAAGAAAAAAACGTGACCTGGAAGATTAATTAAACACATAAAACTGAGGTGCAAGAATGCTGACAGACTGCTCTTTACATTCCTGCTTCAGTGTTAACAAAATGTTTTATCACTTATTTCAATTTAGAGATGCATTGTATAAAGTTAAAAAAAAAACAGCGATATACAGTACTGTATAACAAATCAATAGAGAGGATATAAGTATTCAGTCAAGCATGTAACTGTATATTTTACTGCAAGACTTTAAAAGAATCTGAAGTCAGATGGAAAGAAGTTTTAGTTAAAGGCAGATTTACTTAGTATTGGTGAAAAAGTTACATTTTGTATCTGTGTTTTTTCTTTGATGTAAAAACAAACCAAAAAACTAACTCTTCTTCATGGTAATTATTAAATTATCCATTCATAGATCCAACCATCCATACATCCTTCTATCCATTCATTTGCTTTCTAACCTGATTATCCAATAATTACGGCACAGGGGACTAGTTCGTTCCTTTCCTCGCATCACTGGGCATAAGGCAGAAATCAATCCTGGATGGTCACCAGTCCATTGTAAGGCACCCATACGCACAAACCACTACTAACTCATGCTGGCCCTATTCCAGTGTAGGGAGCTTTAGTATATTCTGGCACCATCGGATGTAAGACAGGAACCAGTGTGTTAATTGTCCATTGCACTCACATCCTTATTCACTCGGTCAATACATTCATCCATTCATAAAACCATCCAATTAGTGACCCTACTTAATCCATTTTCACTGGTATTGTAAGATGGACTTTGTTTCAGCAGCATTATCAGGAAGTCAGTAACCAAACCAGTCCATTGAACACCATGTTGTTTCACACACAGAGTCATTCCTCATTCCTAAAGTGGGAGTTAAAGGTTACTTTATAACTTAATGCTCATCAGTTATATAGAGAAGAAAAGTGAAGTAACTAGAAAATCCCATCTTCACTCAGGGGCAAACAGAGCAAACTGTGTATTACATCCTGTGGAGCAAATGGCATGAAGATCGGTCTGGAGGAGCTCTAATGTTTTCAATTGAAGCAAGGATATTTAAAAAAAATATATTTTTGCATTTATACTATCAGGATCTCTTCTGGCAGTAACAGGATGCAACCTTATAGATATCAGCCACCACTCCGCCTCCTAAACATACATGAGAGAAAGAACCATATATGTTTACATATTCCCAGCATATGCGCCCAGTGCTTTTGATGAATTCTATACTACCGTATTTAAATAATGACTGCCCTGTATTGGCTTGAGGTAGCCAGCTCTTTTCGGCATTCAGATTGTCACTCTTTCTTGTGCATGTGGATATTTGATGCATATGTAAATTAGTTCATCGATTTGTGCTTTTACATTTGTGTATACTACACAATGTTACATTTCACCTGTGTGTGTGTTATTTTGTTATTGCCTTTTTCTGTTTAAATAAAGAAGATCTTCAAAATTAGAACTTACTTAAAGAGTGTAAGAGGTGTGGTTTTCATCATGTTATAGTTGCGTGTTGCATTATGTGTTAAAATGTGCTTGTTATTTTGTCCCAGACATCCCTAGCAACAAGTGAAGCAAGTGAAGACTTGGCATTTTTTTTAACTTTTCAACTTGGATATATTAAAGAAGGGATTACTTGACTTGAAAAGAATGCTGAGTTAGCTAAAATGTAGAAGTTAAGGGTATTAGAAACTGATGCTTTATTTAGACTTTCTATGAAAAAGTATTCGAGTAATACAAATGTGTATAAAAACAATAGAAAAACTGTATATATTATAAGAAATATAATCCTTCAACATGTTATTGAATTATATGGTTTACCTTACTTCTAGTATTAACCGACCTCAAAAGTACAAATTCTTAATTAAATATATTGCTAAAGCTAAGCAAATATATGCTAAATAGTGAACATTTTGTCTGACCTAAGTCCATAATACTGTATTACAAACTGAATCATTCACTACATGTCTTTGGGATGTGGGGTGAAAACTCATGAAGACAAGGGGAGGCTGTAGAAACCGCATACAGAGAGAGACTCGCCTAGGATGACTCCAGATAGGCCCAGCGTGTGCAAGTTAGTGAGTGAGTGAGTGAGTGCGGATGTACTAGATAGATAGATAGATAGATAGATAGATAGATAGATAGATAGATAGATAGATAGATAGATAGATAAATGAAAATCTGCTTTTTACAAGCCTATTCATTTAGCTTTCTGAGTAATCACTCAGTATGAGTCAACATCTGATAAAAGTTAAGCATTGGCTATGAATCAGTAACTGAAGCTTTGCTGTCAGAGTAGTGCTATAAAGCCTGCCAATGGTATACTAAATATGGAATACTTTATCTGACTTGAGCAAAAAATACAGTATCACATTCTGTATTGTTAACTGCATGTCTTTGGGACATAAGTTACCCCTAGCCATATGCAAAATAATCCTTTAACTTTAACTGCATCCATATTTTAGAGAACCAAAAAGGTATTAAATGGAAGCTGGCTGTTGTTGTTGTCATCCACCACTTCTCCCCTTATTTCATATTTTATGTTTCTAAATGATACACGCCCAAAGCATGCCACTGGTGTCATTTATTCTCTTAAAATACCTTAAATTATTATCAACTCACAAAAGAACATTTCTATCTTAATATGGCAGGGTAGTCATCAGTGCTGTAGGATGGAGGACTGGGTCCAAATCCCATGTCCTGTCACTGTCAATGTGAATTTTGCATGCTAACCCTGCTTCTACATAGGGTTTCTGCAGGTACTACAGGGATGTTCCTCATTTATCCCTAAGGATTGGATAAATAAAGCAGTTAACAGTAATAAATTGGGAGCCAAGTTTGGGTGTGTGCATGGTCGTGTGCAGGTATGGAGTGGCACCCCATCCAGGCTTTATTTCTGTCTCATACCCAGCACTGTCAAGATAGACTTTAGCCTCTTGTAACTCTGAATTGGATTTAGTAAGTTTGGGTCACTCTCAGCTATCATTTAGTATTATCCTTTATAACTGAACTTTATATGTTAATATTAATATCCATTATTTGAGTAGGGTGGCACGGTGGCGCTGCTGCCTCACAGTAAGGAGACCTGGGTTCACTTCCCGGGTCCTCCCTGCATGGAGTCTGCGTGGGTTTCCTCCAGGTGCTCCGGTTTCCTCCCACAGTCTAAAGGCATGCAGGTTAGGTGCATTGGGGATCCTAAATTGTCCCTAGTGTGTGTGCCCTGCGGTGGGCTGGCGCCCTGTCCGGAGTTTGTTTCCTGCCTTGCGCCCTGTGTTGGCTGGGATTGGCTCCAGCAGACCCCTGTGACCCTGTGTTAGGATATAGTGGGTTGGATAATGGATGGATGGGGATTATTTGAGTAAAAATATAAATAGATACGTTTACAGTTTTATTGTCTCCCATTTTGTGACTTTATGGTATGTTTTTAAACCCTTCTAATCTAACCTTACAAGAGATATATTTATAAACCTTTCTTTAGAATTGATCAAAGATGTTGTCCATTATTGATTTTTTTTTAAGTAAGCTTCACACAACTTAAGAATTTATTTGTTAATAAATATGCAGCAACCAGTTCATCTTAAGACAAGTTTGTATTCTGTTAAAACAGCTGTTAACTATGACCTAGAGAGGTTTATTACATTTTATGCTGAAGAGCACTTGCATGTTTAAATTTTCCATAGTTTGAATAAAATTTGATCTTTTATTCTATTCCTTAAACCAGGCCTTAAGCTTCTGCAAAAACATTTGAAAAACTTTAGACACACAAAGCACAGAAGGTATTGTCATGGTTGTGTTTAGTCACAAGCAGGATATTCAAGGGGTAAGTAAAAAAATACAAAAAAAAAAAAACTCTACATCTGTATTTTATTTATAGCTTACTTTTCACCTGTGCCAACACGGTTGGGAATTTACAATTGAACCAAGAGAGTTACAAGCAGAGCCTCTGAAATTCCACATTTTACAGATCTGCATTATTGTGGAACATTTGTCAAGCAGCCAATTGCTATGGCAGCCCAGCAGTTGATTTATTACAACATCTGCAACTTTAAAAATCACTTTTAACTGTTAAGACTCTTGCACAACATGTGAATAGATTATAAGCAAGTAAAACAGAACTACAACTTATAAAGGTGATTGTGGGAGATATAATTTGAGGTATAGCTTTTAAGTATAAATTTTGCTTTTGAGTGTTTGTTTTAACAGCTGGCTGTGTCAACCAGATTCTAATTTTCTCAGGACCTTTAGCAATTTATATAATCACGGTTATTTGAACAATATGTCTGTGGACGAGACAAGTATGGTTACAAACCATCCAAGTAATTTCGGTATATAATAACAAATAATGAGAGCTCCATTAATAAGAATTATTTTCAAACCTCCCTCCCCCCAAAGAACTTCCCGTACACTTCATTGAGATGTTAATATATTTAAGACATACTATTTTCGTACTATGCACTTCATAATATTTTAGAAAACAACAGGCCATTCAGCCCAACATAGTTCATCAGTTCCTATTCATGTACAGTAACTTTTGCAGAACAACATCCAGTTAAAGCGCTATTAATCACTATACTACTTGGTAATTTCATTAACGTAATTTTATTAAAACAGAATATGTGTGTAACACTATAAAGTAGACATGCATTCTAGTATATGATGAAGTTAAAATTCTTCATTATCGTTAAGGGTCAGCCTGAAGCACATTATGAAGAAGCAGGCATTCCAATGAATCTTCATTATTGGAAGAATGTGCCCATTATGTGTCTTTTACTCTGCTAACCTCACCTTACATTGATATTAGCTTCAAACTGATGAAGACTAATGCTGGATAGTGACTGAAATGATCAAACCAGTAGTGTCAGTTCTATTTTTATTTTGCTAAAAAGAAAGCAGACCTAAAAGAAGTACTATGGTGTCAAGAAAACCTTCATTTTTTTAATGAAATACCACCCTCATGTGGGGCAGCCCAAACCATCTTAACACATCTCTGTCTCATTTCGTTACAATATTTAGAAAAACTGGTTCCATATACATATATATGTTAAGCGTTAATTTAACATTATAAATTTTGCAGTACAGCAAAAAATTAAAGGTACTGCAAGAAATATAAAAACACTATAAAATTCACAAAATGGAGAAAAGCATCTCAAAGTTTTGTACAGAGAGATATATGTAAAAAAAAAATCCTCACTTACTTCTTATAACACCACTACGAGATACATTCATTACAGTTTTTCTTTATTGTCAGGACACATTTCCTTAAATTATGCTCTGCTTCTCAAAACTATGAACAAAAATGCATAACTGCAACAGTACTCTTCACAAATTTCAAACTTTCATGTCTACAAAATAGCCACTGGACACTGGAAACTACTGTGAAAATCTTTTACTTCAATGAGTAACTACACTTATTGTTTTCCCCAAGAACAACTACTTTGCATGATGAACAAAATATAAAGACACAACACATTTATACATTTTCTAAATATTTGAATTCCTTTGATGTGTTGTAGTAAAATAAACTGAAATTGAGTGAAAACATAAATGTACTGTAAAAACAATAGAATACAGTAAAATAGTTTCCATGTATCTTTCAAAATAAACCAACAGAAAAAACATTATGTATATGAAGACAGGAATCACATTTATTAAGCATCCCATCTCTAGTCTGGATCAGGCCAGAGACTAACGTCAACATCACAGACAACATTAGGCCTACCCAGAAAGTGGTCTAAAAAACCCTTGCATGCCTCAACCCTAATACCTAAGCAAGCCTCCTCCATGCCCAGGGGAGAGTGAACATAAATGTAGGGGTTTCAGTCACAGACCTTCCACCTCCATGCAAAAAAAATTCCCTATGTTGTTTAGGAAGGTAGAATACACAGGAAAAAGTTGTTGCTGAATCTTGGGTTTCTTGTGAACCAGTCACGAACTAGAGCAGTCCGTCTGAAACTGACTTTGTCCCAAATCACCACATATTATGGCTGCTCTAATTGCACTGGCTCTCTTTGGTTTAGTCTTTATACATGATATCACATATCATTTAGGAAAACCAGAAAAAGGATGGTGTTGTATGGACCAACGGTGGAATAGTGGTGGAGGACGCCTTGGTAGCTGATGGTACATAATGTCACATTCCCTCCTTGCTGGCAGGGACATTCACTATGGGCAATGGCCAATTATATTCTTCCACCTTCTACTCCTTTTGTAAGAGAAAGTACTGCTTCATCAACAAAGATGACTTCATGGGGAATATGAGGAATGTCTGTGGCATTAATTTCAAAGATCCTCTACAAAAGTGATAAAACCAAGTGAATTGACTACTCTGAAACACATTGCTGTAGTACACAAAATTAGGCCAACATATAGCCTGTCCTACAGTATATACTGTTGTAATATATACATGTAACTATACACAAACACTTGATACAGTATGAAAAACTTGCTTGCATATATAATACTGTATAATAAGTGCTGCTCTTTGACTCTATCGGAGCTCCTTTCAAAAGGAACATGATAGGCCTGTGTCATTCGTAACCTGTTCCATTAAAGAATGTAGTCAGTTGTTCAAATGCTGACTGCATCAATGCCTAGGAAGATTCCCCAACAATGCAAAAGTAAGCCAGGCATGTAGTGGAGCCATGAGTTATGAAGTCACGGAGAAAGAGTAAAGTAAAGGCAAGTTCAGGAAGCTGCCCAAAGATGTAGGTGAGTGCACATGTATTTGTGAGCTCCCAGCCAGTGATGTCTGACAAATAGAAAGGTTTCCACCTAAATTGAGGCTGTGAAGGTGCAAGGTCACATGTGATGTTGCACATTTAGTTATTTTGGGCCGGCGTTAACAATTGGCCAGGTAAATCTGAGGGATGCCCAGCAGGGGTCGTGTTTTGATTGTCCAGCGCTAGAGTGAAAGGTAGCTGAGCAAACTGAATGATGATCCTTATTGAGCATTCCTGTACATAGAAAGTTATTTATCTTTCCACTGAGTTCTTCTTGTATTTTTGTGCTTGTGTCCTTTTTTTCAATTTTGATTTTGATAACTTTTTTTTCTGTCCTCTTGATTTTTTTTTTCTGTGAGAAGAATGAAGAAGAAGAATTTCTTCCGGGTCCTTTGTTTTTGTTATTTTTTTCAACCCCTTTGATTTTAACCAATATATATAGTGTACATATTTGCTTTATTTCATTTATCAGTTATTTTTGTTTATTGATGGCAACAATGAAGATGGATATATATATATATATACATAAAGAGGATTAGTTACTTGGCTGTTTTTGCAGACCTGAGCACCCAAGCCAAAGGATTAGAAACACTTATTTGAACTTTGAATATTTTAATGGACTGTTTATTGCTTATGTTTAATTGTCTTGAAAGTAAAGCATTGCTTTATGATTTTGATAAAAGCACTTGCACTTGCCTCTTGCAGATTGAGTGTGTGTCCTAATTTCCCCATCTTATCTGATTTTCTTATCGATAGGTCTGGATTCAAGTTGCCAGGAAACATTCAGCCAAACTGGACCATCACACGGAAATCTTTCTGGTATCCAGTCACGAGATGGGATAATGGGGAGGCCATCCTACTGATTGCCAGGAATTATACATCTTTAGAGAGGCCTGGGGTGGCTGCAGGATCCCTGTTACTACCAACCTTTAATATTTTTTCTTATCTTGTGGTTTTTCTTGAATAAACATAACATTCTGGCAGAGTGTATGCATGTACAGTATGTATAAATGCAGTAAAAACTAAATAATATATGCATTTTTAAATATAAATTAGGTTTTAAAGGTGCATTAGTACATAGTAATGCATGAACATATTAAACTAAGGCCAGCTGGCAATAGAGGAGAAGGAAACAAAACTAGACTACACAAATTCCAGAGAAAATAAACTAATGGGACTTACTCTCTGTAGGAAAAGGTAAGTTAGAATTTTTCTGACTGTGATAACTGTTCAAATATTTCAGTTTCTAACAGGCAGATGTTATGATTTCTAGGCTTCAATATTCAACAAGATATATAAAAATCCCAGATGAGGCCTAAAAAAAAAACTTTGAAATGAAGCCTCAAGCATTCATACTTACAGGCCCAAGCTAAAAAAAAATTGGAAAATGAGGCAAAGTCTGCCAAATCTAGTCCCAGGCTTGTTTGAGGCCTACTACTCGAAAAGGGCCCATTTTCCTAAACAATAAGATACAAATAGAGGAAGCTCAAACTCGCCAAAATCATTACTAATCTTTGAAGAGCATTTCAACTGAAGAAGAGGAAACCATAAAAATCTCTTGTTCAGAAATATTCCAAACAAAGAAGTTAAAAGATCAGTATTAACAAAATATATTTTAAAGAAGAATGTCAAACAATGAAAAATAAAAGGGTATGCTGATTAGTAAAGACAGAGCAAACAACTTCAGTCTGAAAGCCAAGAATCCAATCCAATGTCCAAAAAAAAAAAAAATTATAAAACACGATCACCAAACACATCTCAATTGGTACTCGCCTCATTGCCACAGACCAGGCAGAGGATAGTGCTCCTGCTGACATGTAAATGGTGGTCTTGCAAGGTTCCATTCACAAAACACAAGGGGTATAGCTGAAAACACTAAACTACAATTTCACATAATCCATAAATCTTACATAATTAGACAAAACACAATCACATCTATCCATCAATCCATTATCCAACCCGCTATATCCTATATCATGGGGGTCTGCTGGAGCCAATCCCAGCCAACACAGGGCATAAGGCAGGAAACAAACCCCGGGCAGGGCACCAACCCACAATCACAAAAAACATAATTAATAACATGTTATAAAAACAGCACTTAAACAATGCATAAATAACAACTCAAATGACAATTTAAAACTCAGTATGTACATGAACCATGGAAAAAGCCCCTAATCCATATGCTAACCTTAATGGCATCAAATTGAAAATATCACCTCAAGGATCATTACATTAACTAGGAAGTATGACCAGGTAATTCTGTCATTAAGGTCCTTTGACTTCCTTTTAAATTTAAGGCTGACTTAGAAATTTTTTTTGCAACGTAAAGTTTTAAATAAATTTAGCTTTGTTTACTTTAAAGAAATTTTAATATGGACATTCCTGAACCAGATATCTTGCTGTTCTTCTTAACGTTCCAAAGGTAACTGCTATACAGTAGTAGTTTGAGCCTTTAGTTAAAAGGCCCACATATTGCTAGTTAAATAGATGCTCCAGAATGAAGATGTTAGTGAAAGAGATGCTAAAGAATGACTGTTCTACTGTAGCCTAAGAGAAGCTAATTAGGTTTTTCATAATTCAATAATATTTCTAGGTTATTTGGGTTATTTGTATAATGAATAGTACTGGTTATTGATCTTTTACATTCATTTTTAGTTGTCATCTTCATAATTTTCCTCCAGATACCTTGACTAAACAGTTTCCACTATGCATGATATAATGTACCAGCGTGAATAAAAACCATAGAAATTAATAGTTTGAGACGCAGAATCAAAACAACACATGATGCTGCAGTGTATAACATTAGAAATGTTTAGGGCAGCCAGTTGGCCTACATCGGCAGAACTAGGAATCTACTTGTTCCAAAAGAATACTGACCCCCAGAGGCTAATTTCCTCTATGAGCGCTGTTATCTTCATTTTTTGCCAGCTGGCCATATTTTTTGTTAGCTGGAACTTCTGCTAATAAGTCTTTGATTCCATTTCAATTAAAGTTTATGAATCTTGGGGGCATAAGAAATTTGTTCTGATGTATTTAACTGTTGCGTTGTTTGATTATCTTACCTTGCTGTTTTAAATTTGTATTATCAGCACGCACTTAGTGAAGATGGGCGGCATGGTGGCGCAGTGGTAGCGCTGCTGCCTCACAGTAAGAAGACCTGGGTTCGCTTCCCAGGTCTTTCCTGCGTGGAGTTTGCATGTTCTCCTCGTGTCTGCGTGGGTTTCCTCCAGGTGCTCCGGTTTCCTTCCACAGTCCAAAGACATGCAGGTTAAGTGCATTGTGATCCTAAATTGTCCCTAGTGTGTGCTTGGTGTGTGTGTGTGTGTGTACCCTGCGGTGGGCTGGCACCCTGCCAACACCTGGGCTGCCAACACCCTGTGTTGGCAGGGATTGGCTCCAGCAGACCCCCGGATATGTAAGAATAAACTAGTTTGAGGTAAACCTATCTGGCTTCCCAGTCCTTGTCTGGTCCTTCTAAAACAAGCTTTCATTCTGGTTAGTGTCAATGTTTTTTGTAGCATATAAAAGAAGTGTAATGTTGGGTTGAGTACTAATTATGGTCAAGTCTGCCATCCACTCTCAGATGTTATTCCAACATGAGGTGGGATAAATTAATTTAAACAGCAGAAATAGGACATTTAGGAGAACAAAGAAATGGAAAGGACATGTGCATGTTAGGTCATTGCCAGATACATTAGTGAGCTACACACATTAGTTTAACCATTACATCATACTGTGAGGATCATTGTATTTTGTTTTTTATTTTATCATGATTTTATCATGATTTATTAATATAACATTATTTTAATTACAGAGAGTGTACTTCTAAACCTCACAAACATGCACTCGGTGAATAAAATGATTCAGCATTAAAAAAGCTTGTAATATTTCTACCCTTCTATTTATTTTTTATCTCTAGTATAAATATCTGTAAATTTATTTATTATTTTATTTTTTGTATTTATTTTTTAATGTGCATAGTACCAGATATCGTGATCTGAAGAATTATATTTTTTCTTAACTCATTCAAAACACTTAGAGCTACATGTTTTGTATGAAATATATAATGTTGTTGTTGATGTTTTCATTTCAAACCAACTAATCCAATTCAAAATCATGGCAGGCCAAAGCCTATTCCAGAACCATCAAATATAAAGCAGAAGCCAAACCAAGATGGGTACCAGCACACCACTCACACACATTCTGCCAATTAGAATCTGCCAGTTAACTCATGCAGCATTTTTAGAACATGGGGAAAATCCAGGCACCTGCGAAAAATCCACACAGACAAGGATAAAACATGCAAACTACACACACAAGGAGAGTGATGGGGTGGAATTTGAGCTCAGCCTCTTAGAGATGTGAGGAGACATTGCACTGCATATTAGATTTCTTGCTTTTTATTCAAAATAAAAATAGCAAATATGGACAGGTAGACAACAATAAGGAACTAGTAAACTAGCGGTGTATTTCCTGGAACTGTTTACTTCCCCCTTTTTGAAAATTATCTAATTTAATTGTTTTCAAATTGCACATTTACTTTGAAGGAGTCCAACTTTTTTGCCTCTAATGCATAATACCTTTTATTCTCTGTTCATGCTAAGCAAAACCTGGTCATGTATATACACTAATTATTTCGTAGAATAAAATGTCTCAATGCCCTATGGGTTGAAAAAATCATGGTGCTTTTCTTTTCAATTCAAAGCATTTAAAAGCAAACACAAGTACACTTTGACCTGTGCTAAAAGTGGGCATCTTTGTTCTTATGCAAATACGGCAAATGCCAAAGGATTTATTTTCCCTAGTGATTAATATCTTGTGCAAATTCTTCTTATTCAGGCTTAGCATGGAAAATATTAACCTTTTATAGAACACTTCATAACTATCTAATATGTATTATCAACATCTGTCACCACATCTGGCAGCAATGAAGACAAATTAGCAACAAAACGTAGAAAATCTGGCAATAAGATAAGTCTAAGCATGCAAAATCCATTTTCTGTGCTTAGTCACTGGTGGTCTGAGGAATGATCGACTTCCTGTCTAGTTCTCTGGCGCCCAAATCAAAGCAAAAGTGGGGAGGGTGGGGGAATTACACTTAAATCTAGGGAAAGTTATTCTGTCGGCAAAAAGAAAATCTGTTGCTGAATCTGTCCCGGCAAAAGTTAGTTTTTGCTCTGATTTACTGGAAAGATTTCGCTTCTGCTTCTCATTTTTCCTCAAAGCTGAAGTTATTTTACGTCAGGTAAAAATAATCAATGTAATAAAGACAACTTTTTCATATAAACAGTGGAACGAGGAGGCTAATGTTGCATCAAGGAGTTGCTTTTGGTTATAATCAGGCTAAATCCAGTTGGGTACCTTTTACAGTAGATAGATAGATAGATAGATAGATAGATAGATAGATAGATAGATAGATAGATAGATAGATAGATAGATAGATAGATAGATAGATAGATAGATCATCACTACCCCAGCAGTAAAAGGACTCCAGAGTCTAGAGTGTAATGACTGTGAACAGTTCTTACCTAATTTACCTCTCTTAATAGCAGCAGAGATGCATCAGTCTCTGAAGGTATGCCTTTGTTTAACCAGAATGGCAAGCACAGGGTGAATGATATGGCCCATGTTGCCCAGTGCTTTTAATTCTATGTCTCTCAACTACTTCCCAATCATTTTGCTGAGTTTACTAGCCTTATTTGCAGTACTGATGTTTCTCCAGCAGACTGCTGCATAGACAATTATACACCTGCAATAACAGACTGAGAAAACATCTGTAAAACAGGCTTGCATGCTCTAAACCATCTAAAATAAAGGCAACTCTGACATTTTTGTACAGAGCCTCAGTGTTTGTAGTTAACTCCAGACTGCTGTACAGATGATCCCCAGTTACTTGCAGGTTCTCACCACATCTACAGCGTTTTCCTCAACAGTCATTGAAGATTGAGGAGCCTTTGATCTCCTGAAATCAACCACCATGTACTTGGTGTTCAGTGGCAGGTGGTTCAGTGTGCACCGTTCAGAAAAATCCTCCAGCATTGTTGAGTAATAATGTTATAGCTAATGTGTACTTGTTTAAGCAACTCTTAAACGCTTAACCAGCCCTTATAGCAGATTGATGCTATTCACATATTAGAACTATATTATGAATTTTGGATCTTATGATTAAAATAGTATCCTCCAAAATGATTTAATTAAAATTAAAAAATTTGTTGTGGGTCGCCATAATTGTAAAGAGATTAGCACTGCTGCCTCACAGTTTCAAACTTGTCAGGATTTATGGCCACGTTACACTCTGTAGTGTCTGCATGTTCTCTCTGTGTTTGCAGGCTTATGCCTGGGTACTCTGGTGAACTCCTTAAGACATGCAAGTAAACGTTGTTTAGTCTAACATGCCTTAAGCCTAACCACTAAATGCATGGATGGTTTCTACCTTGCACCCTGTATTCTTCAAAATTCTGCATCGGAATAAATCATTTGTACTTGGTTTTGTGATATAATAAAAAAAATATGATTAATTTGCAAAAGGGACAGCCATGCTAAAGAGTCTCATTACATTAACAAGAACAGGCTGCTCCATAAGTTTTTTGTATTTGTGGCAAATAAGCCACTTCTTGAACCAAAAAAGGATATTTTTGCCTCCTTTTCATGTATAACTTGTACGGATGAAAAAGTTTGTGAAATGGATGCACAAGGAAGGAGAAGGAATTCAATATTTGAGACAGATATCATCATGATGTCAAGATTTGGGAAAGCGTTTTTTGTTGGTCCAAAAGTCAAACACATCACAATTGACAAGTGGTTTGAAGTTCTGTGAGTGGGGCTGGAGGAAGTCACATAGAAGCCATTAAGGATGCTGTTTAGAATTTTTTTGGTAACTACAGAACACCAAACTACATCCAGCTTGTTGAAAACATGCTGCAGACATACAAAACTACGAAGTGCAACATGTCACGAAAGATTCATCTTCTGCATTCACTCTTGGACTTTTATTCTGCTTATCTTGGTGCAGTCAATGATGAATATGGCGAAAAGTTTCACCAGGACATTGCAGTGATGGAAAAGCAGTATCAGGGCAAGAGATAGTTCACTGACTATTGTTTGAAACCAAAACATTTTAAGACATGCTGATTTAAAAAAAAGTTAATTTAATCTTTGTCCAGATTTCTATGTGATACAGTCATTCTGAAATTATATTTATGTTCAGTTTGAAGCTGTCAATTAAAATCACCAAAAATGCTTCAGAAAGCAAAACCTTTGGAAAAATTTGTTGTCTAGTGTTATATGATGATTATTTACTTGCTTTTTCTGTCTTAACACAGATCAAGATTCTATATTAAATACATTAAATATAATATAGTTTGTGTAATATAGTGCTATATAGTCTTAGTCACTAAGTATTGAAAAAAATGACATGTCTAAAAAATCAGAAACATAAGAAGTGTTTCCTGTCACCGTGTCTTCCAGTGTGTTTTTAAACAAATTAATTCCAAATGATTTACAGGCTTCTATGCATAGTATGACTTTGCCGAGGTCCTCACGTTTTCTAATTACTTGCTAATAACTCTGCATAAGTGAATATACTATTTTTGTATGGGTGACCGTGTGCTGTGGCTAGTGTACTTTCTATGGTTGGTGCCAGAATAGACTCTGTTTCCCTGTGGTCCCTTAGAAGTAAGTTAATAAAATGGATACATGACTTGTGTGAGAGAGCAGAGTGTCAAATAATAAGCATTGAATTATATTACAAAACATTGAACAAAAAATCTATTAGGAAGTAGCTTATTTTAGATTTTCATATAAAACAGTATCTACACCTGGTCAAAAAAGGAAAAAAAAAATCTCTGTATAACAGCTGAAGAGTTTATAATTTCCAAAATGATGCAATGATAAAAACAATAAAGAAGCAATAATAAAAAGAAATAATAAAGGTCCAGTCACATACATTTTAAATTTGCATATATTGATATATACATATACAGTATATAAAATTATATAAATGTGTACATATATATATATGTAAATCTGAAGATACAGAAGTATCACATTTTTAGCTCTAATAAAACATGTATGAGAAAAAGTTCAAATTCAGTCCTATTTTTCTCTTAAGATGACTGCCATAGCTGAAAAAGCTGTCAATGAATGAATAAAATCAACAACCCTGGAAGCTTAAAAGTAAAGTACATACAGTGAATTTATTCAAGAAAGAGAGAAGAATGAAAACACACAAATTAAGCTATGAAAATCTTTTCTTACAAAGGTTATCAGTGACTTCAATGTATATATGACATTATGTAAAATATAGCATTAATTAATCAAACATAAAAGCTTCAGAAATGTTCAGGTATGAAAGCTATTTAGCACATGCAGGCTTATGCATGTAATCCAGGACAGCTGTTTCCCATCCACATCATTCCCTGAAATCTCCGGTATACAGTATCTCATCTCCCTACCTACTCCTGTACTACATTCTAACTGTTTATGACCTTTTCAGTAATGGAATTTTTATGTCTTTCTGTGTAAAACCAGGGCATTCTAAGCTTCACTCATTCATTGATTCATTCATTCATCAATTTTCATTTATTTCAGTCCAGAGTCAAGAGTGAGCAGAGCCAATCCTGGGCTCAAGGTAGAAACTATCCCTAAACAGCACAACAGTACAGTGGCATCTCCTGACTAGAGAAGCACGGCAAACTGTACATAACATTCTATTTAACACCATATCTATCTATCTATCTATCTATCTATCTATCTATCTATCTATCTATCTATCTATCTATCTATCAATGATTATCAATTTTTAAAGCCACAGATCCTGGCTCATACTTCTTTGAATTCTCTGGCCAAAGGGAAAAATCTTCAAGACTGCCAGATTGATCATCAATAACCTGTAAGAGGCAAGGCACATGTGAATCTGTATTTACATTAACCAGCCACTTTATTAGGTATACCTGGTCAGTTGCTTGTTAATGCAAATATCTAATCATATGGCAATAACTCTTTGCATTTAGGCACATAGACATTGTCAAGATGACCTGCTGAAGTTCGAACTGAGCATCCGAACGGGGAAGAAAGGTGACTTAAGTGGCTTTGATTGTGGCATGGTTGTTAGTGCCAGACAGGCTTGTCTGAGTATTTCAGAAACTGCTGATATACTGGGATTTTCACAACCAACCATCTCCAAGGTCTACAGAGAATGGTCTGAAAAAAAAAATCCAGTGAGCAGCAGTTTTCTGAGTGAAAATGTCTTGTTGATGCCAGAGGTCAGAGAAGAATGGCCAGACTGGTTTGAGCTAACAGAAAGGCAATAGTAACTCAAATAACCACTGATTACAACCAAGGCATACCCAAGAGTGCACAACACATTGAACCTTGCCACTCCTGTCAGCTAAGAACAGACAACTGAGGCTACAACTTGAACGGGCTCACCACAATTGGACACAGGAAGATTGGAAAATGTTGGCTGGTCTGATGAGTTTCAATTTCTGCTGCAACATTAGGATAGTAGGGTCAGAATTTGCCTTCTGGTGGTGGTGGTGTAACAGTGTGGAGGATATTTTCTTGACACATTTTGGGCCTCTTAGTACCAATTGAGCATCATTTAAATGACACAGCCTATCTGAGTATTGTATTGTATGACCGCAGTCATCTTCTGAAGGCTAATTCCAGCAGGATAATGTGCCATATTACAACACTCAAATCATCTCAAACTGACTTCATGAACATGATAGTGAGTTCACTATACACAAATGGCCTCCACAATCACCAGGGCCTCATGTATAAACGGTGTTAATGCAGAAAAATGTTGCGTAAGCCCGTTTCCACACTCACATCGTGATGTATAAAACCTAAACCTGGCGTAAAGCCACGCACATTTTCACGGCAGCTAAATACTCGGTTTTGCAAACTGGCAGCACCCAGCGTCAAAGCAGTGCTTTTTTTTGTGTGGTTTCACTTTCTTTTTTAGATCCACATCAAATACACTGAAATTAACTGCATATTGTTTATTAGTTTAAGGCATCTGATTGTAATTAACCTGTAACAATATAATGGTCCATGGAATGGTCAAACTATTCCAAATACCATAGCTGCTTTGGTGTTGTTTCTCTCAATGCACCTCTAAAAGTATTTATCCCACTGTATCTGAGTGTGGAATCACAGCTCTACAGCAGCTGATCGGAAAGAGAATTATCAGTATACAGCATCAAGCACACTGTGCCTTACCCATGCGCAGTCTATTGAACTGCTCTCAAACGGCAAACGCTTCAGAGCCTTTCCTGTATGGACCTTACGGTTCAGAAACAGTTTCATCCCAAGAACTACAAACGCAGTCAATCAGTCCATCAAGTGTTCCTTGTAGAACACTTTGTACTTATTAGTACAATCACCTCACTATAAACTTGCGATAGAGATATAATATTGCACATCCTGAGCCACTTTATAAAGCAAGTATTTACATATGATGACGATTTAATTTTTAAAAAGAAATACAGTAAAATATGTTTATTACATTATACAGACAAATATTAGCATAATTTAAATACCATACCATACCATACCATATTTATTTGTTGAGCGCTTAAAAACACAGCATTACAACTGACCGAAGCGCTGTACAGAATTAAAACAGAGATACTAAAAACAGGTCAGGGGACCAAATAAAATAGAGAAAATAGCAAAAGGCACATGGAAAATGAAACAGGTTAAGAATTAAAAGCCAATGTGAAGAAGTGCGTTTTTAGGCGAGATTTGAATGTGGCGACTGAAGTGGCTTGCCTAACCACTGAGGGCAGGGAGTTCCAGAGCCTGGGTGCACAGACGGAGAAAGCCCTTTCACCACGAGCTTTAAAACGTGCCTTGGGAACGGTTAGGAGCAGCTGATCTGCGGATCTAAGAACACGAAGGGGATTGTGACAATGGAGCAAGACACTCAAATAGGCGGGGGCTAGACCGTTTAATGCCTTATAGGTTAGGAGGAGAATCTTAAAATTGATTCTGAATCTAACCGGCAGCCAGTATAGGGTTTTTAAAATCGGTGAAATGTGTTGGATTCTGCTACTTCCAGTTAGAAGCCTTGCAGCCACATTTTGAGCCAGTTGGAGTCTAGAAAGAGTGGCTTTACTGATACCAAAAAGGCAGGAATTAGAGTAGTCAAGCCGGGACGTAATGAATGCATGGATTACTGATTCCAGGAGGTGGTTAGACAGAATAGGCTTGAGTTTGGCGATTCGCCTTAGATGGAAAAAGCAAGATTTTACTGTGCTGTTGACTTGAGCATCCATTTTCAGGAACGTATCCATTTTGATTCCAAGATTGGAGACAGACGAAGTTACTGGAATGGGAAGAGAAATGAGACCAAGGGGTGGAGCCTGTTTGCAGTCGGTACTAAAAACAATGACCTCGGTTTTTGAATCGTTCAGGTGAAGGAAGTTTACAGCCAGCCAGTCCTTAATGTCAGATAGGCAGTCGAGGAGAGGTTTGGTGGAGTCAGTTGGCTTGAGGGAGAAATAAATTTGGCAGTCGTCAGCATATAGGTGATATGAAATTGCATGTTTTCTAAAATTGCACCTAAAGGCAGGATGTAGATTGAAAAAGTAGTGGCCCTAAAATGGAACCCTGGGGGACCCCACATGGGAGTGGGACTGATTCAGATGAAAAATCGTCTAGCATGACTCTGAGAGTCCTGTTGCAGAAATATGACCTGAACCAGTCGAGGGCTAAGCCAGATACACCAGCCCAGGATTCGAGTCGGGAGATCATGATGTCGTGGTCGATTGTGTCGAAAGCAGCAGATAAGTCGAAAGAACCATAACCACCTGGAGCCCTGAGTCCAATGCCAAAAGGACGTCATTTAGGACACGTAAATGCGCAGTTTCTGTGCTGTGTTGGGGCCTAAAGCCTGACTGAAAAAGATCCATTACCTGATGGTCCTGTAGGTGATGAGTTAATTGCTCATAAACTACTTTTTCTAGTATTTTTGACAAGAAAGGTAGTTTGGAGATTGGACGAAGATTGGAAAGAATGGCAGGGTCAAGATCAGGTTTTTTCACAATTGGATGTACAACTGCGTGTTTGAAAGCACAAGGAACTATAGCCGAGGATAGACTACTAGTTATGATCTTTAGGACATCATATCGAATCACAGGAAACACATCTTTCAGCAGTCTGGACGGCACCACATCGTCCGGAGAGCCCGAAGGCTTCATTGAGCCGACGATTTTTTTCCAGATGGGGGAGCGAAATGGGTTCAAAGCTGGTGAGGGAACCGTGCGCAGGAGCGGCTAAATCAACAGAGCCAGAAGAAGAAATGGAGATCTGGGATCTAATGTTCGTGACCTTATCCAGAAAAAACGTGAGGATCTGATTACAAAGAGCAGTGGAGGCAGAAGAGAAAACAGTTACGGCTGGAGAGAGGACAGCATTTAGTGTTTTGTATAAGACACGTTGATTGCCAGAGTTTTTTGAGATGATGTCAGCAAAAAAACGGTTCCTTGCACCTCTGACTGCTCTCTGGTATTGGGACCACGCGTCTCTCATGCAGTCGATGGTAACAGTGAGACCATCTTTCCTCCATTTACGTTCTAGCCGCCTACAGTTTTGCCTGATGGAGCGAGTTTGTTCGTTTAGCCATGGGTCATGCTTGACTTTGGATTGTCTCCGTTAAAATAATAAATAATCTATATCTATACTAATAAAAGGCAAAAAGGCAAAGCCCTCACTAGCTCACTCACTCACTCACTCACTCACTGACTCATCACTAATTCTCCAACTTCCCGTGTAGGTAGAAGGCTGAAATTTGGCAGGCTCATTCTTTACAGCTTACTTACAAAAGTTGGGTATTTTTCTCCATTAACTGTAATGGAGTTGAGCTGGAATGACGTGGGGGGGCGGAGTTTCGTGTGACATCATCACGCCTCCCACGTAATCACGTGAACTGACTGTCAACACAGTGCGTAGAAAACCAGGAAGACCTCCAAAAAGCACTTAAGAAAACATGCATTATATAATTGAGAAGGCAGCGAAACAATAAGAAGCGAGCGAGTGACATATACTACCATATTCATGGTAGGGCGCCAGCTCGTCACTACCACTGCACCACCATGTTCCCATGTTTAATAACATGCTTCAGTTCCTATCATCATGAAAATTATATCAAGTATACATCTCAGTATTTTAATTATTCAAAGAGCTGTAATATCATGAATGTAATGGATTCTGTGTCCTGTCGGAGGAAGAGAAAGCCCGTTTAAGAAGCATGTAGTGATTCACACACATAGAGCACATAGAAGAACACATACAAAACAAAGCATTTAACATGCTACTTTAGTTAAGATGGTATTTGAGAAACTAGTAAATTAAATGATTTAAAGATGAAGTTCATGATGTTCTACTTTAATGACAAAATAAACTATGTGATTAAAGTGGAAATTTTGAGATTAAAGTTGACATTTCGAGCATTTTTCCCACTGTGTGCCTATTTTTTTTTTCTTTTCTCTGTACCCTAATAAGCTTTCATATGAGATTCAGACAGTGGGCTTTTTCACAGTGACTTTGATATCTGACAACTTCTTTTTTATTTTGGGCACTGTGCGACTTTGTGAACTTGAGCTTTCGAGTTTTTCTGACACTTTATGTTACTCGATCAACTTCCTTTTGTTGTTTATACCACTGTTAAAACCTCCACTTGGTATTCGCTGAAATTCTTCTATTTTCCCCTTGTGCTTTTGCCATTGCCTTTTCACAGAACGCTGAGCTTAAGGGCTATTTATATTGATTTGCATATTCAAAGAGGCGTAATTCCGGGAGGAATTTGGGAGTGGTGGCAGGCGTGTGCACGTGCATTACTTTTCACACTGACCGGGATTTATGTAGTGGAAGAACATGGAAGTTGGTGAACGCACAGATTTATGCATCTTTATTTTTTGTGTGTATGCACATTTCTGCTTTTGTCCATATGCCATGTTTTAGTGTGAATTCTACACACAGCGTTATGAGTGAGACCCCAGATCTCAATCCAATACAGAACCTTTAGGATATATTGGAACAGGAGATTCTCATCATGGATGTGTAGCTGACAAATTTGCAGCAACTGTGTGATGCTATCATGTCAATAGCGACCAAAATTTCTCAAGCACCTTGTTGAATCTATGTCACAAAGAAGGTGATCCAACCCAGTACTAGCAAGGTGTACCTAATAAAGTGTTCAATGTGTGTGTGTGTGTTATATATCATTTAGTTTTATTTTTAATTGCTGCTTAACATGTTTTGCTCAAAGTATAAATTTCTGAAGATTTAAAAATAAATTGAACTGAATATTTAAATGTTAGTAGGGATTTACATACATATACTGTAAGTGAAACATAATAGTTTCTGTTAAAAACGACATACTGTATAGCCAGAACTCATGCAATTTTGTACTGA
The DNA here is from genome assembly GCF_016835505.1 of Polypterus senegalus. Classification (NCBI taxonomy): domain Eukaryota; kingdom Metazoa; phylum Chordata; class Cladistia; order Polypteriformes; family Polypteridae; genus Polypterus; species Polypterus senegalus. The sequence goes on along the minus strand of NC_053161.1, from coordinate 22,193,114 downwards.
AGTACTTTTAATCCAAAATTAGATAATAGTTTCCTCTACAAATGATTTACCTTGCTACCTTATATAAATCAGTGTGTGGTTCTTTAACAAGCCCTTGAATTTTTAAATAAATAACTCCTTGCACTAATCATGAAAAAAATCAAAGATTAGCTTGCTAATCTTTATAAAGAAACCTAATGTTTCAAAGCTTTAAGCGGTTAAACGTGGAAGGTAGCTCTTTCAAAATAATATTTTATAGGTTATCTGGAAAGTTACTCATTTTGTTCATTCCAGTGTTTTTATTGCATTCTACACTCAATGAGCGATACATCAAAGTACAGAATTAAGAGAGTCAAGTCTTTGCAGACAAAATTTAATAAGGCTGTAAACAGGGGCAGTAAGTAATAGCATAAGTTTTAAAAGGATCTTTGTTCGCAGCATATTCTGTTACATTCGTATTTTCAGAAATATGTGGTTATCAAAAGTCCACCTGCAACATTATTTGGATAGAACAAAAGAGAAATAACACTTTTGAATTTAGTTGCCAAAATCGTTTAAGTAAATCGACTAAATACACGCCAGGACTAATACTTGTACACCCTGTGTGAAATACAGTACATTACCTTTAAAAACTAATATACTGGCATAATTAGAATTATACTTTATTGAATAATTGAAGTAGAAAGCACAATGGCAAACTCAAAATGTCTTTTTATATTAAAGACCTCCTTTAATTTGCTTGGGTTTACTTAAGGACTTTTCAAAGATATGACTTTAGGGAGATTGGCAGCTCCAAATTTACCTGAAGTGTAATAGTTTGGCTCTCTCTCAAAGGCCGTTTTCTGGATTGTTTATTTTGAGCCCTCTTTGTCAGGCACATACAGAAATGTGTTCTAAAAATGGATGGACAGATGAAACTATGTATTTATTTATTTTTTAATTACAAGGTATTGTTATACATGTTATGTTAATGCTGTAGAAAGAACACGTGTGCTGGCTAGCTACTAATGTAGTTTTAAAAAAGAATCTTTATACGGTTACTTTGCTTCCACTTGAGTTAATCTACAGATAAAAACAATTTCAGCAGCATGACATACTGTATACTGTATCACAGGACACTGTAAAAATCATCAAGCAGTGAACAAATACTGTATGTCAACACCAGTAGCCTTATATGTATATAAACGGTTTGCACACACAAAAATGTTGTGTATGCCTGTTTCCACGCTCACATTGTGATGTATAAAAACTAAACTTGCTGTAAAGCTACTCACATTTTCACAGCAGCCTCAGACCATGTATATGCACATTTTGATTGGATTTGTAATTGGGTGGCTCCCAGCATCAAAGCTGTGCTGCTGATTCTGTGTGGTTTCCCTTTCTTTTCAACAGGGAGATTCACTCGAAAGAGGCCCCAGATATTCTGTTGTAACTCCCATTAGGATGAAGCAATCAGAACCAAAAAAAAAAATACGCTAAATACCTTGATGTATGTGTAATAGATTGCATTACATGAGATACTGGAAGTGGTTTCCATTTTCTGCCAGACACATTGTGGGGTTTCAGAATAGCAGCAATTTCACGTTGGATGTTTTCCTTCAAATCTTTCACAGTGTGAGGCTTGTTCCGATAGACTTTTTCTTTAAGCATACCCCAAAAGAAGAAGTCTAGTGGTGTCAGATCTGTCAACTGTGGGGCCTCTTTGAAATTACCCTGTTGCCAAAGAAGGACTCAATTTCTGCCATGCTTCTTGCTCATGTTTGTCACGTTGCTCCATCTTGCCGGAAGTAAACTTCCATTAACTCACGATCATCCAGTTGATTTTGACATTGCTTAAACAAATTGGTGACCCAATAGGTTCACACCATGAAGATGGGCTTCTCAATACTGTACACCACCATCCTGATGAGAAGTCGAGTGACTGAGTAAATGGGTATGGGTGGTATGCACTCAGTAGGTGCAAATGGAGGTTAAACATCGCAATGGCTGTCCGGCGCCTACCTCATTGCTCCAAAGCAGGGGTATCCTGGCTTGTTTAAAGCTCCATATACCGAGGAGCACATTGCACATTGTTTCGTTTAGAATGTTTCATCCTAGCGAGAGTTATTACAGAATATTTGAGGTCTCTTTCGAGTGAATCTCCCTGTAGATTTGAATCCATGATGTGGGTTTTATCAAATATACAGAAATTAATTGCATATCATTTACACATTTATAACACTTGATTGAATCAATCTGTAACAATGTAATGGTGGACAGAATGGACAAACTTTTCCAACTACCATGGCTGCTGTAGCGTTGTTAGAAGACATCGCAAATGGAAGAATTAGAAGTGATTTATTTAGAGACCATACTGATTTCTTCCAAGTCAACTTCGACTTCCAGGAGTTATCCTCTTGGAACTGTGTTTTTGAGAAATTGTGACACAACTGCTTCCTTGCAAGGTCTGTCCAACCTCTGGTTTTCAGTTACAGGAGCTTTTCAATGTGAACTGGCAGACCAATCAGGTATTTCTCAGTCATCACTGAGTTACGCCATGCCAACCTGTATGGAATGGTATTTTCTGCTTGTCATCCAGATATATAAGATTTCTTTATACTGTGGTTGAATGGGCAAATATCAAAGCATAATTTTCAGCAACATCCAGTTTTTCAAATGTATTTGAAGTGGTCGACTACACACAGATTGCTGTAAAGGCGCTTTCAGAGAATGAATTTACTTATGTAAATAGAAATCATTTACATTCTTTGAATTTGAAAACTATCTGTGTAACTTGCTGCCCAAATGGTGTGAGCCCTGGAATTCCGCTACCTCCTCCTGTTGACACTCAGATGGTAGGCTGCAACTCACCTTGTTGTGTCGACTTTGATATCTGACCACTTCTTTTTTATTGTGGGTACCGTGCAATTTCCTGAACTTGAGCTTTTGGGTGCCTTCACCATGCTCTACCACTTCATCAAGTTCCTTTTGTTGCTTATACCACTGCTTAAGCCACCAACTAATATGTTTTTCCTTGCCTCCACTTAACTGAGCAGGACCTCCATTTCGCATTTGCTGAAATTATTTTTTACACGTGCATTTGCCATAGTCTTTTAACAAAACATGGAATGGAGGGAGCTATTTATATTGATTTGCATATTCAAATATGCAAAATTCTGGGAGGAGTCAAGGTAGGGCTGAAGGCTTGTACATGTGCATTATAATTCACGTTGAATGGGATTTATAAAGGGGAAGTGCATAGAACTTTGCTTACATAAAGTTTTAGGCAGTATGAATTATTTTTGTGCCTACGCCATGTTTTAGTGTGAATTCAATGCAAGGCATTATACATGATTGTGCTGAAAAAAAAAAAGATCAAGAGTTGCCCGATTACTGATAACTGATTGGGAATTAAGATCATCATAGAGGATACCAAGAGGCTAAGCGGAACCTCATAGGATAACAAAATAAAAAATCAGGAAAATCAATCTCCTGAAAAGGCCAATTAAGAGCATGGATCTGTACTCTAAGAGTGTCATGCACATTGAATCCTAGAAGTTTTACTGAGGGTGGCATGGTGGCGCAGTGGTAGCGCTGCTGCCTCACAGTTAGGAGACTTGGGTTCGCTTCCTGGGTCCTCCCTGCGTGGAGTTTGCATGTTCTCCCCGTGTCTGCGTGGGTTTCCTCCGGGTGCTCCGGTTTCCTCCCACAGTCCAAAGACATGCAGGTTAGGTGGATTGGCGATTCTAAATTGGCCCGTTTGTGTGTGTCCTGTGGTGGGTTGGCACCCTGCCTGGGATTGGTTCCTGCCTTGTTCACTGGGATTGGCTCCAGCAGACCCCCGTGACCCTGTGTTCAGATACAGCGGGTTGGAAAATGGATGGATGGATGGAAATTTTACTGAACCTGAACTCTTCTAGAAGAAAGAGTGAGATAAAATTGTAAAATCTGATACAGCCTTACATAAACAGACTTATTGATGTTACCCTAGCTAAAGGAAAGGTACTTCCACACTTGCTATTTAAATTAGATGAAAAATCTGTGCAGTCAAGGTGAACATTTTTTATTTTTAATTACTCAGTCTACAAATGACCAGTTTATTTTTCACTTAAATATATTGTTGATTAGAAGATAAAATATGTCTGACATAATTTGTTCTTGATCTCATTCTTTAGAGGTCAACAAAAGGGTTTTTGTCTTATCTGTTTAAATTTTCTCTGAATGGTCTGATTTTCATGTCACATTTCAAAAGCATTAATTGTCAGCTATGAACTGATCGTATGCAAGTAACTGTGTCAGTGCATGAATGAGCAAGTGTGCTGTGTAATGAACTGATGCCTCATCTAGCTTTAGATCCTCTCATGCACTCAACAGTTCCAGCATAGGCTCAGGCTTCAAAAATCAGAAAATATATACTAGGCAGGTTCTCCGCATGAGTAAGTGAGTGTGTTCTTTTTTTCATACTACCTCTGAATTCTTGAATTTTGGTGAAATGTAATGTTTTGCTGTTTTTTGTAGTTGCTCATTATTATTGCAGGCATATCTGCCATTGATTCCCCAATGGTTGCTGTTGCCCATTAAGTGCTTTACATGGATATACTGATGTGGAATAAAAGTATAACAGCAGTTTTGACAAGAGTAGGCCATTCTGCCCAACATAGCTCATCTATCCGTATTCCCTTAAAGTAGCTTTTGCAAAATGTCATCCAGTTGAATTTTAAGGTCTCCAAAGTACAAATATCCACAATATTTCATAGTAATTTATTCCACATACAGTATTTAAGGTTCTTTTTGTGCATAAAAGTAATATTACAGTTGGATAATAAACTGAGATAAATAGTTATAAATAAATAAATAAATAGATAAATAAGCTAATAAATCTGAGCTAGTTACTCATCAGTTCAGAGCACTTTCAAATTTATGACTTATAGAATAATAAAAGAAAATATTTGCTATCTCTTGCTCTATGTGTACCTTCAGCGTATTTCCTCTGTACTTACTTATGTATGGATTTCTCTTCACTAGTGTTCCCTCTCTTGAACGAATTCCAGTAAAGTCTGCATCTCATACTCTTTCATTATTTGCAAGGCAGCTTTCTTGCCTCCTGTCTGGTTTTATACTTGCCAAAGTGCTCTTTGAAGGTCACTCTTTCAGCGTGGCTGATATGCCTTTACTACTCTGTGTACGTCTTACCCTTGCACTTTTTCATTGCGTCACCAAAGGCAAACTGACCAACCAGATTGCTCTGAGGGATTGGACACAAGTACCTTAGTGTTTTATTATACACTAGATATTTTTGTTGACAACAAATTGAAATATTTCTATAAATTATGATATACGTCTGCAGTGGGCTGAGCGGATGATATACTTAAATATGTATGTGTTCTGCCTGACCAAATAACAAAATGTAATTTATGACTTTTACATGGTATGCTTAATACGAAAGGTACCAACAAACTTTTTAGGGTTTTTTCTTAATTGGGGAGAAGAAGAAATGTCAAAAGCAGCTTTATAAATCTTACCTATTATGGTCAAGCCAGGGTTCAATCACCTAGCTTATGATTAAAGTGTTTTATTTTTTTGCCTTCTTTGTTCACTTTGCATTAATATTTTTTTTCCATCATTAATTATTATACAGTATATGGTAGTTTTGTTCAATTATTATGTGTTACACATTTTTTTGTTAATTTGGTTTTATTTAGCTATCGTTTTCTATTTGCTTAGATGTGTTCACTGATGTTCCATACATTTTGTGGCTGGTTCCCCTAGGGGAAGCATGTCCTTCACAGTTCAGTAAATGTGCTTGGTGGTTTGTTTCTTTGTATTCACTGGGTTTTGTGAGTTCTGCTGCTATTGTAAGGATTCTGATTTCTGTTTTATATACTGGGACTTGTTGGCTGAGGAAAGCTTTTTAGATAATTCCTGTTCATCTCATTTGTGCCTTTTCTGCACATGTTCTATTTCATTTTTAATAAATCTTCAGCTTTATAAGATTTCTTGTAGACTTCTTCCACCCCACCAGCCAGAGTTTTTATGGTTCTTCCCCTGGAGAGATATACTTTAAGTTTTTGACACTATGTGCTATTCCTTTTGAGTTTAAAAACCTGACCACCATTTTGAGGCTTAGTGAGACTTTTAGCCTCCCATTTTCCTGGGGCCCAGGCTTGCCTTAGGGTTTTGAGATGGGCTAATTTTCAAGACTTTAGCCTTTTCTATTTTGGGGAGCTAGAAAAAACATAACATTACCTGTCTCACTTTTTCTATTGTACCCTGTATATTCAACCATACGGTCCTCTAATGGCAAGCTACCTGCTGACTGGGTCTGTATTTTATTTTCAATCCTTTATTTTTACCCAGCTTACTACCAATAGAGAGCTTTGAAAATCATATCCCTTAAGGGACCACAGCTAGATAAACAATGAACAGAGACATTGACTTAATCTTTCATTTATATATATATTACTGTATTTTAATCAAAACCAGTAACAGCAAATATAAAGTGATATAAGCAATTATACAAAATGGGTGGTTGCATGGAATCTTTATTCAGTTCCAGATCCGATGACAATTCTTAGATGGCTTCTTTTCTTCAGGTGAAAAATGTAATTAAAAAATGAAAAGAAAAATATTCTTGCTGGAAAGAAAGAGCTCTTTTCAATGTGTCCATCAGCTATCATAGAGCTCCATTTAAGTTTCTGTTTCAGCTAGAGAAAAGCTTCTTGCAAGTGTCCATTTTTTACCAAACAGCAACAGAGTTCAGTTCTTTCCAAAAGTAACAAAGAAACAGCAACTGAACTATAAGAGAGCTCAGTTTTTGGCACAAGCAGAAACTGAGATAAACATGTTATTTAAAAAAGTCTAATAGAATGCAGCTGCTTTCTCTTCTCTTCTTGCACAGAGAAACCCCTTGGTGCTGTCATGCAGAAAATATTTCTTAATCATTATCACAAGCTCAAGGTTATTTTCCAAAGGATTCAAAAGCTAAAACTTCTAACTAAGCTAAATACTTTAAATCCTACACTGCTTTCAACTTTCCCAGAATACTCTGCATTTCTGCTCAGCCTGAGAAGACTTTCTGGCTTTAGGCCGGTTACTGGAGATATGCCAGCTGAAAAGGTTAAAGTATCTCCAATACATTGACCACTACAAAAATCCAAAGGAAGCCAGCGGAAGCATTTATTTTTGATTCAAAAGGTTTTTTGTTTTTTTTCTAAGTCAACCTAGAAGATGTCTTGTATGGCACTAATGTACGTTTTAATGATGAAATCTTAAAATGTTGAGTATCTTGAGGAAAGAAAAGATGAAAATTAAAGTGAACAGTGAAGAGTTAATATAAACATGTTATTGATAGTATCACTAGGATTCTGTATATGAAGGCTCTTTGTATGCCTCTGGCATCAGCAGGGAGGAGCTGATGCCCTATATATTGATGTTTTCATTCACTATTTATTTATTAATTTCACCCCACTCTTCACAAGAATGCATTTATCACTGTCAAACCACAAAGGGGAAAACAACCCCTTCCCCCCATTTTTGCAACTACATACTGTATATCTATATCTATATATATATATTTATTATCTACAGATTATTAAGGAGAGTGTTTGAGAGAGAGAGATCAGGACTACATGTGTTTTAGAAGGTAGCTGCTGATTGCCTGATATAATACGGCAACATGCTTTTCTCCCCATGTGGGGGACACTCTCCCGTCAGAGCTGTTCATCATCAGATACAGCGGCAACATTTGATGCTGGAGGTACCTACCTTCCGCCAGAATTGCATTTTTTAAATTTTTTTTATTGATTTTTAAAGTTTGTCCTGTTTCACTACTACATGGGCGGAGGTGCTGGGGACAGCTAGTATATATATATATATATATATATATATATATATATATATATATATATATATATATATATATATATATATATATATATATATATATATATATATATATGTCATTGAATTTGAAACCTCAAGAGACTCCCCTACTTTCCATCATAGTGCATTTATTTAACCATTGCCAAACCACAAATGTGCAAACTCGACTCCCAACTAGGAATGTAGCTCTTCTATAACCGTATATGTATATTAATGCATTAGAAATTCAAAGAGGCTAAGAAATTGAAGAATTTCAAACACATTACAAGGAGGAACAAAACAAAGAGTACTAACAGTAATTTGTAATATGTTTTGAGATTAAATGAGAATGCAAGAGTTCAGAGAACGATGCCCCTAGACACCCTTAAAGGGTGCCAAGTCCTTGATACCATCAAATCCAACAAATACCCTGGTCTATGATGAGGTTCAGTAGACTGTGAAGATTTTAGCAACACTTACAGAAGAAGTTAGCAATATCTAAATGCAGGTGTCTAAAAGATTTTTGATATATGCACCATCCTGTCTTCACATACTTTCATCCTCACCAACAAGAAAGTGAAAATGCAGCTGCAATTGACCTGATTCAAGATGGCATGTATACAAAATGGAATATATGAAAGTGCCATTGGTGCTTTATAAGTTATGCATGACTAAATGAAAACTTGAAGTTGGTGATGATAAAGCACCAGAACAATAAGTTTATATTTTGGTTTAACTAAAACTAAACAAAGTCCCCTATACTGTAGTATTCTGTAAAATTCCCCAGCAAAAGAGTGTGTGGCCAGTTGCTCTAAGTCTTTCCAAGAATCTTGGCCAACCACAAGGTTTATTTCCTCTGAGATCTATATCATCTGAACTTGTTTTTCTCTCTTCAGTTGCCAGAATGTCTTAGCCAAGCTTATCTCAACAATTTTGCACTACATTTCCACTCATTATTAATAAATAAGGTGTGTTTACTTTTGCAAACACATCTCAGTTTTTTAAGATAGCTGCTGACAAATAATTACATTTTTGTTGGGCGATGTCACTTCTAAATAAAAATACAGGTTAGATAAATATGTGCAACTATCCAGTGGTATTCCTGAAAAATCTGAAAATGTGTAAGGGGGTCTGAGAATTTTTTCAAGCATTAATTGTTAAAATGTATTACCCAGTGTGTTTTGCTTTACTTTGAATTTCTTATTTTTGCAATTACGTACAGCTCTCTGATCCTGCACTATATAAAAAAAGCCAAATTTAAATTGATTTTGGCTTAAATACTTTGCATAAATATTACAGAAATATGTTGTTAAATTGGCAATTAAAAATGAGTGAATACTGTAACAAAGGCACAATGGAAAGTGGAAGGTCAACATCTTGGTCAAGTTTAAATGAAAATAGTATTTTGAGGTCAGGGAATGTGACCCAATAGGTCTGAATTGATAGGACAGAGAAAGCCAAATAGCATTTAAGTGTTTTTATGTTATTGGATTATTATAAGTATTGCAATTGGTATTAATGGTATGATATTTGATTAAACAGATTAATAAAAAAATGTGAACAAACTCACAAATATAATTTTATAAATACTGTACTAGCCACTGTATCTACCCACAGGTGGTAGAATAATTTAAATTTATTTGGTATCTCTTGTTGTACGCATACCTTCAGCGTATTTGTGAATACCTCCTAACCAGAGCTCTCTTTCTTGAGCCTGTTTTCATAAAGCCTGCTTCTCAGTCACTGTCATTATTTTCAAGGCACATATCTTGGTTTTATACTTTCTATCTTTGAAGGCAACTTTCTTTGCGTGATACGCTGGTTTGATATGCTTTTACTCCTCCTCGTGCATTTCACACTTGCCAAACTTACGAATCAGATTACTCAGATCGATTGCACAGAGAGACCATAATGTTTTATTAGATAGCAGACTAACTGTCTCCCCACGGCTCCGCACATGTATTAGTGAAACAGGACAAACTTTAAAAATTAAGTAAAAAAAATGTAATTCTGGCTAAGTGGAAAGTAGGTCCCCTCCAACATCAAAAGTTGGCACTGTATTTGATTGTGTTCAGATCTGACGGTAGAGCATCCCCCGTGTGGGGAGAAAAGCACGTGGCTGTGATATCTCTGGTAATCAGCAGGTACCCTCTAAAACACACATAGCTCTGATGTCTCTCTCAAAAACTTCAAATGTTACTCCTTAACAATCTGTAGATGATAAACAGGTATAGCTAGCTAAGTGGAGGCAAGGTATGCTCCAACAGGCTGGCGTGTAATTGAGGAGGGCCCCCCCCCCTTCCCCTTGGCGCACAGCCTCTCTTTCAGATTCACGCAAATAAATCAGTACCATAAGCAAACTATGATACTTAGAGCGATGAGGGATTATATATATATACTGTATATACTATATATATATACTGTGCCCTGCGGTGGGCTGACACCCTTCCCAGAGTTTGTTTCCTGCTTTGTGCCCTGTGCTGGCTGGGACTGGCTCCAGCAGACCCCCTGTGACCATGTAGTTAGGATATAGCGGGTTGGATAATGGATGGATATATATATATATACAGTATATATATATATATATATATATATATATATATATATATATATATATATATATATATATATATATATATAGTTTAAAGGTGCTATATGGGCGCCAACCTAACACAGACTGACAGGCACACGTAAAATAAATAAACTTTTTATTTTTCTTCACCTGTGGGGCATGTCTTCCCCGTGACTGCCACAGGCACAACACAGTCCCAAGTACAGCAAACAAAACACCAACACTCCTCCGTCAAGCTTCGTCGTCCTCCTCCCTTTTATAGTCCACCTGCTATAGATTGCAGAGTTCCGGCTGCAGTTCCAGGTATGGCGAATGTAGAGCCCATACGGGCTCAGGAGTCCCAGCTGCAGCACCCCCTGGCAGTACCTGTGGGTACCAACAGGGCTGCACCCAACTCCAATTCTCATGGAGCCCTGTGGGAAACCAAGGCACCGCTCCAACCCAGGGGGGAGGCCATCTAGTGTCCAGGGGGAGGTACTGCACAGTCCATGGCTGCTCCCCCTGAACAAATAGCGAAGGGGCGCCTCAATATATATGTGTTAATGCATGCATGAACAAAATTAGAAATGTGCATTGCTGCTTATGAAGGACCCTTATTTGGTTGCAGTCCTTCGTGACATGTAAGCTACTGCCTCGCCAACTAGAAAAATGTTCTGGAAATGTGAGTCTGATACAAAAACTATACAGTTATGCAAAATGTCAAATGATCGTAAAATTATTTTTCTATATATTTCATCATATGCTAAACAATCCAGAGTATCCAAGTACGTGCATTCATTCATGAGCTGAAGGCTTACTGTGTTAATGTTGCAAATTTAGAGTGAGAAATCTATTTGCTTCTGTTTAGTGGAGTTTTCATATTATGATATTTACCTCAGTATTATTATATATATTTAGTCTCTATATGATTTATTATAATTTGACTCATGTATTTTTCTTCTGCCCATCCATCGTTTTGTTTACAAACTCCATTTTTCTTCTTTAAGATGGAAGGAAATCAAAGCTTATCAAGACAAATATTAAAATGTTCAAGTGATTGACTGTATTATTGACAAAGAAAAACATTCAAACCATTGATTGATTTGCACAAAAATAATAAATGTTTACTTGACATGTAATAGTTGCAGAATAATATGAAGAATTTAGGGGCGAGAAGGAAAAAAAAATACTGTAAGAAAGAAAACACAAAGAAACTCTTATCCAGGCTGGACTGTTCTCCATTAAAATGTGCTATAGTCGATATCTGTAGACAGTTTAGTCATTAATCATGATGTGTTTGTGAGAGTTCCCTAATTTTACATTAGTCCTGTCAAAAAGGTATTTCTGTTAATTTATTAGATGGCCGAGACAACAGTTTGCATTTATTTTCAATGTTGAACAATCCTAAATTGCTACCAGATCTTTCTGGCATTAAACCTGTAGGGAATTTGTCAATGATCAGTACTTTGGTAATTTCTGAATATATTTGAGTAGAACTGCTTGGGCACATTGATTAGAAAAACATGGGATTAAATGCTTGCAGTTCCCTAAACGACTCTCATGATATCGTTTTTTTTGGGATGATGCGTGTGGTGAGTTCTGCCAGTAGTAGCAGGAGCAGTAGTGGTTTAAAGTATTATCTTGTGAAGGTATGGAAGGAACAAACCACATGCTGTGGCTCAGCGTAAAGAGGTTTCATTTATTTGACAGCCTGGACGTCCGAGGTTCGATCCCCACGAGGGGTGCAGTGGAGTGTGTACACCTAATGAGCCCAAATAAGGGCAAAACACGTGTCATGTACTCTTTGCATTATATGACAGTAAACTATGTAACATTATATACATACATATATATATACATACATATATATATATATATATATATATATATATATATATATATATATATATATATATATATATATATATATATATCACGTGAATCACGTATCATAAAGTAGTTTTTATTCCTGAGCTTTCAACCCCTACCATCAGAGGATAATGCTTAGACTTAAAAGAATCAAAGGCAATATATAGCAATAACTTACGGGGGATGGGGGTGGGGAAGGGTGGCTAGGTCGATGTGTGTTATTGGGTGTAAAGTCTTGTTTATTATGAATAAGTTCTTCTTAAGTTTGCATATGTTGGATTTATGTCCAAGTCTCTGTTGATGGCGTTCTCATTTGATAGCCAGGATTTAGCCAGCCCTCTCTAACACTTTTAGTATTTGCTTTAAATTTTACTTGTACATCATCCCAATTAAATGTATGTCCTGTTGATTTAGTATGCGTATACTGGCATTACAGCGCTTAAAAGATGTATCCGTCGCCGAGGATGGAATTATGGTCTCTTTTGACGTTGTGTCGCTATACACCATGATACGATTCATCTGGCCACAGAAACACTATTAATAAAACTGGAAAGTGACCCCACTATAAGAACTAAACTGTCGATTAAAAAAATAATGCACCCAATATCACTGTGCCAAAAAAACTCAGTTTCTTTTCAACGGCAAATACTACTGTACACTCAGAAAGGCGGCATGCCAATGGGATCGCTATTATCAGGACTTCTACCAGAATTGGTAATGCAGCGATTTGAAAACGTGGCTCTCTTGGTGCACACCCAAAATTTGGATAGGCTATGTAGATGACACATTCGTCATGATAAAAAATGATCAGCTGAATGAATTCTACAACCACATCAACTCAATATTCCCTGCAATCCAGTTCACAATGGAGAAAGAAATTAACCAACACATCAGCTTCCTGGACATCTACATCGAAAGAAATAATGACACCACCCTCACCACCAGTCTTTACCGTAAAGAATGCTACTCAGACAAGATATTACACTTCGCCAGCAACCACCCGGTATTTCATAAATGGAGCTGTGTTAAAACTCTATTCAGAAGAGTCCACACCCATTGTAGTATGAAGGAAACAAAAATGAAAGAGAGACATTATCTCTTCAACCTTTTCCCTTAAAACGAATACTCAAAAACATTCATTAATCAAAGCCTACACAGAAGACGCCAAAAAACTCAGTAAACAATTGACTTGAATCAGAACCCCCACCCGACACTCACTCCCTTATCACCACAATATGTCTGAAGGTGCTGCACGCATCTTGGCCAAGTCAGGTGTCAGAATAGCACACAAACTCATGAACAATCTGCGCTTGGTCCTCTTTAATGCTAAAAACAAGAAATCGACAGCAGAAACACGAAACTCAGTGTACAGCATTCCATGCAGTTCTTGCCCAGCGGTATACATTGGATAAACTTCAAAAAGAATCGCAACACGTATACAAGAACACCGCAACGGCGTCAGAAGAAAGGACTCACTATCATAGATCTATATGCATACTAAATCAACAGGACATATATTTAATTGGGACGATGTACAAGTAAAATTTAAAGCCAATAATAAAAGTGCCAGAGAGCTGGCTGAATCCTGGATATCAAATGAGAATGCCATCAAGAAACACTTGGACATAAATCCAGCATATGCAAACTTAAGAAGAACTTATTCATAATAAACAAGACTTTACACCCAAAAACCCACCCTCCCCCCACTTAAGTTATTGCTATATATTGCCTTTGATTCTTGTAAGTCTAAGCATTATCCTCGGATGAAGACCCCTGGTAGGGGTTGAAAGCTCAGGAATAAAACTACTTTATGATATGCGATTCATTTTCTCCCTTTGTGGATCTCCAGCTGCAAATATGCAAATCGTATCACAGACCTTCTCTTCCAAATAAATATATAAAATCCAACATCTATCTGTCTGTTTGCTTTTCATGAGAGAACTACTTAACAGATTTAGATCCGTTTTTTTCTATAATTTGCTTGAACATTCCGGTTGACTTTGACTTCTTTCATTGCGCGAAGTATCACAGTTCGCTTGCAGTTTCAAATTATTTGCGTGAATCTGAGAAACACGCAGCAGGCTGAGAGAAGGGGGATGGGTCCCTCCTCACTCACGTGCCATACCTCACCTCCGCTTAGCTAGCGGATGAAAGAACTACTTAACAGATTTAGATTGGGTTTTTTCTATAATTTGCTTGAACATTCCGGTTGATTTTGCAACTTCTCTCATCATGCTAAAAATCATAGTTCGCTTGCAGGAGCGATATATTCACACTAATCCAAGACAGAAGCTGCAGGCCAAGGGGAGGGGAAAACCAGGCAGGGCCCTCCTCACTGTCCCGTTTCACTACTATGTAGGCGGAGCCACGGGGGAAGGCCAGTTTATAATTTATATAGGATATATAATTAATGTAGATCTTTATTTTGTGAAATGTCTTTTTGTATTGATTTGCATGCGTATATAAAGCTTTGTAAAATTCCTAAAAATAAACATTATAGTCAACAACATTATCTGTGCTGAGTATCTTAACTCAAAAAATAAATAACACATCTGTCGCTCTTGCTTCTGTAATATGCAAAAACCTGACCCTTCAGTGGGCACAAATTCTTATCACTACAACCAAGTTCAGCTTCTAAAGCTCAGCTGGTTTAATTTTCATAAGGACTTCCCCTTGCCCCTACAGCCAACAGGACTGTTCGAGGATCCATACATGACTGCAAAGGAGATTGAAACAATCAGACTGATTTCTGCCCCCTCCAGAAGTATCAAGGAAACAAGACAGTTTCTAGGTCTGCACCAGAATAAATTAAAGGACTCTAAATGTAGTTACATGTAATTATACAATTTCAAACTGTATTTTTTCCAAGCCCCAACAAGTTATATATAAAGCGATGAAGGCAGGGGATAATAAAGAAAGTTCTTTAATCACACAGCTCACAGGAAAGGTTTGATATTTCCTAATCATGAACCTCATTTTTTTTAAACTAAAAACACTGAGGCAGATGTTACGCCATTATAGATTTTTTCCTTTTCCAAATGTAACACCTTTCCTTCACATGAGCAAGAACTGTTTTAAAGTATACATTTTGTGAAAAATATTAAAATTTGGATGATACACGTATCCTATTTATTTTTCAAAGGGGCGGAAAGACTTTTGTGATTTTTGAAGTAAAATGTAAATAACATATTGTACATTCTTTTTCAGCAATTTTTTTACTTAAATATATAAAATAAAAAGTATAACTTTTGGCATATTTACAGTTTATACAAAATCTGCAAAGGAATACAAACTATTTTAACTGTTGTACTCTGACATATTAAAGGTAGATGTTGAACACAAATATTTGCAATCTAACAATAATTCTGAAGATGTTTTTTATTAAAATTGTAAATTTTGTACACTAGTGCTGATGACATTTATTCAATATGACTTAAAATATCTTGAAACAGCTAACTAAACATATGCAAAATATTTTAATGAACTTCCTCTTCTTTGTCAATCCCAAAGTGTTTTTTTTTACTTTTGTTAAAGTTGTTGCATTTACCGTACAAATATGTAAAGTTTCATTCAGTAAATTTATAGCAGCATATGTGTACATATTTATGTGCAAAAGATGCCCAAATTTGTTGGAAAAAAAAAAGCCTAGTGATAAACTGTAAAACATTTTCATGAAACATAGCAATTAAGACATTCCACATTACAAAAATAAGTAAAATACCTATTTACATAATTAATTTACAAAACATATACTTAATTAAAAAAAGTATAACATTAACAATATGTTAAACCTATTTATTATACTGTATTTCATTTGCAAAGTAAACAGCACATGCTGTTATTGTTCTTTCAGTCCTCGACTTGCTCTACATTCCCATTGAACGATTGTGCATTATCAGTTCAAATCTTGAACACAGTTCAAAACTGAGGTAGGCATTTTTTCTTTAGATCCACCATGCTGGAATATTGTGCTTGTGTGGCTATGTGCTGCTTCTGTAAGACTGAAAGCTAGGAGTCCTGATATTGTCAAAAGGCTGCTCATAAATGTCTGCACTCCGAACAACACAGTTCAATATTTTATCATCTTCTGGCTCTGAGCCACTGTCCATTGTAGAATAAGGATTTTCATGTAAAGTAACGGGGTTGTAAGGAGTTGTTTGACTACAATTCAGAGAAAACTCTTGTTGTGGCCTCCATATTGACTTTCCAAACGTTCCTAGAGAGAAAACAATCACAATTACTAGATTTTACTTTGCAGAAAAAATGCACAACATTAAAAACCTTACACAGAATGGGCAGAACTCTAGCTACTTTTGAGAAAAACTAAATTTTTCTTTTGTATGAACTAAACTTTGAATACCATGCTACAAAGAAGACCATTTTAATGTAAATAGGTGCTGGATGATAGAGCACACGTCTAGTATAATTGTTTACCAAATATCTGTTAATGTACCTTTCATCAAAAACTTGAAGGATAACACTTAAAAGAAGACGGGTAATGTCTGCAGGACACAGTGCAAGCAGCACATCAGCAGAACACTACTAGCATATAAAGTGAGATCACTTGAAGGATGAGTTCCAAGCAGCAGATAAACATTTACTGTAGTTTAAGAAAAGTTCAGTAAAACCTTTACCACCACTCTCAGCATTTTTCAGGGAATTTATGATGATGAAAGCAAAGCGAAATGGACACAACTATGAGGGCTGTACAAATGATCACAAACAGATCCAAATAAAAATAAAATAAGCATACAACAAATAGATACACATACATCATATGAAGAATCTGATTTTCATTTAGAGCTTGACAGAATTATTTGGGATGTGCTGAAGAAATGATTTATAATTCTAAACTTGAGTGTGTGTGGCACTGTTTCATGTTTTATTGACAAACCTTCAGTAACAGAGTATGAGGAAAACATGACATATCTCTGCATAAGTCTAGTTTTTCTATGTCAGTCACAATAGTGTAGACCAATAACAGGATACCTTTATAATATATTTCATGTTAGTGGACAACTTAAACCTCTTTGCTCTCTTAAACCTCTATAAATAGGGCAGCCTACTACTAGTATGAGCTGCTGTTTCTAAATCGCTATGTAGTAATTAAGAAGTCCTGTATAGATGAAATGATTTGATATTTTATTCCCAAATTTAAAACCGGGATGTCAAACTCACATCCTGGAGGGCTGTGGTGGCTGGGGGTTTTCTTTTTAGACGCTTACTTAAGTAGTAGCCAAAAACTGCTACTAATAGAAAAAGCCCTTAATTTTACTTTTTTCCTTACAATAATGAAATGCAAAGACACTCAACAGATGACCTGCTAACTTGAACTTCTTTGCACCTATGTATTCACCATACAATATACAGTATATCTTTGTTAAATGTATGTGTTGATCATCGGTTTCCTACTTTTGAAATGTTCTTTCACACAACCACCAACTGATAACTTCTCCCCTATAGCACCCCAAAAACTGTTCAAATGAACCTATTTCAAAAGTAATCTTTCTCTGTGCTGCATTTTGTAACCTCTGGGACATACACCAAGACCATGCTCACCAGTCATTTATTAGTAACCTAAAACTAGCAGATACAATTTCACTGGCACAGCTTAACTGACGAGAAAAAAAAAAAAAAAAGTACTTTATGCTCTTCCCATTGATGTCTTTTCCTTTAAGTCAGATTTCTTGCACATTTCTTTTCATATACCCAGCATGCCAAGCCTTAATACTTGTATGTTCCATTACACATCTTCATCTATAAACTATAAATCCTCCAAGCCACCTGAAAGGCCTTTTCACAATTCATTAATTCTGCCATACTTAATATTAGATCGGGTTTGCCTCAAGTGTAAAGTGACCAGATTTCAGAACATTTAATTGCAATACTGAGGTAAAAAAAACACTCTGTGCACTTTAACTGCATATTTGACACTTCTTCTTCTTTCGGCTGCTCCTGTTAGGGGTTGCCACAGTGGATCATCTTCCTCCATTTCTTTCTGTCCTTTGCATCTTTCTCTGTTACAGCCATCACCTGCATGTCCTCTCTCACCACATCCATAAACCTTCACTTAGGCCTTCCTCTTTTCCTCTTCCCTGACAGCTCTATCCTTAGCATCCTTCTCCAAATATACCCACCATCTCTCCTCTGCACATGTCCAAACCAACGCAATCTCGCCTCTCTGACTTTGTCTCCCAACCGTCCAACTTGAGCTGACCCTCTAATGTACTCATTTCTAATCCTATCCATCCTTGTCACACCCAATGCAAATCTTAGCATCTTTAACTCTGCCACCTCCAGCTCTGTCTCCTATTTTCTGATCACTGCCACAATATCCAACCCATATAAAATAACTGGGCTCACTACAGTCCTGTAGACCTTCCCTTTCACTCTTGCCGATATCTGTCTGTCACAAATCACTCCTGACACTCTTCTCCATCCATTTCACCCATATTTGACACTAAACACATGCAATTCATTATTAAGTAATGCAGTTAATACTTTATCTTTAAAACCTAATTCATACAATTTTATATGAAATGTGTAGCTAGATTTTTTTTTAGTTATCTCAAGTAGATCTTTTATTTTCTACAAAACCTCCATGACAGAAAACAAATTAACTTACAAACTCATGAAGACAGAAATACATCAACAGAGAAGACAGGGTGATGCTTTACTTACCCATGAAACTGCAGGGTGGTATTCTCTCTTGAACATGACTTGACTCTGGAACATCATTGTCACACATTACATCATTTTGATTATGAGTAAAGTTATGGTGACTTCCACTTGGCAACTGCATCATTATACTGTTAGATGGAAGCTCACCAGTGTCTTCTAGAGTGTTTTTACAAAGATAATAATCCCTCCTCTTGGAGTTTTTAAAGCCTACTTCATAAGGATCAATGCAAATAGCTCTTTGGTCAGGTGTGCAACCTTGAGGGAAATATAAAATATCCGCTCCATTAAAATCTCAAAATGGATCATATATATATGTCAGCAATTTCTAAAATTTCTCTCTGCTTCTTTTTTTGTTTCGCCAGAAACAAACAACATGCTATAGGGAGATATCAGACAGTACCAAGACCAGTAGTATACTTTAACATCAAAATAAAACATCAATTTAACACAAGCAAAAACTGCAGAAAGTTACTCATCTCTGTTTATTTTCTGTTTTGCAAAAAGTCCATATTTTACCTTGATAGTGACAAAGCAGAGGATCCAGTACAGCATCTATTTCTGCTTCACTCCCCGTTTCTAAAGGACAAATTCCTGTAAAAGGAAAAATAAACACATTAAATAAGACATTTAAAAAAATATGACCATTTAGTTCAGCAGTCTTTCTTGGTTTTCTAACAGCTAGGTTACTCCACTATCCCATCTAGACTCTTTTCAAAACCTTTCAAAGTATATGCTTCAGGTATGTAACTCGGTGCTTTTTAATCCCCACAACCCTGTATGTGAAGTGTTGATACCGACTTGTCTCTGTAATGTACTAGCTCATAATTTTAACTTGTGTCCTTCAGAATTGTTTACCATTTAGCTGAAAAACTTTGAGAATTTTGAAAACCTAACCTGGCTGCCCATGTGGTCTTCACTATTCGATATATATTATGTTTAAATGCCTTTGCCTGTCTCAGAAGGAGAGGACTTTTAATCCAAGGGTGCACATGGATGCTCTTCTTTGTGAAGCCTGTGAAACTAAACTTGTCTTTTTCTAGTATAATCTGTAGACAGTGCTCCAGAGGTGATATAACAAGTGCATTTTAAGAGTCTAGTATATTAAATGGCTTAGAAATCCAATTTCAAAAGTTATCTCCCATGCCAATGGCTTTTAGCATCAGAATTAATCTTACGCGAAGAAGGGAATCAAATGCTTTTTTCAAAGTTCAACCAAGGATGCTTTCCTTTTGTTTGTTACCCAAGTTGTCTTGTAAAAAAATCTAACAGATTGTAATCGACAGTTTCCTTCCTGGTGGTATTTATAATATGCCTGTGTTGGAGTGTTTCAGTTTATAATAATAAGTTTTTTCAAAACATTATAGCCACACATTGCACACAAAAGCAAAGAGGCTCATAAAATTGAGCTAAAGGTTTTTTTTTTTTACCAAAACCTTCTCCATAAAAATGTCTCTTCGTCATTGAACCCAAATTGAAAAATCATTTCATAAGGTAAAAAAAGTACTTTATAAAAATCTCATGTTTCCACATTTCTTACTAAGATTTCAATTACATTCATAGAATTATTTTGGCATATTAGTAATTACCATTAGGGTCTCTCTGCTGCAGGTAATAACCACTAATTGAAGAGGCCATAAACTGGTGATGACTACCATTTTCAGAAGCCCCATAGCCATCTTGCCGTTCTGCCAGTGTCCCTTGTGAAGACAGGTAACTTGGAATATCTGCAGGCAGGTTTGTTTCATCTAACAGCAAAATAAATAAAATTATGTAAATGTCCTAGTAAAAACTGGGGATAGTCACACAGGAGTGTTACAAACCTAGAAAACCACAAAAAAACCTTTAACAGCACACCAAAATGTTTATAAAGTAACTAGAGTGCCATTATATAATTTCATGATACAAAATTTCAAAAATACAATGTTGTAACATTACATTCTGTTACACAAAATGTTGCTCACCTGTGTTTGTCACACTACAATCTTCATTCCTCCGTCTCGTGTGATATATGATAACCACCCATACTAATGATGTTCCAACAACACAGCAAACAACTGCAATTATGACAATCCCCACCGTTGTCCATCCATCCTCTTCTAGTGTTTGCCCAACACTCTGAGTGGCATCACAATTTGGACCAGGCATTACATTGAGGCGAATATTTCCCCTTTCTGTTCCCAGTGTATTGGACATTTCACAAGTATACTTCCCAGCATCCTCTACATCAGTGTCCACAATAATAAGCAGTTGATTTCCTGCAGCAAAAAAATGTCTTTCTGTGACAAACAAAGGGTTGTCATCTTTTGTCCAGTTCAGTTTTGGTGGCGGACTGCCACCAGCAATACACTGAAGAACTGCAGTTTCACCTTTGGCAACAGTTTTATCCATCAATGGACGCATAAAAGAAGGAGTTTCTAAGGTAAATATTGAAGCAAAAAATGCAATTAGTACTATACAATACAGATAAATATCACAATACACAACTACAAAAACAGAAAATGAAACTCTTCCTAAATATAACATATTTTGATTACTACCTCCATTTTTCACCCAGCTGTAATATACTTCAAAAAGTAACAGCTATCTTACCCAAAACAGTTAAAGTAGCATTTGCAGATATTGTTCCAGCACTGTTCTGAGCAGTACAACTGTAGACACCTATATCTTCAATTTTTACATCTACAATAAAGAACACATCATCTTCTGGCATAACGTGCATGCGTCTTTCACGGGCAGCTGGGAAATCAGTGCCACCGTCTTTCTGCCAAGCAATCTGTGGTGTTGGATGTCCAAAAGCTGCACACTCTAAACGAGCCATTGCTCCTGCTCGGATTGTAAGATCCATTGGTATTTTTGTAAAGGATGGCAGCACTGCAGTACAAAAAAATACAATTCATGGTAAATTATCAGTGTCTTAAAAATGCTGCAGGTAAACTCTTTCTCTTAGTTTATGCATTGTTTTCTTGATTTCTGAATGAGACATGAAACCAGCAAAAATTAAACATTAATGAACTGTACTTCAATATAATACATCATAAACATAACCACTTGATGTATCAGTTAATAAATAAACAATAGCCTTAATAGTCAACTTACTGTTTACAGTCAGTTTTGCTTTAGTAGAGTACGAAGATCCAAAGTGATTAGATATCACACACTGGTATTTGCCTTCATTACTAAAGTCAACAACACGCAACCTCAGTATTGTAGTGTATTCCATAACATCCCCTCCTTGAGTTCGGAGGTGGGCATAGTTTTCAATTTCAGCTTCATTTAAAGCCTCGTTATCCTTTTTCCAAGCAAAGGTCATTGGTGAATCACTGCTGCTTGCAGCAGAACATATAAAACTCACATTTGAACCTTTAATAGCCGACTGAGTTTCAGGCTGCACTGTAATCTGAGGTTTAGGAAAATCATCTACAAGAAAAAAAAAAACCAAAAGGCAGTTTGTAGAACATGACTTGGAATGAGGCAATAATTTGCAATGGTCAATACAAAAACTGGAACTTGTCCATGACAACTTATTTTACTTATTGGTAGTGGGTTCTTTTATTAGAGCGAGTGCGAGAAAAAAAAAAAAAAAAAAACTCACATATATTTACTGTACCTAAATGTTAAAGTAAAATATATTTGACATTTATTTTTCCCTTTCACTCTGCTTTTCAAATCAGTATGTTGCCAAGTCCTACTGTGCTATATGACACCACTGAGTAGTTTAGTGTTTATTTTTTTAAACTAGTGAGGAGTGGTGCTTGGAAGATTTTGAAAAAAATAACTAAGAAAGAAAAGAAACGAAAAGAAAAAAAAAAAAAAAAAACTACTGCTCTGACTATAAGATCAAGTAGGGTGGCCTGTTACCCAGAAAAACTAAGAAGAGAGGAATGTAATTAAGTGGCTAGTCAAATACTGAACAAGTGCTAACTGAACTTTCAGTGAAATTATAAATATATTCAACAGTAACCTAACTATTTTAGCTACAGCTTTAAGTTTTCCATTTGTCAAACTAATTACTCTTTATACTTTAGAATTGTTGAAAACACTGTACAAAGGTTTTAGCTCACCACAAACAAAGTCATCTTGGTTCACAGTAAATATGCTTTTCCCTTTCAACAATTGGGGATGGGCACAGCTGGCATTAATGAAGGTCTGAAACTGGTTATCCACCACCCATTGAGGGAGCCATTTCAGCTGGCAGTCACATAAGAGACTTGATGTGTTCAAGTGCCTAACAAAAGAAATTAGCCTCACAATTCACTACATATAGCAAACAGTAACAAGAAAAAGAACAAAAGCAGAACATAAATACTGGAAGTGCTAAGAATTCCACACTTACAGCTCTAACAGTTTTTTCATTTGTGAAAATGCGTTTTCTTGAATAGACATTATTGCATTGTTGCCAAGATCTCTGTAAATGAAAAGGAAAAAGAAAGATTAAACAGTTATTAAGTGACGCTCCCTGGTCTGGATATCAAAAAAGTATTCAAACAAAATAATTGGAAACACCTAATAAGGGCCAATTACATTTAAGTTTTAATGCCCGTTTGTTATGTAGCTCTTAGCTTCAGCTCTTAAAAAATAAAAATGAAAATTCCAAGATGCCTGTGAAAGACTAATTAAAATCATGTGTCTATGACGCTAAAAAGCACTCTTCCAGCCTACACCCACACATACAGTGATCGATACAAATTCCACCAGATGGAAAGTCTGACTACAACAGACTGCCTGGTTTCTTGTCTGAGCTAATTTATGGAACAGTATGAGGGGAGACTATCTGATCTCAAACAGCTGGTTTGGTTTAAAGTAGTCATACATTTCCCAAATACTGACTTAACTGCTTTAAATCTTGAGAACTAACTAAGAATCATACTAGGATACTCACAGGTGCTCAAGTGCATCCAATCCAGAGAATGCCTTTTTAGTAATGGATCTGATACGGTTTCCCTGAAGATTCCTAAAATGTAGAAGATTTATAATTAAGACAAACATTTTGTAAAGCCTATTTTTATTGTTATGAAAGATTTTTTCATTGAATATTAGAAATCCATAAAATACATTAACATGAACATTTTAAACCTTAAGCTGTAAATGTGTTTTACTTTATTTGCAAACTTTGCAAAAATTAGGAGTAACAAGTAACTGCAGTGCTGCCTCATTACTACGTTCACTATTACAGGTAAACTTACAGCACTTAAGCATTGTACATAATTGTACATAATGCATTTCTTTTTCTTTCGGCTGCTCCCGGTATGGGTTGCCACAGCGGATCATATTCTTCCACAATATAATGCATAACTATTTCTGAATAAACTGAGTATTTCCAAAATTTAATTTGAAAAGATACAAGAGTGAACATTGGTCTAACATTCAGTTAGGTGAAGAAAATAGGCAAAAATACAAGCATTCTAATTAAAACTTGATGCAGAAAATTGCACACATATGGAAAGCTTAATACAGCATTGAATTCTATACCAGATATTTAGTAAAATAATATACAATAAAGGTCTAAATAATAAAGATATAATCTTCATACTTGTGTTATTTTCATCAAAGCAAACAAACAAATAATTCCAAGCATTGTTAGCTCAAAATTCACCAGCAAAAATATGAAAAAACTCAAGGATACTTCAAACTTAGATATAAACATTTTGATTCTATTGTAATTTTACTACATTTCCTTTGATTGCACATACTGTATAACTACAGCAATATTATATTATTTTCTTTGCTGTCTCAAAGATGTCAGTTGCCTCTGCGTACAGTTATAATCTGACTTCTTGACTTGGTGGATTTAATGTCTAAAAGTTGCTTCATTATAAAACTTATCTTTAACTTACAGTATTCTTAACTTGTCAAGGGCTGAAAAAGCTCCATTCATATCTTCAATTGTCCAGGAAATCTCATTGTTTTTTAAGTCCCTAAAAAGATGAACATATAAAACAAAAATCTCATAACTCTATGAACAGTTGTGACCTCGCCACTCTAGCCATTAAAAAGAATAGGTGGTAAACAAAGTCTTATGAAGCACAAAATTATAAAAGTGCACCATGCTCCTCTTGCTTTCCATGGACCAGAGTTACTTAATTTTAAAAAGTTTCCTGCAAATCTTGTCGGCCATTAATATACAGATGAGTTGCTTTTCAGGTTACTCTAAAGGCATATTTGCATTTCAGCGGGCATAGACTCTTAAATTTATATATATATATATATATATATATATATATATATATATATATATATATATATATATATATATATATATAAATTTATGTCTGAGGAAAAAAGGTCACATGAAAGAAAACAAAAGCAATGTAGAAACCATTGAGAAACAAACTATACCTCCTATAGGATCAAATACTTAATTCTAAATAACTTGTGGATTGAATTTCAGTCCATTCATGCATGCAGATTCCCTTCTTTAATTATTTTAAACTATCAGTTTCCTTATGTTCATGCTTGGCTAAAGCTGAATGATCTAGGTTTCGTTACGTTTGAAATGGTTCTTTTAGACAACTCAGTCATTTCTTTAGCTTTAAAGAAATCTGTCTTTTAAAACAATTCATAAGGTGATGTGAAGAAAAAAAAAAACACTTTAAAGATGTACAGTTATATCTTAACAGCCATTGTATAAACTTTCAAAGTAGGATTCATAAAAGATGCAATGTAAATCAGTGAGCTAATTTACACATATTTTACATTTTAGTAGTAACACACTAAACACATTATTCAATGATATGAATCATTAAGTTATCTAAAATTATCAGAAACTGTATTCTTTCAGATTATATAAACATTGCACAGAGTATATAGAAATTTTACTGCAGGACAGAAAAACAGCAACACATGTTTGATGTGCCAATGGGTGAGGGCAACTCGTGAAAATTAACCTAGAAACTCACAGTCAACCAATTATGCAGTTAAAATAATTGGGGAATTTCGGACTGCCAGTACACCAGTACAGCTCCTGCTCATTTAACTACAAAAAGAAACATGCTCTAGAATAAGGGCTAGCAAAATTCCACCAATAGTTTATATTAAAATAATTACTACACTTACAGAGCATATAAACTGGAGAGACCCCGGAAGGCGCCATCAGCAATGAAGCTCACTTTGTTATTTCCAATGTGAAGTTTGCCAAGCAGACTGAGGCCTACAAAGCTGGACTCATCTAACCGTGCTAATTGGTTTGAGGTGAGATCCCTGTGAAAAGAGCAATGAAGCAATTAAACGTAGAATCAAACTGAATAAAAATATCATCCTAGAAATTTAAGTCTATTCCACCGTATTTTAGATAATTTCATGTAATCAATTAGTTGTAATCCTAGGACAAAGGAAAACTAAATATGTACATATAATTCTACATGAGAAGTATACAATGAAGATTTTATGCCATAAATGAAAATGGAAGAATAAAGACTAGAGTCAGCAATACATGAAAAGAATAATCATCTCTTTTCTGCACCCAATTTTTCCAAAGGCGATATGCAAAGCCAGAAATTTCCCTGACACCTATAGCCCCGAGGCAGTAACTTGTGTTATATCAGAGGCCAGTTAATCACAGGACACAATCATGGATGCACATACACCCGGAGGTAATATTATGTTGTAGTGTATTGTGAGAGAAAACTGAAAAAACCCATACAAACAAGAAATACACACAGGCACCAAACAGAAGGATCCACAGTTAAATGCCGAGTCTAATATTATTTTTGACTTGATTACTCACTTCCATATTCATTTGATATTATATTACCATTACTCAAAAGATATATTACTGTTAACATGTATAATTGGGCAATACTTGCTCATAGTCTTGCTAAAAAGTATTATTGAACTTAATATAAATTTTATGCTGTCCATGCTTATTATTACACAGTAAATATTTGTTATATACACCTATTTTGTAATCCTTTTTTCTTAATTACCAAGTTATGGGGATCTGGACCTAAACTGAATAGGGCAGTTTTAATTCTGGACTGTACCTTCACTCATTCAGGGAACATTAAGAGACATTAATCAACCTTAATATGACAATGCCTCCCTAGAAATTATGCTCTCAGTGTTATATGATAGAAAAGACACAAACTGCAACACATCAAGCAGCCCTAATACTAATATCAAACACAATTTCTAAAAATGTATTATTTATCTTTTTGTGAATGTAATAAGCACATTTCCATGAACGTACTTAGGACTGTATTTTCCTTTTAATCTCATTCCCTAAGTTAGGCTACTCTGTGATATTTCTTAGAGGTCAAATTTGATTTTTCACAACAGAAAAATAACTCACTCTTCACACAAAATGTTGTTGTCACCCGTTTGTCACCTTGGAAACTTTGTTATGAAAAACTCACAGATCACTGGTAAGGGGCTCATGTTTTGGCATGAACTCTGTACTCTAGCTGGAAGAGAATAAAAGCAACTCACAGCTCACTGAGTTTCTGGCAAAACTCCCAGGCATCATGTCTGATCCTGCTGATGGCATTCTGGCTGAGGTGCAGCTGCTCTAACATCACCAGGCCATACAGCCATCCTTTACTTACTTCTGTTAAATTATTATAGTCAAGTTGTCTGCAAATATAAGAAAAGACAAAGCTAAACATCATCACGCATAAAGGTCAAAGAATTGTCTTCTTGAAAACATTTCATGAGATTCTTCTTTCTTCAAACTTTCATTTTAATGAGACTTAATATTTATAATAATCTAATCTGTATGCAGTATGGGGCATTTTTAAAGAATACTGGCCTTTAAAGGAAAGAATCAAAATTTAACCATACTATAAATATATTAAAACACTAATTATGGAATGATTCTCTTTAAACTGTACAAATATTCTTCAACTATCAACAAACTGAAGGTATCATACATTTGTCAAAATTACTAAGATATCTCAATACAATTCTGTCTTTAAAAATTCAATCTTTTGCACTTAGCTAGTAATTATCACATACAAAATAAAAAAATCTTCTGGAAAGTTATTTTTTTTTTTTTAAGAATAACATTGAGATATTCACACTGTGAAACTCACATAAAAACACTGAAATTAAACATAATTAAGAAAATCAGTTAAATGCCTGAACATAAGTAATACAAAGATTATATTATATGGGTCATTTGAGAAACAGTCACCAGAATAAGTGATAAGCTTAAAAAAAAAAAAGAAAAATTAGCACTTACAAGACCTCCATATTGCTTAACCCCCAGAACGCTCCATCCATGAGTTTACTGATGCCATTTCTCTGAATTTTCAAGGACGTCAGTGCAACTAATCCTTGAAAAGTAAGTCCATCTACTTTTCTAATTCTGTTCCTACTTAAATCCCTAAGAAACAAAAATAAAGGTAATTTATTTGAAAAATATTACAAAATTCACTGTGTTACTGTATGTCTGTCTGTTTAAGAGTACATTTATATTCATAGGTCTCAAATCTATTGAACAGTAATTAAAATAATACATGGTAAGCACTCACTATAGTTATCCACATATAATAATACATAAGTGATGTTGCTATTTTAATAATGCAAAAACTGCTCCATATCTCAGAACATCACAGGACACATAATTAAAGTTTACATGCTACATCCTTAACAAACTCAAATATCTAAATTCATTAGACAAAAGAAAACTTACAAGTGTTGAAGATGTAATTGCGACAACTTAAACATCTTGTGGGGAATGGAGGAAATTTTATTTCTGTTTAATTTCAGGACCTGAAGAGTACTGGAAAGATTATCGAAGCAACCAGCCTCCATTGATGAAATTCTGTTATTACTAATATACCTTAAAAAGAAGACAGTGACATTTTAAATTTTACTTTAAATGTTACATATAATGTTCACAAAAGATTATATGAAAACTAAATTCAGCTTACAAATATTTTAGGTTCATTGAAGGGAATGACGAGCTTTTCAGCTTAGAAATGTTGTTATTACTTAAATCCAGAGTTTCCAAGGAATGAAACGGCTTCAGTTGCTCTGAATTTAACTCCCCTATTTTGTTATGTGCCCTGAAATAAAAGAACAAAGAAAATTTGTTGATACAAGGCTGCTGGCAGTTTAATTATGTGCACTTTAAGTTCAATAGAATAAATTAAGCTTAAATTATAACACTTGTCCAGACAAGCCCTTTTTCTATTGTCATATTACATACAGTACCTTCATTTTTTCATTGTGCTGTCCTTATCTTAATAAACAGCTATATCAAATACCAACAAATTATGTATATTTCAGAGTGTCACAACAGTGGTATTTTCCCTAATTAAAAATAACAAGTTAGGTAACAGGTCACACAGCCCCTGGTTTATACTGTGTTATTTTGTTTATAAGGTAATTACTAACAAGGTATTAAAACTGGCAATTACTTTAGTGATGAATAACATTCCCTTAGTGAAAGCGCACCACAGCAGAAGCCAGCAATTTCCTGAACTGCACGCCTCCTAAATTGCAGTGTGAAGCAGCTCAGTTATAAACACAACTTACACAGAGTGTTCTTTGTACAAATGCTGCAGCAGAAAACAGAAATTCTTTACAAATGCATACAGGAGTGTGTGTTGCAGTGCTCCGAACTCTATTAACAGCATTTTTCCAAAAACATTTAACTGATTCTTCATTTTTTTGACATTTAAAAATTCACAGACTACATGATAAACATTATTCATTATATATAACCAGAGAAGGTTTAATCTTTCTTTAGATGTATGGCCTAGATGGAAAGACTGAATCATCTTGAAGAAGAAACTAATATCAGATATCTTTTGTAATTTAAAATGGGTATTTAAATTTAGAAGATAAATCATATTAAACCATCCCAATATGATTGTGTATTTGTGTGTTAATGACTAATGATTTCTCTGCAACCATTTATACTTAATGCACTGTAGTTTTAATCAATCTATAATTTAGATTATGTTTGTTTTTAAATGAGCACCATGTCTAAGAGCATAAATGTGCAACAAGCATGGCCTGCAATGACGTCAACATCTCCAACAAGCAGAAACTTTTACTCATTTCAACTAGTCATACTATTTAGATAGAATACACTTATTTAAAAGCAAATGTCAGATTCCTTAATTTCAACACAGATAATGGACAGAACACTCCATATATCTAAAATCTACAGTAGAAAAAACAGTTCCAGCTGAAGAACTGACCTTAAATCAGGTAGAGTTCAGCAAACAAACATAGTAGCAATACCTAATAGATACATTTTGCAAAACACAAGTTACAAAATCTGCACTCGCTACAGTTTAGAAAATGTGACTTTCAGTGATCATAACAGTTTAGCTTTTCATTTCAAACAATCTCTTAATCAGTGATTAATGTGTACTTTGGAATCAGCCTCTCCAAATTATGGCAAGAATAACACTGCTTTTGAAAGTACTGTACATGGTACAAAAAAGACTATTTAGAAAACTGCCTCCTTTCTGACAAGTATTCCAAAATGAAGTAAAAGTTTCCTCAAAATACAGAGGCTGAATGTGACAAAATAAGACAAATGTATAAAAAAAAAACTCCATCCATTCATTCATTTGCAGTGGCAAATTTAGGTGTACCAGGAAGTCTGGACATAACTGGACACGAGGTAGGAACCAACCCTAAACAGGTTGGAAAGTCATCACACCCATACTCATAGATACTAGGCCAATTTTGAGTCAGCAAGTGGGAGTGCTTGTACCCACAAAACCTGAAATACTATACAAACAAGGAGAATGTACGCTTAGCATGAGCAGTGATTAGACAGGAGTTCAAAAACTGCCAGTCTATACATTACAAATTCTGCATTTACATAGAAGTTACAAGCAACATCCACTATACCACTCAAATTGAAAATGTTTTGTTTTTTTAAAGTAAACAGTCTTATTATAAATGTCAAAATTAGTATAATGAACATTTTGACCAAAAAAAAAGACAAAAAAGAAACTTAATTAACATAATTAAAAAAGTATTTGTAATGCACACCAGTAGCCATTAAAGAAGTTTCACTAATTTTGCCCATAAAAAAAATTTTGCAAGTCAGTTGGCTTAAATATGTCAATGTCGACTTTATTTATATAGCACATTTAAAACAACATAGGAATGCTGTGGCCAAAGTGCTTTACAATAATAGAATTAAAGAAAAACATACAATTAACATGAATAACATAAATAGAAATAAAATAAATTAACATAAATAAAATAAATAATAAATAGAAGTAATGCTACATAATCACAATGAGGAAACCATCAGTATTACTGAAGGTCACGGAATGCAAGTGAATAGAAATGAGTCTTTAATCTTGTTTTGAGCAGTTCAATTGTAGACGACTCCTTTATGTAATAAGGTAAAGAGTTCCACAGGTGAGGAGCAGCAGCTGCAAAAGCCCTGTCCCCCTTAGTTTTACACTTGGTACGAAGGACAACAAGAGACAACTGACCAGAAGATCTAAGCACTCTGGATGGCTGGTGAAAAACACACAATTTGGATAAATAGGCAGGAGCAAGCCCATGTAAAGATTTAAAAACTAGCAACAAGATTTTAAAATCAATTCGAGAACTGACAGGCAGCCAGTGTAAAGAAGCTAAAATTGGAGAAACAGTCATATTTTCTTGCCCCAACCAGAAAGCGAGCGGCAGCATTCTGGACCAACTGTAACCCGTGTGTCAGGGATTTGCTAATCCCAGAATACAGCGAGTTGCAGTAATCAAGGCGAGAAAAGATAAAAGCAGCAGTAGCTTTCTCAAGATCCCTAGAAGATAAAAAAGGCTTGATCTTACCTAATAGACAAAGCTGGAAAAAGCAACTCTTGACTACAGAATTAACTTGCTTCTCAAAAGAGAGGTTACTGTCAAATATAACACCTAGACTGCAGACTTAAGGTTTGCAAAAGACAGAGAAAAAGCCGAGAAGTCCAAGACCAATTTGGCCGTCAGTTGATGGACCCACTATAAGCACCTCCGTTTTATTTTGATTCAGATCAAGGAAATTATTAGCCATACACGATCTTAGTTCAGAAAGACAGTTGTGCAGTTGATTTATTGCAGAGTTGCAGACGGGAATATAAACCTGTGTATCATCAGCATAGCAGTGAAAAGAAATGTTACATTTCCTAAAAATATAAACCACTGTCAGTATTTTGTTATTATTTCTAAATTGCAAAAATAGATGGAATGTGTTATACAATTGTGTGTAGTAGAATATCTCGAAACAGATAAACAGATTCCAAAAATAATGAATGGAGATCTCACATTGTGTTATAAAGTACTAAGCCAAGGTGAGCCAAATGAGCAAAGAAAATGAACCAATGCAAATGGGACAATTGGGTAAACAACTTTAGGAACAGCTCACAAAGCACACAAGTATCACAGAACAGCAGGAGACCATTTATCAACTTCACACATTCCTTAGAGCACTGGACTGAAACTGAATAAAGAATCCTTTTTAGGTATAATTTCATTATTTGCAGGTCGCCACAGTGGACCAGGGCAATATTCACTACTGAACAGTAATTTTCCTAAGGAGAATTGAAGTCAATTTTTTCTTTCACAGAGAAAGTTAGAAATTGGAGAGTAAGCTAGTTCAAGCTTTTGCATTGACGAAGGTGCATGGTATATTCATTTTGTCTGAAAGAATTCACTATAAGGTTGTGGTTAGCACTGCTGATGCACATCTCCACAGTTCTGAATCCTGGCCTGGGCTTTGTCTATGCGAGTTTTGCACAGTCTCACACATCAGCAGAAGATTCAATCTCCTAAATCTCTACCTCAACCTCATTTTGAAAATGTAAAACTTTGTATGTGTGTTAATTCAATTGTCAACCCTTAATTCAACTTGTATGAATAGGTGTGGTTTTGTGCAAGAAATGCGAGTCTGTCCAGGGTTGATTCCTGCCATGCAATATAATGCTTCAGGGATAGGTTTTGGCTACTTTAACACTTTTCAATTGGCACAAGGTCACAAGGTGCTCTATTATCCGTTTGCCCCCCCACCCCCTCAATCTCTATTAATTTCATATTGTTGTACACTTTATGAAAGTACCCTAAAATTGGCAGGCAGTATGATCTAGTGATAAAAGATCTGGTTTGGAAAACTGCCATGAGTGCAGGATCACATGTCACCTGACACAATATTCTACCATAAACAATGCACTTAAACACTGTGTACAAAAAGTTTGCACCTACACACACCTGTAAATCTGTCTTGCAAGGTACCTTTGCGAGTGATGCACTACTGAGTGTTGTTCATAGACTGCAAATATACCAATATAAATATATCAGTATAAAAATAAATGCATTATATATACATAAATGAAGCGGAGGGTGCAATATAAAAGACAAATTCATGCAAATAAGAAGAGAATACCTTAAATGATAAAGGAAAGATATGCATAAACATGTTTGTACGGTGTACCACCTGTGTCATAAGCAATATATTGCAAGTTTTTTTTTTCTCCCCTGTTGCAATAAGAAGCCAATAAAAGGTACAAGTTTGTCTTTTGTGTGCGGATTTGCAAGAGTCTTTGAAAAAGCGCTAGGTTACCAGACACAGACAAAGACATACACACTACCCTGGTTTTATTTTACATGTACTCCAAGCTAAAATACATGGCAGTCTTCAGTGGGAATAATAAAAACCTGAATTTCCAGTTTTAATGGGGGAAATCTAACCTAGAAGACTGCAGGCATCTACAGAATAAAAAAAGAAAGCAAATGTCAACACTCCGAGAGGCTTCATGCCTTTCAGACAGTACTCAGCCCTGGGCTTTTCAGCTGCAATGCAGTAACAGGATGTGTGGGCTTTGTGCCTTGCTGCCACCCTTCCAGGGATATAACCACCTGGTTAAATACGTGCTTTACCAGATAAAGGTGTTAACTTGCACCTAATCAGTCTGAAGAAAAGAAATCTACAAAATATAGTAAGAGGCTTAGAGGCAGTTTTGCAAAGGTTAAAAAGGTTAGACAGAAGAAAAAAAAAACCAAACAAAAAAAACAACACATACTCCCCTGTATTTTTAAGGGATGTTTTTCATGCCTCCAAGTTAAAACAACATGGACAGACATCTCTCTTTAATATCTGTCTTGCTTGAGATACTAACTGAATTTTCTGCACAATTTACCATGTTTAAACATGTAGCTACTGTGTAAAATATTGAAGTGGAAGTGCCAAATACTAACAAATGTGAGCCTACACACTGGTCACTTGTTCTTGAGCAGGGCAAGTCAAAAGATTCCATTTCACTCAAATGGATTACAGCTCTGTCTGGTTTCCCAAAACCTTTTTATACCATGTTTGTCCAAAAGGATTAATAAAACTTATGAAGTAAGTGAATACAGTATTAAACTAGTGTTACTATACACAGCAAATTCAATATAAACTCAAAAACGGGGGACAGCATTAAGTAGTGGTCTCCTTTTCATTCATAAGCAATATTTATGACAAACAGAAAA
Organism: Polypterus senegalus; assembly: GCF_016835505.1. Taxonomy (NCBI): domain Eukaryota; kingdom Metazoa; phylum Chordata; class Cladistia; order Polypteriformes; family Polypteridae; genus Polypterus; species Polypterus senegalus. The sequence goes on along the minus strand of NC_053161.1, from coordinate 22,158,775 downwards.
AACATGACAAGGTATCCTGGAATGAATCTACCTTGCACTACGTAATATAAAATTAAAAGAATGACAACAATAAATAATAATTAGAACAAATCTAGCATCATTCTTACAAACTGCAAAATTTAATAAATGGACCAAAGTTTTGGTGGCGGTTCAGCAGTGCAACTGAAATTAAGGACTGAAACACTAAATCAATACGCACATTAATTTTATTAAAAAAAAAAAAAATGAACCTCACAATCAGAAGAAAGACGAGTCTTTCTGATATCTCATGTTTTATATACTGAAAAATAAGGTCAAGCTGCATTTTATTGGTCATCACAAAAGAAAAAAGGAAAAAAAAAGGCATGGCTGTGCTAGAAAGTGGACAATGAGGTGGCAAGTGTGACATGGGCTACAATTGAACTTACACAGTCTAGAGACAAGAGCAGTCACTGCAGTGGGCAAATCTGACATACCCCATGACTAGAAATTGTATAATGTTAACATGATTCCTTGACCAAAGTGTAGAAAATCTATACTCTCTTTAAATGCACAATTCTTGAATATATTCATGTTATGGCATTCATATCATAACGGCTGGCAAAATAACTGGATCCTCTGTTGAGATGAGTGTAATTGTATTAGTATTATCTCTATATATAGGTGAGGCACCTCAGTGAAACCTAAGGATATGAAGTCTTAATTTTGTTTGTTAATAACTTTTCATGTGAAATTGCACAACACAGTTTCTGCTAAAATGGCCAAACTACAAACAGAAAATGTCCCTATACTAATTTAAGCAGGAAATTCTAACTTTATGTTTTCCTATGTAACTTGGGCCAGTTTTTTCAGACTGTTAACTGTTAAGTTACATGCCAGTTTTACAGTATAAATGTTAATGATGTTATTAATACAATTTGACTCCATAAGGAATCCTGGTATAAACACTAATAACCAAGATCGTTATGTTTGTTCTTTCTTGCAGCTAAAGCTTTATTCGCCAGAGTGCAAACACTACTGTACATTCCAGTTCAGCCTTAGATGTTTCGGAGATTCCCAGTTTTCCTTTATTTTTCTAAATTTAATTTTATTTTAAATAGAGCATTTTTCACATCTTAACACTGTATAGACGCAGAATAGTGAATTTACAATAACAATTAAGGAGTACGCCTTTGAACTTTATACCAGGCCTGGTACATTTCCATATTATGCAGTCCACATATGTATTTTATTTTTTTTTTTTGCTCAAGATGCCTGCAAGTCTGCTACAAATAAGACAGCATCTGAAGTGAATATCCCAAACAGACAACAGCACATTCACCCCCACCCCAAAACATCCCTTTGGCTCTCCCGGAGGGCTGTCGACATTTTCTTCTGTAGGGAAAGAGCAGAAGTTGCATGTGGAGCAGCTTGAAGCAGGTCCGCTGACTGTGCAAAATGCACTTCATTAAATATATATGCATACATACCCCAGCAAGAATCCAAACATATCAGATAAACATTTACTTCAATTAATTCCATATTTGAAGTCAACAGACTCCCTTCAAGTTGGTCAATATTGATCATCTGGAGCTCAGAAGGGGCCCAAATTAAATAATAACTTAGAGGGGTCAAGACTGTTTTAATTTTCTTTTTGAACTAATCTGAACTCTTATTTTTAGCAAGACCAAAGTATTGTTGTACTGTAAATATATAACAGTGCAAGTATGGAAAGTCTAGTCTTGCCCAGAAAACCCAGATTTTTGATTCAGTAGCATTTAATTTGGATCTAGAAGTGTGATCTTGTAGAATGACAAAAAAAATGATAGCTAGGACATCTACTAAAACATGAATATAAAAATAGCAAACAGCAGCCTTGGAAAAAAGGAATAAACCAAAAACAAATAATAATAATAACAATAATAGTATGCCCAGTCTGAGCCATGCAAACAGCTGCCCTAAATTTTGAATCTGTTGGAAAGTTCACCTTCTTAACTTTCTCTCTCTGCTATATATTCCCTACTGTTCTCTCTTCTCTTCCATAAATAAATTCTTACGTTTGGGGATAGAAATATTTCTTCTGATCTGACAACAACCTACACCCGATTAAAGAGCTTTAAATAAATACCATGACACTTTGTAGTTAAGGACACACCTAATGAGTGTTACATCTAGAGTATAAAGCAATGCCAAATATTGGGTCTGCACAAAAGAAGAGCTCTTTAAGTGACTGAAGAAAAAATAATTTTTAAAATTTAAAACCTTATGAATTAAACAAATATTTCTGCTTCTAAGGTGTCTGCCCTGGTAGGAATATTGCTCAGCTTGCTACACTGCCTATTCAGAAGTCCAAGCAGACACCCTTTGGGTGATGAATTTTGCATGCCTCATAGTAAAGTGCAGGGACCCTCTGGTGATATGAGCTCTTCCAGAGGCAAACATAAATATTCAGGGCCCAAAAGTGAAGTTTTACAAAGAACCACAGGTAGAACTGAGGACTTGTAATTATTCCCTGCCACAGCTGAGAAAAACTGTCACTGAAAAATGTTGCAGAGTCCTGTGACAAAACCAACTGAAATCCTGAAGGAGGTTTGAAACTACTAGTACTTGGTAAGCTGCACAGAGGCATACAGTATGTGGATGTCAGGCCTTTAATTGATATACTTTTAAATTCAGAGTATTTTATTCCCAGTGATCAACCTGAAAAAGTTCTTCCCTTATGCAGCCGGTCAAATTAACGTTAATGATGACCCAGAACTTACTACAGTGGGCTTTAAAATACTCTTGCTAACAAAAGGTCTATATGCTCGCTGATAGGTTATCTGGTGAAGTAACTGTTATTGTCACTTTTTTAATGAAAAGTTTTGGAAAAGACAATTTGCCAAGGATAAATTGTTGTCTTCTTGTTTGCCCACAAACTTTGGTCTGCCAAGTACTTGGTAAAACACAGGATCTAACCCAAATCAATATTGTATTTTTTGTGAATGCAGTCATAATTGTTGTCATTCACAACCATTGTTTTCAATAAATTATAAAGGGGAGCACAAACAAATGTGTTTGCATCTGCTGACTTACAGGGAAAGAACTTCTGCAATCACCATGAAATGTGTGGTCTATTTTATGTGATTACAGCATTATTGAAGTGCATTACTGTAGCAAAAATGCATGTTTTTGCCATCATATGCTTGAATTAGACTTGTAGTTGAAAAGGTTGTGGGCTGATTTGTTTTGTTTTATGGAAGGATCACATGTACTACACCATTGGTGCTTTTAATGAGTAAATAAGTAAAAAAAAAACATACTGAGCTTCAAACCATAAGACTACAGTTACAGTTTCCACCCCCATCTGCCAATTATAACAATGCATGCAAAAAATGGTATCAAATTCTGATCTGGTAAACCAAATTGTGTAATTCCGCCTACCAAAAAATAAATAGTAACAAGAACAAATTATTCATTAGAACAATAGGAGAAAAGAATGAAAAAAAGAAAATGAAAAAGAAAGACTTAATCTTTCAAGTTGCTCCAAATCATCTCACTTGCTCCTCAACTTACAAACATTCAACTTGTACCCAACACCACCCCCAGCAATCCATACCCAGGCAAATGTGTACTCAATGCCAACAAAATGATCCTTCTTCTCAGTGTTTTTAGCCAAAGTACATGGTGCAGTTTGGAGTTTTCATTTACTATCTCTTTTTCTTTGCTCTTCAGGCCCAACAAACTAAGTATTGTTTATTTGACTAGAGACACATCAAATTTGTTCAAGTAATTTTCTGGTAAATTAGATTATTATGGGGAATTACTGTGCATAATATTTTAGAAGGACACTCTGAGACCATAGAGGAGGATGGCTAGAGAGCAAAAAAAAAAAAAAATCAGAAAGATCAGTACTTGTCTTACCCATTTGTTTAAACAATAGTTAGATATAATTGGTATTAATCAGTATTAAAGCAGCAATGATGCTTGCTACAAAACTATGAAAAGAAAGAAAACCCAAAAAACTAAGTAGTTTGCATGAAACAAATTACCTTTAGGCAAGTGGCATTCTATATCTCCTACTCATAATTTATATGTAACAGAGTTTAATCAAGTCATTGGAAGAATTGCTGAGTAACTTTAAAAGAATGCATACGTTTGTTATTCTTGCGGTGAAAAGAAAATAATAATAAAAAAATAGCAAATACTTTCTGAAAGCTGGGCTGTGTTACCCTCAGCACCTGGATGATCTGTCACTGTCTCATTTTCCACACGGTTGGTTAATAAACAAAGATCTGCCGTCAGAAACGGCAGTGTCTGTCACTTGGCACCTCCGCCCGCTGCCTTTCCTCACTTGAAAGGAGTTCTTTGAAACACAGTCTACACATGTTTAAGCACTTAAAAATGTGTGCTCAGATCACCTGAATTAATAACAGCAGTAAATTAGTTACATCAGCTGCCTTGCAGCCTGAAGAGGAACGCATAAGCATTATAACAAATGTACATGGCCTATTTGAATGTATTTATTTAGCAAATACCTTTTAATCCAAAATGACTTACAACTATTAAATGCATGAACCATTATGTGAAGGAAGCTTACAAGTACTCAAACAATATTTAAATAATAGAAGGTTTGTTACAATGTTTTCAGAAAACAATACATTATACATTAAAACTAGAACATATTAATTCTAATTGTTATAACTTTCTTAATTTCCCCCCATTCTATCAACTAGAACCACTTGTGCTGTATCATTCTCATAGTCTCCAAAAGCTTTAACACTTTGGTACTGCAATTTGGTTTGGTGGCATCCTTCAGTGGTTAACACGCGGACATCTCTTTTGTAATAAATGCATTATTTGGGCCTCCTTGTATTAGTAGAATGTATATAAAATATTTTTATTGAAATAGTAGATCAAAAAATTAGAGAAAGAAAATGATAATGAAATGTAGTGTCTATGCTCACACATATTACGTCAGACTAAAAATTTAACAGTCTTTTTGAAATGTTCTATGGTTACTAGCACAAACCCCACTTGAGTAAATCACAACTGAAACTATCCCCTGGCTTTGAAAGGCCTAGATGCAAAGTAGTTCTTATTCTCCACCTTCCCAATCTTCAGTCTGAGAATCATTAGCATGTCACACCTCCATGACTCTTGTGTCTCTGAATGCTACTTTAGACTTCAGTGTCCTTTTTTTCGCTATGATTCTATGTTGCACTGCACAATTAGAAAGTATCATGTCTTTCAAAAACAGACCACATTAGCTGTAAGTCTTCCTTAGAGCCTTTCACTACAGTTTTTCTTTACCTGCCTCCTGTCCACACTCATAATACATTTGTTTTAAACTCCTCTCAGTAGAAACAACAACTTGTATATACAGTATTCGGAAGCGTTCCAAGTCAAGCTAAGTCAACCCAATGACAAATGTGCCTCTTCCCTGATGCCACTTAGAAAGTGAGAGAATGGGGACACACAGAGAAAACAAAACTTAAAAACATGTCTACCCTCATTCATTGAGGTTCCATTACCAGTAAGCACAAAAAAAAAAAAGTTTTTTTTGTTCTTCAAATATTAAACACTGTGTGTTAATTTCAATACAACAATGGACAAATTCAAACTAATTTGACATATACATTACACAAGAAGGCATACAGTGTGCTTTCCTGAGAAACACATTACTGAGTAAGCTTTTTTCCATTCTCTTCTCACCCCCACTACCCTTTCTTATTTCTTTTTCTTACACGAGCTTCGTTTCCACAAAAACCACAAAGGTATTGAATGTCACTTAGCTCTTATTTAAACAGCCAGGCAGACACAGTGGCTGCTGCAGCTGACTTTGCTGACCTGGGCCTGAAGAAAAAACAAACCCCAATAAATCACCAGCTGTAGGTAATTGAGATGCGATCATTTTAATTAATTGAACAATTTCCCAGGAATTTATGGCATTAACTCTACAGACATCCAAAGTATTTATTTATATTTCTTTGCAGAGAGAAAGATTGAGAGAGATTTTTTTTTTTAATTCTGTTTACATTGAAAACTGGCAAGTTTCTACTTTCAAGGCATGGTTCGTCAATTCCTATGTGATGGATGAAAACTTTAGTAACTTTTTTTCTTGCTATTTTAAAATCAATAAGATTGACCCAGCCGATTATTAGAATGGCCAATAAATAGAAGCCACACAGTTGATTTCTTGGCAGTTTCAAATGCTCTTTAAAATATTTTACTCATAAGTTTTTTTTAAATGCAAACCAATTCCTGGATTTCATTAAAGGCGCCACAGCGCCTTAAAAGAAGTCATATGCTTGCATATGCTTGCATTTAGAAAACTCTGTTCTTTTTCCAATAGGAAATACCACACACACACTCAGCAAGCATAGTGCCAGCACTGGAAAATGGAGAAAGAATTGGAAAAAAAGGAATTTGCGATTTGTTTTTGGCACATAAACTTCAGACTCAACGTTGGAGACACCATGCATTTGCACGTCAAAAACAACTTTAGAAATATGACTGACTATGTTTAAGTGGATTTACTCAAGAGTCTCTTAATAACTGTAAAATGTGGAGAATTTACTTACAGAGAGGACAGAAAACCCAAACAGTTGAAGAAACTAAACAGCTTGAAGACAATTAGCTACAGAGAGATGGATCGGTCAAAACCTCCTGTTAAATAAATAAATACATCTCTGAGGAATGGATAAGCTTTTGTGGAGGAGTGTGTTATTGGCAGACCTTTGTCACCCCTTCCTCCAATTCAAAGTGCTTGTTTACACTTAATCATTGGTTTTACAGGAAGAACAATAATGCAAGAAAATTCCAAGCTCACACATGAAACAGAAAAAGGAAGTGTTAGCTAGAAATAGAGCGATACAATGATTAAAAATACATGCTGTATATAACTCCTGTCATCACTGAATATAAATAGTTGATGTACACAGTATAACAAACTTTAGTGCTGTAATCTAAGAGAAAAATGCCCCCTAGTTTGTGTACTACTTAATATAATCTGCTACAATAAAAATATCTCATGCACTTAAATGCATTTATTTTTTCTTAAGTGCTTATAAACATTTACTCTCTCCATGACTATATCTTTGATGGCTTAAAAACAACCAAAGAGACCTTTCAAGACTAAACTTGTATAAAACTGGTGATCACCTAAAAATCAAACATACTTAAGTCCCTACAATAAACAATACCAATAATATTGGCCATCAAAAGATAAAAAAAGTTCTGAATAACTAAACAAAAAACACATTTGTGTTTAAAGATAGATAAAGATAGAATGAAACTGCTATACTGATCAATAGATGCAATGAAGGCTCAGTGTACTGTTTGTTTGGGTAAATTTTGCAATAAAAGTTTAAATTGTAAAACAGGGAAAAATGCTATTCCATTACCTCATAACTTTAAGAGATTTTGTTAGAATCTCAAACCTGGTCTTTACTTGTGCGATGTTTGCATAATGGGTTTATGCGAATTTTTCCTGTGGTTTTCCTCCCACATCTCAAAGATTCTATAGCACAGACCTGTCAGGTATCACACTTGGTGCCTTCGGCTGTCCAAATGTATTGCCTTATAGACCATTTTGTTCCATATCCATCAGCGATCAAGATAGCCCCCCCGATTAGTGCAGCACTTGCTTGGGACTGGCATTGTAAAGTCTTGCAATGTGCATGCTCCAAAGAATGGCACTGCTTTCAGACAGTACAAAAGATTTGTGGTATTACTTGTCTTTGTGGGAACATGCTTTTGACACAATTTGCAGTGCACGCTACTCTACTTTTTGTTGGACTTTAAATAGCAAAAATATTTCCACACTACCAAATTCCTCGAACCCTTCTTTTCAGCAATATCCTCATGTTTTGAGCCTTGGGCTGTGTCCATTGGGGCATTTTCTGTGGTAATTTGGTTTTCATGAACATTTTCTGTCATCATTTTCTCTTTTATCTTGCTCCCACTCCTGATGTACTGGCGTGTGCTTAGCTGCTGCAGCCCAAACATCAACATGTGTGCTGCTGCCAGCTGCTACGCTACATGCATCAACCTAACCTGACATGGCTGCAACTCTGTTCCAGCCACATGATTGGTTTGGCTGGCACAGCACTATTTTCATTATCATTGGATTTTTGTGTTGTCTGTCAAAACATGGATGGAATTAGAACTACTGACGTCTATCGACAATTTCTTATATTTCTATTGATAAAAAGTTATGATGTGATAATTATCTTTATCGTTTTTATTATCCAGCCCTAAACAATGCCATGTCATTCAAAGAGTAATCAATCATATGATTGCCATAGAAATGTTTTCTCCTGGCATGTTGCTATCATAGTACTAGAAGAAAACATAAAAATACATCAACATGTGAAAAACTTTATTAATCTCATCTTGGTAAAAACCTAAATAATGCGTTTCTCATGCATTTTGTACTTTCATTACAATATCCAACTACAGATTGCTCTCTAGGCAGTCAAACTCCTCCTAAATCTTCTTTTCTGTAAATATCACAGTCTTTCAGCATGTGCACAAACACCTATAACTACAATGCATCAACATTAAACAACATTTACATAACACAAATACACAAGCTACATTAAGCACACAGAAAAACTGACAAATCTGTACATCTTAGAAGAAAATCAGGATTTAACCTACAACAGTAGCTTTTAGTAAGTAGTCTATTAACATTGGCTATATGCAGTAACTTAAACAGAATGTCATGAATTCCTTGAAAATTAATGTATAGGTCAAAAAGATGTATGATGAGCATCAAAACACAGACAGTGACATTCAGAAGATGCCAACTGCTATTCAAAAAATAGCTGATTTTTCAAACTTATTATTTACAATTCTAAGTGGACATCACCATTAGTCAAGCCATTGTGATACTGCAACCATACCTGCATCAGCATTATTTTACACTCAGGTTCAATATCCTAGAAAAATTTGACACAAGGTCTGGCTGTAACTCTGATAATCAAAGCAATAACACCAGTGGGAAAAATAAAAGTAGCAGCAGTCTTAAGCAGACAACTCCTTTAACAAAGTGATAAGCATGTAAAGCATGGAAGATAATAAAGTCTCAAACAATTGATTACGCATATCTTTGTTAACAGAGAAGAAACAACGTCATAGAATAGAATTCTTCTTTCTATGTGTGCAGTTTCATTTTTTCTAGTAAAAAATGAAACAGAATATACAGACATGGAGCAAAACTTGTTTAGATCACAGTGTTCAACCTCAGATACTCTTATGGCCACTGGTTTTTGTATTAACAAGTACTACATATTTATCAGAATTATATTTAGAATGTTAATTGGTTGCTTAATTAGATGGTTTACTGTGCACCTTATATGTGAAGTCAGGAAAGCAATACAGTGTGCACAGGAAGGTAATTAATAAAATAAAGGTATTTTTAGCATTCTGTCTCACTTCTTTTATCCTAATTTGCTTAACTGTGTAGTCTTTGTCTTAAATGTTTCAGAATGAACAATGAGTGGATCAAGTAATGTATTCAGCAAACCTGCAAAAACAGTGTCATTAACAGCTGAATAACATCAACTTTGTACCATTGTTTAAAAAAAGGAAAATCAGAAGAAAAGGAAGAATTTAAGAAAGGATACTACCTTCCCTAAAAACAAATATACTTACTATACAGATAGATTTCTTAAAATTATAAGCCTGTGCTAGTTGGAATTTTGACTTAAAGATTGAACACTTTCAGCAATAATCTGCAGATTCAGGAGGATCTGAGGACCAGAAGTTAAAATGTTGGGTTTAGAATCAGAAATTCCAATCATTTAGGATTTGAATTTCAAATTAATAAATTTGCATATAAAAAACAGTTATTGTCAAGAACAGAAACAGAAAAGACCACTGTTCAAGTCAGCCATTTTTTAAATGGAACTTTTCTTATAAACACAGCACATACTACTAAGACACAGTAATTTCTCTTTCATAATAAAGTAGAACTGATAAGGGTCCCTTCTTGAAGGGAAATGGATAGTTTTTAAAAAAAGTTATTTAGCTTTTGGCCACTGCTTTTTTTTTTTCCAGATTTGTCCCTCCAACTACTAAACTTGTGCTCTTAGACCAACAAGAAAAAAAAAATTCTGCATGTCTGTGGTGAGAAAGAAAAATCCTCTGTGAATTGAGAAGAAAGGACACACATCACATATAAGGTATGTTTACTTACAAAGATAGCAGTGTAAGGTTCTCCGATACTGGCCCCAGGTCTGGGATGAAGTCCAGGTTATTATTACTTAATTTTCTGAAAAGGAGAATAATACATAATTTACAAACATGAATGCACATACATATACATGTACTTGCATAAATACATACATACTACACATACAAAATGTTTATCCAAAATTAAATTTTTACAAATGTTAACAGTTCAGATACATAAAATCAAATTTACAAATTCTGAGTAATGCAACAGGCATTACAAATTTTAAAGAGCAACATATGCCCCTTACATAAGTTGTTGCTTTATTGTGTAGGATCACCTAAGTACTGCGAGTACAGACATAAACTTAATCTATGAAAAAACAACAGCCTAATGCACTGATGCACATTACTACACATATTGTATTCTAGAAATGATAGACAGGAGTCATAAACAAAGAAATAAGTAAATTAATCTTTTATTGGTATAAGCAAACAGAAGTTAACAAAAAACAAGACAAAAATATATCAAAATTTGAAGGACTGGTATATCAAAGTAATTCTTGGAATCCATTGTACAAGGTTTTTTTGATAAAACTTAAAGGTGGTTAACAATGAAATTAATAACATAACATATTAAGTGTTTCCTGGTGCAGAAGGCTGTAGATAAACTAAACTACATAACACTGTTGACTGAAATGGACATCCTGTGGTCCTTGAACATATTTAGGAAACACCACCTGATTAGAAGATCTATGTTTAGTTGAACTGCAAACTTTTTTGTATTGCTCTTCAGTACATAATATAGTACTCTAGAAGAACATTAAAATGTTGGTTCTAGTACAACTATTAACATTATTTAAAATAGCTATATACAGCATGTTATACATGCTCTACACTTTATAACCAATTTCTAGTATTTACACTAGAGAGAGAAACAAATATGTATAAATAAAAAAAGTCGCTCCCCATTCAACTTACAGTTCCTGCAGGTAATGGAGCTCACGGAAGGACTCAGCACTGATTGATTTCAATCGGTTCTGGCTCAGATCACTAAACAGAAGTAAAATAAATGGGAGAGGGATTAGTTGGTGTCTTCACTTTGTGTGGATAACGTCAAATTCTATAACTACTCAAAAATACCCAACATCAGTCTAAATATAAACTTTAGATACAATTTAAACAGACCAAAACAATTTGTACCAGTAAATAACTGGAGGCTGAGTCACCCCACTAAAGCAAATAACAGAGTTGCTCACAATTAAAAGACAGGCTAGGTATTTTATAAAAAAAAAAAAAAGAGAGAAAACTCCCACAAAAGCTCCTAACAGACCTCATTGAAAACCTGAATTCTTAATTAAAACACTCTTATTTGAAATGTACTGCCAAATAGTGCACCACAAAGAGGCCAACATGAACAGATATGTTCTAAGGAAGGGTGGAATTAACAAACTTGGCAATACTGTCCAACAATAAATAAGTGCCAATTTAATCACTCTGGAGGGAGATATTCATTACTCTGTAAACTCACTTTCATTTATGAGAGAGACCTACACTTTTGTTAATGAACTAATTCTGCTTTTTTTTCTATTGTCAGCATGGACTGTGACCTGTTAACTACAAGAACTTAAATGCACATGTACTGATATGTTGTTAAAAAACAAAAAAAAAAAAACGACTAGTACTAAATTCCTGAAATTGGAAGATAGATAAATCAAGATTTGCCAGATTAGGGATGTGTGTTTGGTTTGTTTCATCTTAGTGTATCTGAACAAAATAAAAATATATCTCAGTTAACAAGAAACAATGATAAGCGTTCTTTTCTTTTTTTCAGTACATGTAACTTTATATGGGATCTTGGCTGAGGTAAACTTTATACTGTGCTTATCTTTCAAGGCTTAATGTGATTTGCTTATCCCTCCTGTTATCTTTTTTCTAACACTTTGATTTTTTTTTCCTTTTTCCTCAGTAAGATACACATTTGAACATTATGAATTTTCAAAAGTACTTGCTGTTGATCAGTTCTTTGAGAATGATCTGCCTTTTGTGAACTGAAAACAAAGGAAGGAGGAAATGGCTGATACCTGCAAGACAGCTTTACCATCATATAGCATTGCCTTGGCTAAAAGAACATTCACAAAAAGCACACTGAAGACAACACATAGTTTATACTCATAACAAGTTACCAACAGCATCAGCTTTATATGCTGTTTAAGTCCAGAAATATAACTTTTTGCTAGAACTGCTTTTTCTTTTTTTGTACTACTATTTTTTCCTAGATATACTGCTAAAATTTTCTATGCTGCACACATACAGAAAGTCAAGCTTTCTGTTTCAAATGCAAATCTAACAACAGCTTTTTAATCAGTACCCTTAGGGTCTTTACAGCTGCTTATTCAGCAGAAATGCAGAGGGAAAGGGAGCTGGGAAACAAAGGGCTGCACTGTTACTACTAAGACAGATCCAAAAAGTGATTCAAACTGGTGTTTTATATGGCATGTTACATGGATGCAAGCCAGAAAATGGCAAATGAAACAGTGGCAGGTTGATGTAGAAAGATTAGTAATTTCTACACTGCATCATCTTGTCACCAAAACAAATTAACATTAAACTAACTTAGTATTTACAAACTTGGACTATACGAACATTAAAATCCACAGTCAGGATTTTTTATTTTAAAAAGAAAACTGCATTTTATCGACTTCAAGAGAACATTTCTTTCTTCAATGTATGACTTTACACAATATAGCGGACGGTGAATTAAAAAAAAAAAAAAATCTTAAGTGCCTACACTGTACTCACTAATGGCAGCATTAAAATGGTATAATGTAATATATGAGTCAATAACTACCAACAGAATTTAACAGTCCATTCTTAAATACTTTACAATAGGACACACTTTGTAAGAAGCTACATTAGGATTAAATCAATTTTCCTAAAAAAGGAGCTGTTGAATTTGTATAGAGGGGTGCCAGTAGGTGGTAGGTGATTTGCAAATGACTTACTGATATGCTGGTTACAAAAAAACATTAGCAATCAACATGAAAAAGACTTACATTAAAAGACAAATGCCACACATATAAATAGGAGCTGGGTCAACCCCCCACTCCTCCTGCAACAATGTGAAAACTCCTGAATCATTTTAACTACACAGTTTGCTTGAATTTGATTTTTTTTTTTTTATCTTTCAAAATCTGAAACCTACAAATATTACACAGTACCACACATTTATAAACAGTTTATCTAAAAAATTATTGATTTAATGTTGCTGAAATTGAATAGTCTTGTTAAAATACTTAATTGAATACTTTGTGAAACTTGCCAAGTATGGGATGCATCTCAGTAATGATGTACAGTACTATATTTTCAACCTGCTTGTACACTATATTCTAATCTTTATTTTCCTCCCGATTTTACTTACTTTCTAAACACTCACAGAGTATCTGTTTCTTTATTCTAAACACTGATCCTATCTCCAGACCAAGTTTAATTATGTGAGTTCACAAAATTGATATATTAATAGATGGCGAATATACCAAGCCTTTATTGAGATACATGTGAAGCATGTAATAAATATCTTGTCAAGCCTTAGAACCTTAGGAGTAATAATAATTCTTTGCATTTATATTGCACTTTTCTCACTACTCAAAGCACAGGTTAAGGGCCTTGCTCAAGGGCCCAACAGAGTATACTTAAAGATACAGCTGGCTTGATAGATTTAAAACACAATACTGTATACATACCTACACAAAAATATCCATAGTCCTGCCACATAAACATATAAGGAACATACAGCCTTCCAAAGAACTTACACAATTCAATTTTATTTATTGATATGCCCAAGTACACTTTTAAAAAATAAAGCTTACAGAGTGGTTATTCAGAGTGATGCCATTGGGGAGCCATTTTTGATTCCCAAAAGAGCCATCCACATTAAACCTCCAAAAAGAAATCTTTACTTATTTAGAAACATAACAAGCTCCATAAATAACGAATAGATATTCGTTAATAATAATAATAATGAATAGATAATAGTAAGATTTTTTAAAATACCAATGGGTCACTGACTTTATAAGGACTCTTACTTCATACGAGAATACCAGCAAAATTCAGGTTTTCTTAATCTGTCAGTATCCTGTTAGGTTATCTACTATAAATTAATGATTCCTGTTTTTTTCCACATATTAGGGCCATTTTCAAAACCCAAGGAACTGTAGAGAACCATTCCCAGAATTAAATGGCTCTTTGTCCAATAATGGTTCAATGAGGATCCAAACAACTAGGTAAAGTGCCATTTCCAAGACCAGTATTTTTAAAAACTGTAAATATGACAACTTTTGCAATGCAACTAAGCAGACTGGAGTTATTAGGGTGGTGTCAGTGAAAACCCAACTAAACAAACTTAAACAGCTTTTATTCACAAGCACCATAGGTTTACAATGTTAAATTATACTTTTGGACATTTGCTTCACTTTTTTTAACCTTTGACAGTTCTTATTTGCCACTCAGTATTCTTTTAGATTAAACATCCCCAATCCTAAATTTTACTAGATGCCCTGCTAAACTGTATGATGGGTGCAATCCAAAAAGAACCACAGGTAAAAAATATGGGAAAAGACGTATTGGTGGACTAACCCCACAGCCACTATGATGAACATTTTAGCATGACAAATAACCAGAAGAAACTTGCCTTCTGAGAGTTTCCACACACACCTGAGTAAATATGACTTGGGATTCAGATTTCTACTTGGAAAAGTGTCTTATTTGCATTATACTTTGTTTTTCTTAACAGATGCATACAGCCCTGACATGCTCCATACTCATTTGATAGTCAGATAACTCCACATAGTGCACAGTCACCTTTTTCAAACAGGGAAGAATTTGTAATAAGGCCTAATATTTGTAGACTCTGCTGGCCTTAAGCATGTCGAGTGCGGCGTCTCTGCTCAGTGGACCCTGGGGCCTCAGGTCACTCTGGGCCTCTTGATGAAGGCGAGATTTTATTACTCTCAATTACCCCTTGACCTCAGCTTTTCCATTGTAAACAAACAGCCAGACACACCAGGGCTCTTGGAAAAAATGAAAGAAAACTGGGCTACCTCCGCCCAGATCTCCAAAAAAAAAAAAAGGCATTTGGTGTGGCAACTGATGATCGTTCCAGAATGGAGGTTCAATTTCACATCTGGCAAGCAAAGTTAGCTACTCCCAATAATTTAAAAGGTTTTTTTTTTTGTTTTTTTTTTAATATACTGTTTATTTGCATGTTGTTACACGGGCCTATGGTAGCATATGTGGCTACTTTAAAGGTATATTCTGGTAATTAAAACATTACTATTTCAGTGTGGTAGCACAGAGGTTAAACAATACACTTCAGAACTTCTTGAGACTGAATCTTTGCCGATAGCAAACTGTGTACAATTTACACGTTATCCCCATATCTACAGAAGCTCTTCCACATTCCTAATCCGTCCGCGTTAGGTTTATACGACTGAGGGCGAGTACGTAAACATGCCCTGCAATAGCCTGGCGCCTAGTCCATCATCGATCCTCCATGACCCTAGTGAAATTTGAATATGGATGAATGTATTGTTCTGCTGAGCGTTTTATGACAGTAATAAGAAAACTCCAAAGTAACTCAAGACATGGATACACTAAGAATTTGGCCAGGATAAAATAAATAACAATGATAAAACACACATAACAATAGCATAAAGGACAGTGCCAAGAAATGCGATTGAAAAACCATCGCCCGCGGACTGGAATCCCCGCAGCCCCCGCACATTCAGCGTTTGTCACAAATAAAGCAATAAAACCCAAAGGCGAAAAGGTTAGCGCTTTGTAAGCGAATCGCCATCCTCATTGTGAATTCATACAAGACGGGCACCCTACGGACATCCAAAAGTTAAGCCCATATGTTGTCAATACAGCCATTCACATCTCATGAATAAGACGGCGTGACCTCCTCGAGAGGCTCTGGCGCGGAATTAGCCGTAGCTAATTGAAAGTCGTCCTGCTCGGGGCCAAATCACTAGCACAGTACGCCTTTAACCAACTTTTAACAGATGATGTGACAGCAAAACTACGCGCCCAGGAGAAAACCGCTTTTACTCCGGGCCTAAGTGATACAAGGCTGAGGTGAGATGAAAAATATTCTTGAAACAAACCCCGTTCAGCTTCAGGAATTGTATACGACTGTGCTCTGCTGCCCCTTTTCAAAAGGAAACAAGATCGGCCTCGGCTTTCATAATCACACACATTGATGGGTTGTCAGACATTAAAATTTATCAGGACGTCATTATTAGTCAATCTTTACTCCATATAGCGCCTTTCAAGAGCATATTCTCCTGTGTTCATATATGCAACACTATCTAGCTTGTTTTCTTGCCTAGCATAATTAACCTAGTAGGTATGTATAAAATAAAAAGATACCACTCACTTGTTTCTCAGATTACTTTATATAGTACATTTGATTACAGTCAATTCTACGAGCACTAGACATGAAAAACTACAGACAAATTGTATGTCAAGCCTACTAAAACAAGTACAATTTCTGGAACATTACTGACAAATGCTTGAATCATTGTCGTGTTTTATATACTGGTTATATTATAAGGTGGTCCAGATCGTCTGGATGACTTTTATTTATGCGGGGACGATTCCAGTTCGGCGCGAAGACGATTCTTCATGTCGTCATTTCGCACACATCTCGGTGGTTCAGGATTTTTCAGTGATTTTCTATGTAATAAACTTAAGTTATAGCGTAATGAAAATTGCAGAATTACATCTGCACCACCCTATAGAGAGTCACTTAGCCTCCGAAGCCGCAGACGCTAAGGATATGCGGACAGCATCGAACTAAAGGTAAGACCTATACCTGGAAGGGATGCCGGGCAAGTGCATGCGTTGTCACTCTCTCAAATCTCTAATTTCAATTACTTATTTTAAAAAAGCCGAGTGCCCGGCAATAATTTTGGACCCCGGCATAAACTTCATCACGAAAGCACATTCAGCCATATCGTTTACATCAGGACACGACATGGCGAACATCGAACTGTACAGAGACATGGGAAGAGCGTGCAAACTCAACACTGACGTTCGAACCTGATCTCTTGACTACAATGTAAAGTTCATATTTTCTGTGGACAGAATAGCTGGACCATGCACTTTGTTTAACGGGAGTATTCCTTTTACAAAACGAATAAATGCAAAGAAACATAAAGTACTGTCAATAGGAACCAAAATCTTGAAACGACAAATAGGTGGATAACTTATAGTATATCCTGGGCGTACATTATTTTAGAAAAACAAATTAAACTGATGTACTGCATTATCTTGATCTACCTTGACTGAAATATTGGCCTTTATTTAGCTAATCTAATCGCCATTTACAATAAACACCAACGTATTGATTCTCTTTAAAAACTTGAACTCAATTAATATAGTATATTAATTATATTCGAATATATCAATTTCTCATTAGCCTTTCCCTGATTGTACATACTAAAGCAAAAAAATCTAATCTTAAAAATAATTTTGTAAAGTAATGCACTTATCAAAGTGAAAGAGGCGCGCCGTGGACGGCCCATCTTGCGGATTCTACTAAACTTACTTAAAAGAAACAAGGCACCCCCTCACTTCTTCCATGAATCAGTTTTAGTTAACAACTATTAAAATGAAAAATTATCCTAAAGTGTGTTCTGTACTGGTAATTTAAAGCGGTCAGAAAAGTTAGTGCATTAGCGTTTAAAGTGTCTTGGGGCCAACACTTGAAATCCCAACATGCGAGTAAATACACTTACAGTTGCACGATCCATCCCGGGAGCTGTTCGGGTACTTTTTCCAGCTTCCTCCGGCTACAGTCCATTAGATCCCCAACACAGGAGCATGGGGACGGACAAAATCGCGATTTCCCATAAATCCCGAAAGAATATTCCAATTCCGAAAACAGCAGTATGAGGATGGAAATCCGTGCAGGAATAAACGACTGCCTCACAGCAGACATTTTTGGAAGCCACTTAAAATCCACTACCCTTTGAACGTCTCGATCCTTTCACTCCCACACGAAAATCAAAATCCCAGAAGAAAAAAAGTCCCAATCCGAGGACACGGCGAGCAACTGAATGAAGGTCTAATAATATGATTCCATCCGATTCTTAGTAGCAAAGTTATGCAAAGTCTTCATAAAGAACAACACACTACAAGACACACGAAGACCACCCCGCATTCCTAGTTGAAAACTTTTCTTTACTTCGTTACCACCGCCACAGTTTAGTAGCGAGCTCCCTACTGCGACAACTTCATTGGACCAACTCACCAGGGCACGTGACACAAGTCCGCCGATTCTGAGAATGGCGCTCTTTTGCATGGGAAATGTAGTCTAAACAAGTTAGTTTGTACAATCGTGCTCAAAGTGACAGAAACAGAACGACTATGAATAGTTTTAGTAACAAGAAAATAAGTTGAACGAGTTACTTTATTACATGTACGTATAAATTTGACAATATTTACATTCAATTAATTAGCGACCAGCCCAGTTCTAGCCCCCAAATTTGCGACCACTGCTCCCAGATGTGATTCCGACACTCCCTAAGCCTAATCATACAGTTGGATTGATCGTGTTGCGCAAATGGATGACTATGTTGGCAACTGTAAGCATAGCTGTCCGATACAGCTAACGGAAAAAGACTATAAAAGCAACGTTTTTTGGCGGGGTATTCAATTCTTTGTTATATGCGTTTAAAAAAAGTTTTAAAAAGTTTCGTGCATTTTCTAAATCCATCCGTTATCCGATCGATAATCTGGCAGCTTCAGACACAAAGCAAAACCATCCATAGACTAAACCAAGATACTTGTCAGAGTTCTTACAATTAATAAAATTACAATATTCAGATATTAAGGCAATCACGTAAATATTTTAAAAAGTGTATGTACTGGACATCTTTGTGTAAACGTAAAAGACTATGCACAGCCTTGTACAGATTTGCGACTTGTCTCCTGTAGCTGTGGCATTCAGTAAGCAATAATAATAATAATAATATAATAAAACGTACATACACAATTTAAAAATTAGTATTACCCCAATTCCCAAATTCGAAAAGATGTATTAGGGTGGGTGCATGTGTGAGACGTAAAAAAATAATCTGAATAATTTAGAGAATGTAAACAACCGTTGTTCATATTGTATATTTAACATTTTAAATGCGTATTCACTTACTTCATGTGTTTTTGTATGTCATTTTTTTTTAAACGGATGGACTGCAGTTTTGTAAATCCAGGTATATTAGATTATTACTCTACTACAAATCCCAGCATGCACCAGTAAATCCAACAGTGCTGCGGTTTTGGAACGTGTGAAGTGATGACTCTTATCTGAAGTGTTTCTGAAGGCTACAGATAAAAACCGCACTTGTTGGCTTGCAGCTGTTGAAACAGCACTGAATTGTACAAGCTAGTCAACGGGTTAGCCGAGTTGAATTCTTTCTTAAAAAAGCAATGCAAAATTCTTCTTCAAGACTGCAGATATTTGTATGCAACAACAGTTTCCGTGTTATCATAATAATCAGCAGAATTATGTCCTACATGTTAATAAGTTATTTACAGACCAATCAACTAACTTCATCTTGAATGTATTTGGCGAAGCCTTTAACCGATGTCCTATTATAACTCTTTTTGCATATTTAAATAATAATTAAGTACACATCCTGCAGATCTTGTGTGCCAGTCTTTTAGAATTGCACGCAGACGATTCCACTTAGGCCGTAATTATGATGGCTGTTTTTTATGATTCAAGACCTAAGCCATGGAAACCTAATTATGCATAACTCAAGAATTCGGATTGCGAGCAGCAAAAACAGATGAACTCTCCCAGCAAGCTTCGCCTGAGGCAGAAATAGTTTAACTTTTGTAGCTTTCACCCAAGTGCAGAACACCTCCTCTTCCTATTTCTCCTTTTCATTACAAATGAAAATTGCACATCCTGCAGTAATTTCCATTTAGAAACAATTAAGCGTCTCCCAGGCATGTCCTACTCTCATGAATCTGAATGTAGCCAGGCACTGTTTTTCATCAAAATGTACAGCACCACACTGTATGTCTCAAAGTTTGTCATGCACTAGTTAGCTCTTCAGCAAATATATGATAGATAGATAGATAGATAGATAGATAGATAGATAGATAGATAGATAGATACTTTATTAATCCCAAGGGGAAATTCACATATTTCAGCAGCAGTATACTGATACAAAAAAAAAATAATAATTAAATTAAAGAGTAATAAAAATGCATGTAAAAACAGACAGTAACTTTGAATAATGTTAGCATTTACTCCCCCGGGTGGAACTGAAGAGTCGCATAGCGTGGGGGATGGATAGATAGATAGATAGATAGATAGATAGATAGATAGATAGATAGATAGATAGATAGATAGATAGATAGATAGATATTTATTTAAGCTTTGACAAAACACTGTAAGTGTAAATAGCCAGTTTTGTCATTTGTAATAGATATAAAATTTCAAATCAATTAGGTAAACTTTATACATATTATTATTAGAATTAAATGGTTATTTTTACACCACTTACCTTAAGATTACTTAAATATTAGAAACAAATTTGTTTTGTGCAATATAATACAAAAGTGATTTTCAATAAAGTGCAGATTATGTAAGAGTTATTGCATTCAGTGTAAAACAGCCAACTGTCTGACACATTATCTTAAGATTAAGATTGTGCTTTGTATTGCACTATTGATAAATGTGACGATTTGTGTCATTGACAGGTTTACTAGGAATCCCAAAGATATGCATACTAGGTTGATTGGTGATCCTAAACTGACCCTGTATTGCTAGTGAAACCCATAAAGTTTGACAAAGAAGGAATATATATATATATATATATATATATATATATATATATATATATATATATATATATATATATATATATATATTAACTATACCAGTGTTTCCCAGCCTCAGTCCTGTAGTCCCACTGTGGCTGCAGGTTTTTGTTCCAGCCAGATTCCTAATCAGTGACAACACCTGATAACACTGATATCATTTAATTTACTGGCATTATTTTTCTTTTATTCTACATTCAGAAAAGCACAGCAGCATGATTTTTACATTTAGAAATATTTCTGTTTTTGCTATAGATTTCAATGCTTAACTCTCTTTTTGTTGATTTCATTATATTTTACCCTTTCTCTGTGCAGTTTTCACCCTTCATTGTATCTTATTATAAGTGCCTTATTAATGACACTTAAAAATGTGCAGAGCAGACATGCTGGCAAACAATTTAGCATCAGACCCACTAATTAGTAAATAATGGATTAATTAAACAATTAGAACACCTAGAGAAGTAGAATGAAAATCAAGATGAAAATATTGTTAAAAAGAAAAAAATACATTATTCCTATGTACTGTAACTGCTTGGTACATTTTAATATATATATATATATATATATATATATATATATATTTACCAAACTTAGTTTTCTAATTTCTATATTGTTCTTAAAACACAGAACTTAGGAAATAACAGCTCACTTAATTAGCCCAGGAGTCCAATTAAAAACAGAAACTGGTTGGAACAAAAACCTGCAGCCACAGTATGCCCCCAGGACTGAGGTTGGGAAACACTGCACTATATATTGGGATATATATTGTTAATGTATATGCATGATCATAATATGCTTTTCCAGTCATCATCTATTTTGACCCTTTTTTATTTTCCAGCTTCAGATAATGGTTTTATATGAAAATCTATCTCTAAGAGCATCACTGTTGCAGATGACACTGGTATTTGGTGTGTATTTAAGGAAGAAGCCAATTGTAAGCCTGTCCTGTAAGCCATTTGTTTCTGAAACTACAGATTCTAATGTCATTCTCCTCTTATGCAGTTGTGCATCTGGGCCTTCCCCATCTTTCTATCCTGGTTAGAACCAGTTGGCCCAGTAACAGATACGTTTGTATGAAGTAGTCAACTTTTCGTCAATCTAACACATGGAATTACCTTCATTGTATATAATAAATAAATAACTGAATAAATAAAAACATGGACATGTTTCTTGAGAAAGACCTTTTATATTGACTATTTATGACTCCCAGAACTGAACTTTAGGAATGTCAGTACCTTGCAGCCCAAGGAAAGACAATTTACTTGCTTTATTGAAAAGAATAACAGGTTTCAGTGGTGCAAAAGTAATTACAAAGGTTTCTCTAATAACCAATTAGCATTTAAACATGACTAATTAAGGATAAATGAAGGCAGCTTACCATTACGACATTAAATGAACGGCTGCTGAAAATTGGGCTTTACTGTCATATGGGAATAATAAATTAAAAATTAGTAATTTCAAGCAGTAGTAGCCATTAGCAACACTAGTATTGCTTAGCTGTATTTTAAGTCAGTTTAGTGGCATCTTAACAAAAAAGTATCAATTTCTATCAAAAGCACAAAAGTGTGTGGGTGATTCCAATGTTTTGAATGCCAGTGTATATGTACTTTAAGTATTTAAAGCAATTTATTATTATTAATATAATAATAATAATATATATAGTGCATTTCAATTAATGAATGTCTGTAGAATAGGTGCACATTAAGGAAAGAATACTAGCTGCTAGAAAACAGTCCTGTTGTTCATATAGTTTAAGCATCTATGAAATTCAATCCAAAGTTTACATTTCTATACATCCATTCTTTAAATCGAAGTTTATGGTCTAGAGTTGACTATGATAGTAACAAAAAAGTTAAAGGCTTAGTCCTGACTTATGTTTTCAATCTTTGACTACAATGTTCTGGTCAGCTTGTAAAATATTCTTTATCCTTTGCATTGTTGTTTAATATAAATATAAAAAAATACAACAGGGAAAGGTTGCTAATTACTAAAACATTTCAATAAGAATTTTGCAGATATTTTAATGAATCAGAAGAGTTCTACAGTATATGTTGCAGTCAAAAACATTTGCTCTTCCATTATCCATTGTAGAAGATTTTTTTTTATTGTATTGGTAAATTTCAGCTTTAAACCTTGAAGATTAAACTGAGTTTCTTGGAAAGATTACTGTCTAATCTTTAGTCAAGTTTATGTATAAAATCGTATCCCTTAGCTGGTTTCACTATGGATTTATAAAAAAAAAAAAGTTGATTTATTCGAAGCTATGTCATCATATTCAGTTACCACATATTAGGATGACTTTTTCTTGTCATTTTGTTCTGTGATCTTGTAGCTGAAACAGATGTTGTAAATTTTGTTTGAGGCAAATGGAGAGAGGGTGAGGGAAGAAAGTCTTCAGAGTAATCCCTCGCCTAAATGACAACAGCAGTCTCTCCTGGGCCAGTTTCTCTCAAAAGGAAAAAAGTGGTTAGCTGAAAATGAAATTGTGTTGATATTTGTACTGCAATTTTATAATCACTTTTCTGTAAATACAAATGGTCAGTATATTTGGTATCATTCTTATATTACCAGAATACATTTATACAATATAAAATAGTACATTCTGGATGGAGTTTTATTCTTTAAGAATTATTTACAAGTATACTGAAATTTTACATAGAGGTAGACAGATGCAACTGAGCATTATATAACTCTCTATCTCAGTTTCATCTGAATACACTTGCATTCACATTTCTACATCCACTACTTATTATATAAAATGATCACTCTACACCACAAGAGTGTTACTAGATAGATAGATAGATAGATAGATAGATAGATAGATAGATAGATAGATAGATAGATAGATAGATAGATAGATAGATAGATAGATAGATAGATCTTAATTTGTCCTTAGGGGAAAGTTTGGGTTTTTACAGAAGCTCTTTAAATAAATAAATACTGTAGATAGATACAGAAAGAAAGAAAGAAAGAAAGAAAGAAAACTTTTGACTTGGCAGTCACAGTCACAATGAGGCATTATACAGACGTATTGCTGTTGGTATAAAGGACTCTGTGTACTCTTTCTTGACATCTTTCTGCTGAATAATCCATTGGCCAGAAAAACTCAGTTTAAGTGTGTCAGAAAAAAGATGTGCAGCATGGTTCATAATGGTACTCAGTTTTGTTTTAATTATCTTCTTTGCTGCTACTTCCAGAGTGTCCAGAGTGTGTCTTATAACTGAGCTTGCCCTTTTTATTAGCTTGTTAATTCATGGGCCTCTCTTGAAGTGATATTACCAGCCCAGCATGCTGAGTTAGTTGGAGCTGACAAAAGGTTGAGGGTAACCCTCAGTAACAACATGTATAACAAAGCCATGCTTTTGTATTTTATTGTTGGTAGAGAGATCATTATCTGTCACTTTGTTACAGGAGTAAAAATTCTTCTTAGTTATTTAATCTTGTGTCTGTATACTTACCCATTTGTTTCTTCCACTGTTTCCAATGGTGTGAGCTTCCTAATAGACAGAAAAACAGAATTTCTTTGTAGTCTGTATTTGTGAGATTTGTTTTTATTTCGTAAAAGTGCACAGCAAGCAAATTATTAGGATGTTATATAAAAGAGAATGCAACATCATTTGCTTTTTTATGAGGCATCAGCCTTTGAGTAGCAAAGGTCAAAAAAACTAACCATTTAAGTTCATAAATATTTAATCATGACAGACAATTTATGGAAATTTGTTTTTCTAAAGCAGAAGGATTTGAGTTTTGCTTCACTGATGAAAGCTAATGTCTTATGTTCATCACCAAGTTCAGACAGCAAAAAATATTGCAAGGTTTATTATTAGGTATTCATTCCTCCATTGAATTTTCTAAACCTGTTTTATAAATTACACCATAATGGACAGTCTTCTCCACAAGAAAGATAGGCACTAACGGTGTGAAGAATGTCAGCTCATCACATGGCACATTTACACTCAGTTATTCTGTGCAATTTTAGTGTTGTCAGGTAATTTAGCAATCACATCCTAGTGATGTGGGAGAAAGCTATGGTACCTGTAAAAAAATAACATGTCCATGGAGTGAATGTGTAACATCTTTACAGAATGTGATTGAGCTTGGATATAAACCTAGATTACCGGAGGTTTAAGGTAGTACCATTAACTACTGTTCCACTGTATTTCCTCAAAATACAGGTAAAGTCAAAATGTCATGAAATGTAAAAATACATAGCACATGTGTATAGCAATACACATACAGACAAATGTCTAAGAAACTTGTGGTTAAGCCCTAAGGTCACAATATTTAGAATGCCTCTACTCACATTGGTGTTGATTCAATGTTCAATGTTACATTGGATGTATTTAGTTAGATTTTCTTTTTTGTAGCCCAGTTGTATTTATTTTTTTTTTTACTATTCACAATAAAATGTCTCACTGACTTCACTGTCTGGCTCTGTGCTAACTTACTTCAGCTTGACACAAATAAACCTGAATTACAAATCAAGAGAATCAGTTTAACAAAGTCAATTTCTTCTCACTAAACTTTGTTTCGTGAAAAACTATAGAATTACCTTGGAATTATTCTTAGCACTAGTCTGCCCTTTATATCACACATCTCTGCTGCAGTCAAAAGCAGAAATGCCAGAGTCCAGCCCTACATCACAGAATCAGATGCTGTAGTAATTGGCCATGCTTGTTAGTTTTCCACTGAAAAGCTGTAATCATCTCCCTGCACAAACTATTAATAGTTTCAAAATGCTGCTGCTTAATGACGTCAATAAGACACTCTGACCAAGTTGCTCTACAGTTGGCTTGTCTACACAGACTTCTGTCATATGTCAAATCATTGTTAAAGACTTTCTTTGGGGATTCCAGTCTATGGAAGTCTTTCTAGGTCAAGGCATAAGGCTCCATCTGTCTTAATCTTCAAATTCAGACTGAAGACTGGCTTCTTCTGTCTGTTTTTTAAACTGTTTTCTCTGCATGTACAAGTTTCAGTGACAACCCCCCCATTTCACTGTGGTAATACTGACACCAATGTCCTGTATACTGAGACTGCTAGTTTTAAAAGGTTTATGCATAAATTATCATTCAAGGTAAGATGATTACATCTTGCCTGAAGAAGGGGCCTGAGTTGCCTCGAAAGCTTGCATACTGTAATC
The DNA here is from genome assembly GCF_016835505.1 of Polypterus senegalus. Taxonomy (NCBI): domain Eukaryota; kingdom Metazoa; phylum Chordata; class Cladistia; order Polypteriformes; family Polypteridae; genus Polypterus; species Polypterus senegalus. The sequence continues at coordinate 22,132,620 of NC_053161.1, read as the reverse complement.
TTTTTAGTTAGCCAATAAAAGGTGTCATTTTGCTTGGCTTTTCTCTACATTCAAGGTAAGGTAGATTAAATGTAATTTAGTAATAGTTATTGATGACGGTGCAGTTGTGTGGTGACATGTTGCATGTTCATTAGCACATACAAGAAATTTTGTTGTACATGTGACAATTTTTGACCCTATGGATCCTATGAACCATGTTTCTTTTTTCCTAGTTTAATGTTAATACAGTGTAGCCACCTTTGACACTTCCTGTTTAAATATGATAGGTCTGCTCCCAAGTATGGTAACCATAAGTTCTGCATATGTTGCTTTTATTATTTTTTTTAGTTACTTGATTTTATTCTAATAATTATATTTGATACAATATTGTAAAATCAAAGAAAGCACAACACAAATCAATGGGACAAAAGTGCACCAACAAATACACACTGACAATTGCACAGAGGAAAAATTCACATAGCAACAAATGCATGCAGCTAGTAAACTGACCCAGGGTTAGTTTTATTCAAAATAAAACTGTAAATATTTTATTTTTTATAACAACAATACAAATTAAATAAAATATGGTAAAGCAAGTAGATCACATGAGGAGAAACACTATAAACAAATGAAAAGAAACCACAAAATCATGTAAATAAAAAGGTAACTCTACTGTGCAATTTATTGCACCTCATTGTGTGCAGTACTTGGCAATAAGTCTAAAAGTGGTATCCAACAATATTTCTATATTAACTGCTGCTGGTGGCGATTAAGCTGGACATATATTGATTTGGACCATGGACACATCAAGCTCTGTTTAGGAAATAACTACAAAGCCTTTCAAAAGCAGCAGATCTTCATTGTAAGGCACAAGATAGGACGCTAATAACACATAAATGTCCAGGAGGTTGTTTACTGTCAACTCTGTAAATGTCCACCATACACTTTTCCCTGCCTAGACAATCCATGATGGAAAAAAACAGATCACTAGCTATGTGAGCATTTTAACTTCACATATTTGTCACAGCATATTTTTGTCAGCATGCTGTTGTGCTGTGTCCTTTTGTCATTGTGCCAATATTGAATGCTGTTCAGATTGAATTAAGTTGCATGGGTGTGCAGTAAGTCAAAAGTCCAAAGACATGATGGGCTGACTGCATCTTGTAATGGAGTAGCATCCCAGTAGGGTCCGTTTTCTCTTTGCATCCAGTGGCGTCAGGATATGAATAGGTTTATTGTGACCCTCTTCTAGATAAACATGTTTAGAATTGCATAAATAAGTAATGTAATAGCAAGTGCAAAATTAACAGGAGAAATCTGTCAGTACACCAGAAAGGAAACACAAAATAGCAAAATGAAAAAAAGTGTTACAAGTTCCATTTGAAAACTGAAAAAGTGCAAAGTCAGTTTTCCGTTCCATTGGTCTGTAGTGATCATTTCAGACTTGAGCAAAGTTTTTCTTAATCGCTTTAAAATGTGGCAGACTAAAAGAGTAAACAGCTGTAGGCGGTGTTTATTAGGAGACTCCTTTTACAATATGAGGTCTTTAAAAGGCCACGGCCATAAATGTAATTACTGAAAGAATGGTAAATACATTATGATAGAAGTATCATGCTTAGCATTTTATGAGTAGAGACCTTACTGAAATTCTGTTTTATGTTTTGTTCATCTCAAAGAATGAGACTTTATATTTTAAAGATGCAAATAATTTGACAGTATGCATCTTGGTGTTTTTTTGGTTCCTATACTAATGTGTAGAATAGTAATGTCATTAGACAAATTAACACACTTCTGTTTTCTGTGCCATACAGGTTCACTGTTTTGAATTTCCATCTGCAGTCCCTAGTAATGGCTACAAAATCCTTTCATTTTGGCAATATTTTTTAATACATTGTGCTTCTGCAAAGACTTCTCTGAGACACATTTCAAAAGTGCTGACGCAAACTTTAAACATTGTTCATCATTCGGTGTTATTAAAATGTTATAATTTAATCTTTTCTTCTCAACTGGAATAAAAACGTTGGCTGTGTCATCCAGCGACTTAACAGGTATGCACACTTTTGATTATATGCTTTACATTTCATTTGGATTTCTGTAATCTTTTTACCATTTAACATCCTTCTTCTAGTACTTGAGCATAATAATCCTGCTGTGCCACATATGGTACACTCAAAATTGTCCTATTATTTGGAGCCATAATAAGCCAGAAAATGTACTCCTCATTTTTCTCATGTTTGAAGAGTCTGTGTCTCTCTCTGAAAGCTGTTTAAGTAATCAGCATGTTGCAGGGCACTAATCCATTTGAAAAGTCTCATGATAATTGCTTTCTTAAGGCATCTGTTAAAGCCCTTGATTTGTTTACTCTTCACATTTTCACATGGCTGTGCTGTCCATTTGAGCCTTTGGCACTTGGATTGTAGTGGGAGAATTTGAAGCACAGGTGATGAACTAGCAAATGTAAATAACAATTTTAAATTAAATGCAAACCACAACTATTATCTAATTTGTTTTAGCTCCTCTTTGACTGATTTTTTGTCTTTGATTACTGCTTCAAAAATTAATATCTTACCATATTGGCAATGGTTGTTTCATCATGACTTTTTAGGTCTTATGTGGACAGCATGGAGGCACAGCAGGTTATGATGTTATCTTACAGTACTTACTCCTTGCTTTGATGCCTAGTAAGAAGTTTGAATGCTTTTGTAATCTGCATGAAAATATGATATAGATAATCCATTTTGGGCCTCAAGGGCATGCTACCAGAGTGATAGGTGATTCTAAATTTGTTCATGTGGAGGATGCTCTAGAATGAAGTGCTGCCTTGACTCCATGTGGATCTGTAATAGGAGGTTGAATTCAGAAAGTGGATGGACATGTGTGGAATTAATTCATTATAATACACAAGAAAAAACCACAGAGGACAATGTGCTCAGAACTGCTGTCTCACACATTCACAGTTTTTTGTTTGAAATCCACACCCTGTTGTTATCTATGTGTTGTGTCTGCATGTTTGCCCTGTGCTAGGTTGAAGTGTTAATTGTAGATTTTAAATTGAACTCTGCAGTGAACTGGCATCCCATCTAGGCCTAATTCCTACTAGTAACATATTCATTTAACTAAAACAATTGATAGGAAATATTAATTTATTTGCACTGTTCTTCAGTTTGAAAGCCATAACAAAATGGATTAATACCAAATTATAATTTTAATATAGATACAACTTTATCCATTGTCACACATTTGCGAATAGGGGGCAGCAAACGGGCCCGACACACCGCGAAAACAACAACCAGGGGAATATGACATTTATCACTAATGCCTCTCTCTTATCCTTCAGGAAAACAGACAATTATAAGAATTACCTTCCGAAAACTCTGTTCAAAATCCATCCAGGAAACAGTCCTTTTCTGGGATTCGAGTCCATTAGATGATCTCACTTCCGACTCACTCCAGATGACCTCAGTTCTGTCTCCAGCCTATCCTATCACATCCGGCTCACCATTTCAACATCACTGTCAATTATCATTGTCATTTCATGTCCGTCACATATAAAATCCCTTGTATCATGCAACCAATGTCTGATGGAAGTCTGTATTATTCATACAAGACAATTGTCCTCAAGACCTGCAATATACGGGACTGGGTCCCAAACCTTTATGTGTTTCTCTGTCTTCACACCATATAGAGCAGAGGGAGATGTTCTTGGAGTTATGCAGTCATTCACTATGTTGAACCCATTGTCGTTTTTTCTAGTTTCATAGAAAATTCTACTTAATTCTTGAATATACTTCATTTGGTAGCAAATTAATGCATATGAATATATCATGCAACAATTTCCAAAGTCATCTTTATCCATAGCATAATTAGCAGCATGGAGGAAAAGGTAGATAAATGTAAGAAAAGGTAGAATCCGCCATTGATAAAACCAATCCATCCCATAGCCAACTCACACACACCCAAGCTAGGCTGATGTTCCACTAATTAACCTGCCCTACATTTGGGAAATGTACCCCTTAATGAACCTGAACTGTACAGTAAATATGTCTAGCATGTAAAGAAGTTATTTGGTGAAATAAGTGAGATCTGATTTTTTTGTTAATATGAAAGGTCAGACAATGCATTTGAAGGATATACATTAACATACTAATAGTGGAATAGTAAGAAGTTGTGGAAACAGAGGTGCAAACCCATTATGGTCTTTTTTGTTGATTTTTACACTAATGTAGAAATGGATTACAATAAGAATGAGCATGTATTACAATTATAATTATAAGCCAGTTCATAACAATCGGCGTTCTTATTTATCATGGCGCAAGACAGTATTGTTTAAAGGCTATCTAAAGAGCTAAATCTGTAACTGTAATTAGATTATGGGATGCTAAAAAACGGTCTTAAGCCTTGATTGAAAAGTAGAAGACTGTGGAGCCTCATTCAAAATTTTGAAGAGGTTGTATCTGAAGGCTGCCTGCCCTGCATTAGCTTTATTGATCCTTCAGATTTTAAGAAGGCCTGCATCTTGTGATCACACTGTACACTCCAGATATTAAGCATGTATACATTTTGTGTTTGTGGGGATGTGGAGGTGAATCCATTTACAGCTTTATATGTCACAAAAGGTGCCAGAAAAATTAAAATACTGTAAACGGCCCCTTTAGTTAATGGGTAGTTTAATCATTCCATTTATTAATGAATTAATCAGTGCGATTCTTTATACTGTAAATACTATTTGTTCTAAATTGCCTTCAATATTTGATTCAGGTATCAGTACCAACATTTCTCTGTACTAATGTGTCTAAATGTATGTTGTTATACAGTATTGACAACTGGTACCAAATTATACTGTTGTATCTACTCTGCTCTGGACTAATCAGTCTTTTGTCACATTTCTCTGGTTTATGTCCAAAATAGGTTTCATTGCATTTAGGATTTGATTAGTTATGGTTATTTTTGTCACTCAGTACACTGTGGTGAAAAAAATGCTCAATAGTGATCCAAAGTTTTAAATAAAAATAAGGCTCCTCAGTCTTGTGGGTGTAGTTGTGTACCATTGCAAAGTTGTGTGACTAAAGGGATTTCAGTGGGGAAGGTAACCGATTACTTGTTAGTGTGCAGACACGATCAGGTCAACTGCTTTACATTGATACTCTGTGGATTGTTAAGAGAGAAGGAAGGGTAATCCAGTGAGAGAACTTGGAAAAGGCAAAAAAAGATCAGTAGATTGAATTGGTGCAGTGGATGGAGGCAGCATGATTGAGAAGAGGTCCTGTGGTTAGTGAGAGGCGCTCTTATGGTAGGGTTGCATCTGCTGAGAGTCCAGGGAGTAGGAGCAGCTGTTGGGCTTTGAAGGATCATCCCATGGATGCCGAAAGGGTGGTGGAAGGATGATAAAGCCAGGCTTTGACGTCCTAGCAGTGACCAGCTGAGGTGACTAGGACAAAGTTTAAAGGAAGACTGAGCTGGCTGGCATCTCATCCCCACTGAGTAGACCTGATGGGTAAGTGGGGAAGAAACAAGAGAAAGATACTGTGGCCCATTGGTAACATGGCAGAGAAGGGAACAGATTTTATCCTAAAAGTTTTATAAATGATTTTATTGGTTTTATTTATTTATGGATTAATTTTAACGCCTACATGAGAGCACTGATTTTATCATGGATTATTTATTGGTTTATTTATTCATTTACATGCTCTGCACTTATTTATTTGAAAACTTTTTGAAACATCAACTTGTTGCTTGTTTTGTGTCCTCATTGCACTAATCTATGTCCTGGGCACAAAAAGATGCCAAGTTGTGGATAACCAGGCATAAAATACACTTACTACACTTTGGATATTTTTTGTCTTCCACAGTTTCAGTAAGTGTAGGTGTGAATATTTTACTGTTATTTTCTTCTCACACAAATAAACAATGACATCCTCATAAGATGTATATTTCTTGTGCAGTTGTCAGGCATAAAGTCCTAAAGATGTGTGAGTCAGTCTTCTAGGAATTTCAGTCTGCTCTTGTGTAAGACCTTTCTGCAGTGAGGGATTAGTGGCTATCCTTTAGAATATTCTCAGTTAAATTTGAAAGTTTACAATCATTGTGATGATAAAATCTGTTTGCTCCTGTTGAGCTCCTGGTGGGCACTCTACCCCTCTTCACAAATTACTTGTGGTTAGCAACTTGTGAATAACAACATAAGCAGGATCCCATTTCCCATTGCTCATATTCTACAGATCTGTCGGATAGGTTCATTGACCCTTTTAATACTAGCCATGTAGGGTGATTGTTCTCAGTGAAGGATTGTGAAGGGCTATGTAACTCTGAACCATGTATTGCAAAACTATTGAACGTCTTTGGCATTTTTGAGCCATCAGAGTGCTTTGGCATCCTTGACCTATATAAAGCCTTGTAATACCAACTGATGACAGAATATATCCACATCTCTCAAAGAGATCATCTACAGAAAATCCCTGGAGGCTTTTGAATAATACTGCGTAATACTGAAGACATAGTAATCTTTGCTACAATCACTGTATCATCTGAGAATCAATCAATCATTTTTTGTAGGTGGTTCCAGATCACTAGTCATTATAAGGACACCTATATGTGACCTTTTCTTGTTCCTAATGTGCTAAATACATCACTCTGGTCCACTTATGGGAGAAAATATATCTAAGCATGGTCTTGTTCATCTTGTTTCCCTTTCCTCATTCCAGTGATTTCAATTTTTTTTTACAATGCAAGTATTACATATCAGTTAAGCAAGTGACTTAAAACATAAACATTGTAAATGTACATACAATCATGTTGCCATTTCACACATAGGTAGCAGGTCATCTTTCACTATGGATGGAAAAAATACATGTCATGTGTAAAGAGTTACACAGTATGTCTAAGATAAATAGTGATAATCTATATTAGTTCAAAGTTTCTTTTAGTGCTCATAATGTATCATTAAGCGATATTACTTAAGAAATAAAATAATTGTGCAGTCAGATTGGGTGGCGCAGTGGTAGCGCTGCTGCCTCGCAGTTAGGAGACCCAGGTTCGCTTCCCGGGTCCTCCCTGTGTGGAGTTTGCATGTTCTCCCCGTGTCTGTGTGGGTTTCCTCCGGGCGCTCCGGTTTCCTCCCACAGTCCAAAGACATGCAGGTTAGGTGAATTGGCAATTCTAAATTGGCCCTACTGTGTGCTTGGTGTGTGGGTGTGTTTGTGTGTGTCCTGCGGTGGGTTGGCACCCTGCCCAGGATTGGTTCCTGCCTTGTGTTGGCTGGGATTGGCTCCAGCAGACCCCTGTGACCCTGTGTTTGGATTCAGCGGGTTGGAAAATGGATGGATGCACTCAGATTTGTCAGACATATGCCAGCTGATCTCACCCACAGGGTCAGGCATGCACAATATACAGCTGTAGAAATTGGCTTATGAGAAAGCAGCATGGCTGACAATGCAAATCCTACTTGGTGTATAGATGAGTACAACTTGACATCAAAATAGGCATGGTCAAATTCTAAACCATTCACAAACCAGTGGAGGCCATGCACTGCATATCAAAACCAGGAAAAGACCACTAGAAATTATACTGAAAATACAAAAGGTAGAAGAATTAAAATATGATAGGTGTGAATGGTCACTCTCCAAGTTTTATCTTTTTGTTTCCCTTGCTCCCACCCTGTAATGCAGCTGCTATGTAATTAGTGTTTCATAGAAAAAGACAAGGGGAGGAGAGGCCAAGGCAAACAGCAGGCAAAAGGAAGGACTGGAGTGAAATCCCAGAAAATTCTTTACCGGATAACTGAAATAACAAAAAACACGTAAATGAAGCAACATTTTGAAAATGAAAGCAAAAAATGAAGACAACCTTTGACAAGACATATTGTATATGCCTGCAGTGATTCATGGTGTAGGATTGCTATTAATACCAAAAACAAAATGGCTATGATGATATTGAAAATATATTTCTCGATGCTTCTGAACATAGATTAAATATTTTTAAATAGAAGGCACATAACACAGTTTTCATTGGCAAATTTGCTGGAGCCTATCCCAGCTAGCATAGGGTGCAAGGCAGAAACACTAGGGCCCATTTAGCATAGCAAATTCACCTAACTTACATGTCTTTGGACCGTGGGATGAAACCTATGCTGGCAGGGGGAAAACATGCAAACTCCACACAGGGAGGACCCAGGACCCGAACCCTGGTCTCCTTACTGAAAGGCAGCAGTGCTACCAGTGCTGCCCTTTACAAATTTTACAAATCTAAATTATTCATTATCACAGGATAAAAAAATTAAACCAAGAATTAAGAGAAAAAAAATTCATTACTTTAAATGTTTAAATTCAGAGGAAAATTTCTGGTAACACAGCTCTCCTTCCTCACACTTATTAATATAAGTATAGGCTCTAGCTCTTCACAATCTTGTACTGGATTAATAGGGCACAGGAAATGTTTGACACTGCTAATTGATATTTTCAATTAATATTTAACGTTAGTTTTCATATTTTTGTTTCACAATAACCAGCAACAATCAAGCATTTTGTAACTGTAGTCTATATACTTCACGAACCACAGAATTCACTAGGTACGTATATTGCAGGCAACAGTGACATCAGATATGTTGCAGCCAGTTAATTTGTTTAACTCTGGAGCTTACCTGGTCATATTTTTAATTTAAGCAGATCACCTGATAAATCCAAAGAGAACCGTGGAGAGTTCTTGAGGATGTTACTGCTTTGAAATAGGCCTCATTCACTGTATTATGTTGAAATGAAGAAAATTAATAAATGGGCCAAGCTCATCCATTGGTTAAAACTATCCTTCAACAAAATTATAATGAGAAAGCTGTGTTAAATTTTATAATATTGAAATTATTCATAACAATAAAAGGAAAAAAAAATTGAATCGGTTTGGCTAATTCTAATTACAGAACAAAGCATGAATTCATTAATGGCTGCTTGTTATATTATATTTATCCAAAAAAAAAAGTGGTTTTCTTGTCTTGTTCACATAGAGTTAATCAGATGTTTAATTAAAGATGATTTTTCCAGGTTTATTTTTGCATCATTATTTTTTACTTATTAACAATATAATCAGTTCTACTCCTGTTCATGTTAAAAAAATATTGGTGAAGAGAATGTGGTTCACTGTCATGGGAAATAAAGCAGGGGCTCGCAAGGCAACTACAGATCCAATACTATAACATCTTTAACAAATATTTTGTAATTACCTGTTCATCATATTCTACCTTTTCAGATGTTACTGTGTTTTTATTTAAGGGTGCAGATTAAAATGCCTATAGGGTGGTCCAGATCTAATTATGCAATTTTCATTATGCTATAACTTATTAAAATTACATAGAAAATCACCCAAAAAATCCCGGACCATCGAGAAGTGTGTGAACTGACGACATGAAGAATCGTCTTTGTGCTAAACTGAAATCATCCCCGCATAAATCAAAGTCATCCAGACGATCTGGATCTGCATAATTAGATCAGGACCACCCTGTAGAATCAACTTTTCTCACCCTTCAATTTAAGCTAATTATTATTAAGAGAAAATAAAAATTAAAAAAAGAGTAAACAACAGCCAACTCAACAAACTTGTTTGATTGTGGATTTTTTTTTTAAACTACAGTGCCTAAAAATAAAGTATTCATCCACCTTGGAAGTTTTCACATTATTGCTAAACAAAAATCAAACACAATGGGTTTAATTTGTTTTGTTATATGGATCAACAGAAAAAAAACTTTAAAGTGAAAACATATCTCTGCAAAGTGATCTAAATTAATTCTACATAGAAAACACTAAATAACTGATTGCATAAGTATTCAGTATTTCATAGATGCACCTTTGGCAACAATGACAGCCTTGTAGGCACTGCAATTGTTCCCCATTTGTCTTCTTCAGACTACTCAAGCTCTGTCCCATTGCATGGGGATTGTGAATGAACAGCCCTTTTCAAGTCCAGCTGCCAATTCCCAATTGGATGGAGATTTGGACTATGACTCGGCCACTCCATTCCTGTTAAGTTTTGGTTTTATGCCTGGGGTCATAATCTGGTAGGTAAACAAATCTTCTCCTAAGGTGTAAATTTCTTGCAAACTGCATCACATTCATTTACTCTCTACATTCACCAGCCTTCCAGTCTCAGAAAGCTAAATTGTAGTCTCATCTCATGTGCCTTTTTTTTCAACAGTGGCTTTCTCTTTGTCACTCTCCCAGAAAGCTATGACTTGTGAAATACTGTTCAGTCTCACTACTGTAGCTTGTAACTCCTTTTGAGTTATCACAGGGTCTCTTGGTGGCCTCCCTCACTAACCTTCTTCTTGCACGATCACTAAGCTTTAGGCAGATTTGCAGCAGTGCTACACTCTTTCCATTTTTTTAACAATTGGTTTAACTGGACTCCAAGGTATCCATTCTCTGATTTACCTTTTCAATGAGTTACCTGGAGTGTTCTTTTGTGTTCATTGTGTATGTTACGCCCAAATACTGACTCACCTCAGGTTGTACTTTCCAGATAAGGTACATTTAAACAACAAACAATTGAAATACTTTGACTACATAGAGGTGATCTCCATTTAGCGTGTTAGTTAACTTTTAAAACCAATTGGCTGCACCCAAGATAATTTAGATGTGTCATATTTAAAGGGGTGAATATTTATATGATCAATTATTTTGTGTTTTATATTTGTAACAATTTAGATCCCTTTGCAGAGATATGTTTCACCTTCAAAGAGTCTTATTATGTTGACCAATCTGAAAAAAGGCAAATTATATCTGCTGTAATTGTTCTATAATAATAAAATATAAAAACTTCCAAAGCAATGGATACGTTTTATAGGCACTATATATTGGATCATAAAATACAGCAATATAACCGTGAATATTATTCACTTAACTCAATTAAAGACTTCATTTCACATAAATTTCTCTGCTTATGGAAACGAGAATCTCATATAAGTGAGCTCTCTATAGCTATCTGAAAAGGCTGATGGTCCTAACGGTGTGCAGATAAAACACATCAGCATATGTGTGTTTATGATTAAGTATATAAGCATAAAACATTACCCTTTGTTCAGTATGCTTTGTTACACATATCCTTTGAGAAATTTATATTTCCTAAACAGAAGAAGCCAATCCAATACTGTTGGGCCAGTTAGTCATATTTCTGTGAGAAACAGAGTAAAATGTCAGTTTTATTTTTTAAACAAACCAAAACAATTATAGGTAAATTTGTAAGCACATCACAGATGTGAAAACAATAAAAAACTTATTTTCCACACAGTTTGAAGATATGTATGAACACCATTATACCAATGGTTACTTACAGTGCATCTGGAAAGTATTCATAGCGCATCACTTTTTCCACATTTTGTTATGTTACAGCCTTATTCCAAAATGGATTAAATTCATTTTTTTCCTCAGAATTCTACATACAACACCTCATAATAACAACGTGAAAAATAAAATAAAAATGAAAATAAAAAAACTGAGAAATCACATGTACATAAGTATTCACAGCCTTTGCTCAATACTTTGTCGATGCATCTTTGGCAGTAATTACAGCCTCAAGTCTTTTTGAATATGATGCCACAAGCTTGGCACAACAGTTTTGCCCATTCCTCTTTGCAGCACCCCTCAAGCTCCATCAGGTTGGATGGGAAGCGTCGGTGCACAGCCATTTTAAGATCTCTCCAGAGATGTTCAACCGGATTCAAGTCTGGGCTCTAGCTGGGCCACTCAAGGACATTCACAGAGTTGTCCTGAAGCCACTCCTTTGATATCTTGGCTGTGTGCTTAGGGTTGTTGTCCTGTTGAAAGATGAACTGTCGCCCCAGTCTGAGGTCAAGAGTGCTCTGGAGCAGGTTTTCATCCAGGATGTCTCTGTACATTGCTACAGTCATCTTTCCCTTTATTCTGACTAGTCTCCCAGTTCCTGCCGCTGAAAACCATCCCCACAGCATGATGCTGCCACCAAAATGCTTCAATGTAGGGATGGTATTGACCTGGTGATGAGCGGTGCCTGGTTTCTTTCAAACGTGACACTTGGCATTCACACCAAAGAGTTCAATCTTTGTCTCATCAGACCAGAGAATTTTGCTTCTCATTTTTTTTTACCAAACCAGTTAATATTGGAAATTTCCCTAGTCAGGGGACAAATCCTTCAGGTGCCTTTTGGCAAACTCCTGGCGGGCTGCCATGTGCCTTTTACTAAGGAGTGGCTTCCGTGGCCACTCTACCATACAGGCCTGATTGGTGGATTGCTGCAGAGATGGTTGTCCTTCTGGAAGGTTCTCCTCTCTCCACAGAGGACCTCTGGAGCTCTGACAGAGTGACCATCGGGTTCTTGGTCACCTCCCTGACTAAGACCCTTCTCCCCCGATCGCTCAGTTTAGATGGCCGGCCAGCTCTAGGAAGAGTCCTGGTGGTTTCGAACTTCTTACACTTACGGATGATGGAGGCCACTGTGCTCATTGGGACCTTCAAAGCAGCAGAAATTTTTCTGTAACCTTCCCCAGATTTGTGCCTCAAGACAATCCTGTCTCAGAGGTCTACAGACAATTCCTTTGACTTCATGCTTGGTTTGTGCTCTGACATGAACTGTCAACTGTGGGACCTTATATAGACAGGTGTGTGCCTTTCCAAATCATGTCCAATCAACTGAATTTGGACTCCAATTAAGCTGCAGAAACATCTCAAGGATGATCAGGGGAAGCAGGATGCACCTGAGCTCAATTTTGAGCCTCATGGCAAAGGCTGTGAATACTTATGTACATGTCCTTTCTCAGTTTTTTATTTTTAATAAATTTGCAAAAACCTCAATTAAACTTTTTTCACGTTCTCAAAATGGGGTGTTGTGTGTAGAATTCTGAGGAAAAAAATGAATTTAATCCATTTTGGAATAAGGCTGTAACATAACAAAATGTGGAAAAAGTGATGCATCATGAATACTTTTATGGATGCATTGTAACTTATTTCACTCTCACACAATTTTCATAAACTCTGTGTGGGTAAATGTGCTGCATTTGCAGCAATCATTTGTTCATTCTCTATCATCTTTTATGCAGTATTCCTACTGCTGTAAATTAGCAAGAAAAGGTAAACAGAATATTTATTATCGCCTAGAGTTTTGCTAGCTTTAATTCCTTTAGCTTACTCTAGCTTTAAAGATATGTTCTTACAGATTTTAAGGAGAATACAGCTATATAACCTTGGATTGCGTCATTTTATCCCACACTTTGTCTACAGTCTGCATTTTCTGTTTTATTTTTCTGCTTTTTCTGCTTTTACATGTTTACGTATCTTTTTGCCCAGTTATTACAAGCAATGAAATAATTTACCTTTGTATGATATGAGGCCAAAAACGTAATATTTTCTAGGTCCAGAAACCTTCTTGAGGCTGCCTTTCAGTATAATACCATATTTCTTCTCTATGGGAACACAAGCAGTATGACAGATGTCTTTTTGCTGTTGACTGGCCATACTAATATCAGGGGTCTTCCTAGATAAAACAGGCTGTACCTTCCTGTCTCCTACTCATTGTTACCCTTTTTGCATGCTTTACTAGGCCAGCATCCCATCAGTTATCATTCTTTTATAGATGGTGAACAATCCAATTTCAAATGCACACATTAGAGTTTTACCAAACCAGTTAATATTGGAAATTTCCCTAGTCAGGGGACAAATCCCATCAGCATCAATCTTTCATTTCAATAAAACTGCATGCCTTACTTGTGGCTATCTTTAGAAATTGAAAGTTTGTATACAGAAGCTATTTGAAGTGAAAGAATGGTAATAGGCTATAACATACAGTGTAACAAGAGGCTAGTCTTTGTCGCTTCCACCATATTAGATATCAGTGAGCACAAATTCTCTTTATTACTTTTAGACAAACCTTTCTATTGGATACTGACTACCACATATCATGGTAACTTAAATATTTGTTTTATTGTCTGCCTAGTTTTTTTTGCTACAGTACCTCAAGGACTGTTTCTTGAAATATTTAGCTCTATAGTTATAGATTTGGTAACTGACCATCAACGGTGGAATTTACATTTTAAATATCAATTAAATATATTACCAATGGCATTTATGTATCTCGTACTTAATTTGTATTTCAATATTATGCTGTAATTTAAACATTTATGTCTATAATCAAATAATGTAGACAAAGCACATTTTTAATCTTAAAGAAGTAAGCCCCTTTGCTGCTTGTTGCAAAACAAAAGAAACGCTTGAGGGACATCTGTTAGTTTTCCAGTAATCTATCTTTAGTTAAATGCAAAGACTTAAAGAAAAAGACAACAATTCATAGTTTCCCTGCATGAAAGAACTTGTTAAAAAATGTCTCATTATTTATCTATACAACACATCTGCCTTTTATAACCCCCCTAGTGTTGAATGACATTCAGGTACAAATGAAATTCTCACATGTGCATGAAGAGATCAGGTTAACCTGAATATACATCTGTTAGAGCTCATTTTCAGGTGTGAAGCACTCTTTGTAGTGACAGTGATTTCTAGCCAGCCATTAACCTTCCATTGTTCTTCAATGGACTGATCAATTCTTTTGGTAACTGATAGCAATTGAAGTCATTATTGACAGTGGTAAAAAAAAATCTCACTTGATTCTTTTATGTAAAATGTTGGTATGATTTTATCTTGAAAAAAAAATCTACTTTACAGTGTAAAAACATTTTATTAGTTATTATTTCTGTCTTTTGAGTTTTTATGCTTTTCTTTTATATTCAGCTTACTGATGGCCTTTCGTATTTATTATTTTTTATTCCAGATAAAACATTTTGATGGAAAGTTCATGGAAATAGAATAAATGAGGAATTTGCTCAATATAATATAAATATTACAAATTATTTGTATTCAGTGTAGTGTATGATATCAGCTGCTAAAATTCATAGATACCCAAAGTAATGACCAGCTTCTTAACCACCAGTAGTTTCTGTTCTGTAACAAAACTAGAAGTAATCTTTCTTGCTCCCTGTGGGAATGATTTTCATGTGAATGTTACTATTTAAACTTTTTTTGCAAGGCTGATATACTGAATTTTGGGTTTCCATTAGCTATAAGCCATAATCAGCAAAATGAAAAGAAATGCACACTGTGTGTAATGAATCTATATAATATATGAGTTTTACTTTTTGAATTGAATTACTGAAATAAATTAACCTTTTCGATGATATTGTGATTTATTGAGATGCACCTGTATACTGTGTAAAAGGAATTCACTCGACACACTTAAAAAGGTTTGGGGCAGCCACCCGTATATTATTCCTGGCTGCAAAAGAGTCTTTGTTAAATACAGAGATGTTTTCTATATCGAGTCCAAAACAGAACTGATGAAGGTTTGACAAGATGGCGGCTTTAAGGGATAGGACAGGAAGTGATGTAAGGGGACCGTAAGTGATGTTCTTCATTAGGCAGCCATAACTGGAAGTGATATTCTTCTAGGCGCAGAAACCGGAAATTATATTCTTCTGGGCGCCGGAACCAGAAGTGACATCATCTGTTTTAAATCAGACAGGTTTTCCCGTGGCTGCTCTGTAGAGATAACAGGAGAAGGTTTAGTGCACTCCGCCACACCCTGGCCTGGCATGGAATTACCTTTGCTTGGTCCATACAACATCTTCCTAGTCGCACATGTGTGACAACTGTATACCGCGGTATATAGAGAGAGACAGAGAGAAAGCTTGTGAAATTAAGTTGTATTAGGATAAGTGAAATTCTCTCCATTGATGCAGGAAGAAAGTTGTTTACTATATACAAAACTGTCCCTGAATTTACTGGTGCAAGTGCAATTGGTCCCCAATTTCTTACCAGAAGGAATGAATGAGAAAGCAACTGTGTAGGATGGGTAAAGTCTTTAATAATGTTACTTATGTAACTTTTTCAGGAAGCTGTTGTCCATATTCTCTCTGACTCTCTCTCTCTGCTGATTTTGCACTTATTATGATTTAGTTTACAAAGTGTTTCATGATCTAAAGCTCTTTGCATAGTCTTTCTTCTCACTACACCATGTCTCTTGTATGTATGCTTCTTCCAGAAGCTTTAGTTCTACTTTAGATTGTCTATTAATATGACTTCCTGTCCAGACACACTAAAAAGAATTGCCAGTTCTCACTTCTAGCGCTCAAGCTGTGAATTAAGCTATTCCTTAACATCAAAACTGCATCAAAACTGCACCTATGTTTCAGGTCTTAAAACCCCTTTTGAAGACCCTTCACTTCAAATGACACAGTTGAATTGCTTAAGCTTTCTGCACTTCCACTTCATTCTATAGTCCTTGATGTACTGTTTTATAGGTTAATGTAGTCTTGGTGCTAACAACAGAGGTAGACCCACTGCATTCTGGCAAAGAATGATTATAATAAATCTTTGGTTCCTATATGGAAAAATAATTGAGTAATTAGATGAGGGTAGGGCAGGCTGTCACTTAACTTGATCATTTTTAATTATATCTGAAAGTCTGCTGAGTATAAAGATAAAAGGAGGAATGCAGTGAAAGAATTTAGCAAGGGGATGTTTACAAGATGGTCTCAGTTCCCTGAAAGTGAAGAAGCCTGCCTCTGGTACCTTTGACTTTTCAGCTGGGATCTCAGGAAAGACATTATTATGTTCTTCCATATGTCATATGATGTCATATGATGAGTAGATAAAAGTAAAAATCTATAACACTTAAGTAAAGTGACAGCGGCATATTTATGAACACCCATGTGATTGACTGGAACTTTTAGTAACTCTCATTTTTAACAGAATTTGATGAAGGCGATATGAAATGGGGAGTAAGGACAATAATACAGGTGTGAAATATGTGATGTATTGTTGTATAGAATGGTTGTAATATTTATAAGACATTGTTCAATTACATTTTTTGTCAATGTGGTGATGTGGAGTTGTTAATGATTATAGGCTTGGAAAATGGAAAGACCTTGGGATTTCCCGATGGCTATTATGTCAGCCTTGTTCCATCTGGACCAGAACCATTACAAAATTAATTACAGAGACTCTACAAAACATTCAATTATTTTTTTTACAAGTCATCTTTGTACTAAAAATGAAAGCATAATAATAATAGTACTCAGTGAGAGGGATCTTTCTGATTAAATGCATTCGTGAGAAAGGTAGATAATTTTAAAGCTGTCGAAAATGTCCTGAATATTTGTTTATCAATATAGACTATTAATATAACACCAGGTTATGTCACTTTTAGAAATACTCAGATGATTCTGCAGTCATGAGGTGTATTGATAAAGAAGATGAAACAGATAATAGTTAGGTGGAGAAGTTTGTTTCTTGGTGCAAAGAGAATTGTCTACACCTTAACAACAGTCACATTAATATCAGCAAAATCAAGTAACTCGTTATGAGTTTTGCTATCTATCTATGTCAGGTCACTATTCGAGGAGTGGATATAGAAATGGTCCACTTCTACAAGTACTTGGGGGTCCACATTAATGATATATTGGACTGGTCTCAGAACAAAGAGGAACTATACAGTTTCAGACAGGGCAGAGCAGGCCCTTTTTCCTTAGGGGATTGTTCCTTTAATGTGGAAAGTGACACCCTTCACATTTTCTGTGATGGCTATTGTGATTTTACAAACTGTCGTTTTTTTGGGCTGGTAACATCACTTGAAGAGAGGCCTACCGAATTAACAAATTAATTAAAAAAGAGAAGGCTCAGTTATAGGACACACCCTGTAAACACTGGAGGCAGCAGTGAAGGATGAATGAAAACAAAACTGAGTGCCATTATGAGCAATTCTGCACAACCTTTCTCTGATGCACTACCACTGAGTACTTTCAGCCAATGAATTATTCAGCAGAACTGTGTCAAGAAAAGCTACTGGAACTCCATTATACCAACATCAATGCACCTTTATAATGCCTCACTGTGGCTGTAAGTGCCAAATCAGTGGTTCGCTTTTCTTCCATATGAAATGTTCTTCCTTTTTAGTCATTCTGATATGTGTTCAGACCATAGTGTATTTATTTGTTAGTGTGCAGCTGGGGCCCTTTCCTGGTTGGGATGGCTCCACGCTGGGAGGACCGTGGGATCAAGCATAGTCAGAGCGTTACCTCCCCCAGGGTGCTAGATGGCAACCACCCTGGGTTGCAGTGGTGCCTCGGACTCCTGCAGGGCTTCATGGGAGTTTGGTGCAGCCCTGTTGGGATCTGCAGGCACCGCCAGGGGGTGCTGCAGCAGGAGCTGCTGAGCCCTTATGGGCAGTTCTTCTGCCACACCCGGAAGTGCTGCTGGAAATCAAGCACTTGGAGCACTTCTGGGTGCGTTATAAAAGGAGCCAGCAGCTACTACTTGGGAAGACAGAGTTGGGAGGAGGAAGACAAAGCTTGACCCAAGGAGTGGAGGAGAAGGAAAAGAGAGAAGGAAGAGAATTATTTTGTGTCTTTTTTGCTTGTGTGCCTTGAACTTGTGTCCCACGCTTGTCTGCATCGGGTTCTGGTGGCGGTGCCAGCCTGGGTGGTCAACAAAATATATATATATATATTGTGAAGCCCAGGACACTCCAGCAGAGACACGAGTTTGCCACTCAGCCCATGTTTATTCCCATAGGGAAGCGCTTTTCTTGCTCCTCACAGCAGCACTACATAAATAAACAGCATCAAAGCCCATCCCTTTTCTTCTCCTCTCTTTGTCTCTCTTTCTCCACCTCCACTCCTCTCACAGCAAGCTTTGTCCATCTCCTCCTGGCTCTGGCTCCTTTTATAGGACACCTGGAAGCACTCCAGGTGTCCAATTAGCTTCTTCAGGCACTTTCGGGTATGGCAAAAGTGCTGGTAATATGGCTCAGGAAACATCCAGGTGCACTCCTGGCAGTGGCCACGGGCCCCACCAGGGTTGAATTTCCATGCTTCAAAACTGTAGGGAGATTCTGTCCAGAATAAGCTCTCTTCCTCAGTTCTTTCATGATCGTGGCGCCCCGGCCTATTAAGGGCCCCGGCGGTCCACTAGAAAATAAAGTTGCTATGCCAGGCTGAAGTCTAAAACCAAAATCACCAAAACACAAATATTAAACAAAAATCGTGGCCAGAAAAGCAAAGTTCAGAGGTCTGTTAGTTAAGGTTAAAAATTAAGCAAAGCACACATCACCATGTTACGGTTTTATCCACAATCTTGGATAATTAGCAAGTGAGTGGTGCTAACCTTTATGCTGTTGACCTGATGACTTCACAGGTCTCAGCCTCCAGTATTTCAGTAGTGGCAGCCTTCCTCACAGCAGTATTCAGTATTTAAACAACCTACAAATTGATGGTTTCAATGAAAAACAAAATGGGGCCAGAAAAGATGCAAAATATTTTAAAACAGCTGTAAAACAAGTTCAAAACTGAAACACAAAAAAATAAATTCAGCATCCCAAAAAACTATACTTCTACATAAGAAACACCCAAAGTCTTGAAAAACATGGAAAAATGTAAAACTAAAACAATCCATAACCTCCAAAACAAAGAATGTATTTAGACAGTGTATTAAATGTTAGAGATGCTGGAAGGTTTCATCAGCTAATCACAAATGTGAAATATGGAAGGTGTCCCAATGTAGGTGTTAGCGCTGAGGATGTTCTGTAACAAAAGTGTATTCTGAACCATGTAGGGGAGATTAACTTAATCACAGCCTATAAGCATATGGTGTAACTTCAAGTGTTTTTTTCAGCTATAAAAGAGCATTCTGAGTTCCAACAAATGCATAATTTGTTCAGATGACTTGCCTTCTACAGAATAAAAGGCTTTGGATCCCAAAAGTAAATCAATATATCTATGTCAAATCTTTCCTGACTTTCCAGGAGCCTTTCTAATCTTCATGTCTGATTACACTATTCATCAAACATAAAGTAATGAATATACAAGGCAAACTTTTCTATATGACCTCCTTTTACCTTTAATAAAACATTCATCAGTGATTTAAGAGAACTGCTGCTCTCCAAGCTTCAACTCGATGTGTATTTATATAAACATTGCTCACCATTGCCTTCAGGTATATTCTCTACCTTATTTTTTTTTGCTGGCTGAGCTTGCTCACATCTTGACATGCTGGGACGACATTCCTATTTGATATTGCTACTAAATAATGACTAGAACAGTTGCTCACTTATAACAAGGGGATATTTTCAAAATGGATTTTACTAAAGCAAGGTTCACTATGATCTATGCATGCATTATTGTGAGATCTTTTGAGGGAAACCAAAATTGTTTTGCCCTGAGGTCTATATTTCTCCTGATTGATAATGGAGGTTTGTGAGAAAGTAATGGTAAGGAGTATCACGAAGAACTGTGATGACTGCCAAACCATAGCCTTATATTTTAAGGCAGTGTTTAGGCTCATAATTAGGTGAGAAAATTACACTTATGATTTATTTACAAGGCAATTGTCCTTAATTAGGCCTGGGATAAAACTCATGTTGTGTTCTCTATTGTGCACCCAGCACTCAAAGGGATATTTAACAAAATAATGGGCTTACCAAGCTCTTTTCTCATTTCTTGTATAATTGGAAATCAAAATTGTCTTTAAAAGCAACAGAATGCTTCTTCATGCTAATCTAAGGTGACCAGAATCTGGTGCCAATCCAGGGACATGGGGCGGGGTTGGGGTGGGGGTCGGGTGCTAGGCTAGAGGAGCGTAGACTACATGCAAAGCGAAAGCTTATCACGTGATTTCTCGCCAAAGTTGCAGGATGCGGTAAAGCATAACCTCCATCAAAACACCGCGCATGCGCGCCGAGTTCAAATTATCCTGGTGATGAGATACATTCAAAAAAGTGAACCAGCTGAAACCGGGGGCGGAATCTTAAACCGGGACAAAACGGGGACATGTTTCTGAGTGGGGACAGTTGTCCGAAAACGGGACTGTTCCTGTAAAACGGGGACGGATGGTCACCTTAGCTAATCATAACAATTAAATTATAAATAACAAGTAATGGCGTACTGCACAATAACGTGCAGTGAATGCACTTGACTTGAGTGTTCATACTCGTTCTCTGTCACTGTTTAGGATTCGTTTGCTCAGCGGTTGATGCGCTTCCTGCTTCCTGACCATCTCTTCTTTTCTTCACCTTAGCGGCCCGCTGCTTCTCTTCTTTCGTCTGCATCTTTTTGCATTAAAACTGATTAAGTTAGTTTTTGTGTTGCAATTACTTTACTTTTACTTTCATTTTTCACTTAAGCTGGCACTTAAGTTTTTAATCTGCCTCAAGAATGATTAGCGAAGGTGGTATGGAATGACAACAGCACCCATACGCATGCGCTGCATGGCCACCCTGCTGCACGCTGCCAAGAGTTGATTCTACAATAAAATAAAATTAAAATAAAAAGAGTAATAAAAATCATCACCCCGAAAGCGGATAGTAGACATCACATAGTATATGTGTACCAAATTTCAAGTCAATAGGTGTAACAGTTTGTGAGCTACAGGTGATTTAAAATCCTGGACAGACAAACGAACAGCCACGTTAGCGTATTATATAAGAAGATAACTTGGCATAAAGGTTTACAGTAAAACATTGTCCACCTCATTAAATCTTGCCTAATCTAATCTATTTATTACAAGCTGTTCCTACACTGGCCTTTTCATTTCACTATTGCTAATGCCAAGGTCACATTCATTAGCATTAAACTATGTAAGGAGTATGTAAACATCTGTTAATATATTATACATGTTTTAAATTCTTTATGCTTTATTATAGGCTGCATTGTATAAAGTGTACTCCTGTGGTATGTTTCCTGGGTGGATTTACTAAATATATTTTATACAGTTTACAGGGTTTCAAAAAACAGATCTTTGAAACACACATTTGCAATTTACAAATTACCGATAAGTAACTAAGGGTTTATCAATTATTGTATATTCTTTAATATTTTTTTTTTTACATCCAGGATAACCAGAACGTATCATTAACTAAAAACAATGTCCATACAGTATGAGTTAAAACTATAAATATTACAAAATGAGTACTAGAATCGTCAGCTTTGGGGTATACAGTTCAATATATTACTCCAGACAATGAAATGTAACAAACAAAATGAAAGGTTATTATATTTTCAGTTTTGACTTAGGAAAAACAAGAGATATAATGTTTCAACAAGCCAGTTTCATTCTTGTTCTACCACTTTTGAGTACTTCATTCCTTGTCTGTCACCGCCTTTGGCATTACTATGTACAATGGCATTAATTTGTACTCTCATTGTTTCATGTCAATTATAAAACATTTATGAAAGTTCATCTTATAATCTGTTGATTTTAGAATTTTCAAATTTCATGTATTGATTCATGGCAAAGGTGGCATCCAGTGATAATGTTGCATTTAATGCCGCTGAACTCTTCAGTACAAGCCATTCTACTGCCAATATTTGTCAATGGAGATTTCATGGCTATGTGCTTGACTTTATGTACCTGTTAACAATGGGTGTTGTTGAAACATCTGAACTCAATAATTTGGAGGGGTGTCCACATCCTTTCGGGGAAATATTATATTCTGACTGAAGGTCAAGATTCTCTAGAGTGATTTTGTGAAAGCTGTGGAATCAAAATTATATTTATGTTTTTGTGGAATTGAAAATTGGATTACACAGGCAATCCTTTTTTGCATTACTTTTGTTCATTTCATTTTAATTTCCTATTTTTTGCTTCTTTTTAATTATTTAATAAATTACTTATAAAGAAATTCTGTTTTGGGGATGTCCTTTGATAGAGATTTTTTGGCCCTCCTCCCTTTTTAAGGGCTTTTTTGAAATTACTTCAACTTTAAAAACCTTAGTCACATTTTTGGTAAGGCTAGGCTGCCTAGAGGTGAGGCCATCCAGTCAGCTCAGACCAGAGATAAGCACAGATCTAGCTTTTTGTGTTGGTTTCACTGAGTTCTCCACCCCTTCCATTATGTTTTGTTGTTGCTGGATTTTACAACAAAGAGGAAGAAGAATGACAATTCCTGGAAGAACATTCTAAATGTTACAGAAAATGCCCATCTAAAGAAAGTTCACCCCATTTAGTCAAGTGACTGGGCTGGCTAAAAAGGAAGAAATAAAATAAAGAATTTGAGTTCAGTTTTGGCAGCTGTTAATGATGGAACATGCTCAAAGCATAACAACATCTCTAAAAAAGATTGTATCTACACTGCAGCCTAGAAAGCCAGAGAATCAAAAGCATGGTTAACCCTGGCACAATCAACAAATGGCACATACAATTCCATCATGAATGAACATCTGTCAAGACAAACCAAAGATGCCACCATAAAGAAAAACATAATGGACAATTGAAGACTAGCGGTCATATCAGGCATTATAGAGAGTCATTGTGGCTTAGTATTTCATGAATCATTAAACATCAGCAAAGTTTGTGAACACTGAGTGCCCAGATGGTTGACTTCAGAAATGAAGCAGCACCACATCAAATCTAAAGGAGAATCTAGAGGTATCTTAGGCAGAAGCAAATTATATATTGTTTTTCATTCAGAAGCATTTCTTGGGTTGATGCTTGGATACATCACTATGACATGGAGATTAAGCATCACTTAAAACGATCTAATCATCATGACTCTTCAACACCAAATAAGGTCAACATCAAATCCAATTTTGAGAATGCTAAAGATATAGTTCTTATTAATTGCATGCCTCAGAAGGCCTTTTCCCCCACTCATCTGAGGTTAGACAGTGCACTCAGGATTGGAAGAAAACAAAATTCCAGCCTTAACTGCCAACCCATTTGCCATATCTATCTATCTATCTATCTATCTATCTATCTATCTATCTATCTATCTATCTATCTATCTATCTATCTATCTATCCCACAACATAAAATAAAAAATACATTATAACCAAATGATGATGAAAAAGAAAATGCTTTATTAATTCAATAAAAAATCTAAAGTACACATTTTCCTGTTTGTGGTGGAAATGCTTGTTTTAGTAACTGCAGCAGTCCAGGATGTCTATAGTGGGTTTTTCCACACCACACCAAAGCAAGCTGCACTGAACAGCTCCATTATGGAGAATTGTGCTGCAGTGACAGCGAGATGTACTGTTTTTGTCTGAAACACTCTACTTTAAGGCAGTTTTGCTAAAGTTTTGTTTATTTAAATATACACAGAAAAAACATTAATCTTTGAAAATAACAATAACTTTTTGCAGCATTTAAAAAGACACATGTGTAATTTGTCCTCATAGTAGTTTACTCTTGACTTGTGTTTAAGGAATTGGTCTTATGCCAATAATTCACCACATGTGAGTTTAAAATGTTTACATCATATAAGGCAAAAATAGAAATCTGCACTGAAGTCAGGATTTAAAGCAGTTTTCATTTTCCATCCATCTATCCACCCATTTGAATACAATAATTTGTGAGCAAGTTATTAGGATTTCACTAAAATTAAACTTTTGTTATTATTTATTACGAAGTGTTGTAAACATTTGTGTGCCTCATATTAATAATGGAGTAGGAGAAAAGTACTTTGTCATTATGCAATACAACAAGTTACACAATGGAAAATAAATTACAGTAGCAGCCATTTAAATTATGCCCACCTTGTCTTGTAAACATTTGTCCCTTGTTAGTGTCCATTAAGGTCCAGAAGTCTCCATTTTATTTAAGTATTGCAATCTCACTAATTTACACAGATTTGAATATGACAGTCATTTTCTAACCCACTTAGTCCTGAACAGGGCCACAGGGGGTGCTGGAGCCTTACCCAGCTAGAACAGGGTGAACACACATATACAACCCCAGCCACACACTTGGGCCAATTTAGCAATGTCACGCTACCTAACCTGCATGTCTTTGGACTGTGCTAGGATACTGGAGCACCTGGAAGAAAACCACACAGACCCTGGGAGAAATGTAAATACAGGGTGGTCCAGATCTAATTATGCAGATCCAGACCGTCTGGATGACTTTGATTTATGCAGGTACGATTCAAGTTCGCTGCAAAGACGATTCTTCATGTCGTCAGTTCGCACACTTCTCGATGGCCCAGGATTTTTCGGGTGATTTTCTATGTAATAAACTTAATAAGTTATAACGTAATGAAAATTGCATAATTAGATCTGGACCACCCTATATGTGATAGTAAGAATTATTGTCAGGTCTGGTGTTTATTAACAGTAACATGCCTGGAGAATCTACATGTATAGGTAAAGGGGAGATAAACACAGTGATTTAGCTGCATATTTCTTTCTCAACAAACAAAACCCCAATTTGTTAATTATATTTTCACAGTCATTCAAAGTACTGTATATATGAAGGAATTTTTCCCATGTTATTGATAAACACTGTATAAATGAAGAATTTCTTTACAAATCTGAAATATAGAATGAGTCATTGCCATAAGCAACTGAACTGTAGATACTGTGTAATTTTTATAGAAAGTTGTTTAAAATATAACTTTCTCAAACCTAATTCATTCAATTTAAAGTCACAGGGGGGTGGGGTCTATCACAGCAACATTGGGCACAAGGAAGGGATAGACATGGTACCAGCTCGGTGCAGTTGCCACACACATCGAATCTATTTCGAATCACAAATTAACCTAACCTGCACATCTTTAGAGTTTTCCAGAGGAAAAACCCACACTGACACAGGAGGCATTCATAGGTGAGACTTGAACCCAGGATTCATGAATCAGCAGGGTTACCCCACTCTTGTTTCTACTGTATATCATTCTTAAACCCGCTTACTTCAGTTCATAGTTCCTGAAGTCCATTCTGAGGCCCTCACAAGGCTTTCTCACTTCTATACTCTCATTTACATTCATACATGGCCAGTTTAGAATTTCAAATTAATCTTAGCTGCATGTTTTGGGAATGTAGGGGGGAACTCCAGTGAGACACTGAAAGAATGACAACATCTGTGCACGAGTTTTGAACCCAGGATACTGGATTTGTGAGAATCACTACACATTGTGGCATTGTGCTGTTTTAAATATGATTATCTATCTTAGTAAATGGGTAAAACAAATCTAAAAAAACTAATTCCAAAAACATGTAGATGTCAATAAGGTCAGCATTAGTTTAATAGATACTGAACAGCTATTTTGGTACTATCAAGTGTAGCAGTAGGGGGCGCAACCACTCCCTTGAACCCTCAGGTACAACTCCAAACACCAGGTAAAAGTCCAATAATTATTATTTTTATTATAACAATTACGTGCACCAAGCACCCTTCACTCCACACTACTCATACAATAATTAATAAATCCACAATCCTCCTCTCCCAGACACTTAGCCACCCTTCCTCCCAGCTCAGCTCACTCATCTGGGGTTTCCCATCGTCTGTTATAGTCCGTGACCCGGAAGTGCTCCTGAACCCTTGTCCATGTGACTCCTTAGCACTTCCGGGTCAGATGAAAACTCTACTCCTTATCCCGGAAGTACGTCATTTCCTCTGCCGCGGTAATTAAGATGCACTTCCGGGTTATAGGTCACATGTAAGTCCTTGAGCCACCCTGCAGTGTCCTCTGGTGGGCCCCATGGTGTCCAGCAGCATCATGAATAAAAACTCCACGGTCCAGGATTCCCCAATGGTCTTCAGGGCACTTCCACGCTACAGGGAGGGCTCCATCTAGCGGCCTTGGGGTATTGGCCGGGATGAACGACCGGCCATCTCCCACACAAGTTATCTGGGGTGATCGTCATACAGCTAGATAGACTCACTTTATTACAAATGTTTAAGGCATGCTTTACTTTTTCATAACAGACAATTATTTAATATACCCTTACATGAAATATATCATTAGCATTAATTCAGAATTAATAGTTCTCCTCTGTCTTATCTCTGATTTGGAAACCTAACATTGAGACCACTGCATACCAGTTGCATTTTTAATGTTTTAAAAATGTTTTTTAAAAGTTGTGTAAAAAATCTACACTAAGATTATCAGGGATGCTTCCTTCAATAGAAAGTGGTCTACATACAGTAAATGGTCAAGTATTAGTCTACACGGCACAAATAAACAGATGTAATGGTCATTTGCTTTAGCAAATGTAAACTTTTTTTTAATGTAAGTTAAATTTTTTAAGTAATTTTAAATTTTAATTTTACATTGGATAATATTGACACTAAGGAGCAGTCATTTCTTTGGGTTTTATTTGCATGACTGTATGATGGAATGTTAAGCGTTATTTATTTTTGGATTTTTTTTTAGTCTTCCAATTGATTTCTGATTTGGAATTCTCTCTGTTTCCCATAATTAGAAAACCACAAAAACAACCAGCAATTGTTTTTTTAGTAGTCAGTTTTCCTCAGTACTGTACTTACATATGAATGGTCACAAATGAATTTAGCTTGGCATGCCGCAGCATTCATTATGTTTTTTTTTGTTTTAATAATTAAAAACTGACTGTAGTGTTCAATATTATAGTTGAGGATAAAAAATAATACAGAAAAAAGTGTTTAATCCAATTCAGGATCTTGATGAATCCTGGAGTGTATTCTGGCAGCACTAGACACAAGGCATGAGACAGCCCTGAGTGTGTCAGTCCATGACAGGAATAGCTTATACACACACAGGGCCAGTTTATAATTTTCAAGTAACCTAAACTGCACGTTTTGGGAGTACCAAAAGGAAATCCACACGGACACTGGGAGAACATTCAAACTGTGACAGGTCGTATGGAAACCAGGGCAGTCCCCACTCAGAAGTGCCCTCTTGCAACCCCAAGGACCCTGACAGCACTGCTCTTCTACACTCCCATGAATCCTTGCGAGAGTCCTAACTGAGACCAGTCTGGATGAACACTGCTACCTATAATGTGGGGGAATGATCTGCCTCCAGCATCTATGTTTGCTCAGTTCATTCATTGTCTTTTAGCCCAACTGGGATAAACATCACTAAAGATCCAGGTTGGGTTGCAGCTCCTTCCATTATGGCTTCCAGGCTGGGTAAGGAATCATTCTCCGTTCTAGTCTTGATGCAAACCCATTAGCTTTGGCACCTACAATATTTAAAATAATTCAAAAGTATTACATGTGAAACATATTTTCACGTGGTAGAAAAATGTGGGAGAGGATAAAGTATGTTTCATTGACTGAGGTTGCTGCGCATGGCCTTTGAACTTCTAGATATTAGCTTGCGCCTCTATTAAGAAATATAGAAATGGAGTGACTGCCTAGTGCCTTCCATTTTGATTTTCGTTATTTACAAGAATTTACTAGTGTGTATCACACAAAATCTCTAAAAGCCATCCCTTTAAGCCATCGGCGTACAGTTACTTCTCTGTTATGGTATTTTCTTCTAAATGTCGAGTGAGTGTCATTATTAAGTAAATGTTATTACCATTTTAGTAGACACATTACAGCTTGTTCGTAAAATCAGTATTTCAAGTATCTGTTGGCATTTTTTCTTTCCATAGTATATTTTATTGCTGTTTGCATAATTTTAAATAACATGTTCTTTTTACAAACCTCAAACATTCCTTGCCACAACTTGTCTATTGGTTGTAGACTTAAATACTGTTTTACAGACTGACAGCTTTGTAGTGTGTGAAATAAAACATACAAGTGGTAACAGAACAAAACATTAAATGGCAAGAAACTCCACATTTCCCATGGGATATATGGTGATTTAAGTCTTTCGTGTAAACAGCACAATTCCCATTTAAAAAAAAATGAAAATCCTGCTGTAACTTTAGCTTGATATTAATAGCATAAATGGCATAATGTGCAAGGTACAGGCTTTTGTAACTGAGGTGGAGCTTAAAAAATGGATACAGGAAGCAGTGTTTGGTAAATTAAAAGAGGCTGATGCCTCATTTTTGCTGTAACTCTCCCTTGTTGATCCATCACTAGCTTACATGTTCGGTAATTTATACATGGTGTAACATTCAGATACATTCAGGGACTTGTTTAGCTGTTTTAAAAGTTAGGACATAAGAACATAAGAAATTTGACAAATAAGAGGAGATCATTCAGTCCGTCAGGCTCATTTGTTTAGCTAATAGCTCAGCTGTCCCAATATCTTGTCCAGATCCTTCTTAAAGGTTGTCAAGGTTTCTGGTACAGCTACATGATAGTTTGTTTCAGATTCCCACAACTCTTTGAACAAAGAAGTGCTGCCTGGTTTCAGTCCTAAATGCTCTGTAATTTCTGCCTATTTGTCAAAGAGACAGATATCAAATTTTGCATATGAAATACTTTTGTAACAATGAGTCATATTAAAAATAACAGTGACAGTGATCAAAGAATACAGTTACATGTATTAGTATGAATACATAGGACATTTTAAATAACCTTTTACAACATCCTGTGGTTAATAATGGAGCCCCAACAGGCTTGCATTGGCTGAAATAGCTTTCAAAAACAACAGCTTCAAAATCAAATTATGTAAACTTTTATTTTATTTTGTATTATTATTACTGTAGTTCCTGGCTGTGCAGTGTCTGTGGCTAATTGCAGTTATTATGCCATCATGATAACATTTTTTGAAAGAAGTACTAAATGGAATGTTAAAATCTATGTTGAAGTCTCAAGCTAACATTGTTGGCTGAA
This sequence comes from Polypterus senegalus, assembly GCF_016835505.1. Lineage (NCBI taxonomy): Eukaryota > Metazoa > Chordata > Cladistia > Polypteriformes > Polypteridae > Polypterus > Polypterus senegalus. Next base: position 22,103,155 of record NC_053161.1, on the reverse strand, counting down.
AAGAACCATGATGGACAGCATGGCATTGTTGCACTTTGCTGAATTTACAAGAATAGTAAAAATACTGATTATAATCTACTGATAATGCAGCCGTGAGGTTGTTTTTAGTGTAATGTAAATGTTGAGTACATGTATATTCATTGAAAGCACTCTTAGACACCTTCGCTTCACTTCTAGGTAAGTTAAGTGACTTTTTGTTTTCCTTGCTTACATTTCTTTACTTTCACAGAAATGAAGATTATTTAACTTATCTGGTATGGCTTCAGGTAGCAGAAGAAGTGAGTTAGTTTGGCAGGCACCAGCATTCGTAAAACACTACTGGCGTTTCAGTAATTTATATTGGGGATCAAGAGGGGCTGTCAGATGTATAAAACAGAAAAATATATAAACCATATGTGGTGGGCTGGCGTCCTGCCTGGGGTTTGTTTCCTGCCTTGTGCCCTGTGTTGGCTGGGATTGGCTCCAGCAGACCCCCATGACCCTGTAGTTAGGATATAGCGAGTTGGATCATGGATGGATGGATGTAAACCATAACTTTTCTCAAAGGTAAATTTGAAATACTAATTCATCAGTAATTAAGGCTGCATTGAATGTTTTTCTGTTCAAAAACAAACAATTAAAAAAATCGAAAATGCTTTTTAAATGTTTTTCAAATTAAAAAAGAAATTGAACAGCACATTCTGTTTGAGATATCTAATCGAAAATTCAGCCTTTCTAACAAATTTCCTTGAAAACTAAGTGCACCAGATTTCAACATAATTGGTCCAATGGGAGCTGAGTTGTTTTTGCGGAGAGATAGACAGGACAATGATATTTGCATTTTCTGTGAAAGCACATAAAAAGATAGATTAATAAAATAAAAAGGTGAAGTAAACAACAATAAAGAAAATCAAAATATATAATACTGTATGCTGCAGTATTATAAATAATTTGGCATTCTCTATTATTTCATTTTAAATTTACTCTTACTTAGGGACACTTTCACTCTGAAGCCCAGCATCTAGCATACATACATACAGAAACATAACAGATATAGAGCCGCTAATCAACTTAACCTTTATGTCTTCAAACAGATTAAAAAAACAGTGTAGCTGCAGAAATTATCATTTGCTACAAAGAGAAACACCACACAAAAAGTGACCAACCCAGGATGCTTCAGCTGTAGGGAATCAAAGCACCTAACAGACTGGCCATTGGAACTACCAGAACAATTCCCAATGGGAAGCTTCTCCCTGTGGGCTGTGCTGACAGGGCACAAACTGAGGCAGAGATAGAGAAAGAGAGACATCACCTGAGTAGTCTACACTGCATTCTTATTGCATGTCTCCAATAACACGATCTTACAAACAAACACCCAGACCAATTTTAAGACACCATGTGGGACACAAATATGCAGAGAGATGCACAAAATTTCTTAAAAAATGGAAAGGCAGTCAGAGTTGAAAACTAAAGGAAAAATAAAATGAAATCACTTCAAAAAGGGGCAGCAAAAGTGTAAGAAAATGAACAATATATTTGTTTTGTGATAAAATATTTCTTGAATATAAATAACAACAATAAGTAATAGAATAGTCAACAGGAATTTCATAAAATAAAAGTTTAAAAGAAGACAATGATAATAACAGTAATAATAGTAAAAATACAATCCCACCCCAGCCCCCCACAGAAACTTGCTCTGTTGATTAAAAAAAGGCAAAAAGAAAACTGTCTGAACTAAAACCTACGAAGGAATTGCAGCTTTGATATCAGATTCTATTGAGTTAAATTCTAAGCAATAAGAAGAAGAGAAAGATGGCAACCATAAGCCATTTGACTATGCTGAAGTTGCAACAGAGAACACCATTCTGTAATATATGATGTCACAAGAAGAACCAAGAGTCACTGAGAAGGTTTGGGGCAGCCACCGATATAATATTTTGTGGCTGCAAAATTGATTAAGTAGAACAGACATGTTCACACGACTGAGTCTAAAACAGAACTGACTGCTGCCTTAAGATGGCGGCCTTTAAATACACGTAGAGGATGTGACGCCATCAGGGCTGGAACTGAAAGTGACATTGTTGGTTGTCCCAGAACTGGGCGGGACTTCCTGAGAATGGTCTACAAGGAACTGAGAGAGAGAATCAGTGCACTTTGCCAGCATGGTCCAGTGTGGAATTACATTTATTCAAGCCCTTTAATTGTCCCCTAATTGTGCGTGAGTGACAATGAAGAAGACAACCTATTGATCACTGCAGCTGAAAGTTTCAGAAAAGTAAGTCTGAAAAATTAAGCTTGCCAAGATGCAAAAGAAATGAGATGGCAGATGTGTAATAAGAAGCTAGAGACTTTTTTTGCAGCTATTGTGCCTTGGCAAAACATCCTTTGCTGAACAGAAGAACTGAAAGACAGAGATGAGAGGTCCAGTAAAAGAAAACATGAGGAAAGAAAAGGATTTTAACATGAATTAGTTGAAAGAAATTTAGCAATAAGCAACCATAAAGCCAAGACTGGGGGAGCACTCTCAAAACATATGCAGAAAAGTACCTGGATCATATGCCTGGAAGAAGGGACAACAGAAAACAGAGGACAAACCCAGGGAGGGAGTAACATGCGTGCAATGAATGATCATTAGTTGAATTTTTTGAAGATAAAATATTAGTAAAAATTTATTTCCAAGAAAGTGAGGGTGTTGAGGGATGGTTCTGCTGTCAAAGAGAAAGAATTGGTGATGGTTGATAGGAAGCCTTGCACAGACTAGCATACAGAGGTGACTTTGGTCTTAAGGTAGAAAATAGAGAAATAGAGAAATTGTAAAGTGGATGAGATGGAAGACATAAACATAGAGAAACATTGCAAGTTTTGAGAACAGACCTTAGTTGTAAGTAAAAGGAAAAAAGTGGAAGATGGATCTGAAGCCTGTATCATGGTGGTATTAACTTGGCAATAACCGACTTGACGGACTTTAATTGTTTTGCAAGACATTTAGAATCCAAATGAAATGCATTGATATACCCTCATTATATCCATTTTGCCAATCACTAAAATTTCTGTTTTTTTCCTTATTTAGTTTAGTCGATAGCTTGAACAGTCTTCTGGGTCCTTGTTTTAAATGCAGGGTAATAAGGGTTTAATTAATTGAAGGGTCAAATTTAGATATGGAAGTGATGGAGTTTATTTATTAACATTTATATATAAGTAGCTTCCAAAATGCCAAAAAAGGCAAACAATATCTAGTGCAGAACATAATGTTAAAAAAATAAAGAATATTCGGTGCAGTCTCACTTGCAACAAACTCTTTCAAGTATGAACACATGGCATACATTGCATAGTCCTCCATATCCTCATCAGAAATAGCCTAATCTTGAGCTGGCTTCTAGTTCTGCAGGCTTGAAACTTCTGAGTGGGACCTCATGGCAGTGTGAGGTGAGTGAAAAACAATATAGTAAAAAGCTGAGGAAAAAAAGTGGGCGTGCCAGGTGAGCTAAACTATATAGCATCCATGCAGCACTCAGGGCCACATGATCCCGAAGAAAATGAACAATTTATAAGCTTGGGAATGCAGCAGGGTCATTCTCTTTACTATGACTACTTAAGATGGTACTCAAAGCAAAAACGAACATCAGAAAACTGGAATTAATTTTAAAACAGCTGTTAAGAAGCAATCACAGTGGTGAAGGGTAAGTTGAAAGTTTTAGGAACACAGTGTTAACATTGGATGGTAAATAGGACAGCTTCATCTTCAGAGAACTTCACCTTGATTTTATTTTCTGTAACTAAATATAGCCAAAGGTCTCAGCTGTTTTGTTCTTTATGTTACAAGGATGCCAATTCTAAAACACATTTAAAGTGAAGCAAACGTTGATAGCAAATATGAATAATAGTTTAGTAACAGTTAAAATCTAAGTTTATAATAACTCATTCCTGATTTATTTATGGTTCAACCAGGCTTGTTATCTGCAAAGCAGCAACTCCCTCAGACTCTAATTTTGCCATGTTTGTGGGGCATTCAAGAGTTAATGAATCCTACAGCTATGCTACTAGAGCACTGAAACCATAACAGGGACACCCATGAAGAACAAACAGGAAAAAAAAAACACCAAATAAAGAAATATCTAAGAAATAACATTAATTTTCAATGGCAGAACACAAGTAAGAAGCCCAATTGTCTTAAAAGCTCTAATAGTGGAACAAGGAAAGGGTGGAAGGCTATAATGGAGAAGTGATCTCTGGTTGCATTGGCCCTCAACTCCACTGGATCAAGGTCTCTAGCCCATCAAGATCATGTGTATGTAGTCTGTGCCTTGGCTTCCCTATATAAACAGATTGTATGTGCCTGATGCCGTCAAGTTATTCATCTTGCAGGGCAGTGAACCAAAAGGACTGTAATTTCCAAAGAAGCAGTTAATTGAATGTCATCTGGCACTTTTCATTCTAGTAGCAATATCCATCCTGAGCAGTTGTTTTCATTATGCCCTGGGCTCAGAGTATAGTGGAATAGAGTTAGACAATTTGCCCAAAACATAATTTCTTTCTGGGAAAACCACACCTGCATTGACTAGTAAAAATGTTTAAAAACATTCTCATGGAATACCTGGCAAGAGAAGAAGGGGTAGGAGAATCTAAATTTCCAGAAGTGGCTTTCTGTCTCTCAACGACTGTCCTTCTAAACTATCCATGAACATGCAGATAACTTTGGCATGTGTCATTCTCATGCCAAGTGACTACTGAGAGACATAGAGACATAGAGAGTGATAATTAACAGCCAAAGTGAAATGTTCAGAGGAAAGTGATGAACCAGTGTTGTGGGGAGATATAAGGACAAAGGTACACAGAAAGGTTCCAGGTAGGATGAATGAATTTTTTACAGTATTATGTCAGAATACAGTATTTTAAACAAGTTAATTAGATGTATGGGAGCACAACTGTTACTTTGTCAGGAATAGAGGTCATACCTTATGATAAAGATATTATTAACACTGAAATTTGCCTGTCAAAATAATCTTTTCAGGGCTATGCCATCTTTCGCTCAGCATGGATTTTGGGAGGAATATTTCAGGATGCTTTTGTCTTTTACGTGCTTTGCTCTTGTTTCATAAGGGCAACTCTGTTTATCAAAGTTATATTGATACTCTTGTTTTGTGGTGCTTCTTCTTAAAATGTGGGATGACTATTTCTAAATGTAACTCCACATGGAGATACACTTATATTCTGTGCTCTGCCACAATCCCAGGCACACTTCCCTCCATAATTATGACTGCTGTCAATATTAATCCTGGCTCTTTCATCTTAAGCTCCTTCCCAGTTGGTGAGTGTTTTTAAGCAGGGTTTCGTTTACACTTTATACTTCATCATAGTCCTGATGTCTTTTGTTTTTGTCCTAGTTCTCTATTTAACAGCCTTGATTTGTCCCTTGCAAGTTTTTTTGCCTTGATCCTTAATTGATCTGTTCTTACAAGTTTAGGACCATGGCCTTGCCTGCTCCCTTGGTTTCCTGTTTTTATCTGTTAGGTAGCCCAGCACTAGCTTGTCGGATCTTGGGTATTTCAGCTGTCTGTATTTGCTTACTGAAACCATCCTTTAAAAACATCAGCAGGTTTTATCCCTTTATGTTTGTGGAGACACATGCTTCAGTGATTAAAAGTGAGACAGACAGGATTTTAAATGAGGAAGGATGAGGAAATATACAAGGATAATAAACGTGCTGACTTCATACAAGAATTGTTGATTGTCAATGCCCGAAATGCTAATAACAAATTAAAGTCTAAGAACAAAAGCAGAGATCAAAAGCGCAGGGATTTCAACAAAATAAAAGTTTGTATGCAATTTCTAACAGAACCCTAATCTCAGATGACGAATAAGTAGATGGGTTGAACTTTATACCATTCCTTTAAATAACATCATAATGGGAGCACACACAATTATTTCTGGATAAGACACACTGATACAATGGTAGTGTTCTAATAAAACAGTAATGGTGTCATAGCAAGATGCAAAAATACTTTAATTCTTAAAGGACACAATCCAGTGAAAAACAAATATCATATTCAGATTTCTTTGTATAAGAAACATCTAATTACTGTATATACTCGCGTATAAGTCAGGTCTTGAAACCCGAAAAATCAATCATAAAATCAGACCCCGACTTATATGCCCTTTCAAAAATGTGACACAATTCTTTTTTTACATTTCTTGTCTCCTTCAATCACACATCAGTTTCTTCAAATTTTGTTGCCCCAGCGCAGTTACCAATTTCTTTCGCTACTTCAATGACATTTCATTTAAAACCAGCTTCATATTTTCTTCTTATTGAATGCTCCATCGTAGATAAGAGATGCTCTTACGATAAAGGTGTATGAGGGTGTGAGATACAAAAAACACAAAACAGTGCAAATGTCGCTTCAGAATAGTTCAGGTATTACCGTGTGGTCACGTAGGCACAATACATAGAAAAAAAAGGGCAGTGTGCTCCGTGGTTACACTCTCAGGTGGCCGTTAGCATATCATAATCTCTTGGACCAAAAGCGTCAGTTTTCTGCATTCAACTGATACGAACGACATTATAAAATACAGGAAATTATACGGTAAAATCAAGCTTAGACTTATCAGCGGGAGAACTTATCTGTGAATATATACAGTGCATGCATATTGAATTATAAAAAGATTGGGAATTCCAATAAAGATTAAAGAAACCTTACCATTATAACCACAACTTTTAAAGCTTCTTGTTAGTAGACATTTGTTCAAGTCCATAATATGATGAGGCAACTCTGATTTTAGGGTTTGAAGCTAATACAGTTTAAATCAATTCTGAATGATTTTTAATTATAATATTACAAATACTGCTTCAGATGTGGCCTCCTGTAATAGGCAGACCTGCAACAACCTCTGTGTACCATCTCCCAGACCACCTATACCCCCACGTCCCTACCAGGCACCACACAGCCTTCTAATGCAGACATTTTCTATTTATCAATTTCTCAGCATTTGCTTAGGTACCATATATTCTAAGACAGTATCCAGGAGGTTTCTGATGTGAAAATAAAATATTAATAACAAACAAAAAAAATAAACTCAGTGACCGGCTGTGCAAATTTTGATATTTAATAAAGAGAATACCTTTATCTTCTTTTTCAATTTCTATCCAATTATGCAGTACAGTACATTTAAGAACAAAGGACATTCAATGTTGCTGTCCTTGTGGTAGACTACACCACAACCTATAATTTTCTCCTTTTCAGTAATTCTCAAACATTGAGACAGATAATTAGTGTTAAAAAGCATGTTTACTACTGTCACTTGAACATTTTACTATAATTAAGTTGTGGAATTTCCCATCATTTGCAAACAAACACTGTTCAGTAAAGGCAATTTAACATTTATAAAGCTTACTATTGGATTGTAATAATACTCGCAGCTCACGCTGTATCAACAACATTTCTTATGTGAAATATGAAATGTTAAAAGTCACAGCAGGGTAGGTTATCCAGATTATCTAATGAATTTTGGTCAACACAAAAATCTGAAGAAAAAAAACAACTAACCTGAGCTGTAATGGTGTGAAATAATGTCTTACTTGGGGACTATCCTGTTCAAGAATGTTAATCCCATTAGTTTGGTTTTAAAGTGAGGCCCTCACACTTGTGGCTCCACAGCCTGCCAGTATGGACAAGGCTAGGCAGAAATTGTGAAATTGTCCTCTTCCTTCACCAATCAATAGGGGACAGAATGATACTTGTGGTGCGACTGTATCCTCTATATTGAACACAGATACTGCCAAAGTAATAACCTAAATATGAAAGATGGTACTTGTGCAGGACATGGAATCATACTGTCACCTCTGGATTAGCTTGGGTTTTATTTGCAATTTAGTGCATTAGTTTATGTGTTTTATTATTCTTAATTAATTGTTTTTGGTGATTGTTATTGCAATGCATGTCAGGTCAGTTTAGTAAATTGTGTATCTTGCTCTCTGTTTGTTGAACTTGAGGTGGAGGGGCTACTTGATACTGTAGTTGGGGAATTGCTCCTTCCGCTACTTAAGAGCAAGAATTACAAGCAATGGCTGCCTTGACATTGTCATTAATCCTTCTGCTTTTAGCTCTTCTTTGGACTTCAGATTTTTCTTACTGTAAGGGCTTTTTCAAACTATTCTTTGTTCAATGCACCTGAGCTTTGTTTTTTCAATGTCTGGATTCCATACTGGTGTCGCAGATAGCGCTCTTGTCCACCTCTTGAACCCTCAGGTACCAGTCCAGACACCGGATAAAAGTCCAAGACTTCTTTATTAAATAACAATAACGTGCACAAAGCACCTTCCCCTCCACACTACTCATAAACTAAATCAACAGAACAATAATACTTTCTCCTCCTCGCCCAGACACTTCGCCCCTCTACCTCCCAGCTCAGTTCAGTCTCAGAGCTTTCCCACAGGCCTTTTATACACCCTGACCCGGAGGTGTTCCTGGGTTCCTTATTCCTTCCGGGTCAGGGTAAACAGTCCTTTTCTTCAACCCGGGAGCACGTCGTTCCTTCCTGTCACGTGACCGTGGCGTACTCCCGGGTTATAGGGCACATAAGAGCCCACGAGCCCCCCTACAGCGACTCCCGGTGGCCCCCAAGGTATCCAGCAGGGCTGTGTATAAACACTTCATAGTCCATGAGGCCCTGCTGGAACTCGGGGCACGATCATGCTGTCAGGAGAGCTCCTCCTGGCGGCCTGGGGGTGAGGGCCAGAGTAAGAAGCCGGCAATCCTCCACACTAGATTAGTTGATTTTCAATTTGCTTATTGAAAATACCTTATTTTTTGATTTCTCTGGAACCACTTTTCTACTCATTTTTGAAATTTTGGTAATACATTTATAAATATGAAGGAAGACTACTTTTGTTAATTTCAGCCAGTTTCACAGTTTCTTTCTCTCAATTTGATCTTTAAAAACCTTAGTTGCATTGTTGGACCTGTGCACGCCAAAAGCCTTTCTTTTTCAGTTTATTGGTAAGGCTCAATTTTTAGTTAGACATCACTGGAACTTTGAGGCCTGTATTTTTGAGCCTTTGCACCAGGCAGAATCATAACAGATGTGATCAGTGATCTCTTTCCTGCAGATAATACTGTGAACCAGTTCAGAACAATGACTGCATAATTGTATAATGTTGCTCTCTTTGATATAGTTTCCATTCCAAGTATAGTATGTCATGTTAAGATTCAGTGACATCTAGCCCATAACAACTCCCAATCTCAACTCAGACATGTCTCTCTGGACTATAAAAAAAAATGAAGTTAGCAGTGACCAACAATAGAATGAAACATGTAAGTCACAAAAATATGAAGAAGTCTAAATCATATGATTAGGTGCAGATTTCTGAATCACACTTTAAGGACTTGTGCCTATCTTGGTGAATACTTCTATAACTTGTTGATAATTAATCCTGAACTTGCCTCTTAGCTTGGAGCTGACATTAATTTATCTATAATTTAAACAATTGTATGATATTTGCATTGATGATCGCTTCTTGACTAGGTAAAACTAATATCTGGACTCTTCTAAACTAAAGCAGCACTAGGAAAGATTTACGTAATTGGCTTGTCAAAAATTGTTCTGACATTTTCGTTCTAGTCATACATTTATACTGGTTACTATCCAAGAAAAAGCTGTTGATTCTGGTGTCTGAACTGGCTTGGTCTCTGACCCTTCCTGACAAGAGCGGTTTGCTCGTGGCCTGACCTATCAATCTAAGTTGCTGGTTACCATTAACCATAAATAAATAACATAATGAGAGGGGCACAGGAGACAAAAATGGAGATGAAGTCTAATGTAGTGCTCTGTCATTGTGCAGGTAAGCATTTGTGAAAATCATATACAGCTAGTCTAGTGTTTTGCTTAATTTTTTAGGACACAGTATTTTGACCTCTTTTTAGTCATTTTTTACTCTACTGTTGTCAAGTGTTTTTTATTATTTTGCTTGTGTTTTTCCTGGCTTGTGTTTCACATCTACCCAAATGTGATTTTTGTTTTGGCTTAATGGAAAAACTGAACACATTTTCAATTTTACAAGCCTGAACTTCCCCTTTTATTTTGGCTCTCATTCTCCTTCCTACTTGTCTGAATCTGTCTGAAGTAAAATTCTTCTTCTAAAACAGGATACATACTTTTATCTGTATATTTAAATGTAAGCTATACATATAAATGTAAATATACCAAAAATAGAGCAAAATGCAGTATAAAGCACAAACTGCAGTCATGCATATTGATGATTGGTTATGTTATCATATTTTCTGAATTTTTGGAAAATGTGCAGGTTAGAGTGAGATGGGTCTCTAAAATCTCTAACAGACTTGAGTGTGGAGTGTTGTTGACTTCAAACTGCCCTGCAATGGACATATGCTTCATCAGGCTTGGTTCCTGCCTTTCACTCTTGTGGTACTGGGTTAGGATTTCAGCCCTCTGCAACGCAGTTTTGGAAATATTAATGGATGGATAAATGGATGGATCCTAATTTTTTTTTTCCACATTAATCAATCTGTAAAAAAACATTTTGTATACTGTATATATCGTATAGAAAGAAGCTCTGTTTAGATGAAAATTGTCTGAAATCTAACAAGTTGTGGGCCCAGATAACGTTTATCTTAAAGTGCTTAGTGTGGTTAGTAAGTATTTTAAAAAAATCACTGCACACTGGGGAAATTCCCAAGGACTGGAATATATTTTTCATGTAGATGTTTAGAAGGCATTTAATAAGGTTCCACATGTGAGGCTACTGATCAAATTAAAACAAGTGGAAATTCTCGATGTTGAGTGTAATTTTGAGCAAAACACGGGAAACAAAAGATGATGCTACAAGGAACTTTTTCAGAATAAGACAATGTTAAAAGTGGTGTCTCTCTGGGACCAGTGCTGGGGCTGCTACTTTTCTAAATATACATAAATGATCTTAATAAGAATATGAATAACAAGCAGGTTAAGTTTGAAAATAATAAGAAATTAGAAGGAGTGGCAGACAACCAAATATCAGCCAAATTAGGTACCCTAACATTGTATCATTTTCTGGCTTTCCTCTTATATCCCAAAGCACATGGTGACTTCAGATTTGCTGCATGTGACTACATGCACCACTGGACCCTGGGACAGATGGCCAGAACTCTTTGTTGCCTTGTGTCCATTGCTGCCAAGATAGGCTTCCACCTCCAGTGTCCCTGAATTGAACTGTGTTAGTGAGAGATTGTTGTGTTTAATTAAGCACCATAAAGCTTAAAGAATGCATGCTAAGAGCTGGGGCACAACTATATGTTGGAAACAACAAGATGACCAAATTTTAGTTGTTGCACATGCCTATGAGGTATAAGGAAGTGTGAAACAAAATGCTTAACCAAGTCTATCAGAACCTCCTCTTTATGTCGTTTACATGAATGCAGGCTAATGTTTATAAATAATGTGAATATTCTTATTAGATTTTTCAGTCAGACAACATCTTTTTAATAGATAAGATGGCATTAAGAATAACATTTAAAATTTTATTCTTAAAAGAAGACAAACTAAAGAGATGAAAGCCCTGGTGCATAAATTAAACACTGTTGAATTATGAAAATTTGCTTAATGTTGACAGTGGAAGAAATGAATCAACCTTTGAAATAAATTTGCTAAGAAGACATGAAAGTACGCACATTTCTTGATATATAATGTAGATCAGAATGTTTGATCATTATTAAAAGAACATTAAAAGAATAATTTTCTGGAAATGTAAAGTTAATAGAGTTTTGAGGAAATATGTTTGTGAATTTCAAATTTTCCTTTTTTTCATTTTATTTGTATAATAATAACTATGAGCTTGTTTCAAATGGCAACATAATGAGGTTTAAATGTAAGATTGTTTACATAAATTCAGTACATGAGCTGTCTTATGAGAACACTTGCTAGCATTCTTATCACATCTAGAGATGCTTTATTATTTTATATGGACAAATGCAGTCAGAAAACCCAAGACACCCTGTTGCAGCAACAGGGGCAGGAAATAGCATAAGAGAATAAAACTTGAATATGTTTAAAGGGCTAAGAGGAGATGAAATAATGAAACAGTTAACAATGTATCACTTAAAATGTTTCCATCAGGACAAATTGCAATAAGCTAGTGCCCTTTCAAGTGCTGGTTCCTGCATTACAACCTGTGCTACTCAGTTCTTCCTACACCCTGTACTTAATAAAGTGCATGAAGAAAATAAACAACTAGACGGATTGAATTAAATGCAGTTAAGGTTTCCAGTTTAGTGTGCACTCAATAAACAGGAACAAAGATTGCACCAACATGCTGTGTAGGTGTTACTGCCAGTGGGTGTCATCCAGTTGACTGCAGCAGCTCATTTGACAATCCTGGCTGGACTCTCTGGCAACAAGCATGTTTCTAGTGACAACTGTATACAGGATATAGCTGGCAACTGAAAGACAGAGTCGTTTTTATGAATTGCTAACCCCAGTGAATGTGTTTTTCTAACAGTTACATGAAACAGATTTCATTTTATTATATACTATAGACTTCCTGGAAAATACTGCAATTGTGTACAAAAAGTTAATTTTGCCCAACAATGGAATGGACAAAAAAAAACTGAGCAAACCAAACGGAAAATACAGTAGATCATTAATGCTAATATCCTGTTTTACAAAGAACATAACACTAAACTGGTAGTTTTTACAAGCTACTCCCAACCAGCAATTCTTCCCATCTTATGTCCAATGCTGCAATTGCACAAATCTGCAAACCAGTGTTTCTCAAATGTGGTCCTCTGTACTGCTCTGCCTTCTTTTTTTATTTCTAATATTTGATTAAATGGAGACAACATTCTGCCTGTAAGTGAGCTGCTAGTTTAATTGACCATTTGTTTTTTTGCACATTTAATTTAAAGTTTATGGTACTTTATAATGGCATTTAGCAAAGATTTTTTTTTCTTTACTCACACGAGTTGATTTGTTTTCTTAAACTTGTTTATTAAAATGTACACTCTCATTTCTTCAAAGTGTTAGTGATGAGAATACAGATATAAATTCATGTGAATTTATAGCCCCTCCTTTAACACACATTGTCACTTGCACTGGCCTAGGTTAATTCTCATTTTTAAAGAAAAGAACTTTAATGCAACTCCAGTACAATGTTAGGGAACATTGCTCTAAGTGGAAAATGGATCAGTAGAATAAATATATTGATGGGAAAAGGGCTCCTAACCTTTGTCTACCTGCATATGGCCTGTACTTTTCTCTAGCTTTGTCACTGTGTGTACTTTCTGTCTTTCAAGAATTCATTCAGGGTTAGTACTTTCCTAATCATAAATTCCACTAATATTTTTCCCATTTGTTACATCTTACAGGTCTTAGAATTTATTTAATTATTGTTATAAACATCTTATTGTATAGCAATATTCACTTTAGTGTTAATTTTTTATGCAAAATTGAACTTACTAATCAGGTACAGTTCATTATTTTGTACATGTGTTTTATGTTCATACTGTATGTTCCTATGACATATTTTCATCCTTTTTATTACATTAAGCCCCATGCATTGCTCCACGTTAACCCCACATTCATTTTGTTTACTTTTTTGCATAGACTTGTTCCCTAAAGAAGAAGCTTTCTTGGAAAGAGTGACTTCATTATTCAGTGTGGCTTTCTTACCTCTCTCATTCTTCTCACAAGGGTTCTACAAAGAGTTAAAGAACAGACATGTGTATCCTTGACACCTCGCCGTTTAAGGAAAGCCACCCCTTTTTTGACCAGATTCTTTAAGCAGTGCTAAAATGCTTGTTTACACATGAAACATTTAACTTACTGATTCTTTTTGTTCATTTGCTCCAGTGCTGCCATTTGATTCAAGGCAACTATTTGCTTCAGAGAATTGGACGCACTCAATTGGAACCAATCAATTCACTGAGATGAACTAAAGTAAATTGTCTGATTCAGTAAAAGAACCATTACAGCATGCACTCGAGTGCATTAAGAAGCTCTATGGTACCATAGTTTCCAATGGCTCCGATGTTTGCGGCCTGCTGTGTTTGAAGGATTTGAGGAGAAACCTGCTCGAATACGTTTTGGCATGACCAGATCTTGACCTTTTTGTTTTGTAACAGTAACAGAGTTATTTCATTTTTTAGGCTTATTTAATTCACTTCACCCCAGTGATTTTATTTGTTTTGTTTTGTTCAGTTTTTCTTTTGTTTAGTAATGCTCTCAATTCACTGTAGCTGGTAATCAGTTGTAACTGAAAAACAACTATATGAACAAAAAGAAAAAAAGTCAAAAGTTTCATGTACAAAGCAGGACTTTAGCCTGCTTTTACATTTTGATTTTCTGAACCCTAATGGTGATTGTGACAGATGGCACTTATGTATCCTGTAACATTAGAAAACTTTTGACCAGAACTGGCCTTTCAGTCCTACAATACTTGCCAATCCTATCCACCTAATTGCTCCAAAATAACACCAATCTAGTTCTGAAAGTCCCTGAAGTCCTACTGTTTACCACAATACTTGGTAACTTATTGAATGTGTCTAAGGTTCTCTTTGTGAAGAAAAACTTCCTAATGTTTTCTGCAAAATTTACCCTTAACAAGTTTCCAACTGTGTCCCTGTGTTCTCGTGGATCTCATTTTTAAGCAAACAACCCTGATCCACTGCACTAATTCCTTTAATAATGCTGTCACCTCTTAATATCATTTTGCTTAAACTGAAAAGGTTCAGCTCCTTTAATCTTTCCTCATAATTCATATCCAGCAGTCCTGAAATAATCCTAGTCACTCTTCGCTGGGCTTTTGTTAGCACTGCTATGTGTTTTTTGCAGCCTGAAGTACAAAATTGTACAGAGTACTCCAGGGGACGTCTCACCAGTGGGTTATAAAGCTTAAGCACAACCACCTTGGACTTGCACTCTACACATTGTGCTATATAGCCTTACATTCTGTTAGACTCGCGACAGATGATACTTTTCTGACTCATCCAAATCCAGTGCAGAAACAATTTCCTTGTCAAAATTCAGGAATAGATTTAAGAAAGAGATATATAATAGGAGAACACAAATTACCAGAACAATAAATAGAAAACACACCATGTATTTGTTACTTGGCCTAACTGCAGTACACAGAATTACAAAGCTCTTCATTTGCCCACTTACAGAAAGATAGTCTCTGTGGAAGAATACACCTTGACACAGGAAAAAGCTTTGGGGCAGCTACTATATACTTGTAATAAAGCTGCAAAATAGGAAATTAGATGCAACGTTACTTATAGATTCAAGTCCAAAACAGAACTAACAGAAGGAAGGTGGCAGGTTTCTGAGGTCGGTCAGGGGAAGTGACATCCTCGGGCCCAGAACCAGGGGTGACGTTATCGGGCTCAAGAGTGATGTCATTGAGCCTGGATCTGGAAATGGTGTCATCGGGTTCTGACAGAATTTTCCATGTTTGGTCTGCAAGGATAAAAGAGAAAGGATTATTGCACTCTGCCACCCCCTGGCCTGGCATGGAATTACCTTATTTTGAGTCCTTTAGCTGTCCCCCATGCGCATGTGTGTGACATCTCACATACACAAACTCAGTCTCTTACTTACCTCCAAGCCCTCTCTTCATTTCTGATCTCCCTGCCTCTTCCCATCTAATCTCACAAAATTATTTAGCTTATAAATAAGGGGTGCATAAGTTGCGGAAATGTCCCCAGAATGTTCTGTGGCCTCTTTCCCAGAGCTCCCTTTGGTAGGACAAGTATCCCTCTGCTCTATGCTCTTATGCATTCTTATGGTCCCTGGTCTCTTCTGTTCCTCATGATAGTGCACAAAGCAGTTAATGTAAATTCCCCTGGCTCCTGTCTTTCCCCATAACCGTTCTGTCAGCTTACTGCCCATTGAGTAATTACCTCCAAGGTACTATATACAGTTTTGATGAACACAGCCCACTATCAGCTGCTGGCCCACAGACCTCAGTATAAGCCAGTGTATTTGTGGTTGCCTATTGATACATTTATTGGGTTAATTACCCCCTGCCCTAAGTGGTTGGTCACTTTCTGACACAGACCTGTCCCAGTTCTATTTGTGTCCCTTCTTATTTATCCAAGCACTGGTAAATCACTTTGCCAAACCATCCATTTACTGAACTCACTTAATGTAGTTTTACAAACAGTAAAATTCTAAATGACGACTAAATAAAATACACTATAGTGTTACAGATTGCTATGTAACTTTAAAATATGATGCAAGTCTAGTCAAAAGATATAGATCACAGTACATTTTGTTTCTATTTATAATGCATAACTGACTGAATTAATTTCATGCACTGCCAAAATTTACAAAAAATCAAATTTTCAACAGTTTTTATATTTTTTCTGGTCTGCAACATAATATGTGTTTACTTATAGTAGATACAGCACATATGCCATCATCCATTCCTTGGACAACATCAGTCCTGCTTGGGCCCCTCGACATTTTTGGGACCTTACTCTCACATCCCAAAGATATGCAAGTTAGACTAGATGTCAGCTCTAAATTGGACAGGAAAACCTGCGGCCCTTGAGGAACTGCCATCCTAAGCAGTGATGGTTCTTGCTTTATGCAATATGCTGCCAAGAGAAGCTCTGGTTGCACCCGTTCCGGAGGTGTAAAGGCAAGTTAGGAAAAGCAGCTGGATATGAAGATTCAATATTTTTTCAGTAAATTATCTGTCCTGATAAGTAAGATGTTTAACATGTATGCACTTTTGTATTTGAAATGTGAGTTTGAAAATGGATGGGAGGATGGATAAAAGAATAAGAAAGAAAGAGTAAGTCATTCCATTTATTTAATCAAAAGGAAAGCTGGAGAGACTGATGTGCCAAGAATTATAATAAAAGGCAAAAGTTTACATTCAACTCAAATGACCTTGACCTTAAATATCATTAAATACAAAACAGACCTGAAGAAAGTACAGTATACTAATAATTGATACAACCTATCTTGGATTGATTTTTAGAGAATTTTCTGTTTTTTATAGACTTTTGAAAAACTCTGGAAGAGTTCTATGTTATGCATTTTTAAATTTTCTATTTGGGACAAAATAGTGTTGCAATTTTTGCTAAGGTTGCAGATACTCTAAAAACAATAAACCCAATAAACCATTACAATTATTTGACACCAATAATCTAGATTTTTTGATAACACTGGTCAGCACCAAAAATTAAAAAATCAGTGTACTATACAGATTTAAATGTGCTGCAGTAAATTTCTGAAAGTAGAATTTCTCTGCCATAAAATTTTCCACAAGGGAAAAACGTGTTGAAATTTTTTTTAGATTTTTCAAAAATAATTTACATTTGTTTTATGGATAAGTTCATAATCAGAATATCATTTAAAAAATGTCAGTCCTCCTTGTTCTTAATGTTAGTTGAAGTGGAAACAATCCAAAATCAAATATTTGCTACACATTTTTTGTTTTCAGTCAGTACTTTTTTCACTTTTCATATTCCTTCAAGATAGACAGTGACTTATATTTACTGTAGATAAGTAGAAAGATACTTTTTATTGTAAAGAAGAGAGAAAGTTGTTGTTTAAATGGTTTTAACAGAAATATACAAGGTTGGGTTAATCCATCCATTGTCTTGACCGGGCAACAGGTAAGCAACCATGAAAGAACTGACACCCTTCTTTTATTGAAAATAAAAAGCATGTCCCGCAGTTTTCTTTGGAATACAAAAGTGGAAAACTATGAGGTACTAGTTGATGAGCGTCCCTTTTCCTGCCTAGCACTCAGGTGCAACGTGTCTTTAAATATCCATTTCTTACATTTATTTTGGGATTTCATTTCCCTACTAACATGGGAGTCGTCTCTGATGAAAATAAGGAGAGGTTCAACCAGGACATTGCTCAAATGATAAGAAGTTATAATGGAAAGTGAAGTGAGTTCATGTTTGCAGACATCTGTTATTCATTCCAATGTGAAACACCTTCATAGGATTTATATAAGTAATTGTTATACTTAATACAATTCTTATGTGTAATCCCCGTCTAAATTTTAAATTTGAAAAATTAGGTTTAGTTTCTCTAGTGTTTCTTTTTCATTTTAACCCTTCACAACTCAAAAACGGTATATTTTAAAGCAATTCTCTTTGCCAAATTTGAATTAAGGACATTTATATCTATAAAGAACATAGAAAATGTTTGAATGTTATTTATAGGTTTTTTTTGCAGACCAGTGTAATCAATACAAAATAATTCTGTTTTCTGATGTGTTTACATCAGAAATGTATTACTTAAGTAAAACAAATTCATGTTTTAAGTTAAGGAACTTTAAATAATGTTTCACAAAAATACATAAAAATCAGTAAAATAAAACGTAAAAGCTAAACAATTCTTATTTAAGACATAAATTTATTCAACACCAGTAATTAGATGTTAATGAAGAAAATGGGTTGGAACAAAAAACGGAGTCCGCTGTGCCCTCCAGGTCTGTACCTGATGATCTCTAATATCCATACTTTTCATGTAATCCATAAAAGGGACAGGGAAACTTCCATTAGTTTGGTCTTACATGCACCTGTTTTAATATGTTTATTATAAGCAAAATGTATTTTTAAGCAGTAACTTAATTGGCTGTTTACACCTGTTTTGAACAAGACATCGGTATATCCTATCCCTAATCTTACTTGATCCAGTTTTAGTGTTTAAGTGAAACTGAATCTTGGAAGCACTGGGCACAAAACAGGAATTAATCCAATATGGAGTGACACTCCATCACAAAAATGCCAAAATATTGTTATTTCAATGCATGAACATTGTCTTTACAAATATCTAAAATAACACAATGCTTGCTATTGTATAAGATAACTAAATGTTCATTTTGATATATTTTACAGAAAGCAATGTCATCTTTATCATTTTCATTATTTATATTAGATGGTACATGTTTAGATATGCTAGATGGAAAGAGGGAAAAGATGTGTCATGGAGAATCAAGCAGGCTAAAGCTTAGATTGTAAACCACAGGTCACCATTCCAGTTGTTACCATTTACGGAAGCAACTCAGGAGATTGGAAACATTGAAAAAAAATCCAGCAGATACATCAAGGAGTTGTTGATGCTTTAAAGTGTTTTCTCCTTTTTTATTGAAATGGGGACCAGAAACTGGAACTTGGCCTAGTTCTGGACAGAGATATGTAACTTCTGGGAAACCACAGAACATGTAAAGGTAAACTGGACAATGCTCAGCCAAGGTCATTATGTCATCAGGACAAAAGGTAAACCCATAAGAAAGGAAGACCAGAGCAGTAGAAGGTACACTACCCTGCACAGGATGTATTTTGTACATATGCCAGACAATAAAGCAGAACAGAACAGTACAGATTTTGGTTCCTATCTGCTGATATGGTGGTGACACCTACTAATGGTCAAAGAAAGTGACTTTGAATAATTACATTATTTTATCTTAAATATGGAATTGCCTTGGCATGAGTATTCTTCATGTGGTTGCTACCCTGTGACACTATCACAATATATATTTTAATGAGAAAACTACCCCAGCTATAGTTCCAAAATGGAACTGCATTACATCTGCAATTACATGTTGCAGTGTATTTTTGGTAGACATATAAAGGGAGATGAAGAATAAATAGCTTAGAGCTGTGACTGTCCGAGAATAAATCTGTTACTCTCAAATACATCCCTCAGCTCTATTAGCACATCAACGCTGGTTTCAGATTAAGGAGAGCGCAGGACTAGAGAAATGGAAGTTTTAATTTATTCTTACTACAAAGAAAAGAGAGGAATGAGCCATGCATGAACTCTGAATTTCCTTTTTAGAGTTTCTAAAAAAGAGCAGAAAAGAGTAGAACAGCCAGAGAGGGAACCATGTCAGTGGTAAACAAGTAAGAAAATATAAACTTTTTTCTGTAATCTGTACCATTTTTCCAAAATAAACCAACAAATCACCTTAAATAAAGCACTATTTGCATATCAAATACCATTTTTCCATTTCTTTTCTTAATTTCCACGAAAACTGGGAAAATGCGCTGCATCAAAAAGTAGTCATCTTTCAAGAGAACAAAACAAATAAATAAAACAGCAAGAAACCAAGGAAATGTCTTGTAGCCAGATAACACAGAAAATGACCTGGAGAATGTCCAGAGCACTGCTGGCAACCAAGAGGATATTCTGCAGGCGAAAAAAAATCCCACAGTGTTGCAATAAAACCTCATGGAAAACACAGAGAGCCAAATTTAACCCTGAGAAGGAGTACAACTTTGTATTATGAAATTTTTTAATGGAATACACATGCACACACACACACCCACACACCCACACACACACACACATATATATATATATATATATAGGAGTTTGAATTTTTGGAAATTTATAAAAAGAATGGAATTATCACACTGACACAAGTATTGAGACCCATTGGTATGATACTTGAAATTTGGCCCTGGTGCATCCTATTCTATTGATTATCATTGAGATAATAATCATTTCTGCACCTTGTTTGGATTCAACCATTTGGTCAATTCAATTGATTGGACATGATTACGAAAGGCACACACCTTTCTATATAAGGTCCCACAGATGACAATGTGTATTGGAGCAGAAAACATGTCATGAGGTCAAAAGAATTGGCTACATAGCTTAGAGGCAGGATTGTGTCAGGACATAGATCTGAGTAAAACTATACAATTTTTCTGCAGCATTGAAGGTTCCCATGATTACAGTGTCCTTCATAATCCTTAAAATGAAGAAGTTTGGAACAACAATGTCTTTTAGTAGAGCTGGTCACCCAGCTAAACTGAGCAGTTAAGGGGAGAAGGGCTTTGGTATTGGTATTGGTATTAAAGATTACCAAAAACATGATGGTCAATCTTGCTGAACTCCAAAGAAGCTATATCAAGACAGGAGAAACATCCAAAAGTACCAGACTGCAACACTCCACCAATCTGAATTTTATAGCAGAGTGGTGAGATGGAAGCCTCCCAATCAAAAAGGACATATAAAAAGCCTGCTTAGAGCAAAAAAGCAACTAAAGGACTCTTAGACTTGAGAAACAAAATGATCTGATCTGATGAAACCAAGATTGAACTGTTTCGCCTCATCTCTAAGCATTATGTCTGTAGGAAACAAGGCAATACTTATCACCTGTGCAATACCATTGTAATGGGAAAGCATGGTGGTGGCAGCATCATGATATGGGGATGTTTTTTGTGTGGCAGGGACTAGGAGAGATTCATCAGGGTTGAATGATGGCTGAATGAAGCAAAGTGCAGAGATATCCTTAATGAAAACCTGCCCCAGAGCACTCTGGGGGCCAGATTGGGCAGAAGGTTCAACTTGAAACAGGACAATAATCCTAAGCATAAAGCAAAGACAACACAAGTTGTTTAGGGACAACTTCTGAAATGTCCTTGTGTGGCTTAGGCAGAGCCCAGACTAGCTGTCCATCAACAGTTTCCATCCAGCCTGAGAAAGCATATTGAGTGTTGCTTGATGAGGCAAAAATTAATTTAAATGAACTGAGCACAAGATAATAAAATACGACAAAAATGAAGAAGTCTGAATACTTTCTGAAGGCACTGAACATAGTCACCTATATCTTAAGACATGAGAAGACAGCACTGAGAAAAACATACAGGAAAAGACAAAAAGTAGCTCCTGGTACACTCAGAATATGTTTTTCTCCTATTCTAGGATGCTTCCAAGGTACGACATGCCCCGGAGAGAACTAGAAAGAGTGAATAACTGACCTGGCCCAGTAAGTTCAGAAAATAAAGGCATAAGTTCTGTTCACTTGATTACTGCCAATGGTATCACAGCAAAAAGGGTCCCTACCCTGAAGACTAGGGAGAAAAGGCTTTGAGGACTTTATACTGTATACTGTATTTTAATATTTCTGCTGACTGGAGAATGATACAGCTTTCAGATTCACACTGTAATTAATTCTTTATTTATATCAAAAGCATATTACTCTGGAAGATGGTGACACTATTTAAATATCTCTTGTGTTGGATGATGGAATGCCTAAAGTGGTCACTATACAACTGTATTTAATAAGGATATTAATGGCTAGAATTACAGAGTGTTGTTCCAGGTACAGAACTATGGGTGACAGGGATGGTTCTTGTATGTAACTACCATGGGTAACAATGGTAAAATGGGGAATTGTTCTTCAAGAAAATGGCAGACAACAGGTTATGACATTCCCTGAGTTTGGCTGCCCACTGCCTGATACCTCAAAGTCCTTGAAGGGTTGCGGGGTTACCTGGAGCTATCAATAAAAGTCCTGGGATATGTGCAGGACCAAGTCCGGCCTCACAAATACCCCCTAGGTTGACATGAAAGTATTCAGGGCTGGAACCTAAAAAGACTTCCTTGCTACAGGCCAGATGAGCTTAGTGGTAAGATTTCGTCTAGTAGAAAAGAAGAGAGGCCAAGATAGACTAAGATGATGTGAAATGAGAAAACTGTATGCTTCCCAGAGTGGGTAAGAGCCTTGCCTCATAAGCTGATTACTTGTTTGTGTTCTCCATGAGTTTAATATCTTTCTTACATTATTACTATTAAGTTAATTAAACACATATTTTGTACACTTTAAAGATTGTATTAGATATAAAGTAATATTCCTAATACATTGACTAATAACTTTGATTATTTTAAAAAATACATAGAGATCTGCCATTGACAGGTCTCACTTCATTGTCTGTTAAACACAATCGTTGCTTTACCTGGAAAAAAAAAAATGCAAAGCAAAAAAAATATGGACCATAAAAACACACAAGTTGGCAAAAGCAAATCATTATTCTTGATTTAATATGAGTTTAAGAATTACTTTCAGATAATTATGGAAAAGACTGTTTTGGCATGCATCTGCAATAACAAAAAAAAGGTGAAGGTTATAAAATGAAAAGAATTTTAGAATTACTGTATTCGAGTGTGAAGATTCGATACATTTCAGGCAGTATTCGAGTGTGAAGATTGACTTCAAATCAGTCCAATATTTTTGCTCAAATTAAAAACATTTTGTTGCACATAATTAGTTTATTAACACATACTGCATTTTGGAGTGCAATTCTAGGAATATACACATTTCAAGTAGTTGTAGGAATGGATGAAACAATGGAACATGAAGTGGAATTTTAAAGTTCAAGGCAATGCTGTTCAGCTTTTTAAATTAAAGAATTGCTCTTTGTCTGTTGAAAGGAGAGTTGGAGAATAATGCAACCTCAGATTATTTCATGTAAAGTATTTTGAGCTGGCTTTCCTACATGCATTTGTATTTTCTCCTTGACTTGTGATATTGCTTCAAAACAAAATTCATGTTTCTGGTAGCTTTAAAAATGTTCTAAAATTACTCCATGTTAACCTGAGATGGCACCAAAGTTCACTATTATACATAGTGTTAAACTTCTAATTTCAGAAGCAACAATTCATAAATAATTGGCAGAATCATACTAGGGCATGCAATAAAATGTAAAAGATTTAGGAACTGTTGGAGAAAACCTGAAGTTGTTAGAAAAACTTTAGTGTTCATTGTTCTGGAGGACATTTTTAGTTCTGCTGTCAGAGATTCACATTAAAGACATTTCTTCTACCGCTCATCATATTGTATCCTCTAAAAAAGGAGATAATCACAAGACCAAAGGCAACCATACGATACATGGCCATACGGAATGTTAAGTATGTTTCATACTTATTGCCTTTTGATTTTCATTACTGCTTAATGCTTCATTTTGTTTTGTTTGGCTGGTACTGTTCTATTGTTACAAGGATCCAAGTTGGCTTTGACATTTTCGGGTGTGTCTGCATAAAATGCAAACACATCTATTGTCAGCTTCATGTCTGTCTGTCTGCAAGTCTGCAAGAAAAAAATGAGCTACCAGTTTTACTAATTTCATTAGTCAGGTTAGTTTCAGTTTTATTGAGATATCTTGAATAGAACATATTGTACAAATTTTGAAAACTTCAAAAAACATTTAAAAGTAAAAGATCAAAAATTTAAAATGCTTCCACTTTTAAAACAGTTAACCAATTCCACAAATGCATCTGCATGATGCACCAAGAGTACATTTCCTGACTTGTTTCAAATGTGAAAGGAGGCCTGAGACATTGATAAGATTGTCAGATGTGTTGTTTACTGAAAGGCAGACTTTGGATGGTTCCATTTTCTCATGGACGTTTCTATGAACATTTATATTTTTAATTCCTTGCTTGTTTTAATTTTTTTTTTTTGTTTTGTTATATTCATTTGCATAACTCGTTTTTTTACCAGATTTGTAGTATTATATGCTCTTTAGGGTCTAGTTTTGATAAACAGGTACTCCCTGCCATGGTTTAGTGATGTTCATATCCTAGACCCAACCTTTTTTTTTACTTTTTAGCTCTGACCTTCTTCCTTTACCTTTTCTTGTTTAGTTTTCTTAATATGGGGATAAGACATCTAGTTAGTCAAAGTCCCTGCAACCACTTGAGAGACATTTAAGGGTCAGCATTGGGTACAAATCTCTACTGTGGCATTTCCTTTGGCCTTCTCTGTACAAGTCCTTATGTAAAAGGTTTTTGTAATAATAACATTTCATGGTTTAGTCATTTGTGTATTGCTGAGTTTTGTAACCTTCAACTTTTGTGTTTTAATAATTTGTATTTTGTTATAAAGCACTGAAATAATTAAATCTCTAAGTATGATAATTCATCAAGGTTTTTAGGTTTCTGACTGGGGTTGATCATAAAGTGTTTTTCTTTGAGTTCATCATTTTTTCATTTTAGTGTTTCTCCTTTAAGTGCCTTTGTCAGTTTTGTTTTGATTTAATTATAGATCCTTACATATCCTGCATTGACTGAAATAGTGCTCGTAGCTCGAACACCTAGACGATGATCATTTCGAGCAATCTGACCATTTTAATGTTTTCATCCATCTGACACGAGCGTGGGCAACCTGGGAGTTGAACGTCTTCCACATTTTCTTGTCCTTCCTTGAAATGTTTGTGCCACTCAAAACTTGTGTGCAAGACAAACTGTTATCACTGTACACTGTGTTTATCAATTCATAAGTTTCTGTGGCTATTTTGTTCAATTTTGCAAGAAATTTAATGTTCGATTTTTTCACCTGACATTATCACGGCAATTGTTGTGCGCATACTGACTGGACTATTTACAGGATATGCCTAGCCAGGTCGGCAGTTTGAGAGGGTGTGTAGGAGGGCATATAGTTTTATGATTCATGTCTTGCTAACCTCCAGACTGTTTTCCAGGTAAGTCCCAAGCCCAGTCTGGTTATTTTTGTGTCTCACCTCGTACATATAACAAGAATTATAATAGTCTTAGGTATGCTAACAAGGTACAAATATGCATATAACATGAACTATCTGTAAACAAATTAACAAAATATAGGCATTTATGAAATGTAAATTTATTAGAATTGTAAAGGTTACAAACAGTAAGACCCGTGACCCTGTATTCGGATTCAGCGGGTTGGAAAATAGATGGATGGACAAACAGTAAGATGCAAATTCACAGTACAGTATTCCAGTCACTGGTATGCTATATACTGTACCATCATTTTCTTTTAAGATGCGTGCTCAGGTCAGTACCATTCAGCACACAGGGAACTGGAACTCCTCGGCTGAGGGGTGATTTATTATACAGGCTGATAGGTGAGGGTAGAAATGACCTCACAAGGCGATCTGTTGAGCAATGCCGTTGTCTCAGTCTACCTTTGTCTGTTTAGCCAAAATTTCATAGTTTCTTTAGTTTACTTTGCTACTATTGATTTAATTATTACATACTACTTTTCTTTGTTATTTTGTTTAATTGATCATTTAATTCAATGTAATCATTTCTCAATAATTAGTTATCTTTGAGCTTAGGGGAGATTTATTTAGTTTTTTGCCTTGCCTCTTGGAAAAATTTGTAATACTCACATCTGTCCATGTAGCGTCAGTTGAGTAATGCAAGTCCTTGTTGGCTCAGTGACAAGGCCTTCATCCTGAGCTCTTTTTCTAGGCTAGCATTAGAGACAGACATTTAGTACCAAGTGCTACTTTCTTTGTTTCTTATCTCACTGTCATGTAATCCTTGGCATCTGAGCGGCAGGCCTTGTGTTTCCTTAAAAATGCATAAATATTTTTTTCCATGGGTCCATGCCCTTGAGTTGTGACATTCTGGAAGTCATAACTTGACAAGCTGAAGTGCTTGTGCGTGCTGCGGATATCCTATTCTAAAGTTCTTAAGCCTGCTACCTGGAAGCCATGTCTATCTGGGACTCTGCACTCTCTATGTGTCTTAGATCTCTTTTATTTTGTCTTTTGTGCTGGTGAAAGAATAAAGACTAACAGATCATTTATCTGGCTCCACTGAGCTAACTAACATGGAAGCCGATTAAAGAAACAAAACAGCAGAGACATCAGAGTTGCATTTAACATCCGCACACCAGAGAGGGATGGCTACTCTGTTAAATATGGTGCATCTTTTTTTTATTTCAATAAAGTATGACAGGGACTTCTGTATATCAGTTGGTGATGCACAAAAATACTAAATAGCAATATTACTGATTCATAGGATTTTTTAAGGAAAAACTGATCTACAGAAGACATGAAGAAGAAGAATAGTAAATGAGGAACTGATAGCCTCATCTTGCAATCTGTCATTACTTTTCTCACTGGTTTTCTATGAGATCTAGACTTTCTGTAACATATTTTATATGCAGTTTGTTCATTTTAATTAAATAGTGGCTTCTCAGTGTTTACTTTATTTTTTAACTACCCTGCTTCATGCCCTAACCATCTTCTTTGCTTGGCAATAGAACTTTTCCTGAGTAAAATGTCATTCAGTTTTTCTGTGTGTAATTAGAAATGACTAACCAAACCTTGAATAAAAAAAAGAGATCTGGAAGTGAATGAGGGCATTCAGTGTTTTCTGGCAGATACACATTCACTCTACTATACATAAACACTCTTATTCTGAAATGTGCAAACAAATATGTGTTAAAACACACTGACACAGAACCTACACCTGAGCAGAAACTCAATAAAGTCAGTAAATGCTGTTTAACAAAGTACAAGTAAGTCCACTATTTACAATAATATCTTACACGAAAATCTGATCAGGTAAACTGAACCATTTAGAGGAAAATGTAAATATTCTGACATTAAAATAGAGTAAAACATAATAAAGTCAAGGTCTGTCAGACTGTAGGAATATTGTGGAGAAGTCACAAAATGTGTATCTCCTGTGAAAAACAAACGAATAGACAAGGTGAAGGGTTCGGTATACCAATGTGGTAAACCCCTTTGAACATGCAATCCTATTAAGCAAATTAAAATGCAGACAAGAATTTTAAAAAACAATACCAACAAAATGGTCAAGTTCATTAGGCTTTCAATGTGCACTTCTGGAAGACTGAAGTGTTCCCCCCAGACTTGGGTTGTTCAATGAATGCCTACTTCCAGGTTTGCTGGTGCTTAAACATAATCCTGTCCAAATGTAGAAGTGACGTCAGTAGTAATCCTGTATAGAGCTGTCAGGTCCGCAGGTTAAAGTGAAAAAGATGTTAATGGCAGCGCCACCATACTTTCTGGAGGTAAATTACACATGATCTGAGAGCCTTGGTGATACTCCTTAAGTACGTGTGTCTGAAAACCTACCTTATAGGTGGAATGGTACTTTTAACAAAATAAGCTGAACACTGAGTAGAGAGTAAAACATTGGGTTTCCAGATGTGATTTAAAAATTAGAACTGAGGAAAGCAGACATACCTAAGAAGAGAATTTTATACAGTAGAAGCCTCAGTGATAAATAAAAGATAACATGTGCATTTCACTCAGAAGAAGCTGAACCCATTGTTGTAATTCTGTGCAAAAAATACTTGAGCACTAAATATTATCTTACATGTTTGCTCACGTCTGATCAGGCTCTTGTGCTAGCTGTGCAATTAGGTACTGGTTATAGTATTCAGTGAAAACTACCAATATAAAATTTCACTTACAAATTACACAAAAATGATAACAGGCCAAATAAAAAATTATAAGCAAAGACTTGGGAACTAAAGCAAGTAAATAACTTTAAATGGGAAACATAAAAGGCTGTCTGTCAAGAAAGGGTCTGATGTCCATTTAGCATTTGATGATGGCCTGAAATGTTACACAAATAGCTCAACCAGCAGCAAGAACCTGACTGAAAAAATTGAAAAGAGTAGAAAAATGTATAAAGCAGTGTGAGACTGAGCCTTCTGGTAAAAGTTCCTCAAACAAAAATATTGCATTTAAAAACTAAAAAGAAAGTAGAAATTAGTAGAAAAATAAAAAACTAGAAAATAAAGTGAAAAATGTGGAAAGCATTGGTACTCAAAAGCTAGCAAAAGGGTAAGTCCTTTTCACAATTCTGTTTTTTTCCAGTAAGCATGATGAAGGCAAACTCTTCCAGTTATCAAAACAATGGTGGAATCAAAATGGATGACTTTCTATAGTTCACCTTTCTGTTCAAATTTTAAACAAAAACATTCATACTTGTTTTCTCACAGTTCTACGATGGATGAAATAACGAATCATCAAAATCCGGATTTTGTTATACGCCATATGTCTGTTTGCAGCTGGCATTTCAACTCTGATGACTACACAGAGTGTATGTTCCTACTTAAAACTGATGCTGCTCCAAGTCTTTTTTACTGGAACAACTTTGGTGTTCTATTGGCACAAGCATCAGCTTTTTAAAGCACAAATACTTGTCATGGACAACATTTTGCACTAATGTAAAAAAAGGATGTTAGGTTTTTCTCAGTGACCTATCTGATAGCACCTATGTCTGGTTAGTATACACAATTTAACACAATTGTAATGTGACTACATTTTTTTTTCACTCTACCAATATGAACCATAAGTTTTAAATCACATATAACTCTGAATGGTTATACATTTCATGTCAAACACCTAATAAGTCCTTACTGCTTACAGTGACTGTGTTAAAAGCAGCTTGAATTTTATTAACCTCTATCCATATTACCTGTCAGATAATAGAATATATATAAATATTTGATATCTTTTGCCCTACATGCTCCTTCAGCACCTTGGTACCCTTGTGTTTCTGAACCTCTGTTGACTGATGCTCCTTCAGTCAAGTGCATTCCCATAAAGCCTGCTTTTCAGACTGTCATTTCAAAGCGCTCTGCTCTCCTCCTGTCCACTTTTATACTTCCTGTCTTTAAAGGTGACTCCCAGAGTGCCTCTTATGCCTTTACTCTTCCCCATATGTCTCAAACTCATACTTCCCCTTTCAATCGTGTCACCAAAGCCAAACTGATTAATCTGATTGCTCACAGAGATCAGAGACACACGCATGCACACAGACCATGCCATTTAACTATATAGTAGATAATAGCATAACATTTCTCATTTCACAAGTGAGATACAGTAGTCAAATCAATGCTTTTAAGAGTAATCTAAAATGCATGTGGCTCCTTGTTCTTCTTCATCTTGTTCCCACGACTGCCCTTGCATTGATTACATTAGACACTCAATTGTATATAAAATGTTAAAAACTTTCAGATAAACAATTGCTAGAAAAACATACAGACCAAATAAGTATTTTTTAAGATGACAAATAATTAATTTTGTTAATTTTACATTAAAACATATTGATGTATGTAGAAACTGAAGAAGCTAACATTAAATGTGAAAAATTGGTCAACTGAAAACTGTTAGCATACTGACATAAGAAAGTTAACAAACTTAGCTGGGTAGTTATGAAGGAATTTCTCCACAGAAAAGGTATAGTTTTTGTCCAGTGTTGATGCTCTCATTGCTTACATCCCTAAAATTGAATTTTGTAAAGTGACAGGAAAGATCATACGGTGTCAAGAGTGCCAATCCTGCCACCAACCCCCAAGTTTTCCCTGCAAGTTGGAGGACCTGCTTGCAGAAGACATGGGATAGACACGATTCATTGCTGGCTGGCTGACAAGAAAAAGTTTAATTCATTAATATGAATTTTGCGATTAAGGCGCATTCACGTATTCAATCAATTACAGATAGCATAAAAACATACACACAAAAAAGCCAATGTCTGAATTGTGTTTAGCTCTGGATATTTAAGCACCTACTGTAACTGGACTTTACATGGCAGGTGTCATCCTTGCTTATTAAACCTATTAGGGAAATGATATAACAAGTAAAAAATAGGTTTTGCAGGGTACAGGCAATTTAATAATATGAAACTCACAGGGGAGTAACTGTACAATAAGCAAAGCAGAAAAGTGCGAGTGTGATACGTCATGTTAAACTATACTATCTGGCAATCACTGAAATAACTTTCTCAGTCTTGTAGTTACTTCTCCTGTAGTACAGAATATGGTTTTCCGACTGCTGGATTTTGAGCACACAGCATAACCTGAACACATTTTATTTAACCACCTACACATATGACTCAATGTATTTCTGATACTGATTCCTATGTGACAAAGAAAAAAATAGCAGAATCAATATAAAAGGTTCATTTTTTTAAAATGGCTTCCTAGTGTCAATAGATCTTAAGCTACATTTTTAGTTCAACACCTGTGGTGTGTGCTGGATAATTTGTCATGTGTATAATTTAGCTAATCGTGTACAGTAAAAAATATGATATCTCCAGTGACTTAGATTTTTTAAAAACCAAATTAACCAAATCACAAATGCACCACTGTCCCAAAAGCAATAAATCCTACATGTAAAAATCAATCCTGGCTAAAAGTACTGGCAGTCCTAGGGTATCTATATGTCTTTAGGAACACATTGTTGTGAGTCTTAGAGAGCAATATGTCTGCCTTTGTTAAGCCCTTAGTAGACTTCAGGGTCTATAAATACTCAAATTGTGAATTATGAGTGGATCATGAAAAACTCAGGGCATAAGTACAAAGAGTGAATAATGAAGATATACTATAACCAAACCAATACCTATAATTGCATTTTTCAGAAAATACTGATAAATAACAATGATATTGGCTTGAAAAAACAAACAGAATAGCTTCAACACTATTTGAAAGGTTTTTGTTTCAAGTATTGATCAGAATATGACCAAGCATCCAGTCACTCAAGAAAGCAAGTTGGTACGAACACTGGGTCAGCAAATATGATCGTTCTACAAGTGATAATCACAACTAGTGGTGCATTCTCTAGAACACATTTCCCTTTTTTTGTCTTTATATTTAATGAATACATTTCTAAACTCACTTTTTCCATAACAGAGTTATGACTAGCTAGAGCTTATTTTTATAAACATTGAATGCAAAGCAGGAACCAAAACTAGATGGAAAGTTACTCCATCACACAGCACACCCACTAACATTCATATCAGGCCAGTTAAGAGTCATCAATTAAAAACTAATAAACATTTAACAAAAGTACCTGGAAAAAATGAATGCTAACAAAAGAAAAGTGTGTACACTACACCCAGACAGCTACTTATGTGGGAACTAAACCCAGAGCATCACAGCTCTGAGGTAAGTGAACTAACTCCTGTACCAGTATTTTTATTGTGGAAAAGTTAATTCTCAGACACTTTTACCAAGTGCTGACAAGGCCTAATTAAATCCAGTGTACTTTCAGAATATCTTTGCACAGATTGAATCAGTTGCTCAATATAAGAATTAATCTTGCTGCCAATTAATTGCAACATATCAATTGCAATGAACATCAAATCAGATTACCACAATTGAGGACGGGCTCTGCAAAGGCTTAGTTCCCCTTCAGGTATAAAGCAGTTTTTTGCAAAATTTAATTAAAAATCAATTTCTTTTAAAATCTTTTAAACAAATCTTTTAAATCTTGGACACTATCAGGAGGAATTCTGCTTGCAAGGTGTTTGCCCAAAATTTGTTGAATAATATTACCTGGACAGAAAAAATGTTATCCCTGTTAAAATGTCATTAATTAAGGTAAATCAGTTATCATACTGTGTTGATATGTTAATACTAAAAGAATGAGCAAATAATAATGTGAATAACATTCTCAAACACACTAAATCTAATTCAGGACCGAAGGCGGAGGGGTGGCTCTGAGGTTAGGGATCTGCACTGGCGATCGGAAGATTGCCGGATCGAATCCCGTAAATACCAACAAGGGACTCTGCTCTGTTGAGCCCTTGAGCAAGGCCCTTAACCTGCAATTGCTGAGCGCTTTGAGTAGTGAGAAAAGTGCTATATAAATGCAAAGAATTATTATTATTATTTTTAGGGTCACTCTCCAAGGGAAGCAGAGCCTATTCAGCCAACACTGGTTGTAAGGCAGTAACTCACCCTTCTTGGGGCACTAGTCCATCACAAGGCACTCATACTCAGATGGTGCTAGTTTAGAATTATTAATTAAAATATCATATCCATCTTTGGAGATGTTAGTGGAAAAGTCACTGAACATGGAGAAAAACTCAATGCTGTGAAAATACACAAATGCCACACAAACAATGGGATGTTGTATCTGTGAGGCAGCAATTTTAGCCACTGCTCCACAAATAACTCCCTCCTAAATAATAAATCATAAACACTAAAACAGTAAACATACATACTGTACAATATGTTAAAATGAAAATATTATACTTAAAAACAATATACTTTGGTTTTTTTTTTAAATGGCATAATGTAAAGAATAGAAGTGAAATACACCTGCACGATTTTCAAGATGCTCCTTTAGACATATTTTAGAACTTTGTAACACTGGAGGTTAGAATAAATTCACCATCTCTCTTACATGGCATAAAAGGAAACTAATGGAGATTGCTCTTAAGAATGGCATCTAGCCTTAAAAACATCTGCTTCAATACTCCCTGAGAGATGAAATGCAAAGATGACGTTTACAAAGCTTGGGAGGAGTGTGACTGATAGGACTCCAGCTTAACAACAGACATGGGGAAACCCAAGTTATAATGGTCCTAGACCAAATGCACTGCGCGGAGGCTGGTTTGGTGCCACAGGAGATAAAGGAGAGGCAGCAAGTAGGAAGTCTGAAGGAGAAAGAACAATTATTATGACTTGTAATATTTACAGTATGTTGGGAAAATCAAACAAAGCAGTGGAACTGCTGAACTGAAGGAGAGTGTTCTGCATATAGGAAATGGAAAGATAAATATGCAGGAGTGCTTAATGTGAACAAGTTTTTATGGCAGTGGAGCACTAATGGTAAAGCTTAGAGTGATACAAAAAAGTGATGGAGGTGAATAAATGTGTTGTAGTTGTAAAGAAGGACCAAGCTTGAAGTTTTTATAAGATGAAAAAAGATGACCACTGAAACTGGAATGGTGTTGGAAATGTTAACAACAGCAGGTCCTGTTGTTTAATGGTTGATAGAAATATGCAACATGAAAATTTGTAAGGAGTATTTCTAACTATTGATAGTGTGTTCATTCCAGTGTACAAAAGAAAGGTTGATCCCTTAGAGTATGAACCAATCAATCCTTTGGAGCAGGTAATAAAGATAGTTCAAGGATCAAGTGAGAGATAATGAAATATGGTTTGGTGTCATGTCCTGGAAGGGAACAACAGATTAAATTTTTATTGTCAGGCAAATGCAGGAAAAGCATCAGATGATGGAAAAGAAGTTGCATTATTCATGTGCAGATTTGAAGAATTTAATATGGTGTCATAAGAGGTGGTGAGGTGGGACTAAGGAAACTGGGCATAGTTGAATGGTTACTGTCTGGAATAATGTCAATGTAAGAGAAAATGCAAACAGCTCTCAGGAAAGCCAGATACATACTGGAAATGTTTAGAAATGAAGCTGATGGATTTATTCTGAGCTTACTGCTTTTTTCTGCCAGAGATGATAAAAAATATAGTAAATCAAAAGAGCAAATAAAAAAGGACTAGAAAATGGAAACAAGGTCAAAACATGGCAAAAGTCAAAGAACTATAAAGACTAAGACCATGCGACTAAACTCAATACTGTTATGATCTGGTTTTGTATTAGATTTTTTTCCTGGGTTCTACATTACTCTCTATTAGGTGGTTTTCCATCCCCTTTGTGATTTAGTATTCTGGTTCTTGATTCATCTATAACTTTTGAATTCTGATATTGACTGAGTTTACTGTTTTTGGTTTGGTGTCTAAATTTACTGATCCTCCGTATTTAGATCATTGGTTTGTTTTATCTCCTGGTGCCTTATTCTTTAACCCAGTCACAGTGTTAACAGAATAAATATGTTATGAGCACTTGATGTAAGAATTCCCTGGCCAAAACGTCAATAACAAGAATATCAAAGAGAAAAGTTTTTATATTGTATTTATAAACTTGGATTAAAGTGTGCCTCGTGAAGGTTGCTTACATATGTTCACACTGGAAACAGATGGTCTTGTCCTGACAACGACAGCATAAAATGGCATCCTGGAAAACAAGAAAATATAACAATAAAATAAATCCCCAAAACAAAATGTACATATCAAATTAATTTGACACTAGATTCAGAATCTAAAAAGAAAAATTCAAGGACTAAGAGAAAAACTTATAAAGCCTGAGAAAAACAAATAAAATTACAAGCAATCATAACATACTTTTTATAATGATGGTGATGGTGGTGAGTACAGTACAGTGACAATAAGGTGGTAGTTCAACTTTGTGCAGTGTGGCATATTTGATACTCTTTAAAATTATTTGTGACTATGAAGGATTCACATATCTTATACTAAATATGTAATATCAAGAGAAATTGAATCACCTAAGTCACCTCTGACCACCCTAAACTGAATTTATTTTAGTAGGACACATTAAACTACCACTTTACTGCTGCTTTCAAAATGTTATTAAGACCATAAGAAGCCTTTGTTATGGCCATGTAACATCACAGAATGTGAGTAGTAGATGTATTTCTGCAGTACCTAAACTATAGCATTACTCTAATTTCATATTAGTAATGTTTTGAAGATATTCTTCACAAGCTGACAGATATTGCCCAGATTGTCTTTTGAAAATTTAATTTCAATTTAATATACAGTATGTGTTAAGTTTATTTCTCTTTTTCAGGCTTTTTAATTTTTTTTAATTTACTCATGCATCACTTGTCTTTATAAGTTTTTTTGTGTTGTTTGTAATTTTGCTTCAATTTCTTTTCTCAGAATTATTCAGGTGTTACCTGAATGAACCTATTTAACAACACTTGTTGCCATTAACTAACCTTTTTGCAAGTGTTAATCTGCTTTTGGGTTATAATCTGGTTAGTCTATTTACCATTTCGGTAGGAATTTCTAGGTTTTAAATATAGCTCTGGCTTTCTTTTTTTGATTATGGAGTATGTGGTATTTGTCTTTTATTGGATTTCCTTTTTTCTTTTGTATTTCTTTCGAAAATGTTAGTTTTACTATTTTACATTCTTGAAAATATTGATTTTTGTTATTTTGTACTTTTTAATTTTAGATATTTGAACTTTGTGTGTTTTTTCAAGGTATTTTTTGAGTGTATCTAAACAATGTTCAATTTTATTATCATTTGAGAGCAATTTTTTCCTTCTCACTATACTTTTATGAATGCCATTGTCATTCAACTTTAAACTATGAATGTGATTACAAATCTGATACCGAAACATTTTTACCTTCAGTATTAAAACCAAAGACCTAAACCATGACCAGGGGGTATTCCACAAAGCACACTTACCAAGTAAACCTCACTAAAGTTAGGACAACAAGTAGGTCTACTCTGTTTTCATTTCCACCAAAGAGAACTAGGGCAAGGCATGCTTAGTACCTTGGCAAAATCCCAGGCGGTCCAGTCCCACTCTCCAGAAATGACCATTTATCTGCCACATAATGTGTAATGTACCTCATTCAGGACTCCACGAGCAATTGTTCATTCGGCAACAAAGTCAAACAAGCAGTACCCAAGGATTCTCTGAAGAGATACAGTACTGAAGGAATCCAGTCTTCATCTCAGGTCACTGGATAGCGTCCATGTCCTATAACTATATAGCAAAACATGAAGCACCAGGACTCTACAAATTGGACCTTCATCTTTTTGCAAAGATATCGGGAGCGCCACACACCCCTTTCCAGCAACATCATGACCCACTATATTCTCCCAATGCATCTACTAACTTAATAGGAAGAGTAACCAGAGACATGAATGTCACTGACGAGGTAATTAATCCTCTCAACAAGATCAACACTCTCTCTGCAGACAGACACACTGCTGATGGCTGTGCCCATGAGGTCATTAAAAGCCTGGATCTTGGTTTTTATCCAGGACACTCGCAAGCCCAGACACTCAGAAGCTCCAGTCTATCAAGAGCCCCAATCAGAGCCTCCATTGACTCTATAACATCACAGCATCATCGGCAAAGTCAAGATCAGTGAAATTCTCTTCACCAACATGTGCCCCAGCGTTGCTAAACCCCATGACCCGGCCCAACATCCAGTCCATGCAGGCATTGAACAGAGTAGGAGCAAGAACACACCCCTGATGAATTAACTGGGAAAAATGCAGAAGTTTTGCCTCCACTCTGCAGTCGATGGTAGACTTCTTAAGCATAAAACCAGACTGTTCCAGTCACTGGTAGGTGAGTAAGTGATAATGGATGCTATTGAGGACGACCCTAGCAAGGACCTTGTCCGGCACAGACAGCAGTGTTATCCCCCTGTAGTTGCCACAATTCAGGCAATAACCCTTCCCTTTTCAGATATGGACGTTAAGTACCATTTTCTAGCCAGCTGGGATGATGCCCGTCTCCTAAATGAAAGCAAACCTTGCTTGCAATGCCTGGAGGACAGCCTTACCACCAGCCTGGAGAAGTTCACCCCAAATATCACAGATCCCTGCAGCCTTTACTACCCTCAGCTGGTTCATCACCAGTGCAATGGGTGATTTACAGCTAATTGGAGGATCAGCTTTAAGAACCGTGAATCCAGAGATATCAACATCCTAGCCAGAGGATCAGCTTTAAATAGCTGCTCATAGTAGACCAGCTTCACAACTACAGTGTGATGTGTATGGATAGTTCCATATCCTCACTGCGACTCTCCGAAGAACTGATTCAGATGTGTGTAATGCTTTGATTCGTCTGTAAGCAGGACGTGGGTCACTAGACCATAGATGGTGTGTCTCTTGCTTATAGATTCCTTATCTGCCCTCAGAACCCACAAAGCCATTCTTCTCAGTTCCCGGTACAGATAAGAGATGTCATTAAGCAATGTGCTGTGACTCCTCTCGATTATATCCATGGTGCCCTGTGAGATGAAACACCTCGTTCTGGGAACTCTGGTAACACCAGCACAACCCTCAGCAACCTTGGGAGCCGCATCCCCAGAAGAGTCAAAACTATTGGAGAGCCAATGGGGTCAGGCCTGTTGGGAATCAGAACTGGTGTGGTGCTGAGGCATTGGCCACTGCATAGCAACACTTGAGCCCCAATTTAAGGGGGCCCATCTGGGTAGGCATGTGGAATGTCTTCACTCTCCAGTATGATGATCATATTCCTCTGCCGTTGCAGGATCTTTGTAAACTCCACATTTCAATGGCGGCACTCTCTGAGGTGAACAGACCTGGGACAGGCCAGATCTCATTAGGTGGGTACACCTTTTATTGGTCTGGTCGCTCTGATCGCTGTCATACTCAGGGAGTAGTTGTTGCTGTGGCAGATTGGCTCCTGATTGACGGTGTCCAATGTCTCTCTTTTCAATGAGTGTATTATGAGGCATGCTCTGGGTGCCTTGTCTGTTGTCTCGGTTTATGCTCTGACGGCAGTGAGTGATGTCTCGGTGAGGGAGACATTTTATTCACAACTTCATTCAGTGCTTGATGGGTGCCCATGAGGTGACATCCCTCTAGTTATGGGTGACTTTAATGCCACCATTCTCACTGACAGGGCTGGCTATGAGGATTGCATTGGTCCCCAAAAGGTCAGGGGCTGTGGATTGCTGAACTTGGTACTCCAATACTGCGGTGAAAGAGATCGATCATATCCTCGTGGGCAGACACTGAAGGTTCTTACAAAACTGCAGGGTCTATAGAAATGCCCAGTGTGTGAATTCTGACCACAGACTAATTGTTGCTACTCAGAAGATCCAGCTTAGGTCCAGTAGGTTACCACCTACTAGGAAAATGTGGGCTGGTCCTGGCCAGACTTCTAGATCAAGCTGTTTCTAATGAGTTTGCACACAGTTTGTGTGATAAACTTATAGACTTGAATGCGACTGCTGATCCTGATGTGATGTAGGAGACCTTCTGTGACAGACCCTGAAGGTAACTGAGGGTTGTGTTGGTATTACCAGTGTTCCCAGAAGGAGGAGTTTCGTCTCACAGGGCACCCTGGATATCATCAAAAGGAGTCACAGTGCACATCTTGATATTTTATTATATAATAATTGTTAATTAAATAAATTCAACTGCTCACCTCAATAATTATTTGCATTCAACCTCTATATGATTTTATAATATTTTTTTCCACCAGTAAGATATTAAAGGTATAAAATGTTTTGTATCTGATGATGTGCCAGTAAATAGAAAGACTCATTATAAAAACTGGCAAGTATGGTCCGATACTCATAAAGATGATTTTCACACAGATGTCTGTCTTTCCATTCAGTGTATAAAAAGTCAATTTTCTTCCAACAACCTTGCAGGATCACCCATGGTTTGTCCATCCTTTGAAAATCCAATGAATAAGGAAGCATGGATTGCCTGTAGCAAATAATTAAAGAACAGCACAGTCCCTGTGGTATTTCCTGACAGCTATAGAATTACAAAAATCTGCTTTATATGCAATTAGTCGAACCTATACTTTGCAAAGTCAAATTGCTGCAGCAAGTGCCAGGCCATTGTGTAAACTGTTTGCATCATTGTTTTGTTTTGATGAGTCTATATTAAATGCATTTATCCAAAGTCATACCAGTGACACTAGATAATGCTATTTAGGCTTCCCAAACATCAGATGAAATAAACTGCGTTTTTTGTGTGAATAACAGTGCCTATATTTTCATTAGAGGTTAACTCTGTAAACTACAAATCATTCATTGCATCAATGGTAAGGTCAGTCCTTTAAAGGACATTGATGTGTATAACTAATCATATTATGAAATTAACTATTTTGATGAGGCCACACTCCTTCAGCAGGGGTGACACTGGAGCGTTGCACATGTGACTAAAGCTGCAGGTTCATATTGGTACCGAATTCTTATTTATTGTAAGTGTGTGTGGGTGGCATGGTGGCGCAGTGAGTAGCACTGCTGCCTCGCAGTTAGGAGACCCGGGTTCGCTTTCTGGGTCTTCCCAGCGTGGAGTTTGCATGTTGTCCCCATGTCTGAGTGGGTTTCTTCTGGGTACTCCAGTTTCCTCCCACAGTCCAAAGACATGCAGGTTAGATGCATTGGCGATTCTAACTTGTCCCTAGTGTGTGTGCTTGGTGTGTGTATGTGTGTGTGTGTGCGCCCTGTGATGGGCTGGTGCCCTGCCCAGGGTTTGTTTCCAGCCTTGCACCATGTGTTGGCTGGGATTGGCTCCAGCAGACCCCCATGACCCTGTAGTTAGGATATAGCGGGTTGGATAATGGATGGATGTAAGTGTGTGAAGTTTGACATTCATAAATTATATTTACAATCAAACTTTGTAAATTAAAAGATAATGTTTTCAATTTGAATAATGTCATTAGCATTTAATTATGCAGTGCACAAATTCAGAACTATAATGTTCTTTAATATTTAATCGGTCTGCTATAGATTACCAAACAGCCTCTCTTTCTTTATTTGTAGCGGACACATTTCCTTTTTGTGGTGTTATAAATCAACTCCTATTTCTTGATCAAATGCTGAAAAGACTGCTACTGTCTGTGTTACATGGTCTTCTATTTTAGGACAACTTCACAGAACTCAGCTTTTTCAGGTTGTCCCAAAATACTCCATACATCCCATCATGTTAACGCTCAAAGTCACATTTACTCAATCTTCAAATGTCACACACTACTCTGTGCTTTTTGAGCCCTGATAGATGTTATTGATGGTTGTTTCTCAGGGATGTTTAAATCTCACGGTTGTATGCATAATTGTGGTCTTGAGTTGACAAGAAACACTTCATGTTCATGGAATCAACTGAGCCCTGATTGGAAAAACTAGGCTTATTTAAGTGAGACTTACTCAGCTAAGTCTCATTTCCATAAGCATTGTGGGATACCCTGCTGCCCGACTACTTTAATAATATAATGTCATTTGAAAGCAATCACTTCATAGAATGATGAAGAACAGGTGGTTCAGTACAAGTGTCAACACTTTGTACTACTGTTGTAGCAAAAGTAAAGAATTTTAATGTATTGGTAGTGCTGCACCATGGTACTGTAAGAATTAAACAATAATTGTAAAAAATATCTATTTTTTTTAAGTTTGAAGCCTACAAGCTTGAAGAATTTGATATTACTTAGGGGGTTTACTTGGCTGACTAAAATTTCAGTCTCCTCCAAAATGCAACTGATATTTAATATTTTCCAAGTCAGTGATGAAGGCATGCTGACATATATGTCTGTGCGTATTAGTTGAGACCAAACGTCTTAGAATACCACTAAACAGGATCAGAAGTGTGGTTTAGATCATTGGTTAATATATTACTTGAAAATGATGCCATCCATGGATTCATTCTAATAATTGTGAGTAATTATGGGTATGCTTTTCAACTTAGGACAAGTAAGGGCTTTGATTTATTATGTTTAGTGTAAGTATATCATGCATTTCAGTTTAAAAATGAGGCATAATGAAAGCAGTAGCTTCTTTGGGATGATGAAGCAAATTAAAAAGAAAAAAAAAATCCAACATTCACATTGCTACTGTTCTGTTTGTTTAGCTGATACTTCTCCATAGACTGATTACTCCTAAATCTGGTTAATATCTGGCCACTATAAGCCACATATTATTGAAGGAAGGTCTCACTCCATGAAGAAACATTAGGGAATACAATACCGTAATGTTAGATCTAAATCTGTGATTCTCAAGATCTACAATTTCAAATATTTATTAATTCATTTTTTTCAAATGACTTAAACAATAACTAGGAATCTTTTCAGAGCTTACTTTTTTTGCTTCCAAGACTACAACAAAGTTTGATGTGCAATTTCTGTTTTCAAAGAAAATATATCAAAAAGTATACTGCTCCTAGCCTTTTAACTTGTCATAATTGATTCTTCAGAATTCTTGTAGCTAAATAATGGAAAGTTACATCAGCATTGCAGAGAAGGATAAAAAATGATGACTTTATAAATAAAATTAGACCACATTTAACAAACCTAGTGGTGCTTACAAAAAAGTAGAAATTACCCATTGCTTAATTTTAATTGTTTGATAAGGTTTGATGAGAGTTACACATATTAATTCTGAACAGCACTTAAATAAAACCTTTTAAATAAATATCATTATGTAATGTAATTAAATCATTTAGTGTATTTAATATCTATAACCTGCGGCGGGCTGGCACCCTGCCCGGGGCTTGTTTCCTGCCTTGTGCCCTGTGTTGGGTGGGATTGGCTCCAGCAGACCCCTGTGACCATGTAGTTAGGATATAACGGGTTGGATAATGGATGGATGGAATATCTACAACTCAATGTTCAGTGTTTCCAGAACTAACACCTTTATTTTGCATTACTGGGTAATAGCTCCAAATGGCATTTTTTAATTTAAAACAATGTTTATAAATTCATATTTGTTGAGTGTGGTGGGAGCCTGAACTTGTCTAGCACAAGTTTACAGCCAACCTTCATTGAAATGATAATCTACAAACTTGCTGGTAACACTAGGCCAACTAAAAATATCAAGATCATACTGTCCTACTTGAAGAAAACCCATATGGACACATGGAACACAAGAAAAATCAATATGAACAGTGTCCAAACAGGACTCAGGACTCAGAGTCTGGAGCTGGCAAGAATCAGCTGCATTGCGTTGGCCGTCCTATAAATATAAATAATAGAAAAAAATTAAGATTTTTGTCCATCTATCCTACCATTGGTAGTGTTGTAGACAATCTCTTAACAGCTGTCTAACAGATATGCAGTTTAAAAGCCTAATAACTGTAGTTGGCTTCAAATAATAAAAATATATTAGAAACCTTAAGTTATAAAAAAAATGACAAGGATGCCAATAAAGCATAATAGAGAAAGTTAGTTATACTTAGTTAATAAACTACAAAGTGTATGGCTTCAAAAATATAATTTGTCACTGTCTCTAATATCAATGTTAATCTACAACAGTAGCCCACACCTTCAAAACAACCTCCAAAGTGAGGTTATTTTCAGGCTCTTAAATAGTGAAAAGTGGCGAACTACTGGTCTCTTAAGTACAGGATTCATCTGAAGAGAAGGAATGAGATGAGGGCAAGATCAGTACACAGATAAATATAAGCACGTTATAAGGTAAGTGTAATGCTGTAATAGAGTAAGATGACTTTTTCAGCCTTAAACGCCATGTTTGTGATATCCATTACTTCTCATAGGTTAAGCTCATAAGGATAAAACTTAATGTAGGACTTTACAGAGCAGTGAAAGATGAGAACTTCTTAGGGCATGTATTAAAGGAGGACACACTCAA
Organism: Polypterus senegalus; assembly: GCF_016835505.1. NCBI lineage: Eukaryota > Metazoa > Chordata > Cladistia > Polypteriformes > Polypteridae > Polypterus > Polypterus senegalus. Next base: position 22,060,698 of record NC_053161.1, on the reverse strand, counting down.
GTGTTCTTAAGCTTAATTGGTATCGAGTTACCATTTCCAAGGAGCTGATAATTGGTTTTGTAGCAAGAAGCAAAGCATGATGCAAAAAAAGAAGGTGTGGATAAAGGCATGACGCTGAGCAAACATAACCTAGGTCAAGGATATGTGGGAATCCCTGACGCAAAGAAAAAAATATCAAGAAACAATGCAAAGGCATTATATATACTGTATGTTTGAGTGGCCTAAGAGGTTCAAAGATGGGCAAGAAGATGTGACGGAGTATGCAATGGAAATCCCCGGGTTCATTGCGCTCTAAAAAAGCACACATGTCACACTCACACTTTAAGACCATGCTGGAGTGTTTCTTCAATCATAAGGGAATAGTCCACCAAGAATTTATTGAACAGGGACAAACAATCAACCAATAATGCTATTTAGAGGTACCGAAGAGATTACGAGATTTTGTTAGAAGTCCTGGATTGTGGCCTGACAATTGATCATTCATGATAACAATGTGCCAAGTCACACTGCGCTCACTCTGAGAGACTTTCTGGCCAAAAAAGTGATTAACCAATTAGATCATCCTGCCTGTTCACCTGACTTAGCTCCCTGTGATTTCTGGCTGTTTCCAAAATTAAAAGCTCTGCTGAAAGGACAAAGATTTTCTAATGTTACTGATACCCAACAGATTGAGAACAGCTGGTCAACAGTATTCTGGGAAATGAGTTCTAGGCCTGCTTCCAGAAATGGGAATGCTGTTTAAGTCAGTGTATAGATGCACAAGAGGAGTACTTTGGAGACATCAGTATTCATTCGTGTACAGCTCCACATATACATTGTTAAAGGAGTATTCCGGGAATTAAATTGTCAGACCTTGTGTGTGTGTGTATGTATGTATATATATATATATATATATATATATATCGGGGGTGCCCACACTTTTTCGGCTTGCGAGCTACTTTTAAAATGACCAGGTCAAAATGATCTATATATAGCATTCGAAGTCTGAATCACAATCTGATTGTATGGGTGGTTACCTACCTGTAAGTTGGCAGACATCCTCCACGGGTGCCCTCTCAGTTGCGAGAAGTAGATCATAGAATGTTACATAGTTAACTGTCAAATAATGCAAAGAGTATGCAACACGTGTTTCACCCTATTTTGGGCTCACCAGGCGTACATTCTCCACTACACCCCTCATCGGGGATCAAACCTCAGACATCAGACAAATGCACTTTGATTATGACATTGTGAGAAAAAAAATCCTCTTTCAATTCCACATTCAGCCCATACCCTCCCTAAACAATTTTTTTTTTAAATCCCTTCTTTAGTCGATATAAATTGGAAGGCTAACTAGATCACAGCCGGAGTTTTGCAGTAGTTCGCGCGTTTGATCGTGCGTGCGGGATGACCAGTGTGTTAGAAAAAAAGAGATCTCAGACTGGCTGCCCTGTATGTCAATCAAGTGGCAAATGCCATAGGGAGGATATATGATAGACTAACACTTAAAAAAAAATTTTTTTGAATGCAACACGATCTACCTGCACTACCTTTGCGATCTACCGGTCGATCGCGATCGACGCATTGGGCATTGAATTTTTTAGAGGGACAAGTGTTCTTTAAAAACATTTGCAGGTGACCACTGATTTTAAAAATCAAGAAGTATGAATAATTGTAAAACCAAGTGAGGGATTAGAAAGAAAAAAGAGTGATGCTTAAGACCTGAAAAAGCAGAGTTGATCACTGGAAAAGACAGACTTGGTTACTGTAATGTTTTAAATGTACAATTACCTAGTAATCTGAGAATTGTTTTGCATTTGTTTTGCTTTTTTTAAGTATAAGCTTTGGGTATACAGTAACATATTTTATACATGTTATATAGCATTTAACACACTAACACTGAATACTTTCAGCCAACAAATTATTCAGCAGAAGTGTGTCAAGAAACACTACTGTGGGTCCTTTAGAGCAATACATCTGCATAATTCCTCTATCTATCTATCTATCTATCTGTTGTTGCGGAAATTGCTGTTATATGCATCAAAAATCAATTCCTGTTTACACAAGTTTAAAACTGATTACTAAAAACTGACCCAGTACAAACCTTCAAGTTGAAAATTAACTGCACAATAATATTTTGTTTCTAATATGATCAGCTAACTGAAATGTCTTTCTTCAGTACAAGCAGTCCTTAAGTAGATAAAGCTTAAGTATATTGAAAATATCAGGAGAATTAAAGCAAAAAAAATCCTTACATATGACTTGTGGGGCTTAGTGGTTGAAATGCTCCTCTGGAGAAACATTTTATTCATTAGCCATCAAGGAGCAGGCCTTAATCTTCTCCTTCACCTCATCATAGAACAGTTTCTTTTGCAGTTTCAATCAAGCAGCTGAAAGATAGCTGCATAGCTGATCAGACATGATGGGAGTGGGGTTTAGTATTGGTCTTTAATATCCAATGGCCACAAGAAAATTCAACTTTGATCCCTTTAAACACATAATCTTCAACTAGGGCTTTCATGTTTCAAAATAAAAACAGGATGGGTAGGTAGAATATGAGATTACATTTTACTAATTATTCTTTCCTACAGCATAATACAAATTCATTTATATTTTAAAACTGGCAAAAATGCAATTTGATATTTTTAGATTTGTAGATGAAGTGTCTACATTTTCATTTTAGTTACTAAAAAAAATAAGAAACATGACTAAACATTTACAAATAATTTTAAATTGAGGCCACTAAGGTTTTGAAAAGAAAAATCATTTCATTAAAGCTCACAGGGTTCCAAAATGTTAAAATAATGACTGTATTTTATTTGAAACAGACCCCAAATGTTTATATGTATAAATTCATTATAGAGTTTTATGAAAATTGAATGTATGATTACGAAAATATAACCATTTAAAAACTGTAACTTTTGTGTACGCATATAAATTGATACATGGATACAAACATAGATATGTAGATAAACAGATAGATTAGATATATAGACAGTAATTTATTGCTCCCAAAGGGGAAATTTATCTTTTACAGAAGCTTAAAGAAATATATACATATTATAACAAACTGACTGAATGTCAGAGTTAGTGTGTCACAGAGAGAGTGTGCAGCCTTGTTCATAATGGCACTCACTTTTGTTTTAATTCTCTCCTCTACTACTACCTCAAGTAGGTCGAGACCCTATATAGTTATAGTTTATAAGCATGCATACACACACGTATATGTATGTGGATATATATATATATATATATATATATTTATATATATAAATATATATATATATACAGTAATCCTCTCGATCGCGGGGGTTGTGTTCCAACCCCCCGCGATAGACGAAAATCCGCGAAGTAGAAACCATATGGGACCATATGTCCCACACTGTTAACATTATTAGAGCCCTCTAGACATGAAATAACACCCTTTAGTCAAAAGTTTAAACTGTCCTCCATGACAAGACAGAGATGACAGTTCTTTCTCACAATTAAAAGAATGCAAATAGATCTTCTTCTCTTCAGGAGCAGAGAATTTCAAAGGGAGAGAGAGAGAGCGCTCGCAAAGAAAAGCAAACAATCAAAAATCAATACTTGTGCTTTTAAGTTTGCCGGCATTTTTAGAGGAGCGTTAGTATCTTCTAAGCAAACAGCCTCTGTGCAAACAGCCCCTCTGCTCACATCTCCTCCGTCAGGTGCAGAGAACGTCAGAGAGAGAGAGAGTGAGATTAAAGCAACAATCAAAAAATCAATACGTGTGCTTTTGTGCTTTTAAATATGCCGAGCACCGCAATAAAGCGGCATTTTTTAGAGGAGCGTCAGTATCTTTTAAGCAAACAGACTCTGTGCAAACAGCCCCTCCGTCAGGCGCAGAGAATGTCAGAGAGGGTGAGAGAGAGGCAGAGACAAGCAAACAATCAAGCTGCGCTCGGGATGCATATCTTATAGCATTGAGGAGTTTTAGTTAATATGTAATACATGCTCTGATTGGGTAGCTTCTAAGCCATCCGCCAATAGCGTCCCTTGTATGAAATCAACAGGGCAAACAAACTGAGAAAGCGTGTAGCATACATTAAAAGATCCATTGTCTGCAGAAATCCGCGAACCAGCGAAAAATCTGTGATATATATTTAGATATGCTTACATTTAAAATCCGCGATAGAGTGAAACCGCGAAAGTTGAAGCGCGATATAGCGAGGGATTACTGTATATATATATATATATATAAATACACACACATATACAGTATATGGTTGTCTGTATTGAAAGATGATTCTCAATTTATGTTTTAAAATTGTACCTTTATAGTGTCCTGCCAAATATGTATTTGGTGAATATTTAATAGCAAAAGATGTTTCTAAAAATTCCTTTGAAAGAAGTATTTTGCACTGATTGAAAGTCATCAGTGTTAAAAGAAAGAAAGGTCTAATGTATTCTGTCTGGCTATTTACTTCTGGATCATCTCCAAATGTCAGATTCCTGAACTTGAATTAAAGCTATGCTGATTGAATAGATTTAAGGAATTCAAACAATTTCTACATTTCTGAAATGAAAATATTGGCCAAATTAAGGGAAGTCTGTTCAAAGGTCTATTCAAATGAAACTGAAAAAACAGGCATGTAAAACAGCATGAAATAACTTTATTTTCACACTAAGTTGAAGGGAGTGGCACAGTGGTTAATGCAGTTGCCTCATCCTTCTGGGAGACTGGGTTTGAATCCCAGATTGGTTGTTATCTGTGTGGAATTTGCACATTCTTACCATGTCTGCAGTTTTCTCTGGTTTTACTCTCATGTCTCAAGTTGTGCACTTTAGACTGATTTAGTAAATTGGGACAGGATGAGGGACAGTGGATGAGTGACTATTTCATATCTAATACTGTATAAGGTAATTTCTTGCCATTTTAACTTTTCCTTTATACAATTCTGCATTCAAAGTACCTGACAGAGTATATTTTCCTTTTTAAAATATTGTTCCCATAATCAAATTTACCAGTAGTGTTTGTTAAAGAACATTTCCCATCCAAAATGAAATCATGCTCAGAGCCTTGCAACTAATTTGACACACAGGCAAACTAACTACCTGAGATAAAGTTATGAAACTAACCTGACAAAATAAAGAACAAACTCATTCTAAAGGAAGAAACTAGAATAGCATATTAGAATGATACATCCATCATCTATCCATTATCCAACCTGCTTTATCCGAACTACAGGGTCTGGAGCCAATCCCAGCCAACACAGGGCGCAAGGCAGGAAACCAACCCTTGGCAGGGCACCAGCCCACTGCATAGAATCATACAAGGTTCACAAAATATCTCTCTCTAAATTGATGGTTAGTTTCACCTATGCCAATGGTGAATCATGATTATTAGGTGTCAGGGATGCCAGGGGCCATGACCCGGCCGGAACACCAGGAGGGACCGGAAGAGGGTCAGAGTCCTGCCTGGATCACGTGGGGTTTGCCTTCCGGGTTGCTTTGGGGGCCACGGGTCAAGGGCATGGAAGCCTTTCCTTGTAGGGGCCCGTGGTCACCACCAGGAGGCACCCCAGTGCCTTGGGGACCTGTTACCCCAGCACTTCCGCCACACCAGGAAGTGCTGGGGGGAAGATTTATGACGGCGCCTGGAGAGCAGCCGGGAGGACAGCCGGAACTTCCGCCACGCTGGGGCGTGGCCAGAAGAAGATTGCTGGGAACACCTGGGGCTCATCCGGGTCCTCTATAAAAGGGGCCGTCTCCATACATTCGAGGCTAGAGTCGGGTGGAAGAAGGACGAGGCAGAAGAGAGTGGAGGCGGCCCGAAGAAAGGCATTGTGGCCAGGACTGTTTGGGGTTTGTTTGTGCACGTGGTTAGGTCTGAGTGACCATTGAACTGGGTCTTTGTGACCGTTATTATATTTGTAAATAGTGTAAATAAACGTGTGGTGGTTCTTAAACAAGATGTCCGCCTGTTTGTGCCCGGGTGGCGTTCACATCTAGCATAGCCGGCAGGATTTCTCTGACCGTCAGTTTGGCAGAGGACCTAAAAAATTTTACTGTGGACAGAATACCCCAGGAAGACAGCGTCACGACACACACAGGAATAATCGCCAGAAACCTCACCTTTTTTCAAGTCCGTAATGGGGAAAAAGAAGACAAAACAGGGCAACAGCACCAGCGGAAGTTCCATGTTCGTCATGGCCGACACTCGGGATGAGCGACAGGGCGACTACACGGATCGGGAGAGGACTCCGGATGAAAAAACCTACAACGAGGTATGTGCTGCAAATGTAGATAATCTATTTAAAATTACTCATTTTGTACCGTGCACATACCTCGGAAAAGATCATCCGGAAGTTCTGCGGGATGCAGGAGAATCTCCCGAAGACAGTGTGGCGCTTTTGTGCAGGCAGACGGACAACGAAAAAGACTTCCGCATTACGGGTGCCTGCGAGGGACACGGGACGTACCACGAAGGATTCCAGAAAGGTGACGTTCCGTGTCCAGCTGTTTATGGCTTCGCCCAAGAAAAGACGGACTTGATTTTTCCGAAGGGGAAAGGGGAGGTGAGCGAAGCACCGCTCAACCCACAAGAAGGTAAGGAGGGCCGGGAAATGGCTGGTCGATCTGCCGACAAATTAATACAGGCAGATCGCAGTCAGCCAAAGATGGCGGCCCGGTCCTCGTCCGAAAAGAACTCCAAATCCCAGGCTCCCTTGCGGGACCTGTCTGAGCACGTGCCAGGAGCGGCCGTGTTTATTGGCTCCCACCCGGAGGGTAAGGCTAATGATGGCTCGAGCATGCCTCCGGGTGAATTAAGTAACTTTTTGGACGTGCACGAGCTGGAAAAGTTGCTTCAGCCCGTGCACAAATTTTTACAGGTGGTGGAAACAATAAAGAAGATCGTTGGGGACTTGGGAGCAGCGGCTGAAGCGCCTTTAAGAAAGCTGGATGAATACTTACGGCGATTTGGTCGGGAGTCTCCCTTCATGATTGATTTGGCGGTACAGGTGAGTTTTACCGGTACCGTACAGAATAAGGGGACACAGAGTGACGCGGGCCCGTGGTTAATTAGTAGCGGGTGCCAAGTCACTACGAGCCCAACAAGCGAATGTGGTGTGATGACAGAAGGGGCGGTGGAAGCACCGATCGTACCAGAGCAGCTGAAAAGTGCTGTCTCTCAGAGCGATGCGGTGCTGAAGACGCCGTCTCTGGTTTCTTTAAAGTCAACGGGAATGCAAACAGCAAAGAGGCTCTCTTTTCCTAATAGAGAGACTCAAGCTGTGCGCCGACCCCAGAGTAAGCAGGAGATCCCCGAAATATACCGTGGGTCTCCTAACAAAGTGGGAAAAAGGGCAGAGAGCAGAGAGGCGGCCAGAAAACCCTCCTTAGCGGGGGAAAGGGTGGAGCTGACAGAATTCCCGAGATGGTTCAGGTCTCGGGAAGAGAGACAACCAGGAGGACGTCGCCGGTGCTACAACTGTCGGCAACCAGGACACGTGTGGCGTGATTGTTCCCGGAGGACAGGGGAGCGGTGGGATAGAAGATACACCGTTCCCCCAAGGTTCGCCGGGAGGTGCAAACAATACAGCCAAGGTCCGGATGACGCGTCCTCCTGGAGGAGGACGTCCCTCGCGGGGATCGACGCTCCGGCCCAGTTGTCGTCGCTAAGGGGAACTGTGGTGGATTGCCGGCATTTCACTCCGGCCCTCAACCCCAGGCCGCCAGGAGGAGCTCTCCCGACAGCATGATCATGCCCCGAGTTCCAGCAGGGCATCATGGACTATGTAGTGTTTGTACACAGCCCTGCTGGATACCTTGGGGGCCACCAGGCGTCGCTGTAGGCGGGCTCGTAGGCTCTTATGTGCCCTATAACCCGGGAGTGCATCACGGTTACGTGACAGGAAGAAACGACGTGCTCCCGGGTTGAGGAAAAGGACTATTTACCCTGACCCGGAAGGAATAAGGACTTGTGGACTGTTGGGCAGGAACACTTCCGGGTCAGGGAATATAAAAGGACTGTGGGAGCTCCCAGACGATGAGCTGAGTTGGGAGGCAGGGTGGCTAAGCGTCTGGGAGTGGAGGATTGTTATTATTATTATTATTGAAGAATTGTGGAGAGGAGCGTGCTTTGTGCACTTTATTATTATAATAAATATCATCATTGGATTTTTACCTGGTGTCTGACGTATAGTCTGAGGGTACAAGGGTGCGAGAAGCATCTTATTCTATTACATAGGTTAAGGACAAACATACTTTGTTTCTCATTCCAGTTTCAGATCTTTATATATAATATGCTACCGTGGCTATTCGTTTGTCTGTCCAGCATTTGAAATCACTTGTAGCTTGCAAACCAATTGAACTATTGACCTGAAATTTGATACACATATAATATGTGTTTTGGGGTGATGATTGACCTCCAAGGTTATTCCTCCTTTTATTTTTATTCTATTTTATTGTAGAATCAACTCTTGGCAGTGGCCAGTAGGGTGGTCGTGCACCGCATGTGTATGGGCACCGTTCTCAACCCTACCACCGTCGCCGTCACTTCCCCTACTTCTCATATCTTAAATCATTCTTGAGGCAGATTGAAGACTTAAGTGCCAGCTTAATTGAAAAATTAAAGAAAACGTACTAATTGCAACACAAACACTGACTTAATCAGTTTTAACACGAAAAGATGCAGACGAACAAAGAGAAGAAGTGGGCCGCTAGGGTGGATAAAAGAAGAGCTGCTCATTAAGCAGCAAGCACATCAACCTCTGAGCAAACAAATGCTAAATGTACAGAGAAAGAGTCTGAAAACTATGAATGCTCAAGTCAGGTGTATTCACTGCAAGTTATTGTGAATTGCTCCGTTACTGGTGTGTAGATAATACATCTTGTCAGATCCCTGGCACTTCTCATAAAGATGCATCTTCGTCAATTATGTATGATCACATGAGTCATAAGAGCATGTAGTGAGAAAATGTTGCATACATTGTGAATCTGGCATAACTGTAGCTTTCCTGGATTGTTGTGAATGGAACTTCTTAAAAAAAATCATTACTTCATAGGTCATCAGAACCTTTTTCTGGAAGCAATGCAGAATAAAGCAATGTGAACCATTCCAAAAAACAAATACAGGGAGTTTTGCAACCCAAAAACAAAGAGCATTAGAGTAGTATCTTCTTTCCTTTTTGTGGCCAAACTGTATCCATACTACATTTTCTTTCACTACATTCCTGATATACTTGGAATACTTTATTTGTTAAGTTTACATGGCATAGCCTTAGATAAATTGAACATAAATATTAAAGTTCCATCAAAGAATAAAATGTAAAGCTAACTTGCAGTGTCATTAGTATAATATTTAAGCAAGCAATATTTTAACCTTGGAACATATTATGTAACATAACTGGTGAGTTTATATGTCAAATATTAAAACAAATTCATACATTGTATTTTAGGAACAGGCAGGATTGTATACTGTATGTCATAGATTTATTTACTTACTCCATATTTCAATGAAATGAAGTACAGGGATACGCCTTGTTGTTGATACTGTTGACAACCAGAACAAATTGTAAAACAACTATATTTGGAGCAATTGCTTTTTTCACATTTGCTGACCTCAGTTCACATTTTCAAACAGTCCTACAGTTTAACAAAGAATGAGGCATTTCAGCACACTCATATTTAACTGCTGAATACATAGTACTTCATCAAAATTAAACAAGAAACTACTTGCAGAGGTAGCTACAGCTATTCTGGGGTCTTTTTTAAGGACAGTTATAATGTTGGAAATGTATAATTGGAAATGTGCTATTTTACAACTGTTATTTTAATGCCTTTTGTCAACTCTCTATTTAATCACTGAATGCTTTGAGCCATTGGTAATAGTCTTCAAGGCCATTTCAATAAATCTGACAGCTTACATCTCCTACCTACAATTGAAAAACAAGTTCATTTGAAATGTTTGCAAGGAACAACAATCTGTCAAAATTAGAGCAAATACTGTTTTAAACATTTTATTGAAAGAGCCTGGGCTACAGTGTCAATAGTATTAAATTAGAATCTGTATAAGTGTTTGATTCAAACCAACAAAGTATCAGTTACCCAAATTAAGTTAATATTGGACAATGTCCACACCACTTTAGATCAAGGTAGTTACACTTAAAATTGTGACATTTAAATGGAACTTCATGTGTACAAGTCAATGAATGTTTCATACTTAGTTTTGTGGAGGCTTTTCTGATGCTGAGGTTTTACTGCTTAAATATTTAATAATTACTCAAACCAAAAGAAAAAATTTAAATTGAAGTGCAAAAGAAAGCTAAAGCAGTTTTGAATGTTTTTTAAAGTTACAAATATGTGAAAATGTTTATATTTTTAAAAATTTACATAAGCAAAATTTTAATGAATAAACATGACAGTACTGAACACTCTTAAAAGTAAAGGTGCCAGAGTGGTTCCCAAAAGAACCATCCACATGAAGTTTCCAGAAGCAACCTCTATTTATTTAGATCTGTTGAGGGCATCCTACAGTAAATAACCAGGTAACTTTTTATTAAAGAGTTGAGTTTTTTTCTAAATACTGTATTAAAAAGTTTTTCAAAGCACAAAGAACCAACTTCATATGCAGAGAACCGTTGGCAGAATTAGTGCTTGTTCAAGCAATAGTTCTACGCCAAATTTCACATCCCAGTGAATAACCATAAAGTGCCTTTCAACAACCAGTATTTTTAAGAGTGTATACAGCAGGCCAGAGCAAAAAATTCTTATGCTCCTTTGTTTTTTTAAATCAAGCTCATTTATGTGATTTTACTATATTTGATTTTATTGCAGTTGAATTGCTTTTATCACTTTTTTGTAACTCAGCTCAGCTTTTGTGTCTTAGCTGTCCACGAGACCAACTTCATCAAATCTTATTATGTGAAGCATGAAAACTAAGAGGTTTGATTCAGGTACATTTATGTTGGATACTGGGTGGACTTTCAGTACTTGAGACCCCTGCAGATTTTTTTTTCTCCAGCCTAACTGGATTTATTTTTTCTGTCCTTCTGGCCATCTGACGTTATCTTGTTTTGTTGTTATTTATTCTTTAATATATACAGTGATCCCTCGCTATATCGCGCTTCGACTTTCGCAGCTTCACTCCATCGCGGATTTTAAATGTCAGCATATCTATACTAATAAAAGGCAAAGCCCTCACTCACTCACTCACTCACTCACTCACTCACTCACTCACTCACTCATCACTAATTCTCCAACTTCCCGTGTGGGTGGAAGGCTGAAATTTGGCAGGTTCATTCCTTACAGCTTCCTTACAAAAGTTGGGCAGGTTTTATATCGAAATTCTACGCGTAATGGTCATAACTGGAAGCAGTTTTTCTCCATTTACTGTAATGGAGATGAGCTTCAACGCCGTGGGGGCGGAGTTTCGTGTGACATCATCACGCCTCCCACGTAATCACGCAGTACATAGAAAACCAGGAAGACCTAAAAAAAGCGCTGAAGAAAACATGCATTATATAATTGAGAAGGCAGCGAAACAATAAGAAGCGAGCGAGTGACATATACAACCATATTCATGACTTCTGCTACTTCGGAAACAAAGCACGATGTAAACCTACACTTTAAATTAAGTTCATAGACAGGCTGCCGCTGGCGTTTGTAATTTAGTGCCTGCCCATATAAGGCCGTCCGTCAGCGGCAATCCAATAGCAAACTCCCACTAAATATTCACGGGTGAAGGACTGTGCTTATGGAGAGGAAGATGAGATGGTCAGGGTGGTGTTTGACACAAACTCAGCAAACTGCGAGAGAAAGTTTTAAGTGCCGGGACTAAGGTAACATTAAATACAGCCATGGACATAGCACGAGATGGCACCAGCACAGCTGGGAACCTTCGATGCATGTACACCGAAGCGGCTCACGTGAACTGACGCAGTGCACAGATAAAAAGAAACAGTTCCAAAGAGCTGAACAAAACCGAATTACACAATTGAAAAGGCAGCAAAAATATGAAGCGTCTCATACATACAAGAATATTCATAAATCCAAAACAAAGCACACGTTGGAAAAGTCAATGTCCCGCTAAAGGAAGACAGTGTAAAAAACCGTGCATGCAGTGTGTCAGGTCTCAGATAAAGAAGAAGACGAGCTGTTTATTGATGCAGTAAGAAACGAATCGATGAATGAAACCTGTCATCTTTACAACGATTGACAAACACGGAATGTAACTTGAACACAACACATCCTACAAATACGAACCTGATTGAAAGAAATAATGATAATCAAATCCTTGATGACAGCAACACTCAGTAACACTCACAAAACAAATACTGTATATTGACAGTCATGTTACGCTATTTTTAAAATGTTCCCTTTTCTTTTCATAGCTTTTAAACACACTATTCTCGCTCGTCTACGCGGGTATATATATATTGTAATAACTGGAGACCAGAGGCGTGAAAAGGTTTGGGGCAGCCACCCGTTTAATGCGGTTTCCCGGCTGCAATAGAATTTGAGGCATTTCAAAACAGTTGTTTACACAACAGAGTCCAAGACAGAACTGCCTGCCTAAGCAATGGCAGTGAGCTTTATAGCTCAGAGGGCGGAAATGATGTCGCCCTCTGGGCCGAACTGGAAGTGACATCACCCTTGGGGCCGGAACCGAAGTGACCTCATTCTTGGGGCCGGAACCGAGGTGGTGTGTCCTTCCTGGAAATGGCGGCTCCTGGTGGGATTTCCGGGTAAGACCTGCAGAGAACTCAGAAAGAGCGCCAGCGCACCCCCCGGGCAGATGTATAAACAGTATTGTCTAAGCCCTTCAGCTGCTTCCCATGCACACGCAGGTGACAAGACTCCCCTCAGCCCAGACCCGTGGGTCGGGCGACCTGCACCGAGAGGTCGTGGGCCGGGAGAGGGCATCGGCGCTGGCATGAAGGGACCCCTGTCGATGAACGAAGCGATATTTGTACTGCTGCAGGTCAAGAAACCACCTCGTGACCCGCGGATTCACTCCCTGTGAAGGGCCATCCACTTTAAAGGCGCATGATCCGTCACCAGAGTGAACACGCCACCCAAGAGGTAGTACCGCAGCTGCGCCACCGCCCATTTGATCGCCAAAGCCTCCTTCTCCACCGCCGCGTACCTGGTCTCCCGTCCAACAGTTTCCGCTCAGGTACATAACGGGTGTTCAACACCGCCGACGCTTTGGCTCAACACGGCTCCCAAGCCTGTGTCCGGCGTCCGCCTGGAGGACAAAAGGGAGAGAGAAGTTAGGGAGATTAAGATAGGTGCTGAAGTCAGAGCCCTTTTAAGTCACTGAATGCAGCCCCGCTTATCAGACCATACCACCGTATTAGGAGCTCTTTTCTTTGTCAAGTCGGTCAAGGGCGCCGCTTCTCGAGAAACGAGGCACAAACCGGCGGTAGTACCCGCCAAACCGAAAGGATTGGACTTGCCGCTTGGTTTGGACGGGCCAGGCCATTATGGCTTGCAACTTGGAACACTGTGGCCTCACAGTACCCCGGCCCACTAGGTAGCCCAAATATTTGGCTTCTCTCAACCCGAAGTAACATTTCTTGGGGTTGATGCGAGCCCGCCTCTCCCAATGTCCGTAATACTGCTGTGACCTGCTGTATGTGCTCCTTCCAGGTGCTGGAATAGATGACAACGCCATCCAGATAGGCAGCACAGAACGAAGTTATGGGGCCGGAGCACTTTGTCCACCAGACGCTGAAAAGTCGCAGGCCCGTGTAACCCAATGGAAGGACACGATACTGCCAGTGTCCGCTAGGAGTGCTAAACGCGTTTTTCCTTCGGACTCGCTAAAGGAACCTGCCAGTACCCCTTTGTCATGTCAAGTGTAGTCAAGAATTTGGCTGGTCCCAGTCTCTCGAGGAGGTCGCCCACGCGAGGCATGGGATAAGCATCAAATCGGAAACTTGGTTGAGCCGACGGAAGTCATTGCAAAACCTCCAACTGCCGCCAGGCTTAGCAATCAAGACGATGGGGCTGGACCAGGGACTACTACTTTCCTCGATCACTCCTAGTGCCAGCATTCGCTTGATTTCCAGTTCCACTTCTACTTTCTTTGCCTCCGGAGTCTGTAGGGTCGCCACGGACGATCACCCCGGTCAGTCACTATGTCGCGCAATCAGAGAGGTCCGACCTGGCTGTTCACTTACCACCTCTGGGACCGAGCGGATAGCTGCTTCGAGCTCCTGTCTCTGTCTGGGAGATAGCTGTTCACGAAATTAAGGGCACTTACTTCGCAAGAGAGAGCAGGGCTGTCCGGAGGAGGGATCGATCCCTCTCCTTCCACGGTTTCAGCAGGTTTACATGATATATTCGCCAGCTGGTCGGCGATTGGGCTGTTTCACCAAATAGTCACCAATCCCTTCCCTCTCTTTAATTTCGGGGGGGCTTAGCCAATGTGCGAGCAGTTTAGAGTGTGAAGTAGGAACCAATACCATGACGCGATCCCCGTTGGAACTCCCGGAGAGTCGTACACGGTCATACAGGCGGCCTGTGCTGATTGTGCCTCCTCGATATGACTTTTAGTATAGGTCTTATTACATCAAATCTATCGCAAATTGGGCATATACTCCAAAATGTTAGTGGAGGGCTGTGCCTCCCCTTCCCAGCCCTCTTTAAAATATCTAATAAGCCCCGGGGCTGTCTTCCGTATAGTAATTCAAAGGGAGAGAACCCCGTAGAGGCTTGAGGGACTTCCGTAGGCAAAGAGGACAAGGGGGAGGAGTTGGTCCCAATTCCTCCCATCCTTGCTGACTACCTTACGTAGCATTTGCTTGAGAGTTTGATTGAATCTCTCCACTAGCCCATCGGTTTGAGGATGATACACCGAGGTTTTAAATGCTTTATTTTCAGTAACTTGGCAGTCTCCTTGAACGCTTCCGAGGTGAAAGGCGCTCCCTTGGTCCGTCAGGACTTCTAGGAATGCCCACCCGTGAAAAGACTCCTACTAGTTCCCGTGCAATATTTTTAGTGGTAGCCGAGCAATGGAACGGCTTCAGGGAATCGGGTTGCATAATCCACGAGGACGAGTATATATTTATATCCTCGGCTGAGGGCTCCAGGGTCCTACTATATCCACCCCAATCCTGTCAAAGGAACGCCAATAAGGGGAAGGGGAATCAGAGGAGCACGGTCCTTCCTAGGAATTTGCCGCAGTTGACACTCCGGCAGGAAATGCAAAAGCGCTAACCTCCTCATTAATCCCCGGCCAAAAAAAACGGAGCTTAATGCGCTCTAATGTTTTATCGGAGCCGAGATGGCCTCCAAGAAGGTGAGAGTGGGCTAACTCGCAAACCTGCCGCCGTAGGTCCGCTGGACTAGCAACAACTTCCGACCTTCCCTCATGTTCAGCAACCCGATACAATAATTCATTATCCATGACAAAGTGAGGTCCCTGTGGCATGGGCAAATGCGCGCTGGCGCTAACGAGAACCACTGCATTCTTTATGTGCTTCAGAGAGTCGCCATTCCACTGTTCTCTTGAAAGAAGCCGGAGTCGCTCTAAACTGAAAGTGCAACTCAGAGAGCGGGTCCGTCTGACCTCAAGGGGCGGAGAATCCTCCCTCGCTGCCGGGCGCTAGTGGATGACGTAGTAGCCCGCGACGGTCCGGGAGTATCTTCGCAACTCTCTTGGCCTACCGCCCCACTCCCTGTCGGCTGATTACACGGTGTGGAAGCAGCTTGAGATGAGTCTTTATCATCTATAACGAGGCCAAAAGCTTTTCGGGGAATGCTTTCTAAACTACCGCGGTTACTGTCAGACCAGTCCCGCCCGAGGATTACGGAAACGGAGGATCCGGTGTACCGCTACGTAAGCCGCGAAGGGTTCCTCCGAGACATACGTAACACCGGGCGGTATTGTACGAGCGGATATCTCCGTATACATTTTAGACTGGTCTTTTTTAATCCATTGTTGCGTAGAACAAAACGGCGAGCAACGACAGACACGCTACTGCCGGAATCAAACAGCGCTGTTACCATATGTCCATTAATAATAAGCTCTCCCGTATGTTTATCCGCCAGGGATTGCTAAGGGCACACAAACAACCCCGCCATTGTCCCCTACGGTCCGCCTTGTTCCTCGACAGGTCGCAAGCCAGACGGCCCGCGACTTCGAACAGGCTCTGGATTGCGTGGAAGGGACTGCTTTGTAGGACATAACTCCCGGTAGTCCACAGAGCGGCTGGTCTGCCCTCCCGGTTTCACAGCCGCCTCTGGGTTGCAAGAGCTGTAGCAGCTCGTCCGGGAATGGAATTCTCCCCAGGCCGGCTGGGCAAATTCCTGGGGTATTCGCTGTAGCAGCAAAAAACAGGCCACTTGCTGCACTATTTGCAAGGGGTCAAATCAAATGGCCGTAGCCACTCACCCACCTGTTGCCAGAGAGCCATAGCCTGCTCTGACAGCCCTTTGTTGGGTTAAACTCCCAGTCTATTATATTCTTTACCTGCCGGCCTGGGGACAGCCCATCGCTAACAGGGACCTTGGTCCCGATGGGCGCTCGGCTTTGCTACCCAGAAGAGCATACTGAGCCACTCGTGTGTTTTCCCCAGAAGCCAGCCCACGCCTGTGGGTCCCCTCTACCTTCTCCACGAGATGGGTTGGTAGCCCCGGGTTATGCTCGTGGAGCAGAGCCTGCACCGCCCTTCCTGACCCTCCGCGCACTCCCTGCCCCAAACTCGCCCCGTACTCACCCACCTGGTTCCTTGAAGGTCCGTGTCCCGGTTCTTCGGGACACCATCCTGCCGACTACGCCACTGTAATAACTGGAGACCAGAGGCGGAAAGGTTTGGGGCAGCCACCCGCTTAATGCGGTTTCCGGCTGCAATAGAATTTGAGGCATTTCAAAACAGTTGTTTACACAACAGAGTCCAAGACAGAACTGCCTGCCTAAGCAAAGGCAGTGAGCTTTATAGTTCAGAGGGCGGAAATGATGTCGTCCTCTGGGCCGGAACTGGAAGTGACATCACCCTTGGGGCCGGAACCGAAGTGACCTCATTCTTGGGGCCGGAACCGAGGTGGTGTGTCCTTCCTGGAAATGGCGGCTCCTGGTGGGATTTCCCGGTAAGACCTGCAGAGAACTCAGAAAGAGCGCCAGCGCACCCCCCTGGGCAGATGTATAAACAGTATTGTCTAAGCCCTTCAGCTGCTTCCCATGCACACGTGTGTGACAATATATATATATGTATATATATATAACCCGATCTACATACTCGAATAATGGATACTTTATTCGCCATCAATGATTGTTTTGGTAAAGCCATACTCAGTGTATTCATTAGATGAACGGTAAAAAAGTAAGAGCGAGGAAGGATGACTTATTGAGGCATGCAGGCTGTAGTGCGCCAACTCTATCTGAATTGCGATCACATTTGAAAAAATATATCTTTTCAAGTTCTATTTAGTCCATATGTGTCAAACTCAAGGGCAGCGGGCCACATCCGCCCGGCGTAATTATATCCGCCCGCGAGATCATTTTATATACTGTATTATTGTTATTAAAGCCCGGGTATATGAAGCGCTGGTAACACAATAAACTACAGATCCCATAATGCAGTGCTTCAGCTGCCTTGCCGAACACTTACTGAGTTAATCAAGTTATTGCGAAGCTAGCTCACACGATGCTGAAGAGAAAAGTTGATTCTGAAAATAGAGCCTTTAAAAACCGATGGGAGGCTGAGTATATGTTTACTAAACCCGTGTGTCTCATTTGTGGAGCTAATGTGGCTGTAATTACAGAATTTAATCTAAGACGGCACTATGAGACAAAACATCAGGTTAACCTGAATGCAATGCAGAAGATACAGAAAGCAGCATAATTAAATAAGAATCTGACACTTCAGCGGACGTTTTAACCCGTGCACAATCACAAAGTGATTTCAAGTGAAGCTGCTTTTATGGGAGACACAAATGCACCAGTACACCTTGCCTCACTTTCCCTGTTGCCAAGTAATGTTAAACCAAGTCGTCACTACGGTGTTCCCAAATACGCACTTTGCTGATAAACTGAGCGCACTGAGTTTGCACGGCGCTTTGGTGACTTCAAGAACAAAAAGTCCGTCTACATGCGGCTCGAATCTTGTGCATGTTTGGTAGCACATATCTGTGTGAGAAGCTCTTCTCAGTGATAAAGACTAACAAAACAGCACACAGGAGTCGCCTCACTGATGAGCACCTGCAATCCATCCTGAGAATATCCACAACACAGAACCTCACACCAAACATAAACGAACCTGTGGCCAAAAAAAGATGCCAGGCGTCCAGCTCTAAAATGACATATGAGCAAAGAAAACTGAATGATTTGATTTGTTATTGCTGAAAAGAACACATTTCATTTATATTTCTAAGTTTTGTTATGCAGCATGTTCATATTTGAATTTGTATCATTTTGACAGGATATATTTTTATGGAGAGCAAAATCTTTTGGGATATTTAAAATCTAAGTTTATTTTTATATAAAATTACATAAGAGTAAAGAAATGTGAATGTTTGTTCTTTTAACGTTTACTTTATTTCTAACTTGTATAATTTAGACAGGATAAATTTTTATGGAGAGCAAAATATTATAAGTTGTTTAAGGTTTGAGTTGATTTATTCACGAATAATATTCCTGTCTGTTTTTACCATTCCTACCAAAGATATTTCTGTCGACTAAATAAAAATTCCTTCTATTTAAAATTTAAATAGAACTTGAACAAATACGATAGTTCATAATATCCACGCAGACTTGCACGTAAGAGCGGGAGTTATCCGTTTTAACAAGCAGCGTATTGCACTGATACTGAAATAGCTGTGTGTGTATATATGTAGATATGTATGTATATGTATATATATGTTTATATATGTGTGTGTGTATGTATGTATATATATATGTATTTGTGTGTCTATGTATGTATGTGTGTATGTATTTATGTGTGTGTGTATATGTATGTGTATATATGTAGATATATATATATATGTATATATATATATATATGTGTATATGTATAGATATGTATATATATATATATATGTTTATGTATGTGTGTGTAAATATATATATATATATGACAACAACACTCATCACTCACAACAGTGACAAAACAATTACATTGACAATCATGTTACGTTATTTTCAAAATGTTTCCTTTTCTTTTCATTGCTTCTTTAACACACTACTTCTCATCAGCTGGTATTTTGCTATATATATATATATGTATTTGTGTGTATATATGTGTGTGTATGTATGTATATGTGTGTATATATGTGTGTGTATATATGTAGATATATATGTATGTATATATGTGTATATGTATAGATATGTATATATATATATACATGTTTATGTGTGTGTGTAAATATATATATATATATATATATATATATGACAACAACACTCATCACTCACAACAGTGACAAAACAATTACATTGACAATCAGGTTACGTTATTTTCAAAATGTTTCCTTTTCTTTTCATTGCTTCTTTAACACACTACTTCTCCGCTGCGAAGCGCGGGTATTTTGCTAGTCTAAATATATATCACGGATTTTTCGCTGGTTCGCAGATTTCTGCGGACAATGGGTCTTTTAATTTATGATACACGCTTCCTCAGTTTGTTTGCCCAGTTGATTTCATACAAGGGACGCTATTGGCAGATGGCTGAGAAGCCGCCCAATCAGAGCATGTATTACGTATTAAATAAAACTCCTCAATGATATATGATATGCTTCCCATGCGGTGCTTTGCATACTTAAAAGCTCTAGCAGCACGTATTGATTTTTGATTGTTTGCTTTCTCTGTCTCTCTCACTCTCTCTGCCTGACGGAGTGGGTGTGAGCAGAGGGGTTGTTTGCACAAAGGCTGTTTGCTTAGAAGATACGGACGCTCCTCCTAAAAATGCTGAAAGGCTACCTTCACATTGATTCCTTCATTCCGGCCGCTTTATCGCGGTGCTTGCATACTTAAAAGCGCAACAGCCCTACTGATTTTTGATTGTTTACTTTTCTCTCTCTCTGACATTTTCCGCTCCTGACGGCACTCCTTTGAAGAGGAAGATATGTTTTCATTCTTTTAACTGTGAGAAAGAACTGTCATCTCTGTCTTGTTATGGAGCACAGTTTAAACTTTTAACTAAAGGGTGTTATTTCATGTCTAGAGGGCTCTAATAATGTTAAAAAATGTATTTAGAAGGTCGTAAACAGGTTTTCAATGCTCCAACTGCGAAAATATTAGATTTATAAATAAAGAATCCTACTTCGTGGAAATTCATTTATCTGTCTGGAGCGGATTAACCGCGATATACAAGGGTTTACTGTATAACTGTGCGGAGAATATTTATAAACAGTGTGGGAGAGTTTCTAAGGGCTTAAAATATATAAAAATAACCATACAAACATATGGTTTCTACTTCGCGGATTTTCACCTATTGCGGGGGGTTCTGGAACGCAACCCCCGCGATCGAGGAGGGATTACTGTATTGCCTAATCTTAATTTTTTTTCACTTCAGGTAACTTTCTTTTGTCATCTTGTAAAACACTATGAACTACATTGTTGTATAAAAATGTGCTATATAAATACATGTTGTTATTGGATACATTATTAATTAATGAAGGGATCTGAATCATTTAATTTCTTCTACACTTTTTACATTACTGAAAAGTGGTATGGGCATCAAACTGTATTACTTGTCTGCTTCCCTCTTCCTATATTTTGCTATATTTTGAAATAATAAAGATTCATAAAGCATTTGTTGAGCAATGACTTATGGTGTTTGTGCCATGTTTTTCCAAAGTGGGTTCATGCTGGTGTAACATGAGAATCTATCCATGGTTAGGCATCTAGACTGGACATGAAGAACAACTGATGATCTTAAAAATGGACGTGCTTCTGGATAAATGGAATAGGACTGTTGTTTTGGTGACAAAATGTGGGGCCGCCCACATCTTTAGTAGGTAATCAAATCACCCCAGTGGCACAAGTTTTACACATAAGAAATCGTTCAGTGGAAATCTACATTACAATGACTTGCAATGAAAATAGTTTCATGAATAAGTACTGGTGAAAATGTTTTACTTATGATGAGCTGGTATAGCAAATTAGTAAGTCACAGATACACTTTAATGAATAATTCTAAAAGAGCAAATATTCCATGTATGTGGGAGTTAACGTCTCTGACAGAACCCCAAATCAGAGGTCTCCAGAGAATGCTACAGTTTCTCCAAGCAGATATTCTTTTAATGATCAGAGGTGTTGGCTTGTTCAGATACTCTACAAAGATTTTCTTCAGAATCATTTTAACCCATTGTACACTAGATTATTCAGAAACTAATTTCAGTCAAAATAAATTATTTAAATAACTTTTTTTCTTTTTACTACCTTTCCCTAAATATAAAAATGACCATATATTAAGGTTTTTCATTTCTTTGAACTACATTTTCTTGCAGGAAATGTTCCATTTACTTTTTCTCAATTTCCGTAGAAGCACTTTCTCACGAGAATTTTTTTTCTCTCCCTTTTGACTCCGATTTATGTCTTCCTGTTTGATTCTGCTCCTTAGCGACAGTGAGCTTGAATATGTACATTTAGAAAGTGACAGAATTAATACACATTGTATGGTATTTTACAGAATCTAAATGTGTTAAAGGATCTGAGCTTTTTAAGTACAAGTGCACTATGCAAAATAAACAAAAATAATAAACTAAGTTACCCGGTGATGAATGCAAAATAATGCCACCCGTATCCCACATTCCAATTGCATTGTAGTTTTTCAGAAAAAATAGTCAAGGGTGACTGGAAAAGAGCAACTGTCACTCTTTAAGCCACTGTCACATTATGATATTTAGACAGAAAGAAATGTGAGTAAAGGATATGCATGACTAAATCAAGAATTGTTTTTAATGGAAAAGCACTGAGCTGTTGAGATCTTAAGCAAAGAAGATCTGACACTTTTCTGTTTATGTTTGCCACATAGCCTGCATGCCACCCTGATAGTTGTAGACAGTATCCGGAATGCTGGCTACACAGGGACACAGGTTCACCTGTTTAAGACACCTTTTATGAAAAATAAACATTAGTCAAAACAAAAGCTGAAAAGACAAAGCAGTCATCTGAGATCTTTTCTGTCAGCTACCCACATCCAGGAAGACCATTGTGCTGAATATATGCTACAACATCTGAATTCATCTAAAAAAGACTATTTAAGGGAAGTGGCTGTAAATAGATGTGTTATTAAAATCAATGTGCAAAGACTTGCATCAATTAAATATTTTTACTACAATGGTCTTGGAATCCTACTCAGATAGAAGCTTAACATAGTTTAGTTGTTCTAAGGGAAAAATATCACTGAACACTGAAAATAAGAAATAAAGGTGGGAGCAGGCCATTCAGGTCAAATGTTCAATCAATCTGCTAGATTAATGTGGTGTTCCCACTAAGAATTTCAGGAAAGTGCTATCCTCTGCTTATCAATAGTTAACGTTTTACTGCTAAGGCATTTCCAAGCAGTGAAGTCCTCAAACTGTAACCTTGTGAAAGAAAATATTGTCTTACT
The DNA here is from genome assembly GCF_016835505.1 of Polypterus senegalus. Classification (NCBI taxonomy): domain Eukaryota; kingdom Metazoa; phylum Chordata; class Cladistia; order Polypteriformes; family Polypteridae; genus Polypterus; species Polypterus senegalus. The sequence goes on along the minus strand of NC_053161.1, from coordinate 22,038,193 downwards.
TCTGAGAGATTTTGCATCATCTCCATTTGATTGGCTTGTAAAGCGACTTATATAAAAGCTTCTAACATTCTTGTGCCTTTGCCTATTATCCTATTCTTCTTTGTCTCCTGAGGCTATAGAAATGATTTTTCCTGTATTAATTTGATCTTTAATGACAGTCAGTCATGTTCCACTTTTTAACCTTTCGAACAGTTAGTATTTTACCTATAATGTGGAAACTTTACTCATAGGACCCAGTTTTAGCTGTGCTTTTCAACTTTTGCATTCACCTGATAGAGCCCCATATGTATGGCACCTGTGTTCATGTGGGTACTAATTCTAGAATTCAGTTTCCTTTCGCATTCCGAATACATGGTGGTTAGTTTAATTGAAAAGCGTAAAGTAGCCAAGTATCTGATAGTGTATTAATGTTCATTTCAGAGACCTGACGTCCATTTCAGAGGTGGATTCTGCTTTGGGTTCAAAGGTAATGAGATAAGACTTTTCTGACACTATAATAGACAAAGAAAATGAATGAATATGTGTTTAGGTATGCTTAACAAGACGTGCTTAGGTTAGGTTAGGATCATGCGCTGATACAATGCATTGCCGTATCCACCACATGACAAACCAACTCAGGATCCAGATTAGAGAAGACGCAGTTAGTAATTTACCTGCATCACATCAAACAATGTTATCTATACTAATAAAAGGCAAAGCCCTCACTGACTGACTGACTGACTCACTCATCACTAATTGTCCAACTTCCCGTGTAAATAGAAGGTTGAAATTAGGCAGGCTCATTCCTTACAGCTTACTTACAAAAGTTAGGCAGGTTTAATTTCGAAATTCTACGCATAACGGACATAACTGGAACCTACTTCTGTACATATATACCGGCCATAGCCGCACCTCGGCCGCCGTGTGAGGCGGAGTTACGTCCCTCATCGCCATGCCCCCCACGTAATTCAGTGCCTGCCCATATAACGCCGCAATCAAATAGAAACACTCTACCGCTAAATATTCACGGGTGAAGGGCCATGCTTATGCAGACGAAGATTAGATGGTCAGGGTGGTGTTTGGCACAAACTCAGAGAAACTGCAAGACAAACTTTTAAATAGCTAACATTAAATAAAGCCGTGGACATCACACGGCATAGCACAAGCACAGCTGAGAACCTTCGATGCATATACACCGAGTGGCTCACGTGAACTGACTGTGAACGCAGTACGCAGACAAAAAGCAACAGCTCCAAAGAGCGCTGAACAAAAACCTCATTACACAATTGAGAAGGCCGCAAAAGAATATGAAGTGAGTGATGCATACAAGCATATTCATACAGTAAGTGCAGCTACTGTGGAAACAAAGCACACGGTGGAAAAAGTCAATGTCCAGCTAAAGGAAGACGAACCTGTGCATGCAGTGTGTCACGTCTCAGATAAAGAGGAAGACGAGCTGTTTATTGATGCAGTAAGAAAGGAATCGATGAATGAAACCTGTTATCTTTATAATGGTTGACAAACACGGAATGTAACTTAAACACAACACATCCTCCAAATACAAACCTGATTGAAAGAAATAATGATAATCAAATCCTTGATGACAGCAACACTCATAACAGTCACAAAACAATTACATTGACAATCATGTTACGTATTTCAAAATGTTTCCTTTTCTTTTTCATTACTTCTTTAACATACTACTTCTCCGCTGCGAAGCGTGGGTATTTTGCTAGTTTACCATATGAAGGAGTTTTGTGTACTTTATTTATATTTTGCATACAGATTCACTAGTTGCTTGTTAATTATGACTATTTTGTGTGTCAGATGTGGCATTGTTGTCATCAGGACAAGTATACCAATATCCATATGTCCTGGAAATGTTTTAACTATCCATTCATCCATTTTCCAACCCACTGAATCCGAACACAGGGTCACGGGGGTCTGCTGGAGCCAATCCCAGCCAACACAGGGCACAAACCAATCCTGGGCAGGGTGCCAACCCACCGCAGGACACACACAAACACCAAGCACACACTAAGGCCAATTTAGAATCACCAATCCACCTAACCTGCATGTCTTTGGACTGTGGGAGGAAACCCACGCAGAAACGGGGAGAACATGCAATCTCCATGCAGGGAGGACCCGGGAAGTGAACCCGGGTCCCCTAACTGTGAGGCAGCAGCACTACCACTGCACCACCATGGCACCCATGTGTTAACTAACCTACTGAAATTATTAATATAGACAATGAAAGTTTCTTATAGTGTTAAATTACTATTTGAAAATAGATACATATACGAGAACAGTTCCCCAAATAAAAGTATAAAATAAAAGTATAATTTGAAATTGTCTATTTTGCTATGTATTGTTTTACACAATGTTAAGATTGCCTTACCTTTTCCTAGCTTTTTTAATTTAAATTGCTTATCTTGAAATTTTTTAATCTTTTGATTTTTGTATTAAGGAGGTCTGTGTATGACCCAGGTATGCTTATGAATAAACAAAACAGAGAAATAAAGAGTATTTGAAGAACTTATTCTAAAAATAAATGAATCATAATCTTTATATGGTCTTAATTTTTATAACAGAATTAAATTAAATAGAGATCATTGATTACCAGCAATGATTGTCTAACATACTTGAACAAACAGTTACCACGCAACAGGGTGCAGGGTAAAAAGTTAAGGTGAACATCAGAAAATGCAAGATCATTCTCAAGTGGCAGGATATACACCTTTAAGTGAATTTGATTAAGCTTTCTTTTCTTACCTTTTTTTCCTTCTGTTTCATTTGATTGCTGTATCAGACAGAAAACGTACAATTTTTTCATACCAACAAGAGCACAATACTAAAGGTGATGTGCTACCAGACAATCTTTCCAAATGGTTTGTGAGTGTGCATTGTGATAAAACCAGGTGGAATATCCTGAAAGGCAGATAAATATTGTAATGTATATACAGTATGTGTGTATATCTTTAGGGATGTATCCCAGAGGTCTGGGGCCTCAAGTATAAATGGTGCGTACGCACAGAAATGTTGCGTAAGAACTTTTCCACGTTCAAATCGCGATGTATAAAACCTACACTTGGCGTAAAGCCACGCACTTTTCCATGGTACCTCATGCCTTGTCGTACGCAAGTTCTCCGCTCGGTTTTGCAAACTGGTGGCGCCCAGCGTCAAAGCAATGGTACTGTTCTTGTGTGATTACTCATTATTTTCATGACGCGGCTTTATAAATACACAGAAACTAACCGCATATTGTTTATTAGTGTAATGCATCTGATTGTAATTAACTCGTAACAATATAATGGTCCAGGGAACAGCCATAGTATTCCAAATACCATAACTGCTTTAGCGTTGTTACTCTCACTTCTCCTTCTTCTTCTTCTTCTTCTTCTTTCAGCTCCTCCCGTTAGGAGTTGCCACAGCGGATCATCTTTTTCCATATTACTCTCACTGCACGACTCGGAGTATTTATATGATTGTATCTGAGTGTGAATCACAGTAGCAGCTGATCGGAAAGAGAATTATCGGTATACAGCTTTAAGGACATGCTGTCTCAGCCACTGCAAAATGTTTTAAAGCCTTTCCTGTATTGACCTCGCGGTTCAGAAACAGTTTAATCCCAAGAACTTTAAATGCACTCAATCAATTGCTCCTTGTAGAACGGTTTGTACTTATAAGTACAATCACCCCACTGTAAACTTGCACTATAGTTATAATATCGCACAACCTGGGCCACTTTATAAAGCGCGTATTTACGTATGATGACGATATCATTTTTAAGGTGAAATGCAGCAAAATATGTTTGTTAAATTATACACATAAAACTTTAACTTCATTTAAATAATTTATATTCTTCACTGGGAGTGTCGTGAAGGATAGAATAATTAAACATGTACTACGAAGATATTTCAATGTTCTTTAAACGTTTTGAAGAATCGGCACTAAGCTTACAGATGGCTTAACGTCTATTACAGAGCTGATTGTATGGCGATAGGTTACTTGGGGAAAGAAAAGCAAGGACTCGGGGAGACCACGCCAATATATATCTATACTAATAAAAGGCAAAGCCCTCACTCACTCACTCACTCACTCACTGACTCATCACTAATTCTCCAACTTCCCGTGTGGGTGGAAGGCTGAAATTTGGCAGGTTCATTCCTTACAGCTTCCTTACAAAAGTTGGGCAGGTTTTATATCGAAATTCTACGCGTAATGGTCATAACTGGAAGCAGTTTTTCTCCATTTACTGTAATGGAGATGAGCTTCAACGCCGTGGGGGTGGAGTTTCGTGTGACATCATCACGCCTCCCACGTAATCACGCAGTACATAGAAAACCAGGAAGACCTAAAAAAAGCGCTGAAGAAAACATGCATTATATAATTGAGAAGGCAGCGAAACAATAAGAAGCGAGCGAGTGACATATACAACCATATTCATGAGTTCTGCTACTTCGGAAACAAAGCACGATGTAAACCTACACTTTAAATTAAGTTCATAGACAGGCTGCCACTGGCGTTTGTAATTTAGTGCCTGCCCATATAAGGCCGTCCGTCAGCGGCAATCCAATAGCAAACTGCCACGGATAAATATTCACGGGTGAAGGACTGTGCTTATGGAGAGGAAGATGAGATGGTCAGGGTGGTGTTTGACACAAACTCGGCGAAACTGCGAGAGAAAGTTTTAAGTGCCAGGACTAAGGTAACATTAAATACAGCCATGGACAAAGCACGAGATGGCACCAGCACAGCTGGGAACCTTCGATGCATGTACACCGAGTGGCTCACGTGAACTGACGCAGTGCACAGATAAAAAGCAACAGTTCCAAACAGCTGAATAAAACCGAATTACACAATTGAAAAGGCAGCAAAAAATATGAAGCGTCTGATACATACAAGCATATTCATAAATCCAACTACTGCGGAAACACAGCACATGTTGGAAAAAGTCAATGTCCCGCTAAAGGAAGACAGTGTAAAAAACCCGTGCATGCAGTGTGTCAGGTCTCAGATAAAGAAGAAAACGAGCTGTTTATTGATGCAGTAAGAAACGAATCGATGAATGAAACCTGTCATCTTTACAACGATTGACAAACACGGAATGTAACTTGAGCACAACACATCCTACAAATACGAACCTGATTGAAAGAAATAATGATAATCAAATCCTTGATGACAGCAACACTCAGTAACACTCACAAAACAAATACTGTATATTGACAGTCATGTTACATTATTTTTAAAACGTTCCCTTTTCTTTTTCTTGCTTTTTTAACACACTACTTCTCCACTGCGATACGCGGGTATATATATATATGTATATATATATATATATATATCCCGATCTACATACTTGAATAATGGATACTTTATTCGCCATCAATGATTGTTTTGGTAAAGCCATACTCAGTGTATTCATTAGATGAACAGTAAAAAAGTAAGAGCGAGGGGAGGATGACTTATTGAGGCATGCAGGCTGTAGTGCGCGTCAACTCTATCTGAATTGCGCGATCACATTTGAAAAATATATCTTTTCAAGTTCTATTTAGTCCATATGTGTCAAACTCAAGGGCAGGGCCACATCCGCCCGGCGTAATTATATCCGCCCGAGATCATTTTATATACTGTATTATTGTTATTAAAGCCGGGTATATGAAGCGCTGGTAACACAATAAACTACAGATCCCATAATGCAGCGCTTCAGCTACCTTGCCGAACACTTACCGCGTTAATCAAGTGTAGCTTATGATGCTGCAAGTTATTGCGAAGCTAGCTCACACGATGCTGAAGAGAAAAGTTGATTCTGAAAATAGAGCCTTTAAAAACCGATGGGAGGCTGAGTATATGTTTACTGAACCCGTGTGTCTCATTTGTGGAGCTAATGTGGCTGTAATTACAGAATTTAATCTAAGACGGCACTATAAAACAAAACATCAGGGTAACCTGAATGCAATGCAGAAGATACAGAAAGCAGAAGAATTAATTAAGAATCTGACACTTCAGTGGACGTTTTTACCCGTGCACAATCACAAAGTGATTTCAAGTGAAGCTGCTTTTATGGGGGACACAAATGCACCAGTGCAATTTGCCCCACTTTCCCTGTTGCCAAGTAATGTTAAACCAAGTCGTCACTACGGTGTTCCCAAATCGCACTTTGCTGATAAACTGAGCGCACTGAGTTTGCACGGCGCTTTGGTGACTTCGAAGAACAAAAAAAGTCCGTCTACATGCTGCTCGAACCTTGTGCATGTTTGGTAGCACATATCTGTGTGAGAAGCTCTTCTCAGTGATAAAGACTAACAAAACAGCACACAGGAGTCGCCTCACTGATGAGCACCTGCAATCCATCCTGAGAATCTCCACAACACAGAGCCTCACACCAAACAGAAACGAACTTGTTGCCAAAAAAAGATGCCAGGCGTCCAGCTCTAAAATGACATATGAGCAAAGACAACTGAATGATTTGATTTGTTATTGCTGAAAGGAACACATTTTATTTATATTTCCAGGTTTTGTTATGCAGCATGTTCATATTTGAATTTGTATAATTTTGACAGGATATATTTTTATGGAGAGCAAAATCTTTTGGGATATTTAAAATCTATGTTTATTTTTTATATAAAATTACATAAGAGTAAAGAAATTTGAATGTTTGTTCATTTAACGTTTACTTTATTTCTAACTTGTATAATTTAGACAGGATATATTTTTATGGAGAGCAAAATATTATAAGTTGTTTAAGGTTTGAGTTGATTTATTCACGAATAATATTCCTGTCTGTTTTTACCATTCCTACCAAAGATATTTCTGTCGACTAAATAAAAATTCCTTCTATTTAAAATTTAAATAGAACTTGAACAAATATGATAGTTCATAATATCCACGCAGACTTTCACGTAAGAGCGGGAGTTATCCGTTTTAACAAGCAGCGTATTGCACTGATACGAAATAGCTGTGTGTGTATATATGTAGATATGTATGTATATGTATATATGTTTATATATGTGTGTGTGTATGTATATATATATATATATATGTATTTGTGTGTATATATGTAGATATATATATATGTATGTATATATGTATATTTATGTGTATATGTATAGATATGTATATATATATATGTTTATGTGTGTGTGTGTGTGTAAATATATATATATATATATATATATATATATATATATATATATATATATATATATATATATATATATATATATGACAGCAACACTCATCACTCACAACAGTGACAAAACAATTACATTGACAATCATGTTACGTTATTTTCAAAATGTTTCCTTTTCTTTTTCATTGCTTCTTTAACACACTACTTCTCCGCTGCGAAGCGCGGGTATTTTGCTAGTTGAATATAAAACAGAAAGAGAAAATAACAACACAGCTAAAAACGCAGCGACAAATTTCGACAAAAGATAAATGCTTGTCATGAGCATGAGGCTCATGAAACACATGTTTAATAATGTGCTTTAGCTCCTATCATCATGAAAATGACATCACGTATACATCTCAGTATTTTAGTTATTCAGAGAGCTGTAATATCACAAATGTAATTGATTCTGTGACCAGTTGGAGGAAGAGAGCCAGTTTAAGAAGCAAGTAGTGATTCACACACATAGATCACATACGATTAGAAGATCAAATACAACACAAAGCATTTAACGTGCTACTTTAATTACGATGTAATTTTGAGAAACTGGCTAATTAAACAATTTTAAGATGAAGTTTATAATGTTCTACTTTAATGACAAAATAAACTACGTGATTAAAGTGGAAAATTCGAGATTAAAGTTGACATTTCGTGCTTTTTCCCCACCGTGTGCGTTTTTCCTCTGTACCTAATAAACTTTCATATGACACTCAGACGGTGGGCTACAACTCTTCTTTTCACGGCAACTTTGATATGTGACTTCTTTTTTATTTCCGGCACGGTGCGATTTTGTGGATGTGAGCTTTCAAGTTTCTCCAACACGCTATGTCACTCGATCAACTTCCTTTTGTTGATTATACCACGGTTTATTTGAACAAATAGTATGTTTTTCCTTTGCCTCCACTTGGTATTCGCTGAAATTCTTATATTTTCCCCGTGCTTTTCCCATTGTCTTTTCACAGAAGGCTGCGCTTAAGGGCGATGTATATTAATTTGCATATTGAAATAGGCGTAATTCTGGGAGGATTTGGGGCGTTACATAATGCGCGTGCACGAGCGTTAGTTTTCACGCTGATCGGGATTTATGTAACGGAAGGACGTGGAAGTTGGAGTACGCACAGATTCCTGCATCTGGATTTTTCTGTGCGTAAGCACATTTCGGCTTTTGTGCTTACGCCATGTTATAGTGCGAGTTCTACGCACGGCGTTATACACGAGGCCCCTGGTATTTATCTGGACTGTATTATATTTATAATAAACTTATCACCTGGCATACTATTATGTAGCATCAGAATTTCATTAACCTCAAACAATAAATAACTTTTTATCATAGTGAGAGATTAAACAGAAGCAAATTCCCTTCCATGTTGAATATAGAAGTAGAGAGAGCATTAATCAATTTGGTCCTCCTAACATTTATCCTGCTTTTTCTATGCAGTGCTAGAATCATTTTCAGCTACCCTTTTTAAAAAACTGAATTGTAAATTGCTCTTGTCCTACACAAATTTCAAAAGAACTGGAAAACTTTACCTTTCATTTCAAATTAATGCGATGAATGCAATTTTAATAAGCAAAATATAAGTGGACAATTTCTTTGTTTTATTTTATTTTCATAAACATAATCTTAGGCATTCCACAGAGCATATCGCAAAAGGGATGAAAGTAGGTACCTCAAATTGTTTCATTATTGCAATTAATCTAGCATATACATACAAATCACAATATAACTGATTTATAGCAGGCAGTTGCCTGAGCTGTATACTTGAATAATATAGTGAAAATGGTTAATTGGCTACACATTTTGTGAGTCATTTTATAATAACATAACTCAAATTTTTTAAAATGTAATAATATTAATTTTTAAATATTTTATTTATTATTTACAATGTCTGTGTCAATGAGCCAAGCAGTCACTCATTTTTGTAATAAAATTCCCAGGTATGCTTGTTAAAGTGTTGCAGTACCTTGTAGTGTGATGTACTCTAGGTAATAACTTAGCAAAATAATGTACTCTGTAGATATCACTAGTCAAGATTTCTGCAGTGTAAGACACTCAGTTTTAGGAACTCCTGCATGTAACTCACTCTTCATACAATAAACGTATTATGTCTTTGTTGGGTTTTTCCCTGGCTTTTATTTATTTTCTATTTGTTTTTGATTTTTTAATTATTGTTTTTCAAATGTCTTTTTGTACTTTCTGTTTGTTTGCTTACTATTTATTTATATGTCAGTCAGTCATTGTCCAGCCCGCTATATCATAACACAGGGTCACGAAGGTCTGCTGGAGCCAATCTCAGCCAGCACAGGTCGCAAGGCAGAAACAAATCCCGGGCAGGGCGCCAACCCACCACAGGACACACACACATATACACACACCCCAATCACACACTAGGGACAATGTAGGATCGCCAATGCACCTAACCTGCATGTCTTTGGACTGTGGGAGGAAACCTGGAGCACCCGGAGGAAACCCACGCAGACACGGGGAGAACATGCAAACTCCAGCGAACCCAGGTCTCCTTACTGCGAGGCAGCAGTGCTACCACTGCGCCACCGTGCCGCCCTTATTTATATGTTATTTCCTTAAATGTTCCACTATTCTCTTGCATTTAGTTGATGGAGCTCCTAGATGTCACTGTTACTGGAATCTCCCTCTGCTCTTATACTGAGAGGGCTCCAGTAGTGGATCATTGAATTTGTTTTCTAATTGGGAGTATTGTCTTATTCTAGGTATTGAGGATAAATTTATTTCTAGAATTTAATTTCTGGGTTTAAAATACGTATTGGGGCTTGTTTGCTTAGGACTGCCAATTTTAGGTAGATCCCTTGTTTTTTTCAACAAATTTCTAATTCATAATGATACCTTATTTGAGATGTCACAAAAAGCTAGAGGTTTATAGTTACCCTCTCTCTTCTAGGACATTTTTGTAAATTTTGGAACTTTTGTTGTATTTTAAACTTTTGGAGCCAGCTCCTCATTTTTTGTTGAAAACCTGCAGGTTGTAGCTTCAGTGTAGCTTTATCTGGACAGGCTGGTGAAAGACCTAGTTTGCTTTAAGGCTCCAAATCTTTACAGTCCTTATTTTCATATTGTTCTTACAAGGTAAAACTTTAAGGCAGGGTTTAAATTAAGGTATAATGAGATAAAGTGTAGTATAAATATGGGCCAGGATTTGTTACCAAAGTATCTGTTACTAATATAGCAGCAACAAGGTACTAAACGAGACTTGCACTCAAAATTTCAAAAGCAAACTGGTGATTGGTAGGAACACTTAATCTCATTGTTCTCACACTCAGTTTTATTTTGATTCAACAGTCTCAGACAACCAGTCAGTGAATAACCTAAAAAAGTGACATCACAAGCCGCACAAACGATCAGTAAATAAATGCAAATAAATTGAGTCACCTAACAATAAGCAAATTGGCACCACAGGAGAAAGTAACAATGTTTCTGAAAACAAAAGGAGAAGCAGAAACTTTTTATTTTAAATGAGAAAAGCATAACACATATTGCTTATGACAAATGAATCCCCAGACTGAAATAAGTAGGTCTGAAAAATTCATCAATGATCACTTTATAAAAGTGATTGCATTCTGTTAACAACATCAATCCTCCATCCAAAAATCTGCTGTTATTGCAGACAATCCACCGTTCAATGCTGAGGCTTACAGTGTGATATGCTAATATTTACCAAACAAAACACCAAATTTAAGAAAAATATAAATTAAAGCATTCAAATGTTCTGTTAAAACATTAGAATGTTATAATGTTCTTTTTTTTTTTAAGTTGGTGTTTTGTTGATATTTCATTTTGTCTAGTGGTTACATCACTCAGCATATGGGACAAATAACACAGAATAATTTGTCCAATAACATTCATGTATTTGTAGTCCAATTGTGCATTTTATATAAGGTTTTTAGGCTAAATTCTTTGCAAAATATTTATATGATGATCTTAATATCCATAATTAAAAGCATGTAAAGTAACAATAAGTTAAAGGAACATATCCATTTATTTTCTGAACTTTCTTTTTCCATTACAGCCTTGTGGGAAATTGGAGATAATGCCAGCAACTTCGTGAAATTAACCTAACATGCATGTTTTTGAGTTGTGGGTGGAAACTGAATTACCCGGTGAAAGCCCATGCAAACTCAACACAGACAGTAATCTGGCTGGGAATTGAAACCAGAGTCCCAGGATCTGAAAAGCAGCAACACTGACAATCACACCACTGTGCTATCCAATATAGGGCCAGCACATCATCATTTGAAAGGTGGGATCTAAGGTTTGATACCAGTTTGTCACTGGGGGCACTCAATTATAGACTGCACGTGTTTGTTTTGGTTGAGGATCTCCATACATACATAGAGCAAACGGAGATCCTGACAAGGATAAAAACTGAACTTAAGTTGATGGAGGTTTGAGGTAACAGTGCTGACTACTACACCACTGTGCTATCCATGAATATTTATTGGATCTTCAGCGCTTGTGACATTGAACTGGATTACACAGAGCTAAAAATGGATTGAGAGATAGATGGAACAAATATATATATATATATATATATATATATATATATATGCAGTATATATATATATATTTTTTATTTTTTTTTTTTTGTGAAATCATAAGCTCTGTCTCCCTGCCACACTGAGTTGGACTAAGTAGGTAGGAGATTTTTTTTTTGCGTTTTGGTATATTCTTATTGTTTTGCCTTTTTAAAACAAATACTTTTTTTTCATTTTTAAAGGAAGCAAATGGCAGTTGCCAAAAGGTAACATGTGAAGGAAAGGACACATCCTTCAATGTATCTCTGAGTAAACATTGCCCTGCTGGCTTTGTTGCACATAAGTAGCATTCTCCAAGACTGAGAAATAAGATCCCTTGTCAAACTAACTGATAAAGAGGCAGCTGTTACAACATTCACACCATAAACTGTTTCATTTAAATGTTTCACTGATCTCAGCTTTTGTTTTCCACTCTAGAAGGACAGACGAGCTTGCACTTCAGCTCTTACTTCTTGGAAAGTTTAACTATGCGCCTTAAAACTGTAGACCACTATATGTTGGGCAAACCCAGAAACACACTGATCTAATTATCCAATCAGACCAAGCCTTTTATGTAGGTCACATCAGTTTTTGATTCATTCCCAGTTTCATTTGCAATGCCATATTTCTATTTGAGTTAAGCTTTATTGAAAAAATACTGCTATGACTTAGATTTTCTTACAAAAATTATATTGCATTTTAAAAGTTTGGGAGTACACAGTTGAACAGCCAATAGCTGCTATGATGGGTGTGTTCAGTTAGAACAGTTAAAAAAGATATACTTCTTATAAATCATCTAATTTGTTATTTTTATTATATTTTGTTGCTGTTGTTTCAAAGTTATGCAATGGCACATTTTTGCCATTTTTTTCAACTGCATTGTTATACTCGAAACCATACAAAATTACAGTTGGAGCAGTCAAAGTAAATGTTCGATTTAGTGAAAATACAGAGTGCAAATACTTGATGTAATCCACAAATTTGAAACTTGAGATTCTAATGGTACAAAACATAAATCTTGTTAAGCAACAACTAACCATAAAGTAGGCATTGTTATCCCTTGTTGCAACAATATGCTGAGACAGATTATCTACTGTTATTTAACAATGTACAATACAGCATACTTCTATTTATGCTTGCAAGTTACAAGGGTGGAAATATAGGCAAAAACAACAAAAAAAACTACTGCCTGATAAAAAATCAGGACTAATAAATTTTAACTGAAGCACAGTAAACATAAATTTAATGCCTGCAATGTACATTTCCATTTCTAAAAGGTAATTTTAAATCTATAGCTGTCACTCAGTATTGTTATATTTGCATGATTTGGGTAAGTTATACAATTGTTAACATTGTCCTGGCTGCCTCATATTAAAATTTGGTCATGCAAAGCCAAGACACCCCCATTCTAACATCCATCCATCCATTTTCCAACCCGCTGAATCCAAACACAGGGTCACGGGGGTCTGCTGGAGCCAATCCCAGCCAACACAGGAACCAATCCCAGGCAGGGTGCCAACTCACTGCAGGACACACACAAACACCAGGGCCAATTCAGAATTGCCAGTCCACCTAACCTGCATGTCTTTGGACTGTGGAAGGAAACTGGAGTGCCTGGAGGAAACCCATGCAAACACGGGGAGAACATGCAAACTCCACACTGGGAAGCGAACCCGGGTCCCCTAACTGTGAAGCAGCAGCGCTACCACTGCAACACCGTGCTGCCCCCTGTTCTTACAGTTTTGTTTTAATCATTTGCTGGTTCCCTTGACTTTAATTGAAAGAGTAGTTGTTTTATTTTACCTATTCTGAGAGCACCATCACTTACAGTTACTCATTTGCCTGACACCTTCATTCTGTATGCTATCTTACAACATTTAAGATACAATTGGTTACAGTTCTTTTGTTTTCCCAGTTGGAGCACAGTCAGTTGAAGTGATTTACTCATTAGGCAGTGTTGGTAGCAAGATTTGAACCCACAACCTCAGGGTTTGAAGTCCAAAGTCTTAACCACTACTTCACTAAAGTTTCTAGTTTCTATTATATGTTAGCAACAAAAGCTTATCAATCAAAATTTGGCAAACCAGCTAACCTCATCTCTCATTCAATAGGGTTATTAGATCCCTTCTGATGTCTCTACAGCTGAATTTTTTTTTGCTATTTTTCTCAGCAGTAGTCGCTGAGCCTGTTTTGGTACTTGGGCCTCCTGTATGCTAATTCATCTGCTATAGCAAAAGGTTGCTCCTACAGTGCAACAGGAAACTAAATAATGCAGCAAATTATTTGGTGCATATGCTACTTCTGTTTTCTTTAAAGTGTGCTTGTTGTTCTAAGCATTGCTTGTTATTAGATCACACAAAAAGAAGGCCTAAGGCCCATTGTGTGTTCACATATGCCTTCAGTCATTTAATTGCCTGTGGACCACATCAAAAGTACACTAAATTTGGTCAGCCATAGGGGTGCCTTTTCTCAAGCGTGAGAAAAAAATAAATAAATGATGGCTCAGAGCCAAACCAAATTTAGTCCACCTATTTCATGTGGGCTAAACCCCTGGGCCAACTCAGTGACATAAGAAAGTGTGTATTTGAGTATGTATGACTGCATAATGAACAGCATGGATCCTGTTAATTTGCCACTGATTCGTCACTGTTCATCTACAGTATTTTGTCTAACTGCTTTTTCATGTTCAGTAGTGAATGAAAGACAGAAACCCACCCTGGCAGTGGCAAAGGGGACATTTTACTCATGGCCATGCTCCCCTACACATGCATACTGGGATAGAGTGCCATTGAGGAAATTGTTGCCATGACGAGCAAATATATTCAATATGGTGGCTAATCTCTATATATAAAATCCAACATCTGTCTGTCTGTATGTCTGTCCGCTTTTCGTGAGAGAATTACTTAATGGATTTAGATCCAAGGAGAGGGGGCAGGCCCCTCCTCACTCACGTGCCAGAACTCGGGGCGTTTACCTTACCTTTGCTTAATTAGTAAATGAGAGAACTATTTAAAGGATTTAGATCGGGTTTTTTTCAATAATTTACTTGAACATTCCAGTTGATTGTGTGACTTCTCTCATCGCACTAAGGATCATAGTTTGTTTGCAGGAGCAATATGTTTGTGCTAATAGAAAGAGGCTGTGGACCAATGGGGGAAGGAAGAAGCATGATATCAGGAGTGGGGAGCCAGGCAGTCCCCTCCTCACTCATGTGGCAGCTTCCGTTCAAGTTGGTCTACCTCTGCATTTTGGAGTGGACCTTGTCTGCGCTTAGTTAGCGATATCTGTTTGTTGATTGATTTTTAAACTTCATCCTATTTCATTATTATCCAGGCGTAACCGCGAGGGATAGTTAGTAATAAATAAAATAATTGGGGGGCTTTTTGGAACAGAAAACTTAAAAGCAGATGCACTGCATTGGACTACTATTTACCTTACTAAAGCTGGCATTCTTTTTCAAACTCTAGCAGAAAAAGGGCAATATTTTTCAAGACGGTGTCATTGTGTTAAGCACCATTGTACCTGAGGACCACTTTCCTCCATTGCTTTTTAGGGGCAGTATAACAATGTGAAGAGAGGAACTGCTTACAACAACATTTATTTATATAGCACATTTTCATACAAACAATGTAGCTCAAAGTGCTTTACGTGATGAAGAAAGAATTAAAATTAGGGAACACTAATTAACATATAATAAAATAAGGTCTGATGGTCAGGGAGGACAGAAAAAACAAAAAAAAACTCCAGACAGCTATTGAAAAAAAATAAAATCTGCAGGGGTTCCAGGCCATGAGATCGCCCAGCCCCCGCTAGGCTACCTAACATAAATGACCTCAATCAGTCCTCGTTGTATTCAGGGTTCTCATGGAAGAATTTGATGATAACGGTCATGTGGACTTCTGGCCTTTAATAGATAGATAGATAGATAGATAGATAGATAGATAGATAGATAGATAGATAGATAGATAGATAGATAGATAGATAGATACTTTATTAATCTCAAGGGGAAATTCACATAATCCAGCAGCAGTATACTGATACAAAACAAAAATAAATATATAAATTAAAGAGTAATAAAAATGCATGTAAAAACAGACAATAACTTTGAGTAATGTTAGCATTTACTCCCCCGGGTGGAATTGAAGAGTCGCATAGTGTGGGGGAGGAACGATCTCCTCAGTCTGTCAGTGGAGCAAGACAAGTGACAAAAGCCTGTCACTGAAACTACAGTACTCCTCTGCCTGGAGATGACACTGTTCAGTGGATGCAGTGGATTCTCCATGATTGACAGGAGTTTGCTTAATGCCCATTGCTCTGCTACAGATGTTAAACTGTCCAACTTTATTCCTACAATAGAGCCGGCCTTCTTAACAAGTTTGTCCAGGCGTGAGGCATCCTTCGTCTTTATGCTGCCTCCCCAGCACACCACCACGTAGAAGAGGCCTCTCGCCATTACCGCCTGGTAGAACATCTGCAGCATCTTATTGCAGATGTTGAAGGACGCCAACCTTCTAAGGAAGTATAGTCGGCTCTGACCTTTCTTACACAGAGCGTCAATATTGGCAGTCCAGTCCAATTTGTCATCCAGCTGCACTCCCTGATATTTATAGGTCTGCACCATCTGCACACAGTCACCTCTGATGATCACAGGGTCCATGAGGGGCCTGGGCCTCCTAAATCCACCACCAGCTCCTTGGTCTTGCTGGTGTTCAGGTGTAATTGGTCTTAGTCGCACCATTTAACAAAGTCTTTGATTAGCTTCTTGTACACCTCCTCCTGCCCACTCCTGATGTAGCCCACAATAGCAGTGTCATCAGCGAACTTTTGCACGTGGCAGGACTCCGAGTCGTATTGGAAGTCTGATGTATATAGATTGAACAGGACTGGAGAAAGTACAGTCCCCTGTGGCGCTCCTGTGTTGCTGACCACATTGTCAGACCTGCAGTTCCCAAGACGCACATATTGAGGTCTGTCTGTAAGATAGTCCACGATCCATGCCACCAGGTGTGAATCTACTCCCATCTCAGTCAGCTTGTCTCTAAGGAGCAGAGGTTGGATGGTGTTGAAGGCGCTAGAGAAGTCCAAAAACATAATTATTACAGCATCACTGCCTCTGTCCAAGTGGGAGAGGGATCGGTGTAGCATATAGATGATGGTATCCTCCGCCCCCACCTTCTCCTGGTATGCAAACTGCAGAGGGTTGTGGGTGTGGCGGACCTGTGGCCTCAGGTGGTGAAGCAGCAGCCGCTCCATGGTCTTCATCACATGTGACGTCAGAGCAATTAATCCATCAATGTAGGGACATCATGGTACTTTGAATAGGTGGTGGTGGTGCAGATCGTCACCACAGAAAACTGGAAAAAGAACAGAAGAGAAAGAAGGGGTTAGTACAGATTTTGGAGCCACCATGAATAATAATGATAATTGAAAATACAGAGCATCAGGATTAAACTAAGATGAAGATATGAGAAAGCTATGTTAAAGTAATGTGTTTTCAGCAGTTTTTTAAATCGTTTCACTGTGTTCCTATTGGCAAGCTATTCTAGATTTTAGGAGCATAACAGCAGAAGGCCGCCTCACCACTTCTTTTAAGTTTAGCTCTTGGAATTCTAAGTAGACACTCATTTGAAGATCTAAGGTTACGATTTGGAGGATAGAGGACTGGGAAAAGGAAAGTGTTCTTGGAGGATAAACAAAGAACAGTTGTAAATGAGAGGAGATTAAATACCAGAAATGGGATAAGAAAAATAAGTACCTAGTCTATAATGCATATAGTTCAAAAAAGGTTTTTGTCTTCGATCCAATACATTGATACTTGCAACAACGCAGTGCCACATTTAAATAAGATAACATACAGTATAAAACAAAATGAATGAAGTCTGATCGCGTAATAGCAATGATGCACAGTAAAATGCAACAACATGCAAAAACACATAACAGTGCCCATGAAGAAACTAAATAATAAAGGCGTCTCTCTACACTAACACTCTGTTCACAACAAAGACACACTGAGCGCCTGTCACTCATAATGAAGCTTTTCATGGCAGCATTGCTTGGGTCAGTTTTAACAGCAGGATACAACCTTACCATCCATCTGTGAAAGGCGCTATATAGCGCCTGACCCGGCACAGATTGGACACGGGAGACACGTGTAAAAGAAAAAGTCTTTTATTACTCTTCAGCTGGAGGGCACATCTTCCCCATACTCCCCCCAGCCACAACACAGTCCCAAACACCAGTACAGCACAAGCACTCTTCTCTTCCTTGGCACCACCACTCCTCCCTTGCAACCTTGTCCTCCTCCACCCGACTGGCCAATAAGTGGTGGTCGTTGGCTCCTTTTATAGATCACCTGGAAGTGCTCCAGGTGTTTGATCACCGAGTTCCGGCGGTACTTCCAGGTGTGATGAATCTGTTGCCCACACGGGCTCAAGAGTCCCAAACACAGCCCCCCCGGCGGTACCTGCGGGACTCCACAGGGCTGCCCCCAACTCCAATTCCCAGGGAGCCCTGTGGGAAACCGAGGCACTACTCCAGCCCAGGGGGGCGGCCATCTAGCATCCAGGGGAGGTATTGCACTGTCCAGGGCTGCTCCCCCTGAATATAGTGTGCAGGGGCGTCCCGGCTGGGCATGGATGCCAGCCGCCTGCCACACATCATTGTGATATTCTGGGATTAGACATGTGACATCTTTGTTAAAATTTCAGTTCTGTCTTATCTATTATAATGTTTACATTGTCATTTTCTCCTGATCCCTTGTTTTTTAAATGTTTAAAGGTATTCCTGCTCTGTATTTTTATGCCCACTCCCTAACCATAACAGTTGTCTGTCATCATGTAAACCAACTGTGATGCGATTCTGAATTAACTGCAGATACATTTTGCAGTTAATTTTCGATAATACACTAAATCACATTCGTTATTCTAGTACACAATTCATCTAAAAATGTGATTTAGTTATGTAGAGCAACTTTCTTGTACTGAGTTCTAAATCTTCTTTGGACTGAGATGACCAATTTTAGCTTGGCCAACCACAGAATACCGTTTACTTTCTTTTCCACTGAAGTCATGGGCCAATAGTAATTCTGAAAACAGATTAATGAACAAATTAATAAATTGATGAAAATTAATAAACTTATGTTAAAATGGATGAATTATGCTTCACAATGTTCTTTGATTTTATCATGTATACTACTGATGCTATGATAATTAAAAACTGCACAAGGATTTTAAAATTACCCTATAAGGCACATGCTACCACAACCACTGTGCTATGGCATTAGTTCACTTTTTGTCATGGTCTACTTTGATTACCATTTAAAGTATCTCCCAACCCTTTTAATAGAGTTTGCAGTTCTTTTGACTATTAAGACTAGAATCCCTGAAACCTATGTTTTTTTTGTTGTCCCTGACCTCCGTAAATTTTCCTGACATATACCAAGAAGCTCGTAGCTCCTTATCACTGCGCTAATAGCCCACTTTTGTTTTGCAAATCTGTGAATTAGCAGAATGCAGCCTTCTACACACTCCACCCCCCATTCAATCAGATGAAGACATGACCCTGGTGCAATCCTCACAGTTCACGTCTGTGTTGAACTGTTCATCTGGCAATGCGTTTTTAAGGAATTATATAGGTAATGAAATATCGTGATTTGAAATACATACAATTTATGTGTGTTTTGTGTCTACAACAATCTCTGTAAATATAGAATGACAAAGGAAATGCGTGGCAAGAAATGCTGAAAATACACCTAAAACAGAAAATGTTTTCATATGGTACAGTAATAATGACATAATTTTGATGTGAAGTATAGGACGTGTGAAGACTGAAGCCAAATATCCAAGAAACACTTTAATAAAAGGTGTAACAAAACAAGTATGCTTGAAAATGCTTGGCCTGATATGATGCTGAAGCCCAACTAACAGTCGGTACAAAGTAATACGTTTCATTTTCAACCAATTGTCACAATGGTAACGCTGGCCCATGACAGATCTACGCAGATGGGGCACTTGATAAGCTACCCTTTAGCAATGGCGAGGCAACAACTTTGAATCCGGCATCATCTCTGCATTTAGCGCACTTAGTAGTAAACTGCTATTATTATTATTATCAAGTAATAAAAACATACATTTGATTTGACTGAGAATCTTCACAGACATACATTTGATGTGAGTCTGTATCATTCTGTGTAAATGTATGGTACTTGTAAAAGATGTTACTTTGCCTTGCACACAGCATTCACACCAACATGTCATTTGAACATTTTTTTTATTCCGTTTTATTCATGGATTTTTGAATAAAACTTAATTTGAATGTTTTTTTTTTTTATTTGAGTCATCACTAGGTTTTGAAAAACAAATCTCCATGGTTGTAAAGTCCAGTTTTTACCAACTGAGGCAAATTTCTAAACTAAAATCCTTTCTTTCACAGAAGGACTTGGAAACAGTCATTCATGCCTTTATTCCATCTCAGCTAGATTATTGTAATTCCTTATATGTGGGGCTGCCAAAATCTGCTCTGTCACACCTTCAGCTGGTTCAAAACGCTGCAGCTAGATTCTTAATTGGTTGAGAAAAAAGGATTATATCTTCGCCATTTTAGCATCTCTCCACTGGCTACTGGTGAGGTATTGCATTAATTTTAAAATCTTCTTGTTTGTTTTTAAAGCCTTGCATGGTCTCGCTCAAAAATATATCTGTGACCCCCTTCACCCCTACGTACCACCAAGAGCACTGAGGTCATCTGGACGACTACTCCTTGTAGTGCCAAGATCTCGGCTGAAGTTAAGGGGAAATCAGGCTTTTTTAGTTGTTGTTCCAAGGCTTTGGAATGACTGGCCTTTTCACATCAGGTCTTCATCCTCTATCAAGGTTTTTAAAAGTCGGCTTAAGACCTACTTGTTTTCTTCTGCCTTTCACTATATATAATGGGATTGTGGTGGATGTTATAATTGGTTGTTTTATTAATCTGCTTCTGCATGATTGTTTGCATTATGTTTATCCTAATGCTTCTTTGTACAGCACTTTGGCGCAACCTCAGTTGTTTTAAATGTGCTTTTATAAATAAATAATCTAATCTATTGTCTTGTTATTAAATGTTTGCCTTCAAATAAGAATTATTTCTTAATTTCTTTAAATTATTTTCTAATAGTAATGTACAGTCTTACAGACCTAATTATTATTGTCACAGACTGTACGTTCACCCATATAAACACATACCGTAGTCACCATACATGAATTCTGAAAATTAGATTTACTGTATGCAGTACATGATAATTAGACTAGATATGCTGGGTTGAGAATGTTAGTTAGATAAATAGGTCTAACTCGAAAATCTATAAATGAACAAAAGTAAAAATACTGGAGCTGCATTTATCTCAACTTTAGAATAGCTCAAATTTTATTTAATATCATAACATAACATTTTAAGAATAGATTAATCCATTTCAAGGTCACAGGGGGCCAAACCCTATCCTGGCAGTAGTAGGTGCAAGGCAAGAAACGGCATTGCAGAAGATGTCAGTCCATCATTGATCCCACACAAACACATTCACAGTCAATCTGGGATCTCCAGTCAACCTTACCAGTTCTTCTTTGGGGATGTGGGAAGTAAACCAGAGTACTCAGGGACAAACCCACGCAGACAAATAGAAAACACCTCACACATACTGACTGGATGCCATATTTAATTCTAGAAATGTTGGGTCTCAGAGGTGGCAGAAAATATCTTCTGTGAAATGTTTCATTTGAGAAGGAGTATAGTAAGTAAAGTAAACCAGATAAATAAATAAATTTGCTATTCCTTTACTTTTAGAATGTTTTAGTCACCCTTGTTGATTCCTACAACTTTTAATTCAACTCTACCCTATATGCTTCATGGTAAATAACCCACAAATGTGCACATAAATGGTCATTCTGCACATCTTGCATAAACCTTTCACATTTGCTCTCAAATCGGAGGCTCCAGTGACAGACTCACACATTCAAAACAGGAAATTCTCTTCTACATTTTTTACAGCTAGCCAAGATTCCTTCTTCTCAAGGAGGCCTTTAAAGAAAAATTCCTTTGGGAATTTTGGTACTGATGATGGATCGGCTACATCTCCAGCTGGCTTTAGGATGTAGAGAAAGAAAACATTAATTCCTGTCAAATGTTACCCAAGAGCTTTCATACTGTCTTGATGCAGAGGAAAGCTTAACCACTCAGAGGAGCTATGAAGAAAAAATCCCTAAACAGAATTTTAGTTTTTGACCAGAATACACTACTCCCCATCTGGGCACTTAACTCTGCCAAATAGTTCATTTTTACTAAGGTCATGGAAATTATAGAAGACAAAGCATTTGGATTGTCGGCCTTTAACCCTACACCCGTCTTTGCTACCAGAAGCAATAAAAACTTCAATGTACCACATTTCAGTGTGCAGGAGCCTAAGGCAAGGCCAAACTTAGTGTTTTTATTAACAAAATAAACTAATATGGAAGACAATAATCTTGCAGCTTGCATAGTCTTTAGAGAGGAATAATATACTAAAAATAAAGCAAGTTTAATCTATATACATTTTTTCAGACAACATACAGTCTGAATGTTGCTGATAAACTAGTAAAATAATTTAAAGCTTTTTTTTTAGTTAAAATGGATTTTCTTTTTTTAAATAGCACTATTGCTTTGCCAGGTAGCTTTCACATCCAACGCAAATCATCTGCATTTAAGTGAAAAGCGTGATTATGAGGTGTTAGCAAGCAGCTGCATAAATGGGCTTAGCCCACTCAGTTTACTCCTCACCATTTACATATATGAATACTTGAAAAAAAAATGCCTTCTCAAGCAAATTTTTGTTGTGAATGTCATTTATTAATAGAAAGCTCAGTAACTTTGTGCATCTAATTTAGAACATGATGAAAAGCAACACAAAGCATCATATTTGGATGAAATGAGGAATAGGAAAAAACTGGCAGATAACAACATATATTTTACATTTTCCTTTCAATATTTGTTTTTAAGATATTTTAAAATAATGTGTATATAATATATATCCTTTGTTTGGAAGTTGTATTGATTTTTTTTACTTGTGAAACAGAATGTGATTTGTAAAATAATACAGTAATACACATTGCAAAAAAAATGACCTGATGGCAAGAGGGTAGCAGGAGTTAAATCACCAGTATGATGACACAGGTCAAGGCTAGGTCCCATAGAGGAAAGAGAGAAGGTGGCAGCAGGAGAGGTCTTCTATATACTAATGTGTGAGCAAAGGGGCTGATGATTAACAGTATGTCTTCTATGTGTGGTGTGCTGCGTGTCTTGGAAAGTTATTATTCAGAGGCACCAATAAGAAAGGCTTACAGCCTGGGAAGAAGCACACAGGGCTCCCCAAGGATGCTAGAAGACAGGCAACTCAGTACATGCCAGGAATTTGTGACTCTTTAATAGACAGAGTGAGGCTAGGGAGGGCTGGAAGGTGAATGAAAGACCCCCAGGCCAATAGAGGGTAGCAAGCAGTCTCGGTCTGGGAGGACAGAAACAAGAGTAAGATTTAAATAAAGCAAGCAGAATCAAGTAAGGTGCAGCTATTCATGTGCAACTAAAACCACAGCTGGAGCAGAAGCAAAATTCACTGTTAAAGGGAGGTTTAGCCAGTTTTCCAGGAGAAATAGTGGGGTGTTGTGACTTCAAAACTGATTTTGGATATTAGTGACCCAGAGAGAGGATTTAAAGCTATCTCATGGTCACAGTTAAATTGAGTCTAGAGTCAGGAGAGGAGCTGAGGACGAGGCTCAACTGGTGGTAGGATGAGAGGCAAGAGCTGGGAGAGAGAGGGGCTGAGAGAGAGCTATGAAAGACTGGCCTTCACTGGACTTTTTTTTTAAGTGGACAAGCCACTCTACCAATTAAACAGAGATTTGAAACTGTTTATATAGGGCCAGATGGGCAACAGTATATTGACTGCCTTTCTGGTCCTTTGTTTTCAGTGACACGATCTTATAAATTCACTATCATGAATTTCTATATACTGCATATACTGTATATAAACTATGTATATATATATATACAAGATTGCCTGAAGAAGGGGCCTGAGATGCCTTGAAAACTTGCATATTGTAATCTTTTTAGTTACCCAATAAAAGATGTCATTTTGCTTGGCTTTTCTCAGAAGCCTCCTGGAAGGGGAGAGCCACCTAAACAGGGAGGAAGAGATATCACATATGGTCTTGACTTTGCCCATCAGAAAAGATGGAAAAGAGGAAGTTAGCGATAGAATCCCTATCTATAAATTGTCACACACAAGCACGTGGGAGTCAACAAAAGGGACCAGAAAATGCCAATTCCATGCCAGGCCAAAGGGTTGCACTAAACCTCTCTCTTTTCTCTCCACAGACCAAATACGAGAAATCCTGCCTGTCCCGGCCCCGAGGACGTCACTTCTTGGGAACCGATTATAAAAATCCCTCATCCTCCATGCTTGAGCAGTTCTACCTGTACACATTGTACTAAAACTTAAACCCTTTTGCAGCCAGGGAAACTATACGGGTGGCTGCCCCAAACCTTTGTTGTGTGTCCAGCCATTTATTTCACAATATATATATATATATATATATATATATATATATATATAGTGGATTCAGCAAGTACTTAGACTCCTTCACATATTTTCATATTTTGTTATGTTGCAGCCTTATGCTAAAATCTCTTAATTTTTTTTTTTCATCAAGCAATACTCAACACCCCAAAATGATGAACCAAAAACAGGCTTTTAGAAAGTTTTGCAAATATATTAAAAATAAAAATAATGAAACATCAAAATGACAGAAGTATTCAGACCCTTTATTTAGTATTTAGTTGAAGTACCTTTGGCAGTGAGCACAGCCTTCAAACATCTAGATTTGGGGATTTTTTGCTGTTCTTCTCTGCAGATCCTCTCAAGCTGTCTCAGGATGGATGGAAACCGTTGGTTGACAATTATTTTCAGGTCTCTCCAGAGATATTTGATTGGGATCAAGTTGGGGCTCTGGCTCAGCAACTGAAGGACAGTCACAGAGTTGTCTCTAAACCATTCCTGTGTTGTCTTTGCTTTGTGCTTAGGTCTTTGTTCTGTTGGAAGGTAAAACATCTGCCCAGATTGAGGTCCAAAGAGCTCTGCAGCAGGAACCTTTTCACATACCGTATATACAAATTATCTGTCCAAATCTGATTTTCTGCCTTATAAATACTGAGATAATAATTAAAAATGGTGGCAAACATTTACACGTCACTGCAACAAAAGTTTGCACTTTCTCATGTAATTTCACTACTGTAAAGAAATCCAATAGTGTTATTTTGTTAACCTTTAAGCAGGCATTAATCAGAACTGAAAATTGAATAGTCTCATACTACAACAACAGGTAAAATTCTCACTGGCAGCTACCACTTTTTACATGAGATTGGCATCTCTGCACACCACGATAAGTACATCATTCCACATTGTTCCTATGGAGAGCCACACCATCTAGCCCCTGAACCTTCTTATGCACACCAACACCTGAGATCCCCCAGGTCATTGGTGTAAGACATGCCTTCCACTCACTTACCTGCTTTCAACAAAAAAGCCTTCCAAACCCACACATCTGCTACCATTGAGCCACAGTAAATGTAAAAAATAAAGCAATTAGCAAACTGACAGTAAAGGCAGCTTACTTCCATTATGCTCAAACAAACAAACAACAAAAATTAAATTGCACCCAACCCCATCTTTCACTCTCTCTCTCTTTATTTTTCTCTCTTTTCTTTTTGCCATGGTGGCTGTTCTCAGTCAGCTTCACAAACTACATCTCATCATGCAGCTGATAAGGGTATAAAGCTCATCAGACTTCACCACATATTTTCTTCTTCTGACTTTCCTGACAAAATAGCCACTAGCACTCCTCTAATACTGGAGCTTTAAAAAAGTGAGATGGATTCATAAAACTCCTCTTGGTATGGAAGACCCTGCCGTAAAAAGAAACTATTTATTTAGTTGAATGTAAGCATTGCTCCTTCTGAAAAAAGAAAAAAAGAACAGCCAAAAGGTAAGCTTTGATTAAAGTGCTTTCTGGGCTTTTCAGCGAGTATTAATACGACTCGCTTTTCAGTGAGTTTTCCTTCATCGTGTATTTTTAGTTTTAGTTTAGTTTTTTTTTCACAAAGACAATTCTATTTTATTTTTATGTCTATTAGTTTCAGTTTTAGTTTTAGTAATTATGGCATGGAGCTTCTACGGAGTTTAGTTTTGTGTCACAATCAAACAGAACTGTACACTTAACGGATACAAGTTTAATGTTAGTGGAAGCTTACTACACCACATGGTTTAATATCTGGTTTTGTTTTTGTCCGATTAAAACAAGCATAATCAAAACTAGATACTGAATATGAACAGTTTTACATAATTTTATCATTTTTAAAATATTTTCTCATGAAAATCGCAAGAGGCTTAGGAAGAACAAGGCTCTTAGGCTTGAATCAGTGTGCAGAACCCACCTAGCTGTATTGAGGGAAACAAAGAAAAACAAGCATGTAGTGTGAAGGTTAGGGGCAGTGAGACTTGAATAGCCCAACATAAAGGACAGTAAATCCATAATGAGCAGAACAAGAGCAGGTAATAAGAGTATGGAAAGGCATAAAACAACAGAGGCAGCATATGAGATTAAGAACAATATATACAACATTATCTAAACCTGTTTATGCAGAGCAGGATCGCAGGAAACCTGGAGTCTACCCCAGCAGGTTTGGATGTAAGGCCGGAAAAATCCCTGATATGCAATATGTATGATGAGGCTGATGTTAAGAACAAAAAGAATATGCTATTTCAACTATCTATTCTGAGAAAGGAGACCTGGGTTCGCTTCCTGGGTTCCCCCTGTGTGGAGTCTGCATGTTCTCCCCGTATCTGTGTGGGTTTCCTCCCACAGTCCAAAGACATGCAAGTTAGGTAGATTGGCGATCCTAAATTATCCCTAGTGTGTGCTTGATCTGTGTGTGTGCCCTGTGGTGGTCTGGAGCCCTGCCAGGGGTTTGTTTCCTGCCTTGTGCCTTGTACTGGCTGGGATTGGCTCCAGCAGACCCCCAAGACCCTGTAATAAACCGCAAGACAAGAATTATATTTTTATATTACATACATTAAGGAACCATCAACAACAAATCAAATTAATACTATATAGAACAATTATTGTAAAATTAAAGTTGATTTCATCGGTATCTGCAGCTGCATAAATAAAAAAAAAATGAGTATGTGTTCAGGTAATGTATCACTTCTGGTTGATGGATTTGGTCCAAAATTTAATACAGATCTACAATTGTGGTGTAACAACCACATGCCGAATTTCAACCATCTAGTTGTGTTTTTGAGTTGTCGTGTTTACACACACACAGACATAATTCTAAAAAATGGTATTTTCAGACCCAATGATGTCTAAAAAAATCTGGAGGTCAAATTTTTTTCATGATTACTATACTTTCTCTGTACTTCGTATGTGAGAAAGTAAAAATGATTTCTCCTGTGCAAAGTGGCAGGTGAATTGCTGTCAACAAAAAGCAGCCACCTGAGAAATAAACTCAAACATTACTCATGATTTTTCTGTCCAAATAAAGGTAAAGGTTTTGTTGACCAGCACAGTCTGATTTCAGCCGTTTGAATTACATCTTGATATACAACAAGCGCAAAGAAAGACGGCACGTAAATCACTTTCTATTTCACACGTTTTATGCACTCATAGTCGGCTCGCTCTGACACCACAAATGCTGTGTGAACAGCCGCCGATCACTGGATGAATATGTGCGGGCAGCTCGTGGGGGATTACTTTCTCTTTTAGAGTTAATACTTACAAGGGTTACAGACCAACAGCAAGAACATTCATTCAAAAATGAAAACTAAAAATATTTTAGGAAATTATTATTTTATTTCAGTTAGTTTTTCCAGCTAATTTAATAGTTTCGTTTAGTTTTAGTTTTTTATTTCAGTTTTGTTAATTATTTTATTTCAGTTTACGAAAATGTTTTTTTATTAATAGTTTCAGTTTTGATTTTAGTTTTTGTTAGCTATAATAACCTTGGTCATGTGCTAACTTACAGCTCCACTTGGGACGAGTCATTTTACTAAATGTCAGTTTGGGTGTATGTCAGTCACAATGTGAACAGACCATTGCAGTTGAGGCTCTGTGGGTTTAGGCATCGGCGAAAAAGTCCTGTCTAAGACAGTGTTTCTCAAGAACTGGATTGTGCTGCTGGTGGGTCATGGGTTGCCACCATTGGTTCCCAAATGAGTCACAAATGGTTTCCTAAGCAATGGGCAGCACTGTGCAATATGTTTTCCCGTTTCTAAGTGAGTGTGTTTTACCAGGAGACCCTCAATTGTACTAGTTTCACCAAGGGGGAAGTTTGCAATAGCAGCTAGTGGGTCATCAATGAGTTTAAAAAGGTAAAGCTGGGTTAGAACACCATAAAGATTAAGAAACACTGGTATAAAGATAATTGTGGGGGCCAAATGCATAAAGATTAGCCGTGTGGAACAGTGAAGATGAAGACAAACCTTAAAAGGTTCTTCAAGACTCAAAAACTGTGTACGATCCTGTGAAATAAGAAGAAGAAGAAGAAGAAAGAAATATTTAGTACAGCAGCTATTTTGTTGTTTTCCTATGACCCTCAGCTGTAAGTATGAATCAACTCAACTTGGTTGCCTGTAAATCAGCACGTGACTATATATATATAAGTGGTTGTACAGTATATGTCATATGTATGCACCTGGGGGACCTGTGTATTTTAACAGTGCCTGACTTGTTGCTTTCATTATATCCTTCAAGATTAGTGAAATATTCTTTTAGCATGAAGCTGACACACTGTATAATCTTGTGCCTTTGACACAGAATATTGAAAAACATCTTCAACTCTTCCCCAAAAAACCTGAGAAAGGGAAGCTACCACTATGTTAGTGTTAGTAAGATATACTTTTGGTTCCAAGAAGTAATGGTGGACATGTAATTTTTTTTATCAGAGTGAGACGCCCCAACCCTAGCCTCAGCCAAGACTGCCAGGTGAACTCCTTGAGACAGAAAAAGACAGCAGTTGAAGGTTGACCTAGTGATGCAATTGAAGTTCCTAGATACCACTGTGTGACAATCATTAGGCTAGCTATTATGCTAGTAAATAAGGCATCAAAGCTGGTGACCATGTTCGAATGGATGAATAAGACCAACAAGAAGAAAATGGGGGGATGACATTAAGACTGGTCAAAAAGTGTCGAATGCAGGAGTAGTGTGCATTGTGTGTGCCCATTAAGGTAGGCTTCAGGGTGTTTTTGCACTTACCTTAACAACAGAAGAAGGTCTTCAAAGCAATTACTGATGCAGCAGATCAGGCCTCAAGATGACTATGGATCAAAAGGAACAATCTGTAGGCAATTCATGTTACTTCAGCCCAACCTGCAGTTTGAAAGGTTGTCTGATGTGGATAGAGCAGAAACATCCATTAACACCAAATTCCACTGCTGATGTTTTAATTCATTCAAATATACTGTATTACTTAAACACTTCAAAAACATATTCTTCAAGCCACTACCTGCTAAATGACAGCTATAATATTAGAAAGTGGATAAAACCAACATAGCTAGCCATGTAGCTTGGCCTAGTCTCTGTCGTGTTGGATTGTAAAGTATAAAGTTGTTAATTCAACACCACTGACCCCGGGCAAGTGGCCTAACATGCCAATGGTGCAGTTGCAATAATATATAAATGTACCAGTTACTTGTGGTTTGTAAGCTATCATGGATAAAAACATCACATCAATTAATAAAAGCTATGGATTAAAAGAAGTGTATTGTAACTTAAACAAGACTTATGTTATAAAGAACACATTTTAGATCATTTATTGCTTCTACATTGTAAACAAAAAACTTGAGCTACAATGTATTCTGCAAATTTTCATTATGTAGGACACTGATGCCTTACACTTTAGCGCTACTGCATGCCTTACAAACTTTTGCACCTAGAAGAAGAATTTGATGATTCTCTCCATGTTTGTGTGGATTTCTCCCTCCAAATACTCCAGTTTCCCACCCTCTTCCCAAAAACATGCATGTTAGGTTGACTGATGACTCTAAATTGCTCCCGTATGAGCGAGGGCTGGTATGTGCCTGAGTGTGACCTGCCTTGCAGGGCTGTGGCACTCTGCAATCCTGAAATGAATTAAGCAGGCATGACTGTAAATTGACATATGTTTTACATCATACTTCCTATAGAACTGAATAGCAGGATAACATAAAGTGAAGGAAAATATAGCACTATACATGTAAGAATATATACATTTGCAGAATAAATGACAGCAATAAGCCACATAACTAGCGTATACTGCTGATAAGAACTTTAAAGAAATTACTAATAGAACAAGGACCTTGCCTGCTTGTTAAAGAAAAGGCAAAGTAAAATTTATTTACACACTATCCTGCCAAAGAAACAGCTATTTACAAGGCTAAATAAACAAAGCTGCTTGACTCAGATAAGCAAGCACAAGTTTTAAGAAAGCAATCCAGTTTAATGGTTTTTAATTATCAGAGTGAAAAGAGCAGTTAATCAAAGATACAACATATCAGCTCTCACTGTGAATGAAAAAGACAGACTACATGAAAAAAGCAAAGAATTGAAAGAACTGTTTTACTTCCATTATCTGAGAGCAGGAAAATAAGTTTTGGGGTGAATTTATTTATAACAAACAATGATTACTTCTTTCATCAGTTTCTGCTACCTGTTTTCATTTCAAATACAAAGTCAGTTAACTATCAGAATTAGCATATTTAGAACAGTAAACATCCAGAACTGATTGTGTGTAAGACCCAAAACAATCCATTCTCCTGTGTCAAGCAGTGATATCCCATGACACCCCTGTTTTGTTGTGAACCGACCGTTGCTGGTTTGCTTGATACATGTGAGATATTATGTGTAAACCTGAGGGTCTTCTCTTCAACTCCGTCATGGCGTATTTGGTATAAATAACTGTCTCTCTTTGATTTTTATTGCAGACTAAGAGCAAAACATATCAGAAACACCTAACTGAAACTGAAACAATGAAAAATGTACCATTTAAGATGTTTCATTGAGCTCATTCCTGCATTGCTCTTGTTCTTCCCCTGCTTTGGAAACTGCACTGAATCAATAAACGTGAATCGATGGTTAGTTGTCCAGTGAGCCATTTGATGAACTGCATGTTAAACATTCAGCTGAATAAAGTATTATCTTTGTATTTGTAAAAGCTTTGTTGGATTGGCACTTTGGTGTAGTTATAAAGAGGATTTAGCATGAAAAAAAAGCAATTGATGAAGCAATTATGGAACAACCAATAAACTGAAACTGAAGTGTTGGTTTTTGTAAGTTTGTATATGCATTATTGGTGTCAGTTTACTTGTATACATTATTAGTTTAACTTAACCTACAGTATACTGGTTTAAGAGGATATATTATTAAGATATTATTTTTTGCAAATCACCAAGTGCTTCATCAATGAATGTCTTTTTTTCTATACATAAAGTCCTTTTAATTCATGTATATCAATTTACTTGCAATATTTGTTAACACTTTGAACATGAAAAAAACTGATGCATGACAGCTTTAAAAACACAAATCGGTGAAAATCATACACAAGCAAATAGTACAGATATACTTCATACATAAATTAAATACTACATATAGTATGCATATGAAATATATACACATAAACCAATATAATTTGCACACAAACCAAGAGTCTGTGCACACAAAGCAAAATGTATAATTTGTACATACAGTACACTGAAATGTAAACCAATTAATCAATAGAATATTTAAGGCAGACCATTTTAATTCTACAGTAAATGCACTCAAATACATACTATATATATCACATGAAATCTGTAGCATATGCTCAAAACCAATACAGTTCCCATGCAAATCAATACCATTGGACAATAAAAAATTTCAAGTTTTGTTAATTGAATATTTTTTAGTGATTATGATAGACAGCCTAAATGCTAAAATAGTATTTTTACAGGAAACCCACTTACTAAGTAAGGATCAGTTCCGCTGCAAAAGACTGGACTGGCCAAATGTTCCATTCTAGTTTTACAAAGAAAACTAGAGGGGTGGGAATTCTCATACATAGAACAGTACCATTTGTAGCATCAGATGTAGTATTGGATCCTGAAGGGAGATATGTGATGGTCATGGGAGACTTATCTAACTGTAAAATGATTTTGATAAATGTTTATGCACCTAATGTTGATGATAAGGAATTTATACAAAATTTATTTGCATCCATTCCCAATCTGAACACTCATAAACTTATAATGGCTGGGGGCTTTAATTGTGTTCTAAATCCACTTTTAGATAAGACTTCCTCCACAGGGGAACGCAACTAACACCGCAAAGATAATTACAAAGTTTATAACTGATCACAACTTATCAGATCCCTGGAGGTTTTAAACCCAAATTCAAGAACATATTCTTTCTACTCACCAGTACATCATTGCTACTCAAGGATTGATTACTTCTTTATAGATAATAACTTCTTGCCTAAGATTAAATCTTGTAAATACGATGCTATTGTTATTTCAGACCATGCTCCGATGATCTTGGAGCTGAAATTACTAAGCCCCATACACTCACCCCAAGAGATGGCGTCTCAATCCGCTTCTATTAGCTGACGAGAATTGTACTGAATTTATATCCAAACAAATTGAATTCTTTCTAGAGACAAATACATCCCCTGAGATCTCTGCAGGAATACTCTGGGAAACTCTTAAGGCCTTCTTAAGAGGACAGATTATCTCATATCTTTCCCACAGAAATAAATCCGAAGCGAAGAAAGTAGCAGAGATAAAAAGCTAAATTACTAAAATAGATGAAGAACATGCCAGACTACCAAGCGAGACTCTACATAAGAGGAGGCAGGCTCTACATTCAGAATTAAACCTCTTGACAACTAAAGAAACCGAACAACTAATTTACAAATCCAGACATCATTATTATGAACATGGAGAGAAAGCTAATAAGCTTTTAGCGCAACAAATTCACAAGCAAGAAGTGCAACGCAATCTCGTAATTACTAACACGAATGGAGATAAAATCATCGAACACAAAAATATAATGTGCACTTTTAGAGACTACTATAAATCCCTATATACTACTGAGTTTAAAGAAGACAATATACAATCTAATGCATTTCTGGATAAATTACAGATACCACAAATTGACGCTATTAGTGTGGAGGAGCTCGATAAACCTCTGTCATTATCAGAATTACTGGATGCTATAAAGTCACTCCAAGGTGGAAAAGCAGCAGGCCCTGATGGCTACCCTGCAGAGTTTTACAAGAAATTCTCCGCTCAGCTAGCTCCCGTCCTATTAGCAACATTTACAGAAGCCAGAGATAACCAATCTCTTCCACAAACCTTGCGCTAAGCACTAATCACTGTCTTTCCAAAACAAAATAAGGACTTATTACAATGTGCATCATACAGACCAATTTCACTTCTGAATAACGACGTTAAAATACTCTCTAAAATCATAGCTAGAAGGATGGAGAAAGTGCTCCCTCAATAATATCACAAGACCAAACTGGATTTATTAGGGGCCGACACTTATCTTCAAATCTTGACGCCTGTTTAATGTAATATACTCACCAACTAAATCAAACACCCCAGAAATATTATTATCATTGGATGCAGAAAAAGCATTCGACATGATTGAATGGAAATACCTTTTACTATTTTGGAGAAGTTTGGGTTTGGCCCAACATTTGTGCATGGATTAAATTACTGTATACTAACCCAGAAGCTTCAGTTTGCATCAATAACATTTGCTCAGACTACTTTAAACTAGAACGTGGCACAAGACAAGGATGCCCTTTGTCACCACTGCTGTTTGCAATTGCCATTGAACCACTGGCAATACATTGTCGAAATACTGATCAGATAAAGGGGATTAGCAGAGAAGGACTGGAACAGAAAATCTCATTATATGCAGATGACATGGTACTGTATATATCGGACCCAGAAAATTCTGTGCCTGCAGTCTTAGCAGCACTCACAGAATTTCAAAAGCTCTCTGGTCTCAGAATTAATCTGAATAAAAGTGTACTCTTTCCGTGAATTCGCAAGCATATAATATTAGATTAGACACCCTTCCTTTTATCATTGCAGAACAGTTTAAATACCTCGGGGTGAACATCACAAGTAAACATAAAGCTCTTTATCAAAAAATTTAGTGTCTGTATGGAAAAAATTAAACAAGACTTGCATAGATGGTCAACCCTTCATCTCACACTAGCTGGAAGAATTAACACTGTTAAGATGAATATTCTTCCTAAGCTCCTTTTTATTTCAAAACATACCAATATACATTAATAAATCGTTCTTTAAGCAATTAGATTCAACAATAACCTCATTTATTTGGAATTCTAAACATCCACGCATCAAAAGAGCGACCCTACAAAGACAAAAGGCAGAAGGCGGCATGGCTCTACCTAACTTCCAGTTTTATTACTGGGCAAATATACAGTCGATAAGAACCTGGACACAAATAGAAGAACATACACAGGCATGGACCGCAATAGAAGTAAAATCCTGCAGTACTTCTTTGTATTCCTTGCTTTGTGCTCCAATAAACACACGTTATCGGCAATACACTAATAACCCAATTGTGCTCCACTCACTTAGAATCTGGAACCAATGTAGAAAGCATTTTAAGACGGAGAAGCTTCTTTCTGTGGCACCCTGCAAAAGAACCACCTCTTTCAACCCTCACAAACATATGCAGTTTTAATATCTGGAAAAATTTGGAATTAACTTGCTTAGAGATCTTTATATAGACAACGCCTTTGCATCCTATGAACAATTACATTCCAAATTTAACATTCCAGCTACAAATTTCTTTCACTATCTTCAAATCAGGAACTTTGTTAAACAGAACCTTCCAGATTTTCCTCATCTTGCACCCTCATCCACGCTGGAA
The DNA here is from genome assembly GCF_016835505.1 of Polypterus senegalus. NCBI lineage: Eukaryota > Metazoa > Chordata > Cladistia > Polypteriformes > Polypteridae > Polypterus > Polypterus senegalus. The sequence continues at coordinate 22,003,513 of NC_053161.1, read as the reverse complement.
AAATTATTGCTCAATTTCAAGGAGTTAGACTCCATCTCTACAATATATAAAATCCTTTTACAATCCCTTCCTTTCAAAGATCCAAGAGGACACTGGGAAAATGACCTCTCAATTAATATATCAGAAAAGGAGTGGAAAGTAGCAATGCAGAGAATTCACTCAAGCTCCATATGCAAAGCATACAATTATACAACTCAAAATTATATATCGAGCACATCTGTCTCACTAAAACTCTCAAAATGTTTCCAGGGCATGATCCAACCTGCGAACGTTGCAACCAAGCCCCAGCCTCACTAGGTCACATGTTCTGGGCCTGCTCCAAATTAACATTATTCTGGACAAAAATTTTAATTACCTCTCAGACAGTCTTGGACTCACAATCCCTCCTAACCCATTAACAGCTGTGTTTGGGGTTCTTCCAGAGGGTCTTAAAGTGGAGAAAGACAAACAAACTGTGATTGCATTCACTACACTGTTGGCACGCAGACTTATTCTGATAAACTGGAAGAACCCAAACTCTCCTCTTTAAGTCAGTGGGAAACTGATGTGTTATATTATTTAAAATTGGAAAAATCAAATACTCAGTTAGAGGATCTGTGCAGACTTTTTCAAAACATGGCAGGATCTAATCAGTAATATTTTGAAATGATTTTATAAAGCACAGAGAATTTGTTGATTTAGGTATTTTTAAAAGCCTTAAATTTTACACCGTTTGGCTTGCTCTCTCTCTCAAGGGTGGGGATCGATCTGTTCTTAGCATAATTCTTTTTTTTTGTAAAAACTTGATTGCTATGTATTGATTGTAATAAAATTAATAAATAAAAAAAATAAAAAAAATAAAAAACACAAATCGGTGAAAATCATACACAAGCAAATAGTACAGATATACTTCATACATAAATTAAATACTACATATAGTATGCATATGAAATATATACACATAAACCAATATAATTTGCACACAAACCAAGAGTCTGTGCACACAAAGCAAAATGTATAATTTGTACATACAGTACACTGAAATGTAAACCAATTAATCAATAGAATATTTAAGGCAGACCATTTTAATTCTACAGTAAATGCACTCAAATACATACTATATATATCACATGAAATCTGTAGCATATGCTCAAAACCAATACAGTTCCCATGCAAATCAATACCATTGGACAATAAAAAATTTCAAGTTTTGTTAATTGAATATTTTTTAGTGATTATGATAGACAGCTTCAAGATGAACACAAATGTAATTTCAGATTGACCTATCAAATAGGAATTTAGAGATACTTTAAATTAACTTTTATTGAATGTAGTGTGTTTAATCGCTTAATGATGCTGACACATTGTATTAGTTTAATTAAGCTAAAATGTTTTGCTGTTTATTTTCATTTGTGTTCAGCATCTGATTGTTCTCATGTTAGTGTCCAATAATAGTCAGCCAGCATTGATGCCTTTTTTGTCAACCACCTAGATGTGCAGTAGTTTGGTGCTCTGTAGGTGCCAAGAAACATCTCATCAACATCCTTGAATGCCTTCCATATGCTTTTTTCTGGTCTGACTGGCAGATCTTTTACCATTTTGTAATTGATGATGTTTTGTAGACCAACAAAAATGTTTTCTTTAATCTTGACATAAGATATTGATAGAAACATCTCAAATATTGAAGTCTTTCACCTTCCTTGTTCACTACTTTTGCAATTTTTTTATCAGTTTAAATTTTATATGAAGAGGCAAAAATATCTTTGTTGGGTTAACAAGTGGTTTATGTGGCACTTTTTTCTGTCCTGGAACCAAATGCTTACAGAGCGGCCATTTTTTTTTAATGTAATCTTAGCACTGTTAATATATCTGAGCTGCATTCCCAGTAGCAGTTCCTCTACTTTTAGATCAGCACAGATGTTCCATTTTTAATTACAGGTACAGTATGCTTATAATATAATAGGAAATCACAAAGATAAGCAATTGAAAATGTTACGTGATAAGGAAGTTTGAAGGTGATTTTTGTAATTAACAGTCCAAAATCAATAAGATTTTTTCCAAAAGTGTCCAGGAACTGTCTTGTCCAGTGTAATAAATACACATAAAGCAATAGTGTACATACAGTACATAAAACAATAAAGTTAACATATAAATTGAAAACTAATACGGTCTATAAGTATGCAATCTAATAATAAATATGCAGAAATCAGTATTAAGGTTAGGAAACACAACTTTACAGACATGCAGTCCAGCAGTAAATGCACATAAATCTAGAATGAAAATGGAAACTAACATAATACAGTTACTAATGGCTAGTAGCCCTTCATATGCAAACTAATTTCGGTTACATTTCAGTGCATTTTTGTGTTTTTGTTTTCTTTGTATGTTATTTGCTGCATTTTTTAAGTGATTCCAAATTAGGCTTCCTAAGCCCCTATTGTCTTCAGTCAGTCGTACTCTTTAATGGATAAGGGTTTCTCAGCTTGCTTTTGTTATATACTAGTATGTTTTTTTTTCTACTATTGTGAAGTTTACCCCCTAAGAATAAAAATCTTTGCAACAAACTTGCAAAGCTTGTGGTTCTCCTGCATCGTGCATTATTCTCAAATAAGAACAGAATTATCTAATCTGATTGTAAAATACAGCTAAACAGTATAATTGGTGTTCATTCATGTGCAATACATTTTCAATTGCGTTTACCCGAGCAATGGCTGACAATTACACCTTATGGAAAGTAATACAGTATCACATAATTTGTATTATTATTTTTTAAGAAATTGAATGTTTTGTATATTGTTTCACTCACTTGCCTCTTGTCACTCTATTGCAATGTTTCTTCTGCGCCTTAAAATATATATACTTTTATTATGCTGGAGTTTCTGTATTCTTCTCCTTTCTGGCCATATGACCATAGCATTTGTACTGCATATTAAGCTGGGCATTTATTGTCCTAATCTCACAGAGTTAAAAAAAAAAAAAACTTTTATAAATATTTTACCTTTAGTTTTTATTTACTTTCGGTAACCTTTCTAGATGTACCTATTATTGTTGTAAAGCACTTTAAGGTACTTTTCTTCATGAAAATGTGCTATATACTGCAAATAAATGTCATTGTTAGTAGATAAATAAAGTCAAAGAAAAATATATTAATTGACCGATTTTAAAATTCACGGAAACGGCTCTTTTTTCCCATAAGCAAATGCACTTATACAATTAGTTTAATAAATTACATTTCCTAATAAACAAATAGGGAACATTCAGCCAACCTTTCATATTTTGTTTGGTAATTTCGCTTCATTGTACCTTGGTGTATTCATCTTGCTTTAATCCATTCGAGAAATGGTGCTCACAAGGAGGAAAAAGAAAGTTGTAAAGGTTATATAATTAAAAACATCAAACACTAATTTATCAAAAAGATTATTCGGAAGCATTTAGAATTTAGGAGTAATTTAAAAACCAGTGCTAATGAAAGTCACCTACGAATATGGCAACAGGTTTCTAATTTCATTCTGGTGAATTACCATTAGTCACATACAGGGAGCTTGCTAATTATTTTAATTGATGGTGAAGCCTGCCATTTATTTTTGTTCCCCTAATGCTGAATAGAAAGGCATAGAAATTGCACTATTAGAGCAAATCTGGAGTTTCTAACCAGTTTACATTTTAAAAGTGTTTCCAATGCATTTTTAAGTGTTCAAACATTTTATATCATAAGTTAAAGAGTCAAACTGCACTGAACATACAACGAAGGTCTAAAACTGAAAATCTTGGAAGATCTGGCTTCAGCTGGCCATTCAGTTGGCACTCATTATTATGGGCCACAGCTGCCTGTGTTTTCCATACATTTACACCTCAATTCAGTTCTTTAAATACCTATAAGTTTGACTTTGCAATTCTGCCAGCTTTCAACAGCAGCTAAGGAAGAAAGGAAATGTATTTAAAAAAGTGATGGAGCACACTGCAAACAAAAGGCCTGCTTTCCCACCCCCGTTTTGTGAGCCTTTCTCATTCCTTAACGGCCTGAAATGAAAGCCTCATTTCACAGTCAGCACCTGTGAAAACATCAACAGAGACTGGCTCATCTGGCCCTCCCTTGCCAACCTTTTGTTTGCCTGCTTTCAAACAGGGACCTTTGTTTATTCGGCCTCCTAGGCCACCTTAGCAATGACAGCTCCAAATGAGTCAATTATTTGCTATTCATGAGAGGTGCAAAGAATAAATACCAGAGAAGATCTGCCAAACAGGAAGCCAGGAAAGGGTTCTTCTCCCATGGGGGACTATGAACTTTTTAAAACCTCCCTCACCCCCTAAAGTTCACTTTATGCACATTTCAGAAGGCAGAAACTACATGAAAAAGGAGAGATTGTCGCCTCCTCCTCCCCCAAGAACCCCTGTGGCTTTATGGGTCTCCCAGCTGGTATCCTTAATATGTGTTAATTATTGCTTTTTGCAGCTTGCAGCTACAAAGCAACAGTTTTATTTTGATTGAAAATTATAATTTTGGGCTTAGTAGCTCAAATTTGCTCTAATAATTAGCCTGCAATAACAGTACTAACAAGAGAAAATCAAGGGAACACAGACTTGTGACAGGATTTGAACCTTCTTCCTCAGCTTCTAACTAGTGTATAGCAATTGGGGCCACATAAAACAGAAGGCAGAGCTCCACACACTCAGCCACAGAAGTCCATTGATTTTCTCATTAACAAATAATAGGCTGTACAGCATTTGCGCTGCTTCCTTCAAACAGGTATTTCAGAAAGCAGAAGAGTAAAGAAATAAAAAGAATCCAGAGATCAAGTGGAAGCAATTTTAAAAACTCCTCGAGAGAACCAGCTCAATGATTCTGGGACATAGTGGTAGAATTGCTTGTTTGTCCACAGTGTGCAGTCTTCATTTTAGGAAGTCGAGCGGTCTGGCATCTTTGGATCATAAAGGTCAAGGAAGAGAAAACCCCTGAAGCAGATCTGTCAAACAAGTCAGAGAAAGGCCATTCAAAGCTTTATATGTCAACAGTAGAATTTTAACGCCAATATGTGTTTGACAGGTATAGAACAGGAGCTGGGTGATTGTGTACCTAGAGATTTATTTTTAAAAATTTAACCAACAAAATAATATGACAATCCCGCAATGATAAAACTTTTGTGAGCAGTGTGGCTTCCTGACTATTATACAACTCAAGGCTATCTAGTTAGTCTACAGTATGTGACCCAAAGCAACTCAATTATACAACTGTACACTCTTAAAGATAATGGTTCTTTAATGGCACTTTATTGTTTTTTATGGGATTGTTTGTTTCCTCATAGAATTATTGCTTGACAAAGCACCTTCATTCTTGGAAGGGTTTTTTTGCATATGAAGTTGGTTCTTTCTGTTATGACAAAAATTACTAATATATAGAAATAAAACCTGAAATTTTTAATGTGTGGTAGGCTACCTAGAAGGATACTAACAGAGTAAGAGAACCTGAACGTAGTCTGTGTTATTGTATGCAGCAAGAGTCCTTTTAAAATTATGACCCACTTGTATATCACAAATCTGTTACCATCTATTCCAGGTTATTTATTGTATGGAGCTGGTTATTGATCTAAATAAATAAAGCTTGCAAGGGTCTTTTAGGAACCAAAAATGGTTCCCCTATAGCATTTCACTGTGGAACCACTCTGTCATCTTAATTTTTAGGAGTGTAGGATTCTCTTTAGAGACACGATACTATACAAATGAAGCAATGTAAGGCTAAAAATAAAACTTTGAAGCTCAAATTATCTAGTTTCAAAAAGACATTTTGCACTTTTAGGTGGATGGACGACATGTACAATGTGTTCCATTCTGCTTTTTGGAGTAAAACATTTAAATTAATATTTTTTTTTATGTTTAACACTTTAAAATCACTTCAGTTTGCTTTTTGTCTGGTGCGTCCTGACTTACCGGTACCAGAACAGCCTCACATATGATTTAACATTTGACTCATCTTGATGTTCAGTTATCCAAGATGTTGAGCTTTTTGGGGTTCCCACCTATTTTTAGCCCTCTAGCTATGTAAAACTCTTATTTGTAGGTAATTTTCGGAACATATTTTGTGCAGGAAATTACACCATTATGATAAACAGTAAACCAATAGGATTTTTCAGCAAAAATGATCAGAAGAACTTGAAGATATGTGGGCACTACAACCCTCCGCAGGGTACAGGATATGAGGGGTAAAATATACTCTTTTTCATAAAACTTGGGAATTGGCAATATAGGCATGTGAAGTATTGTTTCATGCTATTTTAAGGTTTCTAATAATGAATATGGTAACATCTTTGATATTTGATTCTTTACTGGTGGTCCTGCCCCCCTCTCCTAAAGGGTTAAAATCACAAATTTCAAACATAAGTATGTGGGGTATCATTTCAAACTGTTTTAAGATCACTTATGAATATGAGTTTATGTTTAATTTTTGGTAATTTACTAGGAATCTAACCCTCTGTGCATCTTCCATAGCTATTCCCATTTTTATATGGGGTTGCTTTTTTTTCTTCTCCAGCAGAGGTTTCAGTGGGATTTTTATGGCCGGATGCCATTCCTGATTCCAACCCTCCAGGCATGGGACTCTACGAACATTTATGAGAGGGTAAAAAATTTCAAATTTCTATTATTCCCCAGAATATTCAGACTTTAAACATTCAATTTGAAGCACACATTTTAAAATTTAAATATCTGATGTAACTATTCTTCTGTATTATGTACTTTGACCTCATGAAATAAATCATTACATCTCTCGTGAACACCCCAAATTAAGGCGGCTTACACTAATTTAGACTTATTCATTATGGATTAACCTGTATGTTCAGTGACAAATGATTCCAACATTTAATTACAATTTAAAGTTTTTGTTCAGGTTCCCAGTGTTCCAAGCTTATCAAGTAATTGGGACATTATACGTCAAGCACATGTTATCCTAGCAAAGTAATTTTGCATCTGTCTTTTATTTTTCACAGCTGGAAACATCCAGGTAAGGGGAACTGCTTTAGGATATTCATCATACATACTGCACCCCTGTACTGCTTGTGGGATTCATGTTCATAGTTTTGATGATAGGCCAAAATGTGTTCATTTTTCAGTGTGAATTTATTGATTTCCATCTGCATTCCATTGGTTTTTGTATATTTACATTTTATTCTATCACTTTGATGCCATTAATATTATTTTATGCATATGCATGGATCACTCACCATTAGCAGGGAAGAAGTGATAGCAGATTGGTAGGGTGATGTGGAGTCTCAAATGCTTATACTGTTATAAGAATTTCATATGGGTGTTTATTATTTCACATAACACAATGTGTTACTTTTATCTAAATTACCTTCTATATCTACCCATCCATTTTCCAAACCGTTGAATCCAAACACAGGGTCACAGGGGTCAGCTGGAGCCAATCCCAGCCAACACAGGGCGCAAGGCAGGAACCAAACCTGGGCAGGGCACCAACTCACCGCAGATTACCTTCTATATTTTTTCTTTATTACTTATTATTTTTCTTACCAAATTTAATTTGTTTTTCTTTTCCTGTAACTATTTCTTCAAAATCTTGTAAAGTACTGGGAGCTACAAAATGTTTATGAAAATGTGCTATAGAAATAAGTGTTGGTGTCTTCTGTTCAAGTGATCAAATAATATTATGCTTATATATTTCCATATTGTTTATGTGAAACGTGGTAGCACATAGGTAGAAAACCAACATATAATAGTTTATACATAAAATAACACAAATTAAGCATAGAAACTCCTATAATATTTACTAGCATATTACTACACATCAAGTATCCATAATCCAAAATGCCTGGGACCAGAAGTATTTTGGGTTTTTGAGATTTTTGGAATATTTGTATGTACAAAATGAGATATTTTGAGGACACCCTTGTTCAAGTAAAAAAATGCAGCCAAACAAGCCAAAAGTCAACTCATGTGTATAATAATTCTTATAACCAAGCACATTATACTGTATTATTATAATGTGCATTGATGTGACAAACATATTACACCTCGAAATTGATAATTACAATGCACCGACTGTATTTTAGTTCCCTTTAAAAGAGGGCCAATGTTGTGCATTTGTAAGGAAGACATTTTTTTGATTTTTTTTGTCAGTTTATATTGGCTACCTGCTATCACTTCCCAGGAAACTGGCCAACAGACTATCTAGCTAGAACTATCTCGGCCACCCTTCGCTCCATTATGCCCATTGTACTGGAGGCCATTAATTGACTGAGGAGGTGCTACATTCACTTTTTTTGTATGGTGTTGATGTATGTACATAAAAAGTAACATGTTTTTCCAAACATAAAAAGGCAATTTGCAGCAGTGGCTGGTTTTCTAAGTATAAACAGAGCAATTTACTGAACTCCTATTGCAATAAGGGCTCCAGGCACGAATGAAGCTGGTTTTGTTAACTATAAGCAGTGACATTCCGTTAATGCATAAGTCGCCAGCAATTTTAACTGTACAGCACAGCACTTTTGAACTGTCTTGCAGTTGTTATTGTGCCACTTCACAAGGGTATAAATTTCAGCAACTGTGTTTCGTTGCTTAGCTTAGCTATAATGAATAATATATAATACATGAACACAGAAAGTGAATGATACAATATGAATTATCATCATTTTAAGGCTTGCCATAGCCTTTGGGAGGCAAAGTGTTCAAACTGCTAGGTGTATGAGCACAAGGACATAATATAATGTCATGGATTAAGTAGAATGGATTTCTTTTGTATTTTTAATGTCAGTTTAAAGAAGAAATAAAATGTATACATTATTTCATTAATTGTCACATTTACAGAAATATTTGACTTAAAGTTTGTGTGGGTGTTGGATTCGCTCAGTTAGCTTTAACTTTTTCAGTTATTTTTCCTCTAGTTCACTCCTTCATTGTGTTCTTTCAGTAATATATTACAGTATATGAAAGAAAAATATGACAAACAGAGGCAAAACTGTCAAATACTTAAATTACTTAAGCTACACAAATCTCACTGCAATAAGGTGTATTGGTACCTTATCCAGATATTCTTTCTTCCTTGCTATTGTTTTAGCAATAAAATTTGGTGTTTTTGTTAATACATCCATAGATGGATGGACAGATCAGACATCACATCTAATCTAAGAGATTGCACAGTATACCTTAAGGATGCTAGTTCATTTTGTTGCAGTAATTTGTGATACAGAAAAAATGCTAATGCTGCAAGGGTATGAAATAATTGTTCCAGACTGCAGTCTACTTGCAATGTACCATGGATTAATGCTCATTATTATAATGTGCTATATAAAAGCAATTTTTGGTTTGTATGTAAAGTGGTGACATAAGTAATGCTGCTGATTTACATTTCCAGGGATGAAAATGTGAATCAGACATAGGTTTACTGTCTGTGCAGAGTCTGCACATTCTCCATATGTCTGTGATAGGTCTTCTTAGAGTATTCTAGTCTCCTCCCATATACACACAAGTTAGGATGATTGGACACCAGTCTAAATTTGAAGTGCACAAGCATGCCTTGTACCTAATGACTTAGTTCTGCATAAAACTGATGTAATTAGTTAGTAGAGAAAAAGGATAAATGGATGGATTTTTGTACATGATAAAAACTTAATAGTCAGAATTAATCATTAAACTAAATTAGTTTATTCCACCTTAGACACCAAATATACACCCATTCTATTCATGTGTCACCTGAACAGGAAAAATGTGTTCTCTGTTTCCATCAAACAGTGACACCCGGTGGTGAATACCTGAGTAACCCTGACTGGATTGACAGCCCTTGTAGGTGACACAAGAAAAGTTTAATTAAAATCCATGATATACCTGTATGTTAATGATATTCAAAGGACATTTTAGCACAGGCATTTTACTTGCAAAATGTTAACCTAGCTCATTTGCCTTATTTCACCAAACGTACAGGAGCTGGGTTAAAGCTGAGCAACTTTTTCATAGTTAAGTAGAACAAGCAGATGATCTGTGCATGCTGGGTGGTATAACTATGTGGTAGCTGCCAATGAAAATAGCAGAAACAAATGAAAAATATGATGTATGAGGAGTCTTCCAAGCAATCAGAAAAATAATTTTCAAAAACTTTGAATAACAAAATATAAAAATGACTACATAGTCAAAACATTAAACCCCACACATAGATAGATATATTGGTAGAGGTACAGATGGGTAGAGAGAGAAGCAATTATAAGTTAGATGGACAAAGAGAGAGAGAGAGATACTTTAGATAGATAGATTTTTATAATATGAACTTTAGCTATTTGTACAAATACTCAGTTTCCTGATTAAAATGTTGAAATGTTGGCATTTTCCTACTCAATATAAAATTATTCTATACTTCAGTCATATTAAATGAGTTATGAGCGGTGTTCTTTATGAGTTCAAAGACAAAAATAAAACCATTAAAACAGTGAAATGGGCTTCCTTAAAATGTTGAGGTAAGAAATGTAAAAGAAAAAGTGAACTGAAATAGAAAATATTAAACAGAAGTGAGGGAAGATTGGTAATACACAGTAATACGTTACATTCACTAATACACAAAACTACCAAACGTGACAAACTGTTAAAGGAAATTTTCGATATAAATTACAATTGGTGGTCATTATCTAAGAATTACTTACTTTAACTTAACTCAGATTATGTTTCAGAAGTATAGTCATAATTTAACAGGTCATTGTTTCCTAGAACTCCATCTAAAATCTAGATAAGTGATTAAATCATGCCGTTACACTGTTGAGAATGAAGCATTAAATGACAAACAAGGTGTACAATCTTAAACTAAAAAAGGTGGATGGTGTTGAACAATAGAATGTCAGCATAGCAGATGTCAAATACAGGGCACAGCACTGGTCTAAAAGACAACAAAAACAGACAAACCTGTAAGCGTGGTGTGTGTACTGGGTGCCCCACAAAGGCAACAGACAGTGCCACCAGGTAAGGTGAGGACAGAAAGGCAGAAGTTTGACTAAAGAGAAACCAAGTAATATTCCCACAAGGTGCTAGATGGTAGGTGACCCAGCAGGAGCCAGTTATATCAAATTCTATGTGTAGAGAGAGTGTGAAATCTCAAAAGGGTATCATTAAATTGGATCATTTGCTATCAGAAAAAAGATAGCACATGGTCCCAGAAGGGGGGAGGACATGTCATGCTCAAAAAATACATGTGTAATGCCACAAAAAGTGCATGCAGACATGTCCGTGCCAAATAAATAACATTCGACGATTTGAAGAAATCATTTTATGACACGATTTAACCTTTATTTAAGCCTAAAGTCACAAGTAGTGTGTAGAGGGCATGCTCAAAAATGTGTGTAATGCCACGAAAAGTGCCTGCTGACACTTTAGTATGCAAGCAATGGTATGTGCATTCTTCCTCCGATGTAGAAGGGAGCTGAGTTTACCTCTGTTACAGTGCATCTATGTGAAAACAGCAGTGTCAGATACGGGGGTGAGTTGTGTTTGGGCTCGTGAACGCGGCTGAGATAATAAAACTGACTAAAAAAAAAAAAACAAAGCTAACCTTTACAAGTCTCATAAATTACACCGGCGGTTACAGACTGAAATCAAATGTATGTTTTTATTCTAAAATAGTAAGACTAAGAGCAGTTTACTTCTCAAAACAGAGTGGTGCTGGATCGAACTCGCGACCTTTTGATTCCCAGTCAGCAGCTGATTCTATTACACCATGGAGACAGTCATAATAACCAGCTGTCAATGTCACATGTTAAGGCGCCTTTTTGTTTCTGCAGTTATATTTTTGAATAAAAGCGCAATTGTTGTGTTAGATTTGTACCTTCTGTGAAAGTATTTCTTGGATACTTCGGGCTTCATACATTATATAGTTTATGCCTACATTTTGTCATCTACTAGTAGAATATAAAAACGTTTCTGTTTTAAAAATGTGTTTACACAGATTACTGTAGAAACGGAACAGACATGTCTATTATTTCCACTCTAAAACTTCACTTCACTTTATTTATTTGTACTACTGTATGTGTCTAATAGAGGAGTATAGAAGAAATATAAAACTGTGAAAAAAATTAATGTTAATATTAATCACCTACTATATATTATCTCATTTGCCTTGAAATACATTATTAGAATACATCTGCGTGCTCAACAAAGCATTTATAGAGTTAAATCTTTAATAATAGTATAAAGAGTTCCAGATGTGTATGTCTGGGCTTACATGCTTGTTTTCCAAGAGCGAGTGTGTGTGTATGCGTGCATTAAGATCAACACATGAAAAAACACAGGGAAAAAACTGTTATGCTGACTATTTAGCACATGCAGTGTTCTAAGAATATCTACTTATTTCTCAGAATTGTTAAAACAAGAGTAATGTGAACCATCAGTGCAGTGCAGAACTGAAAGAAATAAAATATGGATTCAGACCCCGACTGATTAGTAGGGGCTTAATGTTTTTATCTCACCCAGACACTGGAGTGCTGCTGGTTTACTGTAATAATTAATTAGTATTTTGGTTTTATTGTAATATATCAGTGATTTGCTTGTTTCCTATGGATGTTACTATATGCATTAATACAAAGTTCATGTTAAAAGAGTCTACAATTTTTGACAATGACGAGAACAACTGTTTCCCAAGAGACTTACCTGAATGACAAGTTGATGCAAAATGCTTTCCTGGAGGTTTTTCTGGCTGATAACACTGTACAACAAAGTTTTTGCTTCTTGAACGAACACTGTTGGGTGTTTCTTATAGAGTTTTGGGTGCTGAATATCACATCAAAATTTACCCATCACGTACCGTTTCAGTTTTGTCATGATTTTTTCTTATTTTTGTATCCAAACATTTTCGCTCCCGTAAGTGACTTAACAACAACGGTTTGCGCAGCCTGGACATGTCCAGGCATGGAATCAGGCCATGTTGGAAGCTGTTCTGTGGAAGATGACATCCTGGGCAGGTCTGAATGAGCTTGACGCTGTCTGACCATGCTATTAAGGTGGCTTGTATACACTGATCCTGCTCATTTGGTTAATATAGATAGTCAGTGTGTATGTATAATATCAGTATAGTAAAGTATAGTATCTGTAACAATATAACAGTAAGTAAGCTTGATGCTATAGACGTTTTGGTGTCTCGTCAATGTTGTAACAGCCACAATACATTCTTCTATATCTGTGGCGAATATACACTTGTGCCTCAGAGACGTTGGATGACTGCAAAATTGGTGATCAAGACAAGGAATGGGCAATGATATCATCCGATGATATGGCGAGAACCGAAAGACCATGTGATGGACTGTTACTTCTGTTTGACTTATGTGTCTGGTTTCTCTGCCAAAAACAAGAAGTCAATTGAATATCCTAATGTTCCTTCAGCAATGAGACCCATGTCACATGACAACAGTCTTCCAATTCAGAAACCACCAGAGGATTGGACCTTAGATGAACCAGATGAATAAACTACAATGCAGGGTACTGACAGTGACATTGACCCAGATTTTGAACTGTGCTCATCAGGCGATCCACATCTGATAACACATTCCAGATTGAACTGTTTGGCCAGAGATTTGGGTCTGTCAAAAGCAAAAGCCGAGCTGCTAGATTCGAGACTGCAGGAATGGTGTTTGCTTTCAGCAGGGGCCTCATGCATAAAGCCGTGCGTAGAATTCACACTCTAACATGGCGTACGGACAAAAGTGGAAATCCTCTGTACCCTAATAAGGTTTTATATGAAACTCAACTTCCTTTTTATATTCTTAGAAATCGCCTTAGTCAGTGAGTGGGCCTCTCTGGCAGTGTCTTAAATTGGTCTGAATCCTACCTGGCAGATAGAAAATTCTTTGTTAGTTGTGGTAATTATACTTCAAAGACTCATGATATTCTATATCAATTCATATTCAATGATGGATGGATTAAAAGGCAGAACTCTACGTGACCATCTTCATCAAGCCCTTCCGTGAGAACCCTAAATCCAAAGAGGACTGTTTCATTTATGTTAGGTAGAATGCCTAGAGGGGACTGGGCTGTCTCATGGTCTGGAATCCCTAGAGATTTTATTTTTTCTCTGACCTGAATTTTAAATCACATATTATTCAAATCACTAGGACAGCATTTTTTCACTTAAGAAATATAGCAAAAGTTAGACCTCTTATAACATTGCAAAATGCTGAGAAATTAGTTCACACTTTTGTTTTCAGTCGGCTATATTACTGTATCGCATTCCTCTCAGGACTACCCAAAAAAGACATCAATGAATTGCAACTAGTGCAGAACGCAGCTGGTAGAATCCTAACTAGGAAAAGAAAATCCGAGCACATTTCTCCAGTTTTGATGCATAAATCTGTGCGAATGCCAACTTCCACATTCTTCCACTACATAAATCCCGGTCAGTGTGCAAAGAAACGCATGTGCACGCGCCTGCTGTCCTGCCCCGTCTCCTCCCAGAATTACGCCTCTTTGAATATGCAAATCAATATAAAAAGCCCTTAAGCTCAGCATTCTGTGAAAAGGCAATGGCAAATACCAAGTGGAGGCAAGGAAAAACATATTCTTTGTCGGTTTAAACAGTGGTATAAACAACAAAAGGAAGTTGATCGAGTGACATAGAGTGTCGGAAAAACTCGAAAGCTCAAGTTGCACAGTGCCCGAAATAAAAAAGAAATTGTCAGATATCAAAGTTGCTGTGAAAAGGTGAGTCGTAGCCCACCGTCTGAGTTTCATATGAAACCTTATTAGGGTACAGAGGAAAAAAAATAGGCACACAGTGGGAAAAAAGCACAAAATGTCAACTTTAATTTCCACATTAATAACGTATTTTGTCATTAAAGTAGTACAGTAATCCCTCCTCGATCGCGAGGGTTGTGTTCCAGAACCCCCCGCGATAGATGAAAATCCGCAAAGTAGAAACCATATGTTTGTATGGTTATTTTTATATATTTTAAGCCCTTATAAACTCTCCCACACTTTTAACATTATTAGAGCCCTCTAGACATGAAATAACACCCTTTAGTCAAAAGTTTAAACTGTGCTCCATGACAAGACAGAGATGACAGTTCTTTCTCACAATTAAAAGAATGCAAATATATCTTCTCTTCAAAGGAGTGCATGCGTCAGGAGCAGAGAATTTCAGAGAGAGAGAGAGAACGCTCGCTAAGAAAATCAAACAATCAATACGTGCTTTTAAGTATGCCGAAGCACCGCGATAAAGTGGCATTTTTTAGAGGAGTGTCCATATCCTCTAGGCAAACAGCCCCTCTGCTCACACCCCCTCCGTCAGGCAGAGAGAGTGAGAGAGACATAAAAAAGCAAACAATCAAGCACCGCGCAGGAAGCATATCGTATATCTTTGAGGAGTTTTAGTTAGTATGTAATACATGCATCTGATTGGGTAGCTTCTAAGCCATCCGCCAATAGTGTCCCTTGTATGAAATCAACTGGGCAAACAAACTGAGGAAGCATGTACCATAAATTAAAAGACCCACTGTCCACAGAAATCCGCGAACCAGCGAAAAATCCGTGATATATATTTGAATATGCTTACATTTAAAATCCGCGATGGAGTGAAGCCGCGAAAGTGGCGAAAGAGAGGGATCACTGTACATCATAAACTTCATCTTAAAATTGTTTAATTTACTAGTTTCTCAAATCTCATCATAACTAAAGTAGCACATTAAATGCTTTGTTTTGTATTTGATCTTCTATGAGCTCTTTGTGTGTGTGAATCACTATGTGCTTCCGGGCTTTGTCTTCCTCCGACAAGAGACAGAATCCATTACATTTGTAATATTACAGCTCAGGGCGGCACGGTGGCGCGGTGGTAGCGCTGCTGCCTCGCAGTTAGGAGACCCGGGTTCGCTTCCCCAGTCCACCCTACGTGGAGTTTGCATGTTCTCCCCGTGTCTGCGTGGGTTTCCTCCCACAGTCCAAAGACATGCTGGTTAGGTGGATTGGCGATTCTAAATTGGCCTTGGTGTGTGGGTTGGCACCCTGCCCATGATTGGTTCCTGCCTTGTGCCATGTGTTGGCTGGGATTGGCTCCAGCAGACCCCCATGACCCTGTATTCAGATTCAGCGGGTTAGAAAATGGATGGATGGATATTACAGCTCTCTGAATAATTAAAATACTGAGATGTATACTTGATATCATTTTCATGATGATAGGAGTTAAAGCATGTTATTAAACATGGGAACATGGTGGCGCAGTGATAGTGTGCGACCTTCGATGAAATAATTTATTGCAGCAGTACTGTCTCTTTCAAACGTACTAACCCCTAATTCCTGTCCTTACTTTTCTTTCTCCAAATATTAAATCGCCACACAATCAGCTCTGTAATAAATGTTAAACCATCTGTAAGCTTAGAACGCGGATTCTTCAAAACTTTTAAGGAACATTGAAATATCTTTGCAGTACATGTTTAATTATTCTATCCTTCCAGTGTCACGCCAGTCCCAGCAAGCATACAGAGCGAGGCAGGAACAATCCGTTAACGGAGTGCCAGATCCTTGCTAGCGCAGCGACACCGTGTCCGCACATATTTAATTATTAACAATATGGATTATTTAAATGAAGTTTTATCTATATAATATGATAAACATATTTTGCTGCATTTCATCTTGAAAATGATACGCGCTTTGCAAAATGGCTCAGGTTCTGCAATATTATAACTGTAGTGCAAGTTTACAGTGAGGTGATTGTACTAATAAGTACAAAGTTCTACAAGGAGCACTTGATGGACTGATTGAGTGTGTTTATAGTTCTTGGGATGAAACTGTTTCTGAACCACGAGGTCCGTACAGGAAAGGTTTTGAAGTGTTTGCCATGTGAGAGCAGTTCAAATAGGCAGCGTGGCTGAGGCAGTTTGTGCTTGATGCTGTATTGATAGTGCTAACTGATAGTATTCTTGACATAGTAAACTCGTCATTAGAAACAGGGGTCTCCCCAGACTGTCTTAAGACTTCTGTAGTTAAACCCCTACTCAAGAAAAATAATCTTGACTCCTCTGCTTTTGAAAATTTTAGACCTATTTCTAACCTGCCTTTCTTAAGTAAAATTCTAGAGAAGGCAGTCATTATGCAACTAAATGACCACCTCAATAAACATGCTTTTCTTGATAAGTTTCAGTCGGGTTTCAGAACAAATCACAGTACAGAAACTGCACTTGTTAAAGTAGTAAATGACTTGTGGGTAAATGCAGATAGAGGCTGTTTATCTGTTCTCATCCTCTTAGATCTGAGTGCCGCATTTGATACCATTGATCACAATATTCTTAGAAATCACCTTAGTCAGTGAGTGGGCCTCTCTGGCAGTGTCTTAAATTGGTCTGAATCCTACCTGGTAGGTAGAAAATTCTTTGTTAGTTGTGGTAATTATACTTCAAAGACTCATGATATTCTATATGGTGTTCCACAAGGCTCTACCCTGGGTCCCCTGCTCTTATCAATCTACATGCTTCCATTAGTTCAGATTATCTCAGGGCATAACGTGAGCGACCACAGCTATGCTGATGACATGCAGCTGTATTTATCAATAGCACCTGGTGACCCCGACTCTGTTGTTTCACTAACACAATGTCTTACTTGTGTTTCTGAATGGATGAGTTGTAATTTTCTCAAGCTAAATAAAGAGAAAAATGAAATTTTAGTGATTTGCAATAATGGTTATAATGAGGTTATTAGAAATAAACTTGATGCATTAGGATTAAAAGTCAAGATGAAGGTACAGAGTTTAGGGGTAATAATTGACTCTGACCTGCATTTTAAATCACATATTATTCAAATCACTAGGACAGCATTTTTTCACTTAAGAAATATAGCAAAAGTTAGACCTCTTATAACATTGCAAGATGCTGAGAAATTAGTTCACACTTTTGTTTTCAGTCGGCTATATTACTGTAACGCATTTCTCTCAGGACTACCCAAAAAAGACATAAATCAATTGCAACGAGTGCAGAATGCAGCTACTAGAATCCTAACTAGGAAAAGAAAATCCAAGCACATTTCTCCAGTTTTGATGTCACTACACTGGTTACCTTTGCCATTTAGAATTGACTTTAAAATACTGCTTATGGTTTACAAAGCCTTAAATAATAATAAATATTTCAGAATGCCTGACACCTTACATTCCAAATCGTAACCTTAGATCTTCAAATGAGTTTCTGCTTAGAATTCCAAGAGCTAAACTTAAAAGAAGTGCTGAGGCGGCCTTCTGCTGTTATGCACCTAAAATCTGGAATAGCCTGCCAATAGGAATTTGCCAGGCTAATACAGTGGAGCATTTTAAAAAACTGCTAAAAACACATTACTTTAAAATGGTTTTCCCATAACTTAATTTTAGTTTAATCCTGATGCTCTGCATTCAATTAATTATCATTACCATTCATGGTGGCTCCAAAATCTGTACTAACCCCTACTCTCTCTTCTGTTCTTTTTCCGTTTTTTTGTGGTGGCGATCTGAAGCACCACCACCTACTCAAAGCACCATGATGTCCCTACATTGATGAATTAAAGGCCAGAAGTCCACGTGACCGTCATCATCAAGTCCTTCTATGAGAACCCTGAATACAATGAGGACTGATCATTTATGTTAGGTAGAATGACTAGAGGGGGCTGGGCGTTCTCATGGCCTGGAACCCCTGCAGATCTTATTTTTTCTCGAGCCATCTGGAGTTTTTTTTGTTTTTTCTGTCCTACCTAGCCATCGGACCAAACTTTTACTCTATGTTAATTAGTGTTCTCTTATTTTAATTCTTACTTTGTCTTTTTTTTCTTTCTTCATCATGTAAAAAACTTTGAGCTACATAATTTGTATGAAAATGTGCTATATAAATAAAAGTTGTTGTTGTATACCGATAATTCTCTTTCCCATCAGCTGCTCCGAGTGGTGCAGTGAGTGTAATATGAAAAAAGATGTGGCAACCCCTAACAGGAGTAGCTGAAAGAAGAAAAAGAAGGTGCAGTGAGAGTAACAACGCTAAAGCAGCTATGGTATTTGTGATAGTTTGACCATTCCGTGGAACATTACAGGTATATTGTTACAGGTTAATTACAATCAGATGCATTAAACTAATAAACAATGTGTGGTTAATTTCAGTGTATTTATAATGCCGCGTCAGGGATGTGGATCTAAAAAAAAAAGGGAAACCACACTGAAACAGTAGCACTGCCATGACGCTGGTTCCGCCAGTCTGCAAAACTGAGCGTAGAACTTGCGTATGCCAGGGTATGAGCTACCGTGGAAATGTACATGGCTTTACACCAAGCTTAGGGTTTATACATTGTGATTTGAATGTGGAAACAGGATTACACAACATTTTTGTGCATACACACTGTTTATACATGAGGCCCCAGGTACAAAAAGTTCTGTGTTTCGAGGCAGACATCATGATATAACCAAATTGAATTCAAAAGAAAATCAAAAGCAGAACACTGTTGAATTTAATAGTTTATGCAAAACATAAACATGACTAAATACATTATTGTCAATAAACATATAAATGTCTATTTCTCAGAGTTCCTACATGATGCAGTAAAATCAAAACTATACTGTATTTGTGCATACCCAAGAGGTACCTGTCACAATCAGCAAACTTTTCAGGAAGCAAGACTTTTAAAAAAAAATGTTGTGCAGTGATCTGTTAAGGTAAGCACTCCTCTGCCCTTTACCCTCCATTAAGGACTACTGAATGTTCAGGGATATAGGAACTTCAGAATTTAATAGAGATACTTTAAGTTTGTTGTGCTCTTAGAAAAAAAAATGTAGTTTCTTATTCTGGTAATATTTTTATGGTTTTGACCAGAGTTTTAAAGCAGCCGATTACAGGTTGAGTTTAGAGTTGGGAGGTGAGTTTGAAAAGACTCAGTGGAGGGAGGTACAGGTCAAAATCTCATGAAAGGGGACAAGAAAGAAAAAGAGATTGTAGGATTCTGGTGATCTTAGCACATTCTTCCATTCTGTTTTTATCATTTGTTTTGTCATTCTGATTTCTATTTTTTTATTGATATTGATTTGATACTTACTGAATCACACATTAGTTATACCATCAGGATCACTGTGGATGTATAGACAAACTGCATAACTGAAGAAGAATCTGGTACTATTGTATTCTGTTAAGCAACGTTGAAAATTTAGTTTGACTGTCAATTCACTAGTGGAAGATTACCTAATCTAGACTGCAGGTCATTTCACTTGGTACAGAACAGGAGTTGGGCTATATGGAGACTTGGCACAAGATCAACTGGTAGGCATTTCATGTGACCATTATAGTTTAGTTGGGTTGCCACTTTCAGGGGGGGCAATTCCTATAATTAAGCAAGGAGCCCCCAAAAGGTAAGTTTTAGAGACAAATTAAGACTTTTTTTTTTTATTTTTTATAATGTTTTTTCTAGGTATTTTTGTCATTTAAACTTATGTTTTTCACTTCAACAAATCTTTTGGTGAAATTCTTTCTTTTAATAGAAGTCGCTTTAATTTGGTTGAATTTTCTACTGTTTTATTTTTGTTATTTACTGTGTCCCTAATTTTGGTTCTCATAGATGCCACCATTTTGTGACCTAATTGGTCAGAAGACGTTGCTAGGGTAATCTCCAACACGGAAATATCACTGTCCAAATTTGTAGATACCATATGAATTCTCAGTACAACTTTATTTAATCATCTGGCCTACAAATTACTTTCTGCATTATAGATTTAGAGTTTTGGGTAACCCTTTGGTATGACAAAAGATTAGTATGACTTCTTTGTTTTGACCCATGATTTGTTTGACTATGTTTTCCTTTCCTGGACCTTTTCGTTTTTAGCCTGCTCACATGCATGAGTAAAGGAAGAACAGTGGGATGGTGATAGGTAATATCCTAAGAGAACCCTGTCTCATATGTGGCAGTATGAAGAAATACCAGGATATACATGAAAATGACTAAAAGCTGAGATGCAGAATTGAACGGATACGAAGAAATGGTGCGGGACCTCTAGGAGGACAACTCTACAGGTTCCAAAAAGAATTCCTGATACAGTACATGAATAATCCTAGATGTACAGGAATGCTATTATAAGGTTTAAAGATCCTTTTCGTTCAGCCTAGAATTGATCTTGGAGTCAGGAGAATAGTTATAGGAAAGAACTCAACTGGTGGGAAGTCAAAAGGCTGGAGGTGTGGTGAAAGAATAGCAGAAGGTGACAGAGAAAGGTGGAATTCAGGGAAAGAAATGTACTGCAGTCACCCAAACCTAGACAGGAAGGGTAGAGTAAACAAAGAGAAGTTAGTCTCAGATTGGATTTCAGATTTAATTAATTCTGTTTATATTTGTACTTATCAGACTATATCCTTATGTATGGTTATTGCTTGTACTGTAAATATACATTTTTGCATACTTTTGGTGTTATTTTTGAATTTTGGGAAACTCCACAAACTCTCTTATGTCTAATATTAATATCTACTGTATGTTCACGAATACACAGTGCAATAATAACATGCATGTCTTCTTTAAATTGTAACAACAACAACATTTACTTATATAGCACATTTTCATACAAATGATGTAGCTCAAAGTGCTTTACAGGATGAAGAAAGAGAAAAAAGAAAATATAAAAAATAAAATGAGGCAATACTAATTAACATAGAATAAAAGTAAAGTCTGATGGCCAGGGAGGACAGACAAAACAAAAAAAGAA
This sequence comes from Polypterus senegalus, assembly GCF_016835505.1. Classification (NCBI taxonomy): domain Eukaryota; kingdom Metazoa; phylum Chordata; class Cladistia; order Polypteriformes; family Polypteridae; genus Polypterus; species Polypterus senegalus. Next base: position 21,981,882 of record NC_053161.1, on the reverse strand, counting down.
ACTCCAGAGGTCTGGAGAAAAAACAAAATCTGCAGGGATTCTGAGGCCATGAGACCGCCCAACCCCTCTAGGCATTCTACCTAACATAAATGATCTCAATCAGTCCTCATGGTTTCAGATTTCACATGGAAGAACTTCATGATGACGGTCATGTGGACTTCTGGCCTTTAATCCATTAATTTAGGGACATCACAGTTCTTTGATCGGGTGGTGGCGACGCAGATTGCCACCACAGAAAAACTGAAAAAGAACGACAGAGAAAGTAGGGGTTAGTAAGGATTTCGGAGCCACGATGAATGGTAATGATAATTAAATGCTTATACAGAATATCAGGATTAAATTAAAATGAAGCTATGAGAAAGCCATGTTAAAATAATATTTTTTTGTATTAGCCTGGTGAATTTCTATTGGTAAGCTATTCCAGATTTTAGGTGCATAACAGCAGAAGGCTGCCTCACCACCTCTTTTAAGTTTAGCTCTAGCAGACACTCATTTGAATATCTAAGGTTAAGATCTGGAGTGTAAGTGAAAGGCATTCTGAAATATAGGATGGAACAAGATTATTTAAAACTTGGTAAAGCATAAGCAGTATTTTAAAGTCAATTCTAAATGACACAGGTAACCAATGTAGTGACATCAAAACTGGAGAGATGTGCTCAAATTTTCTTTTACTAGTAAGGATAAACAAATCTATACCCTTAAGCTGTAGGGCCCCCACAAACTACCTGCAAATATAAAAGATGCCCCATCTCCTTATTTGTTTTTCTTTATAATAATTGTCACTCATTACTCCTTCTCTTTGTGAAGATTGCGAGCAGAAGATATGTTATTGAGAGCCATGCCTAGATTCTTTAAACGAAAGTCTGTCCTATCTTTGACCAAAACTGAGGGTTGTAAACAGAAGTCAAAAAAGAAAACAAGGATTCTGTTAAACAAGAAAATCAAGAATGGAAGCTTACATCAACAAGGAAAGATTTGTTATTGAATCTCAGACATCAAGAGGTGAATGAAGCTACCCATTATACCTAGGACCCCGATGACATATACTAAAAGATCTATATATACAGTATATAGATATGATATATATCAATGCCATTGCCAATACTGCAATAATGCTGCACAAAATGGTGAGAAACAAAATGGCATCATGGGAAGATGTAAAGTATTTTTTTAGAACCCTTAAAACAAGATAATTTCAGAAAACTAGTTATATAAATGAAACGCATGGATAGCAAAACTTAAACTTAATCTATACTAATAAAAGGCAAAGCCCTCACTGACTGACTGACTGACTGACTCACTGACTCATCACTAATTCTCCAACTTCCCGTGTAGGTAGAAGGCTGAAATTTGGCAGGCTTATTCCTTACACCTTACTTACAAAAGTAAAGCAGGTTTCATTTCGAAATTCTACACATAGCGGTAATAACGGTCGACAACGTTCACCAGGTTGAACTTTCTTATTTATGGCCCCATCTTCACAAAATTTGGTGGGCGCTTCCCTGCGCTAACCAAAACCGATGTACGTACTTATTTCGGTGTTATGACGCCACTGTCGGCCGCCATATTTAATTTTCCAAACGTCACTAATTCTCCAACTTCCCGTGTATGTAGAAGGCTGAAATTTGGCAGGCTCATTCCTTACAGCTTACTTACAATAGTTAAGCAGGTTTCATTACAAAATTATACGTGTAACGGTCATAACGGTCAACAACGTCCGCCATGTTGAACTTTCTTATTTATGGCCCCATCTTCACGAAATTTGGTAGGCGCTTCCCTGCACTAACCGAAACCAATGTACATACTTATTTCGGTGGTATGATGCCACTGTCAGCCGCCATATTGAACTTTCCAACGTCACTAATTCTCCAACTTCCCGTGTAGGTAGAAGGCTGAAATTTGGCAGGCTCATTCCTTACAGCTTACTTACAAAAGTTAAGCAGGTTTCATTTCGAAATTCAACGCATAACGGTCATAACGATCAACAACTTCCGCCATGTTGAACTTTCTTATTCATGGCCCCATCTTCACGAAATTTGGTAGGCGGCTTCCCTGCGCTAACCAAAACCAATGTATGTACTTTTTTCAGTGGTATGACGCCACTGTCAGCCGCCATATTGTATTTTCCAACATCACTAATTCTCCAACTTCCCATGTCGGTAGAAGGCTGAAATTTGGTACTTATTTCGGTGGTATGATGCCACTGTCGGCCGCCATATTGAACTTTTCAACAGTCTTTGTTACTTATGGGCCCATCTTCAAGAAATTTGGTACGCGGGTTTCCAATGCTAACTGAATCCTACTTACGTACATATATACGTCCATAGCCTGCAGCTCGGTCACTGTGTGAGGCGGTGTTGGGTCCCCCATCCCAAAGCCTCCCACGTTGTTGGCTGCCTTCCTATATAAGGCCGTCCGTCGCTCCAGTCTCTTCATTCCCTTCCTTGCTTCGCCACGGGATTCACGTCTCCCTGCTGATAACTATAGCCTTTTAATTTAATCCATGGCTTCTCCGCTGATTTATTGTTCATTTATTATGATTATAGTTATTGTGTAGGTATTTTAGACTTACTGTACATTGTTCAGATACCCATTTCCTTTATCATTCCAACCGTACCCGCATTAACGTGTCTATCGAGGTGATCACCATCGATCAAACAACTGTCACTTACCGAGTGGTTTCCATGCCCGGACATGGCACCTACCTTTTCCATTCTCTTTGTTACATATTGCACGGCCATATCAGGCTCACTCTTGATATCCGGAGGAACATTGTGTCTTATGTATTGAATGACTGGGACAGGTTCAAGGTGTAGACTGATGGTACAGGAGACAATTATACTACACAGGAGCACTATAAGAGTGAAATGCTTAAGCCCTTCACCTATGCATCTGCATGTGAGTTGATGGCTGCCGCTGAATTGTTCGGTTGTCGCTTTCAAGTGTACCGAAATGGCCAAATATTTTACACCTTTGGACAACCGCCAATGCCTCTTAACCATCTTAGATTCACAGGTGACGATTTCAGTAGTGGACACTTTGATTTTTATGAATATTTAAACTCTCAAAAGCTGGATGTGAAGTTATCGATGAACTGGTTGTATACTTACAAAGCTTGACAGATGCTGAATGTCACTTCAACACAAGTCCTACAAATACTGTCGTAATTGAAACAAACCATGAAACTCAAACTGATTATTACAGCAGCATTCCAAGCTGTGAGATTTGAGACAAGATTGCTTTTCACATGGCCAACTGTACGTTGCATGCTAAAGAGTAAGCTCAGCGCACAGCTTGGTCATATTACAACCGGAGGGCCGAACTCAAAATGTGGTATACAAAGAGATCCTTAACAAATAATTATTGGTATATTTTCCCTCAGTTTAAAAAGGTTTAATTTTCTTCTTAATAAAACTTTTAGGGCAGTACTTCGCCGCTGCGAAGCGCGGGTATTTTGCTAGTAGAATAAATAAACATCAAAAAGGAGTGAAAATAAAGCACGAAAAATTAAATTTAAATGGAAGTTGTTTTCTTTTACCAGAGAAAGACCTGAACCCTATACAAAAACATATTCAGGAAGGTCAACCGAATCCGGTGATATACAGATGTCCAGTGATGACAATGCTAGAAAAGAAAAGCCCTACCCCTTCTGGTCACATGACCCAACATTTCCATAATAAAATGGAGGCTAGAGTCTTGTGTGACAGTTCATATCCAGCTAGGCAATAAAATGTTATTTTATCCTATATTGTTACTGTGTAATAAAAAAACTGTGGACTAGCTTCTTTGGAAGTAGGCTCAGTGGAAACAACAACCCAGAACAGGTTTCACTAAGGTTTTATGGAGGCACTACCACATCCTTTGTAAACTACTCATATAACATTGGGATTTTTATTTTTATATTACTCCAAAATCGTCTAGTGCAAACCTTCTTAAATACCAGCTGTGTGATACACCCACTTTCAGAGTGATACCTCGAAATAAGACTAAGACTAAATGCCTAAGCATTTCAAAATGTGCATACAAATTGTGGGCTGTGATCAGAAATGATAACTGTGGGAAAACCAAGCAGTCTAACAAATTCTCTGATAAATGTAACAATGAACTCTTCAGCCAATGGTGACTTCTTTAAAATGTGCACTTTATGAAAAGTGATTAATTAACAGGGTGCTAAGCCAGCATTAAAAACAGTTTGGTGGAAAGTGGGCGAAAGACAATTTGGTTTAAAGACAACTTGGCAAAAGACAAGTTGGTGAAGAAGCAACTTGGCGAAATGCAACCCGGCGACATCCTTTACCAGTTAGGTAATAATTAGGATCAAAGAGATTTTTTAATTATATTTAAATGACAACATGATTTAAAATGTTAAAAATAAATTTATATAACTGATGAATGAACTTTATTCTGCAGATGGAACAAACTCTACCTTACATTATCTTCTGAAACCAAAATTGCTAATCCTTTATATAAATTGTATTGATTGTAATAGTATGATATCAATATTTAGAATACAAAAGGTGACCTGCGAGTACGGCTTAAGGAATATCTTTACTCTCAACGTATTGGGACTCTCATAAAGCAGGTAATTCTGTGGATTTTCCGGTGCCCTACGCTGTCATTTAAATATCATTAAAAAATCTCTTTGAACCTAACAATTACCTAACTGGTAAAGGATGTCACCGTTGTCTTTCACTGAGTTGTCTTTTGCCGAGTTGTCTGTCACACACTTGTGTTTTCGTTGAGTTGTATTTTCGCCAAGTTTTCTGTCGCCCAGTTGCCCCTGAACGATTAAAATCTAGTCATATTTTTCCCAAGGTCTACTTGACAAGTGAATAGTTGTAATAGCCCCATAGATCCTTGAAAGAAACTTTGATTTGTTGCAAGTTTCACATGCTAAAACATAACCTTTGATGTCTTGAGTAATTGCTGGCACCAAAAATATCACTAATTCAAGGGTGACTGAATTAAATGCAGAAACAGACTTTTAGGCCTAAGGAAATTCCAGGAGGTACAGAAGTGAAATTACAATTATCTGTTATTGAATCAAATCTCTGAAATATCCACTGTGGCTAAGAACTTCTCTTGAGGTATATCTCTTAGGAAACAGCCATAATCTCAACCCTGTTTCACTTGCGCTTTGTTTTTATTTATTAATTTTGCTTTTTGAATATAATCATAATATTTTGGTTGAAAAATTTGTCATATATGTGGTTCATCTTCTTGATTTCTTTGTACATTTTGCAGATAATTTCAAATGTCTTTTGAATATTATTGGGCCTTTCCCCTTCTTAGTTTGTGTAGACCAAGCCTGTGTTGGAATTTAGTTTCCACAGCTCAGTGAACCTGAAACTAGATTTTGGAGGCAAGGCATTATTTTAGGTTTAAGAACCAGAGATATCATAACAATAAAACAATTCTTTACTCTTTTCTATTTATTTGTTATTTTATGCTATTTTAACTGTTGTATTTAACTATTTTTACAGTGCTTTGTGCTTATTAACAAAATATTCTTAGAATGATAACTTCTAATTATAATTTCTGTGGATTGTAAAAATGTGAAGATTTTGATGGTGCCATACCCCATGAGAGAGGCAATAGATCTCTTGCAGGCATCTACTGTACATCCCCCAAGACAGCGAAATTGCACAGCATGTCTGAGATGCAGAACTGACCAAAGAATTAGGATAGCTAGCCAAGACAATTTACAAAATAAACCACACAATGGCAGCTATCCAGTCCCTTCGGCTCTCCATTTTGAATAACCTTTTACAATAAATGCCAATTGGAGCCTTAAGTGTTTTAACTCCTTCCTTTTCCATAAATAAGCAAGACGTTAATCCTCAGTTTTTAAAATTAGGTGTGTTGAATTGATTTTTTTTATCTTGGTTTTTATAATTTTCATTAGTAGGAATCAAAGGCCGAATTCTTTTTGGATTGTTTTCAAAGCTCATTTTACTCACATTTGTCTGACTGAGTTATGTTCTGTTATAATGTTTTATTTCCAAAGAAAAATGAAAACAATAAGATCTCCATCAACATCATAATTTTCACTCCACTTTTTTTGGTGTTTTGGTTATTTAATCTATTATTTACTAATGATGATTTTAGTGGGTTTGACACTGAAGTAGACGTAGTCATTCAGCATACTGGAGTCATTTTTGCTGGTGTTTACCCGACTCATATTCAGTCGTCAGTATTAAAATACAGTTAATGAAGAAATTTAAAACAACAAAGATAGTTCAATAGCCAAAATAAAAGAAGAAACAAAATTCTATTTTCTAAATACAGAATAAGAAAAGGAATAAGGCCAAGCTGATTAAACAATTAAATCATTTGCATTGTTGTGTTAAATGCTGGAAAGGGAAGGTGAGCTTTCCGAAAATGAAAAATGTGCTTTGAAACTGGACAATGCTTTTAGAATGCAAAGCTATACTTTCAGGTATTAAAATTGATGTTCTATGCATAGGGTTGCTCTGTTTAGAGATAGTAACTTTAACACAGAGCTGTCAGTAGAGAGCTTGCATCTAAATTCACTGTACTGTGCTGTTTAGAAGAAAACTACAGATGATGCATCTAAATTCAAAGTTCTGTGCAATTTAGAGATGAATGCTCCATTCACTAAAATGTCTCTCATTTTTTAGGGGTGTGATTCTATCAACTGGAGAGTTCTACTCACATAAGGCATTCAAAAACTGCTAAAGGTTAATTTATTTAAAGACGATGCATCTTAAACAGTTTGTTGTTTTAAATAGATATGAACCTTTTGAAATGAGTGGAAAATATGTTATGTATCATTCATTGTAGAAAGCTTTTTTAGAACACTTTCTTTTTTTATTTCTATAGCTAGAAATTCAAATCATTTTAATTTTTTTTGTAGTGTGCATCACAGAACACATTTGGAAAACAGAAAAATAAAACATAAAAATATAAACTGTATAAAATGTACACAGGCAAGCTTGTATGTCTCTTAAGAGTACAGCAGTATTGTAATAAACTGAAAGATCTTTTTATTTTAAGGGATGAAGACATTTTAATAAAAAAATTTATAAGAGAGTATTTAGTAAAGAGAAGAAAAATATAACCAAAAATATGGAAAATTTATTAATATTAATGATTGACAATAAAAAGAAAAACTCTGTACTTCAAGAACAAATGCTGTCTTGATCTTTCAGTGGTCCATGTTTGGGTAAACATTATATTTTGTCACACACATGTGCCTTGGGGATAGCTTAAAGGCTCTGGCAGTGTAAATCCTCAACAAGATGGCACTGTTTACTAATGCCTCCTCTCTTCCTGCCACTAAAGATCAGAGGCCTCATGTGTAATGCTGTGCATAGAATTCACACTAAAACATGGTGTACGGACAAAAGCGGAAGTGTGCTTACGCACAAAAAAATCCAGATGCATAAATCTGTGCAAACGGCAACTTCCACGTTCATCCGCTATATAATTCCCGGTTAGCGTGAAAAGTAACGCACGTGCGTGCTATCCTGCCCTGTCTCCTCCCAGAATTACGCCTCTTTGAATATGCAAATCAATATAAATAGCCCTTAAGTTCAGCGTTCTGTGAAAAGGCAATGGCAAAAGCATGGGGGGATATAGAAGAATTTCAGCGAATACCATGTGGAGGCAAGGAAAAACTTACTATTTATTGGTATAAGCAAGAATACAGCGCAAGGCAGGAACAATCCATGAACGGAGCGCCAGCTCCTTGCTAGCGCTGCAGTACCGTGTCCTCACATGTTTAATTATTAACAATATAGATTATTTAAATGAAGTTAAAGTTTTATCTGTGTAATATAATAAACATATTTCGCTGCATTTCATCTTAAAAATGATATCGTCATCATATGTAAATACGTGCTTTATAAAGTGACTCAGGTTGTGCAATACTATAACTGTATCGCAAGTTTACAGTGAGGTAATTGTACTTATAAGTACAAAGCATTCTTCAAGGTGCAATTGATATACTTATTGAATGCATTTATAGTTCTTGAGATAAAACTGTTTCTGAACTGCAAGGAAAGGCTCTGAAGCGTTTGCCATAGAAGAGCAGTTCAATAGACAGCATGGCTGAGGCAGCGTGTGCTAGATGCTGTATACCGATAATTCTCGTTCCAGTCAGCGGCTGTAGAGCTGTGATTCCCTACTCAGATACAGGAATATAAATACTCCGAGTGGTGCAGTTAGAGTAATTTGGAAAAAGATGATCCACTGTGGCAACCCCTAACGGGAGCAGCTGAAAGAAAAAGAAGAAAAAGGTGCAGTGAGAGTAACAATGCTAAAGCAGCTATGGTATTTAGAATAGTTTGACCATTCTGTGGACCATTATATTGTTACAGGTTAATTACAATCAGATGCATTAAACTAATAAACAGTATGCAGTTAATTTCAGTGTATTTATAAAGCTGCGTCAGGGATGTGGATCTAAAAAAGAAAGGGAAACCACAGTGGAACAGTAGCACTGCTTTGACGCTGTGTGCCGCCAGTTTGCAAAACCGAGCGGAGAACGCCAGGGTGGGAGCTACCGCAAAAATGTGCGTGGCTTTACACCAAGTTAACGTTTTATACATTGCGATTTGAATATGGAAACGTTCGTATGCAACATTTTTGTGTTTACAGTTTATACATGAGGCCCCAGATGATTGACAGCCTTACCATATCTGATGTCACTTCTGGTGTCCATCCTGGACCCACCCCTTCCTGCCTGTCCTGTACTTAACTAGAAGTGCCACCATCTGTGAGCAGTCACTCTAGAGACTTCTGTCTACAAAGTTGTTTTTATTCTTCCTAATGTGTTTATTCATCAGGTTTTCTTTGAATTATACCCCTGCGCTTTATGCTTGTTCTGCTTTTTCATTATAATATTGTGAGACTTCTGACCTCTTTTGAGACCCTCCCCAATGAGACAACACACAAAGCGCAAGTGCCGCATGTGTTGAGGGTTGCTTGTCCGTTGCTGAGGCAACTGCAGATTCGCAGAGCCACAGCTGGCCACAGCCACGTGCAAAGCACCAGTCGCCTGTGGGGTGATTCAGGGAACATTATAACTTGGCCACTGACCTGGTCTCAACCCTGCCTGTTTGCTGTGTCTATGTATAGTAGAATGGTACATCCCACTACAATAAATAAGCTTGCTGATCCTGTTTCAAGATGAATAAAGCTGGTTTTGCTAAAGTACTGAGACTCAGCCTCATCTTTGGGGTGCAAGACACAGACTCACAATATACATAATTGTTTTCTCAAATAAAAGTATAATCACGTTACCACCTTTCTGGAGTTAAGTGTAAATCAATTAGTTTGTTGTACTATCAAATCAAACTGGGCTTTATAAAACCACACACATCTCACCCAGTGATAAAATGTGTGAAGTTGACATATAATTTAACTTTGCTTTGTTATTTAGCTTTTGCACAACAGTGCCAAGATTTTTATAGCATCGTTCAGCTGCCATTTTATAATTATTGTTGCAGGTAGCTTTACAAAATGCAGTCTTGCTTTCTCTCTCTCTCTATTTCTTGTTCCTTTACATGAAGTTTACAGGAGGCTGTCTCCTTCCTTGGTCCCCTCCCATATCACTGACAACTTCTATGAGCCATGGGAACTGGACAAACAGGAATGTCTGTTTGCAAATGTTCTAACATTTCTTTCTTGATCACTATGACTATTGAATCTTATCTGGCACAAAAACCACCTTCCCTAATCAAGTCATTAGATAGAGTATTGTTTTACGCCATCAGATATTAATGTATCTGTCGCTGTACTTCAAGGTTACAATTCCTTATATTAAAATGTTACTGTGCTGCTTTGTTAATATTCTAATTTGTCTTCTCTACTATCACTTCCTGAGAAACCTATTATCTATATGAATATGTGCCATTGTCAGTTTTCAACCATATGTGACTAGGGACTGGAATCTTGACATCATTTTCAATTCCTCACATTTTTATACAATCCACAAAAATCCAATTAAGAAAGTTTCTTACTTTTACCCCCACAACATTTCCAGTGTTCCTTTCCTATACTGTGTATGGTTTTATCACATCCTGCATTGACTTATGCATCTCTGTGTTGGCAAGGTCCTTTTATAAGATGGTACAAAACTGTGCTCCAAGAACCTTTACTCTGAACCACAACACAGAGAAAGCACATAACACCTGTTCTGTTCCACCTCCCACTTATCTTCTTGGATTGAATATTTTCTATTGCTGACTGATAAAAATGTAAATAAAATTGCATCAGACTACATCAGTAACCTGCAGCCACATAGTCCATTTCACTCTGGTCCACTGGTGGTATTAATTTGTTTTTACTCCAGTCTTCTTCTTGTTACGGCTACTCCCATTAGGGGTTGCCACAGTGGATAATGTTTTTCCATATATTCCTGTCCTCTGCATCTTGCTTTGTTACACCCATCACCTGTATGTCCTTTCTCACCACATCCATAAACCTCCTGTTAGTCCTTCCTCGTTTCCTCTTGCCTGGCAGCTATATCCTTAGCACTTATATATATATATATATATATATATATATATATATATATATTGTCACACACGTGCGCATGGGAGGCAGCTAAAGGGCTTGAGTGAAGGCAGTTCGGAGGCATGCCGGGTGTGGCAGAGTGCACTGACTCTTTTCTCCCTTGCCTGTAGACCATCCCCGGGATTTCACCTGGCTCTCCTGACATTACTTCGGGACTGAGCCAATGGAAGTCGGCCACACCAGCTCCAGTCCCTCTGATGTCACCTCCGCTACTTAACTAATGGTGGAAGACCACGTGCCAGATCCATATGACCTCACTTCCTGTCTCCCCCTTTAAAACCTGCCCCTTTTCCTTTGTTTCCTCAGTCTTGTACTGGACTCAGTTGAATGCACTTCAGTGCTGATTATTTTGAGAAAACGACCTTTTGCAGCCAGGATACTATATTATACGGGTGGCTGCCCCAACTCTTTATCTGTCCATGTCTCGTTCTTGTGACAATATATATATATATATATATATACTGTATATATGTATATATATATACTGTATATATATATATATATACAGTATATATATATATATATATATATATATATATATATATATATATATATATATACCTGTATATATATATATATAAGGGTGGTCCAGATCTAATTATGCAGATCCAAATCATCTGGATGACTTTGATTTATGCGGGTATGATTCCAGTTTGGCACAAATTTGATTCTACATATCATCAGTTCACACACTTCTCGATGGTTTGGGATTTTTCGGGTGATTTTGTATGTAATAAACTTAATAAGTTATAGCGTAATGAAAATTGCATAATTAGATCTGGACCACCTTATATATACAGAGTGAGTCAAAATTATCTTAACACTAATGGTACTGCTATGTACAGTAAACACTTATATATAGGGCCCACGATTTACCGCGGCCTGCGGAATTTAAATTAACTGCCACGAAAAATACCAAATCTTAATGAAATCTCACCATTTGAGGCATATAGATATTAGTATGATTGGTTTTGATTACTTCTTTAAGTTCTTTCTTTAGCCTATTGCATCATCTCATTAACATCTCGTTCGTTGCTACTGAAATTGAACACAGTGGAGCTACAGTCCAGTTAAAGAAGCTGTCGGCGTTGCTGAAAAGTACTGATAAACTTAACGAGCTGAGAGCTGAACTTGAATTTGTATATGTTTACTGTCATCCAATTATGAACACTCTGACTTCTTTTGAGGCACAGTCATTCATGGCTGTCGATGTCTACAACAAAGTGTCTGTCTTGCCTGAAATCGTCCAGATTTCAAATTGCAACCAGCAGCTGTGAAGATGCAATGCAGAATGCTGCTGCTAAACTTGAAGAATATTTTGTGGGAACCAAACAGCCGGCAATAGACCTATTCAGATCTGTGAGAATATTTGATCCACAACAACTACCACACCTATTTAAGAATTTTGCTGATCATGCACCATTAGTGCCAACAATGATGGCTGCAGCAGATGAACGGCAAGCTTATCTGGACATAGCATCTCGTGAAGTAATTCCAGCTGATATCATTGCTTTTTGGTGTGCCTTAGAGGACAGACTGCCTCGCTTAGCAGCTCTTGATGTGGAACGCTCATTCTGAAAATATGGATCGTTGTTGTCACCACTGCGATATTCTCTGTCACAAGAAAACCTACGAGCTTATTGTGCCGTTTTCTTCAACAATAAATAAACAATAACTTTAGAAACAGAAAAATAGTTTGTTGAGAATAATATTATGCCTACATATGTTTCAGCATCGTTTGCCTAAAGCAAATCTGTGGATTATAATGTGAACGCTTTGATATACCTATTTGATTAGTATTACGAATTATGATTGATTATTATTAAGGATTATGAATAAGAAAAATTGCATTTATTTTGCTTGGGTTACGAATTAGTCTTATGGAGTTCTGGTACTGCATTTGCCGTGCTGTGGTACGCCGCGGAATTTAAAAAACATGCCGTGGAATTTACCATTTCTTGCTGCGGTAAATCATGGGCCCTACTTATATACAATTTTTATAGACAATGTATGTGCAATATATGGTACATGTGTTGAACATGATGACAGGTTGAGACATTTCTGTAAATCATCTTGCACATAGGAAGTATGTTTTGTGAATAAATTGTTTCCACCACTTTAATGTGAACATAATTTTGGCTCACCCTGTATATATATATATATACTCAGCAAAAAAAGAAACGTCCTCTGACTTTCAACTGTTTTTACTTTCAGTAAACTTAATGTGTAAATATTTGTATGAACACTAAAAGAGTCAACACCATAAGACATAAACTAAAAATGTTTCACAATGTGTCCCTGAATGAAGGGAGGCTCAAAATCAAAAGTACCAGTCAGTATCTGGTGTGGCCACCAGCTTCTTGAAGTACTGCAGTGCATCTCCTCCTCATGGACTGGACCAGATTTGTCAGTTCTTGCTGTGAGATGTTACCCCACTCTTCCACCAAGGCACCTGCAAGTTCCTGGACATTTCTGGGGGGAATGGCTCTAGCCCTCACCCTGCGATCCAACAGGTCCCAGAAGTGCTCAATTCCTTTGACGATAAACACGAATCCGTCCATCACCCCAGGTGAGACAAAACCGTGACTCATCAGTGAAGAGCACTTTTTGCCACTCCTGTCTGGTCCAGCGATGGTGGGTTTGTGCCCATAGGCGGCGTTGTTGCTGGTGATGTCTGGTAAGGACCTGCCTTACAACAGGCCTACAAGCCCTCAGTCTAGCCTCTCTCAGCCTATTGCGGACAGTCTGAGCACTGATGGAGGGATTGTGTGTTCCTGGTGTGACTTGGGCAGTTGTTGTGGCCATCTTGTACCTGTCACGCAGGTGTGATATTCGGATGTACCGATCCTTTGCAGGTGTTGTTACACGTGGTCTTCCACTGCGAGGATGATCAGCTGTCCTTCCTGTCTCCCTGTAGCGCTGTCTATATATATATATATATATATATATATATATATATATATATATATATATATACTGTGTTTGTTGTTATAAGTATATATATATATTTCTTTTTTGATTTGGCACATATTACATGCTTTACAGCAAGGTTAACCCCAAAAATAATTCTTTCTGTTATTTTTGGGCTAAGGCATGCTGTGTAAGGCAGTACATAGTATACTTCTTTAAATGTTGTGAACTTGTATTTAAAAGTGAAACAATCATGTTTCTAAAGGAGAAGAAACAATGGTAATCAGCTATGGTCATTAAATAACCTTATTGACTTTTACTTTTGTGTTGTTCAGCCATGTCCACATTTCATCCATAAGGAATAGCATTTCTGAGTTTAAAGGTCGTAATTGATCATGGTCAATTATAACTTGCTGCAATCTTTAAATTTTCCAGTGAATCTATTGCAGTGATTCCAGCTTTAGTCGTGGGATCCCACTGTTGCTGCTGATTATTTGCTCTACCAAGTTTTGCTTTTAATTGGACATTTACCTTATTTACCCACACTGGTATTTATACCAGTTTGGAAACTTTCTTTATATGATTCCTAATAATAATAATAAAAATAATTTCATACAGCAGAAGCTGATATAAGAAATCTGATTTAACAGACGCTGGGGCTAGGACTAGCGTTACTCTATACAAGAGATACTGAGTGAAATATGATGGCCATAGCTTCCTCAAGAGGAAAAGAAAATTGCCAGTATCAGCTGTGGTGGTAAATGAATTGAAAACTTACAGTGTAATAAGGTAGAACTAGACAGGTGCATGCAAAGAATAACATAAAATTTTCAAATTTGCCTTCATTCAATTCAAGCAGAAATCAACCATGCTCAGGCCATTGCTGAGTCCTTCACACACACATTCACACTCACAAAGGGTCAGTTTGGAATCATCTATAGACCTAATGCATGTGTTTTGGGATGTGGGTGAAAAATTGGAGTACCAGAGGGGAACCCACAGAGTAGACATAAAGACTCTGTATAAGTAAAGAGCTTCCAAAGAAAAAATAAGTAAGTGTGGAAGTAAACCACCATATATTTTATCAAATTTCAAACCAGTGTACTGTTATTGTTTTAATATGCTTTTACTGGATTAATTGCAAGTGTGTTTCATCTTTTATGTATGCATTTTATTTATTTATTTAAATAAAAAAAACATAATCCAACAACAACAATGGGAAATATCATAAAATATTCTGGAGAAAATCCATCCACCTCAACACTCTGACCCCAGTTGTCTCCATCTAAAGTGGTTCTTTACGATATAAAGTAAATCAAAAGTTAAATTAAAATGTTCAGCACAGATCTGGTGTGATTACTTTATAATTACATTAATGAAATCCCAAATTCTGAAAGAATTCAACAGAACCTTGCAGAGATATTTTATATTTTCCAATTTCAGAGAATAAAGAACATTGCTTTCCCTCTAAGTTATGGAAGGCACATTATAGAATATTTTTAGTTGAGCAACACAAGGCTTTGTGCAAGTGGAATGGCACAGGTTATTACAATAGATTTTTCATACATTATTATCCCACCTGGTATTATTCCAGATATTAATGTTATATCATTAGGAGTAATTCTATATCCCAGCTTATTCAAAAATCATAAATGAAATTCAAAGGGTAAATTCCTTGAAATTTCGTGATATAATTGGTATATAATTTCATCCACACTTGCCAGAATCATCTCAGGGAATAATATCAATGAAAAATGAGAGAAGATTGGGTAAGTTGCTTTTGATTAAACTTCTTTATATAGAAGAAAGAGTGTGTTGGTGAAATTGTAATTGTGTTTTACCACTTGTTCCGGCATTCTGAGCCAGGCATTCAGTGAAGAGTGCAATGCAAAAATAAACTGAATCAAAATTTAAATTTGGAGCCTAATGTTTTAAAGGACACAAATACATTATCAGTATAGAGATCTGTAAGTATCATGAATGTCAGTTATATTTCAGAACTATATATATTTCATGGAAGCAGTTCTCAAGACTATATATTTTAAGTTATAGTAGATGTGCAGCCTTAGCATTATCTGTGAGTGTGATTTGAACGTTTAGATAAGTATATAATTTGTATTAGGTGTTTTGTATCTCACCATCACTGATCTAGAAGTACTTTTACATTCCATCAATAATCCTCACATTAATCAGTTTAATTTGTTTTTCCAAGGATTTTAGTACAGTATTAGCAAGCCTAAAGGACAAATTGTTATAGAATTCTGCCCAAAAGACCATCATAACTTTTTTTTTTCTTAAAGAACATAATAATCTGGATCTTGCTAGGATAGTATAAATGATGTGTTTGTCTCAGTACCTTGTTTTTTCCCCAAACCGTCTGTTACCACTTCGAGTACTCTCTTAAAGCGCCATCTACTGGAGTTGCACAGACTATGCATAAAGTCTATCATTTAGCAATGATTGCTGCATTATACATTTTAGAATTTTGTAACTATGGTTATATTCCTGAAACATGGTACATTTATTTTGTCCTAAAATGTTTTTTAAATGCATAGTTAGAGTAGTAAACTCCTCTCAATTTCTTTTTTTTTTTCTGTTATTTTGGCCTTTATTTTTTTAAAGAAGTACAACTATGTGTTATATAAAGCAGACAAATACTAATATCATTTTATGACATATTAGATATTAGAAGAGTGGTGCACATCACAATAAATCAGTGACTAAAGTTTATCAGAATTTTTTTTAACAGTAAATATATGGTAAAAAAATATGTCAAGCTTAAAGAAACGAGACAGTCGACTCTTAATTTTGTAGTGGTTTATTTGCCTTTACCGTGGCTTTATTTAAATATTACTGCTTTCAAAGCAGCTACATAGAATGTGTTCTGAAAAAATAGGAAATACACAGACAGAAATAGACAGACCCAAATTAAAGTACAGAATATAAAGCATATTGACTATGAACATGGAAGGGTTTAATATGCAGCGTGTGAGGATGCAAATTCCGAAATTGCCTAACCTAAGTATATCAGTGAATTACTGTTCATTTAATGATTAACACAGCTATTTTTTGTATAATAAATGACATTAAATAGTGTTTTTTCAGTAGAGAGTTCTGTTAATACTGCAACAGTATACTTTAAAGTAATTATATTCACAGTATGCAAAATATCTAACAAGAAAGTTAAGAGACAGGGATAGTGGAGAAGAACCTGAAAAAACAATAAGTAAAAACTGGAAAATTTTAGAATTATAAAATATTATACAAAATTGAAGCTACCTCACCAGAAGAACAGTGCAAAAACATCAATGTATTGTATAGATGTACAGTATATGGTAAGTATATGAGTAACCGAACAGTCTAAAACTATTTTTTACAACAAAGAAATATTTCTAATTGTCTATATGATAGTTCTTATCTAGTTTAACTGATGCTTCTTTGAGAAGACACAATCATTTCAATACCATAACTTACAGAATGTGCAGTATGCAGTATATGCTATTTAAAAATAGTTTGGCACATATTTCTAAAAATGTGTCTAAGTGGCTCTACTTTTCACAGTTATTGGGAGAAGGATGCTAAGGACAAGAGCTGCCAGGCAAGAGAAAAAGAGGAAGGCCTAAGAGAAGGTTTATGGATGTGGTGAGAGAGGACATGCAGGTGGTGGGTGTAACAGAACAAACTGTAGAAGATAGTAAGATATGGAAAAAAATTATCCGCTGTGATAACTCCTAACGGGAGCAACCGAAAGAAGAAGAAGAAGATTACAATAATAAAAACGTAGGCTGTGATTATAGGTCTTTTACAATTTGTAATAAATTACCAATTCTCCTGATCATCAAAGATCATTGCATTACCATGGGTGTTAGTGTACACCTTCATTTTGATTTTTTCCCTATTCATTTTCTTTCTCTAAACTTTCTGCAAGATGTTTGGAGTTATTTCTTGTTAAGAATGTTGCATACATTTATCACATGAAAATAAACTTGGTATATGATGATGTGCCTGGTGTGTGCTTTTGGGCAGCATGCCTATAAATCTTGTAAAACACAAAGAAAAATCCAACAAAATGCAACTCTCATTATTCAGTTTGCTTGTAAAAATATCTATATCATTTTTTTTGTGACAGAATACAATCTCAGCACTTTTGTCTGTTTGCCCGGAATGATGAATCCTTGTATCTTTTGACAATTTATGGAAGAGCACAAATGTATGACGATGGAATAATTCACAAACTTTGACAAAATATTCATCATTGTTCATAAGCAGGAATGGATCACACACTATAAGTCAGAAACTTCCTTTCTACACTTCTGGTTCACAATTTTGTCATTTTTATAGATTCATTTTGGCTGTAAATGCTAATAAAATTATTGCCTGTTATAACACTTCATTTCTGTAAATGTTTTCTTTTCACAGTGACCAGATGGATCTCATGCACAATGACAACGGTTCTCTATTGGAGGACTGAAGCGATGGTAATTATGGATACATGATGGAATTGCTTTGGGTTTATGTGGTTACATTTTTTTAGAGATGAAGTCAGATTGTGCACCTTTAATCTATCTGCGTTATTTCCGCCCCCTGGTGTTCAAATCTTCCACTGACGCTTCTAGTTTTTATTTTCAAATTTGTGAAGGCTCTTAGTATAACATTACAGTACAATGTGGTTTACATAACTGTTTGTTAATTTGGTATTGCTGAAAAGTACTGGTCAAGCATATTTAGCTAGACTTTCAATTTCAGTGTGCAGAAAAATCTGTATCCTGAATATTGTAGTTATATTTGTTGGTGCTCAGTTTACACAGAAGATCTTCATTTACAATGTGTTTCAGCACCTTGAGCACAGTTACTATTATGAACTGTGAGATATATATTAATACTGTGGGTGACAGTGCTTAAAGCTCTGCACAATCACTACTGTGCAAGTAATGAAATTTGGGAAGATTCTGTATTCTGTCTGTACAGTAAGATCTTGTTGGAACTCAGTAATCACAAACAAAACTTACCTTTGTCCATAGTGTCACTACTAGCATCTTTTCATATGGAGTCCTACTGTATGGAAAGAAAACTAATACAAATGCGGACACTATGGACAATTTGCAGCAGATGCACAAGGTTACTTTCTCCTTAACTTCAAAAATGTGAACATCTGATTTTCTCTTCATATGCTGACCTCTTCCAATTACTTGAACAGCAGGTCACTGTGATATGGATTTGCCTTCATTGTCCGGCTCATTTTCAGAAGCAGGTAAATTCTTGTGTTTGTCCTAAAATTGAACATATTTATCCATCCATCCATCCATTATCCAACCCACTATATCCTAACGACAGGGTTACGGGGGTCTGCTGGAGCCAATCCCAGCCAACAAAGGGCGCAGCGCAGAAAACAAACCCTGGGCAGGGCGCCAGCCCACCGCAGGGCATACACACACACACACACCAAGCACATACTAGGGACATTTTAGGATCACCAATGCACCTAACCTGCATGTCTTTGGACTGTGGGAGGAAACTAGAGTACCCGGAGGAAAACCATGCAGACACGGGGAGAACATGCAAACTCCACGCAGGGAGGACCTAGGAATTGAACATATTTAGTAGAATCAAATCCAGTTGCCTGTTTATAATTCTAAACGAAACACATTCTAAATTTGGAAATATTAACTGAAACACAGTTCCATGTCATTGTTACAAGTATATGCAGTAAAAGCTATCATTGCCAGGAATGTGTTTAACATCTGTTTAGCTCATTTTTTTTACATTATTCATTTTATTGTGTGTCATTATTTTGTCTGCATTGGATTATTCTAATTTGCTACAATATTACCTGGTTGCAGGGCACATAATGCATGTGTTATCTAACCTGTGACACTACTGTGGCCATGTTATATAGGATGGCCTTTTACACAGAGTAGAGTTTGAACATTTTTTTTGGAAAGACTTGTAAAAAAATTTAAAAAGGCATACTAGAGTTTTTGTCTTGTTTTCAGTCATGTTTGATTTTTTGAATTCAGATTCTAGTTACTTTCTTAATTTTATTAAATGATCGATTGTCTTCCTGTACATCAGAATCCTGCTTGTTTACTAACTTCTCTGTGCTTTTTCCTCTAAGAAACAAATTAGGTTATCTTGGCAATGTTTTTAATAAATTTGTCCAATAGGAATTTTCCATCAGTTAAAATTTTACATAGCAGCAATTTCATTCCAAGTGCTAAAATTTGTCAAATAGTAAAATGTTATGCCTATCAAGTTGCTACTTGGGCTTAATAAATAGGCACATTTTTCTGTAACAAGTTCACACTCCTGGAACCCGATGGAACATCTTTAGGGTGTGACTGCTCTGTTATACAAGAGGCTTTAGAAGCATAGAAAATATAAACTTGAAAGTGGAGCGGGTTACGTTGGGAGCATGGTTAGTGGGGACCAATAAAATGCAACAAATGGTTCTGATAAAAGAAAAGGCACACTGAAGAGGACTTTGAGTTGGTATGCTGGTGAGTGTAAGTAAATAATACCAAGGGCAAAGTAAAATGAAGATTTTAAAAAGCTAGCCATGTGTGAAATACAGAACGCACAAAGTTGAAAACAAAAAAATCCTAGAATGGGAAATTAGGAAAAGACCTATTGATCAAGTAGTGAAAGAGATACCCACATAGACAATAAAGGTTGTTGAGAGTGGTGAAACAGAGAACATACTGCTGTAAAACTGTAAGAGTAAAGAAAATGATTAAAAAAGGCAGTTTATATAATTGTTACATAACCCAATAAAGCAGTAAATTATTTAATGGCAGTAGTTGGTCTTCATTTAGAAAATTAGACGGCTGCATAAGAAACAGGATGACAAACATAAATCATATCAACTATCTCGGTAAATATGCTTTAGCAATGTATTGGTGAGATTACATGGAGGACTGAATGATTTGTTCAGCGCTTGATTTTTTTATTTCAATTGGACTAACTAAACAGTATTGTTTTTTTTTTTTACAGTAAGACTCCAGGCTTACCCACTAAGTCATCACGATGAAATTATTTTAACAGATTCATCCTTGATGTGAAAATGGAGCTTACCCCCAACCTGGGGTTAAAAACTTGCAGTCTCACTCCCAGCTGGACCATTGGGTAGATATGCAGGTGACCTAACTGGCCTAGCTAAAGACAAACATTATGTTTTGTCGTGGCAGTTAGCATGACTATTATCTATGATCCATTATTACACTGTGGAACTGTTGAGAGAATTGGGTAGCTCTGTAGATGTTAGAGCACTGTGGAAACAAAACTGAGTGAATCAGGTGGCATGAGATGGTAATCAGTCCTATGCAGTGGCATGGAAGGATGCAGAACAAAAGCATGTCAACAAATGTGCACTGACAAAAGTATGTGCTGACAAATATACAAATGTAAAATGAACACAGTGACAAATGCGGGCTGCTAGCAAAATTGTGTGTAATAATTCCTCCATTGCATATACAGTACAGTACACATATACAGTTGTGCTTGAAAGTCTGTGAACCCTTTAGAATTTTCTATATTTCTGCATAAATATAACCTAAAACATTTATGAAGTCCTAAAAGTAGATAAAGAGAAGACAGTTAAACAGATGAAACAAAAATATTATACTTGGTCATTTATTTAAGGAAAATGATTGAATATTACATATTTGTGAGTGGCAAAAGTATCTATTGTGACCCCCCTTTGCAGCAATAACTGCAACTAAATGCTTCCGGTAACTTTTGATCATTCCTGCACACCGGCTTGGAGGAATTTTAGCCCATTCCTCCGTACAGAACAGCTTCAACTCTGAGATGTTGGTGGGTTTCCTCACATGAACTGCTCGCTTCAGGTCTTTCCACAACATTTCGATTGGATTAAGGTCAGGACTTTGACTTGGCCAATTCAAAAACATTAACTTTATTCTTCTTTAACCATTCTTTGGTAGAACGACTTGTGTGCTTATGGTCATTGTCTTGCTGCATGACCCACCTTCTCTTGAGATTCAGTTCATGGACAGATGTCCTGACATTTCCCTTTAGAACTCTCTGATATAATTCAGAATTGTTCCATCAATGAAGGCAAGCCGTCCTGGCCCAGATGCAGCAAAACAGGCCCAAACCATGATACTACCACCACCATGTTTCACAGATGGGATAAGGTTCTTATGCTGGAATGCAGTGTTTTCCTTTTTGCAAACATTTTCATTTAAACCAAAAAGTTCTATTTTTGTCTCATCCGTCCACAAACCATTCTTCCAATAGCCTTCTGGTTTGTCCACGTGATCTTTAGCAAACTGCAGACGAACAGCAATGTTTTTTTTGGAGAGCAGTGGCTTTCTCCTTGCAACCCTGCCATGCACACCATTGTTGTTCAGTGTTCTCCTGATGATGGACTCATGAACATGAACATTAGCCAATGTGAGAGAGGCCTTCAGTTGCATAGAAGTTACCCTGGGGTCCTTTGTGACCTCGCCAACAACACGCCTTTCTCTTGGAGTGATCTTTGTTGGTCGACCACTCCTGGGGAGGGTAACAATGGTCTTGAATTTCCTTCATTTGTACACAATCTGTCTGACTGTGGATTGGTGGAGTCTAAACTCTTTAGAGATGGTTTTATAACCTTTTCCAGCCTGATGAGTATCAACAACACTTTTTCGGAGGTCCTCAGAAATCTCCTTTGTCATGATACACATCCACAAACTTGTGTTGTGAAGAGCAGACTTTGATAGATCCCTGTTCTTTAAATAACACAGGGTGCCCAGTCACACCTGATTGTCATCCCATTGACTGAAAACACCTGACTCTAATTTCACCTTTAAACTAATTGCTAATCCTACAGTTTCACATACTCTTGCCACTCACAAATATGTAATATTCGATCACTTTCCTCAATAAATAAATGACCAAGTATTATAATTTTGTCTCATTTGTTTAACTGGTTTCTCTTTATCTACTTTTAGGACTTGAGTGAAAATCTGATGATGTTTTAAAAGGTCATATTTATGCAGAAATATAGAAAATTCTAAAGGGTTCACAAACTTTCAAGCACAACTGTGTATTGATTTGGACACCTCTAGCTTTGGAAGGAAAGTATCCACAATTTATTTCTTGTTCTTATACTGCAAGTGTTCATTGTGTACATTTTGGCTGCTCCTATTTTTTTTTTTTTACTATTTACTGTAGAATCTGCGGCACTGTGGCGCACTGGTAGTGCTTCTGCTTCGCAGTAAGGAGACCTGGGTTCACTTCCCGGGTCCTCCCTGTGTGGAGTTTGCGTGTTCTCCCCGTGTCTGCATGATGTTTCCTCCCACAGTCCAAAAACATGCAGGTTAGGTGCATTGCTGATCCTAAAATTGTTGTGTGTGTCCTGTGGTGGGCCAGCACCCTGCCCTGTGTTGGCTGGGATTGGCTCTAGCAGACCCCCTGTGTTAGGATATAGCAGGTTGGACAATGATTGACTGACTGTAGAATCTTCTGTCTTTTTATACTTGTTATCATTTAGAATGTACTGCTTTGACTGTAATTTTGTTGCACAATGACAATTCAGTTCAGACAACAAGTACAGCAAGTATTTTTTACTTGGTCTTTAATAGGTTTGCTAAAATACTCTGATAGAGGACAAAATGCAGCTTTTATCCTCAGTTTTATGTCAGCATTGAGATCTCAGCATCCTTATACTTCCTAAATATGTAAATATGAATTAAAACATCGCTGTCTGATTCTATTCCAGTCATCTTCCGAAACCATTGGCATCAACATAAAATGCACAGCTTTCATTATCATGGAGCAAATTGTACAGCACTACTATCTGGCAGTGTTGACTGAAAAGAACAATCTACCCTTATTCTCCAAAAATTTCAGACTAACAAAAATTAATGCGTATTCTTTAAACAAGAAAACTGAAATTGTCAGTGAATAATATGGAAATCACTGAGACATGGCAGAAGCCTAAGGGATTTTTCATGACTAATAAAACCAGTCCAACTGGTTATTCCTATATAGGCACACCACACACTTTGAGATATGGTGGTAATTTGCCAGTTGTATTTCATAAAGTGTTTTTAATTAAGGAAATGCTGGTCATACTGATACCTCATTTGAATATTGCAAATGGCTTTCAAATAATGTGAGCTATTTTCTATTGCTTTTGTTTTTTATATCATCCTCCCAAGCTCTGCTTTTTGTATTTATCTGAATTGTCAGAGCTTCTTGCAACCCTGTTTTATGACAACTTTAGTTATATTGTTGGGTGACTTTAATATTCATTTTGATTCTTAGAATTGTACTTTAGGAGCTGATTTTTCTGATCTGTTAGAGCTTTCTGACCTAATGGAATTGGTCAATTTTCTTACTCATATCCAAGGTAATATTGTAGGTGGTAGATTACGTTGTGCTGCAGAACACAGCATAAAAAACAGAAATGACATTGATTTAGAGATTTTTGATCATAAGGCCATTCTATTTGATGCTCATTTCTCCAGGTCTTTGGCTGAATTCAAAAGTACTGTTTCATTTAAATCCATCATATCAATAAATCCACATGATGTTCGGGTTAATATCTCTGAGGTACCCGTTTTAAGCTGTTCTACCCTTTTAACTTACAAACTGTAACACTTTATTATCTTTCACCCTGGATATTCCAGCCTCAACTAAAACATGTACTGTTAATTTTGCTCATTCATCTCATTGGCCTAATCATAAACTCTACTACATAAAAACTCAGGGAAGCCAACTAGAGCATCTATTTAAAAAAAAATAGCCTCGAGGGTACATTGTGTGGCATTATAAGTGCACCAACTAGCAACCAGAGAGTCACTGACCTCTATAAGATCCTCCTATATTTCACAGTTAATTATTAATTGTTAATTAATCTAGTAATAAGAACTGAAGGCTTCTTTCTCCTCTGTCTTTAATTCTGCTGCTTTTTCCAGTCCTGAATTTTGTTTAAAACGTTTGTACTTCTTTACAGTTAGGTATATAACACTTAATTTAGAAGTAAATAAGGCAAACTTTGGTAATGTTATCATTTTTGAAGTTCATCATTTATATTCATAAACTTCTTTCTCTGTTATTTAGCATGTTATTTGCTTTTCTAATTTTCATCCTGATGATATTATTCTGATTAGTGTGGTGATTATTACCTGTGAGCCAACTTCATGTCCTATGTATCCTGTGCTACAACACTGATTAAACAATGTCTTCCTATTCTCTGTCCTCTGTGTAGTTAATAGAAAGATTTGTACCTTCTTTTTTAAAAACTGTTCTACTTTAGAGAAAATTGGCCCTAACTCTGAACATTTATCTAACTACAATACAAACAACCTCGGTTCACGAACGTCTCGGTACACGTACACGTTTACGACCTAAAAGTTTGCCAAACCTTTGCATCCGTTCACAACCACGACTCGGTATACGAACAAGCCAGTTTCCCTTTTGGTTTGATTTCCGCACGTGTTCAGTCTCTCCCTGTGCAGCGAGAGAGAGGGACACACACATGCACGAGAGAGAGAGACACACACGCGCCGAGAGAGACGACAGGACGCATCAGACTTGCTTTTAAAGAGACAGATCCGAGCATTGTTTTAACCTCATATTTAATGAAGACTTTTGTTTATTGGATTTTAACCTCCACTTCTGTTTACAGCGATCGGTTTGTAGCTTGCATTGTTGCAATTTTACTTTTCTTAGTGGTTTATTAAATTAAGGATTTTTTCAAATGTTCAGTTTTTTGTGCTGGGTCCTTATAAATCTCAGATGACACCTGTTATCCATGGTGCGTGAGAAGGTTAATTTCTGGGGCGTCCACTGCTTACTTTCCTGTATGTCATATTATTTGTGTACTGACCTGTCACTGCTGTGCTGATTGTGCTCAAATCTATGTAAAAACATGTACATTCCCTTGACCTCCTGATTAAATTACCTGCTTGTGTGATGCCAAGTTATGGCTGACATACCATTTCTTTATAAATTAAACAGTGAAAAAATCAATGGATAATGTTACATTAAAAGTTAATGGTATTTCCGTCCAGGGTACAGCTTTAGTTAGAAGTCTTGGAGTTATATGTGATTTTTCCTTTACATTTGTTTCACAAATGAAAACATCCTATTTTTATTTAATGACTTCAGGTTGTCTCAGACCTTGGCAGCTAAGAATGTCTAACATTTTTTCATCTAGGCTTGACTATTGTAATGCCTTATTTTATGGACCTAAAAAAGTCTGTTCTAAATAAACTACATTAGGTTCCGAACTCTGTTGCTAGAGTTCTCTGAGGAACTACATTGACTGTCAGTTAAATCATGTATCGACTATAAAATACTTCTTTTGATCTACAAAATCCTCAAATAAACCAGCTTCCCTGTGTTATGATGTTGTACACTTGTATGTTCCTGCCTTCCAACTCCAATCATCTAAAATCGGTTCTCTGAACTACTAACTTAGATAGGAAGAGTACTATAGGTCATAGAGACTTCTGTTTCTCTACTCAGTCTTCATAATGTCCAATCACTGCTAGAATTAAAAAAAGACTTTTTACTAAATCCCATGTATAATTTTTATGTATAATGGGTAACACTTTAGTTTAGGTACTGAAAAATGCATTGATTATTTCTTTACTGTTATATAACAAGACTTTAACAAACACTTTTATGTCTTCATAACACTTAAAAAGCATCAATAAAGTGTTTATTCATCACTGCGATGTGATCAGCTAAGAAAACCTCACTTTGGAGTGGTCTGAGGTGGCTTAACTGAAACTCATTTCTCTTGATATTACATATCTTGTATAAGGCCTGTGAATCCCTCATATTAACAAGACATTTTACCATCATGGCAATATGCCACACTGCGCAGAGGTGAATAACCCATCTGTGGACTTTTTGTAAGTGTTATAAAGACAAAAAAAGCCTTTATTAAGGTCTTGCTACATAAGAGTAAATGAGCAATAGATACATTTTTGCAGTATCCAACTAAAGCCCTTGTATTGTATTTGTTATATTGTATTTGTTTTGTTGTGCTCTGCATCATGTCCTTGGGCTTTGAAATGCATTTTAAGACTAAAAGTTATTATTATTGATAATACTTTTTATTAAAAGCAGCATCCACATCCACATAAGAAAAGCACTTAATGGTAATAACATTTTAACATGCAGGCAAACCTTTTCATTGTTTACGTGTCTACTAAATTGAATTCCTCTACTTTTTA
This sequence comes from Polypterus senegalus, assembly GCF_016835505.1. Classification (NCBI taxonomy): domain Eukaryota; kingdom Metazoa; phylum Chordata; class Cladistia; order Polypteriformes; family Polypteridae; genus Polypterus; species Polypterus senegalus. The sequence goes on along the minus strand of NC_053161.1, from coordinate 21,955,234 downwards.
AAATCCTATACACTATAATTTTCTCCACAGTGACAACTCAAAATGGAAAGATGAACCCCATTAGCTGGGCACATTTGGCACTGAATGCATTTTCCCTGTGCATTTTTCCGATGCAATATCTCATGCGGATGTCTATTCCATAGTTTGAAGGCTCTGCCATAGTCAGAGTTGCCCCTGTATGAAGGAAGCACAACTGGGTTCATCATGAAGGTCTTATTCAGGTTGTTAACAAATGAAAGAGCCTACAGACAAAACATTGATGTTTTCTTTTATGCATACTAGCCAATCCTGAAACGATTTAATGCATTCCAAATACTTTTATATTGTGCTGAATCCTGGGCTGTATGCAATTTGTTATCTATTCTCCCCTTTCAGTTAAAGCCAGCATACAGTCTACTGCTAAATTAGCCATAACATGCTCAGTTGAGCAGGATGCTCTTTTATAAGGAGCGATTTATAGATAAAGTGCAAAGATGGTGGCTATCAACTTGCTTGTGGAAAGTAACACTAAATGTTTTTGGCAATTTTTTCAGGACCGTGAAAGAATTGCATTCTCAGAATTGATAATTGATTGCATTTGTTACTTTTTGCACTTCACTGCAAAATCCTCTAGAGCACTACTTTACAAATACATAATCTATGTATATACACATATACTGTATATATGTATACTGTACAGTGGAACCTCGGTTCACGACCATAATTTGTTCCAAACCTCTGGTCCTAAACTGATTTGGTTGTGAACCGAAACAATTTCCCCCATAGGATTGTATGTAAATACAATTAATCCATTCCAGACCATATGAACTGTATGTAAATATATATTTTTAAAGATTTTTTTAACACAAATATAGTTAATTACACCATAGAATGCACAGTGTAATAGTAAACTAATGTAAAAACATTGAATAACACTGACACAAACACCCAGGCTCCCTGCTCAGTTGCACATGCAGGCTCGCTCGCTCTCAGCTGCACGCGCCTTCTCTCTCTCTCCAGCATGCGAGGACGCGCTCTCTCTCTCTCTCCTGTAACATTGCAGCAGTTCGTGCTATAACCTTGCAAGCCGATCGCTGTATAAACACTTTTTTTTTAATGAGTTTTAAGCACAGGGGGAAAAAAGGAACATTTGAAAAATCTGTAATTTAATAAACCATCAAGAAAAGTAACATTGCAACAAATCACGCTACCAACCACTCGCTGTAAACACTTTTTTTTAATGAGTTTTAAGCACAGGGGGGAAAAAAATTGAACATTTGAAAAAAGTGAAAAGTAACACTGCAACAATTCACGCTACGAACCGAAAAATGAACATTTGAAAAATCCGTAATACAAAAACCATAAACCACCAAGAAAACTAACCTTGCATGAGTCGAGTTCTGGGATGAAGTGAGGAGTAACTGGGTGGGAGAGGAGGTTACAGTTTTGAGGGAGAGTCTGGCTCCGGTGGGATGGATGGATGTTTTCTTTCAGGTGTTTTCTCTCTTGTGATTTCTTGGGTTTCTGGTGTTTTTAGCTGTTTAGCTGGTGGGAGCGAAAGCCTCATGCAGCCATTCCAAAAACAAAGTTCTTGTGAGCCAACCCTTCATGTTTGCCCTCCACATTACTGGCAGTCTGGCTTTGTTTACATTGTGCTGCTTGAAAGCACGAGGGTTCTGAAATTGGTAAATGAGTAAACTGGTAAACAATTTTTCCACCTCTTCTAGCACATGAGGCCTCTGCCTGGTTAACGCTGTAACTCCTTTTGCAACATCAGCTGCTTTAATAGATTCTTTCTGCTTTAGAATAGTCAAAATCGTAGGTTTTGACTTCTTGTACTCGGCAGCAAGATCAGTAACATGAACGCCACGCTCATACTTTTCAATAATTTCTTTCTTTACTTCAATTTCAATTTTCTGCAAAACTTTCTTCTCACCACTTCTCACTTGCTTAGAAGCCATGGTTAACTGCAAAAGCACACGAAATACTGTAGAGCACAAAGAGATCACAGGTAAAGCATGCACGTCTGACTAAGAACAATGGACAGGGAGCGGCTCAACACATGCTTAAATACAGTAATCGGCGGGTACGAACCGGAAGGGAAATGAAATAAGAGCACAAAGAGTTCACAGCAAAAGCTTGCACGCACATGCAAGCACGCACGTCTGACCGAGAACAATGCAACACGTGCGGAAATCATCAGCGCGCACAAACCGAAAGGGAAACTGACTTGTTCGTATACCGAGTGTGTGGTTGTGAACTGAGGCAAAAGTTTGGCGAACTTTTTGGTCGTAAACCGAGTTGCACGTGTACCGAGACATTTGTGAACCGAGGTTCCACTGTATACCTATATATATTTATATATTCATATATACAAGGGGTTTACCCCTGTTCGCTTCACTCGTTAACCCCCCTTTTCTCCACTACGTGCCAGCAACTTCACATCTCTGCTGCTCGTGTTGTGAAGAGGGGGGCTGAACACACCCCAAGGAGACGCGGTCGCTCCACCGAAACCCTCTCTTACACGGTGATACAATGGGAAACAAATACAGTTTTTTTTATCTCCTCTTTGCTCAATCAGCTGCTGGCTTGCTGCTGCTGCCATGCCGTGTGATCTGCATCTTTGAATATTTAAAAGCCTGTACAGCAGCTGTCTTTGTCATCTACTCTTTGTCTTTTATTTCCAGCCCCAGGCGTTGTTAAATCTCTTTCTTGATATTTTAGATTATAATTAAAAAATGGAATAAAAATCTGAAAATCTAACAGCATCTCATTAAAGTTCAACACATTCTGAATAGAATGATGCCAAACATATATATATAGACATATAAATAAAGATCAGACATAAAACAATTATTGATTGTATCAGCAATAACAAAAACATGCTTATATACTTTTTTTTTAGTTGGATTGCTGGAAAAATGACAAAATATCACTCACGTGCTGGTTGAATGGCTAAACAAATAAAAAAAGGCTGTATTCCTTAAAAGAACTGGACAGATGTCACTCAGTGATTTTTGGACTTTGTAACGACACAATGAATAAAGCTGTAGCCACCACTCAGGAAATATATACCAAAATAAAGATGACTAGAAAGAGAAAGACAACCTGAGCAGTGCTACACTTCCTGGGTGGTTACCCTTTGTTTTTCACTTTCACATCCCTGACACGACTTTATCAAATACACTGAAATTAACCGCATACCATTTATTAGTTTAAAGCATCTGATTGCAATCAACCTGTAACAATATAATGGTCCACGGAATGGCAAAACTATTCCAAATAACATAGCTGCTTTAGCGTTGTTACTCTCAGTGCACCACTCAGAGTGTTTTAACCCACTGTATCAGAGTGTGGAATCACAGCTCTACTGCAGCTGATTGGAAAGAGGATTATCGGGATACAGCATCTAGCACATGCTGCCTCAGCCATACGCACATCGTCTATTTGAACTGTACCTATACAGCAAATTCTTCAGAGCCATTCCTGTAGGGCCCTCACGGTTCAGAAACAGTTTCATTCCAATAGCTCTAAACGCACTCAATCATTCCATCAAGTGCTCCCGGTAGAACTGTTTGTGCTTATAAGTACAATTACCTCACTGTAAACTTGCACTACAGTTATAATATTGCACAACCTGAGCCAATTAATGAACCATTTGCACTATATGTACATGTATATTGTAGTTATGTTTTCATATTGTATATGTTTCATTGTTTTTTTGTCATATTATTATTATTGTTACTGTTATTTTCTCATTTTATAGGAAAATAAGTTTATGAAGGATTTGCATATTGAATCTCATTGTACTGTACTATACAATAACAATTAAGGAATTCAATTCAGTTCAATAGAAGAACGCATGTATGTACATATGACAAATGAAGTTGATTTAGATTTCCAAGAACTATCTTCTTGGAGCACTTGATGTCATTTTTAAGATGAAATGTAGAAAAGTATGTACATTATATTGTTACAATGTGTTGGCATGGTGGACAGTGGTGGTGATGAGATGGCACTCCATTCAGGGATTGTTCCTGCCTCGCGCAGTATGTTTGCTTGTGACTCTGTATGGACAGATGGATGAAATAATTAAACATGTACTACGAAGATACTTCAATGTTCCTTAAAAGTTATAAAGAATCAGCATTCTAATCTTACAGATAGCTTGATATTTGTGGCGTGTGTGGCGATTGGTTGCTTGGAGAAAGAAAAGGAAGGACAAGAATCGGGGGTTGGTATGTTTGAAAGAGACAGTACTGCTGCAATAAATTATTTCATTGAGGGTCACGCATGGCGCAGCAAGCATCTTGCGGGAGGCAGGAACAATCTCTGGATTGAGTGCCAGCTTGTCACTACCACTGCATCACCGTGCACCATGTTTAATACATGCTTTAATTCCTATCATTATGAAAATGATATCAAGTATACATCTTAGTATTTAAATTGTTTGGAGAGTTGTAATATCACAAATTTAATATATTCTGTGTCCTGTCAGTGTAAGAGAAAGCCAGCTTAAGAAACATGTAGTGATTCAAATACATAGAGTACACAGAAGAACAAATAGAATATGAAGCATTTAACGTGCAACTTTAGTTGGATTTAGTGGGATTTGAGAAACTAGTAAATTAAACGATTTTAAGATGAAGTTTATGACGTTCTACTTTAATGACAAAATAAACTGTGATTAAAGTGGACATTTCGAGATTAAAGTTAATATTTTGACCTTTTTTTCCACTGTGTGTGTTTTCCTTTTCTCTGTACCCTAATACGCTTCCATGTGACAATCAGACTGTGGGCTATGACTCCCATTTTCACATTGACTTTAATATCTGATCAATTCTTTTTTATTGTGGGAACTGTCCAACTTTTGGAATTTGACCTTTTGAATTTGTGTATCACTCAATCAGGTTCCTTTTGTTCTTTACACCACTGCTTAAGCCAACAAATAGTATGTTTTTCCTTGCCTCCTCTTTGCATTTGCTGAAATTCTTTTTTTCACGTGCTTTTCCCATTGTCTTTTAACCAAATACTGAACGGGTAAGGTGATATTGATATTGGTTTCCGTATTAAAATATAGAAAATTAGTCGGTGTGAGACGTCAGGTGTGTGCACATGCATTACTTTTCACACTGATCTGGATTTATGGAGCTGAAGAATGCAGAAGTTGGCATACGCATAGATTTATACATCTGGATTTTCTTCTGCGCACATTTCTGTTTTTGTCCATGCGCCATGTTTTAGTATGAATTCTATGCGTGGCCTCTGATTAGGGAATCCATGAAACTGCTGTTATTCCTGGGAAACCGGAAACAGCCAAGCTTGCATATATAGCGTGTAAAAGTGTAAAAATCGATCAAGAAATAACAGAGTTATAGTTGAAAATAATTAAATGGCACGGTTTTTTGGCCCATGGTGTAGTGTTTTGCAGATTAATTTAATCAAGCAGCAGCAATTGTCAGTCTCCCGGTTCCGACTAAGACTGAGTACAGTGGACTAGGAGGAGGCTGCACTCTGCAGCTCACGAATGCCGGGACAGGGCAGACGTCATTGACGTCTGTCAGACAACAGCTTTGAACAGCAACTTAAAATTGCAATGCATCAGTCTGTTGCATCTGCATTATCTGTGCCAAGAAACTTGCCATCACAGAATGATGATAAGAAACTGGATGCATCAGTAAAAGCTGAAATGGCGGTGTTTCAGAGCAACGGCAAGCGCGGGCGTTGTTTAGAACAAGTGTATCAGTATCTGATCAGGCAGATCGCGTTACATTCAAAAAAATGTTTTTAAACGTTAGTCTATCATACTGTATATCCTCCCTATGGCATTTGCCACTTGATTGACATACAGGATGGCCAGTCTGAGATCTCTTTCCATCTAACACACTGGTCATCCCACATGCACCCATACAATCAGATTGTGATTCAGACTATGAATGCCATGAATGTAATTACACCGATCTACATGCTGTCAAATAAATGAACCACACACCGTGGCTTCGCCTCTGACGCTGGTGTGCAGTGAGTTTGCACGCCTGATGAGCCCAGAATTAGGACGAAACATGTGTTGCATACTCTTTGCATTATTTGACAGTAAAACTTTGCAACATACTATGATCTGTTCCTCGCAGCTGAAGAGGGCACATTGGCGGATGTTTGCCGACTTGCAGACCAACCACAACCGTTACCTGGTAGGTAACCACCCATACAATCAGATTGTGATTCAGACTACAAATGCCATGAATGTAATTACCCCGATCTACATGCTGTCAAATAAATGAACCACACGGCGTGGAGCAACGTAAAGGGCGAAACACATGTCGCGTACTCTTTGCGTTATTTGACAGTAAAACTGTGCTATATATATACTGTATATATACAGTGCATCCAGAAAGTATTCACAGCGCAGAACTTTTTCCACATTATGTTATGTTACAGCCTTATACCAAAATGGATTAAATTCATTTTTTTCCTCAGAATTCTACACACAACACCTCATAATGACAACGTGAAAAAAGTTTACTTGAAGTTTTTTGCAAATTTATTAAAAATAAAAAAACTGAGAAATCACATGTACATAAGTATTCACAGCCTTTGCTCAATACTTTGTCGATGCACCTTTGGCAGCAATTACAGCCTCAAGTCTTTTTGAATATGATGCCACAAGCTTGGCATACCTATCCTTGGCCAGTTTTGCCCATTCCTCATTGCAGCACCTCTCAAGCTCCATCAGGTTGGATGGGAAGCGTCGGTGCACAGCCATTTTAAGATCTCTCCAGAGATGTTCAATCCTGAAGCCACTCTTTTGATATTGTGGCTGTGTGCTTAGGGTCGTTGTCCTGCTGAAAAATGAACAGTCACCCCAGTCTGAGGTCAAGAGTGCTCTGGAGCAGGTTTTCATCCAGGATGTCTCTGTACATTGCGACAGTCATCTTTCCCTTTATTCTGACTAGTCTCCCAGTTCCTGCCGCTGAAAAACATCCCCACAGCATGATGCTGCCACCACCATGCTTCAATGTAGGGATGGTATTGACCTGGTGATGAGCGGTGCCTGGTTTCTTTCAAACGTGACACGTGGCATTCGCACCAAAGAGTTCAATCTTTGTCTCATCAGACCAGAGAATTTTGTTTCTCTTGGTCTGAGAGTCCTTCAAGTGCCTTTTGGCAAGCTCCAGACGGGCTGCCATGTGCCTTTAACTAAGGAGTGGCTTCCGTCTGGCCACTCTACCATACAGGCCTGATTGGTGGATTGCTGCAGAGATGGTTGTCCTTCTGGAAGGTTCTCCTCTCTCCACTGAGGACCTCTGAAGCTCTGACAGAGTGACCATCTGGTTCTTGGTCACCTCCCTGACTAAGGCCCTTCTCTCCCGATCGCTCAGTTTAGATGGCCGGCCAGCTCTAGGAAGAGTCCTGGTGGTTTCAAACTTCTTCCACTTAAGGATGATGGAGGCCACTGTGCTCATTGGGACCTTCAAAGCAGCAGAAATTTTTCTATAACCTTCCCTAGGTTTGTGCCACGAGACAATCCTGTCTCGGAGGTCTACAGACAATTCCTTTGACTTCATGCTTGGTTTGTGCTCTGACTTGAACTGTCAACTGTGGGACCTTATATAGACAAGTGTGTGCCTTTCCAAATCATGTCTAATCAACTGAATTTACCACAAGTGGACTCCAATTGGCATCCTTCAACATCTGCAGTAAGATGCTGCAGATGCTCTACCAGACGGTTGTGGCGAGTGCCCTCTTCTACTCGGTGGTGTGCTGGGGTGCAGCATAAAGATGAAAGACACCTCACGTCTGGACAAACTTGTTAAGAAGGCAGGCTCTATTGTAGGATTAAAGTTGGACAGTTTAACATCTGTGGCAGAGCGACGGGCATTAAGCAAACTCCTGTCAATCATGAATAATCCACTGCATCCACTTAACAATGTCATCTCCAGGAGGAGTAGCTTCAGTGACAGACTTTTGTCACTGTCACTGTCCTGCTCCACTGACAGAATGAGGAGATCGTTTCTCCCCCACACTATGCGACTCTTCAATTCCACCCGGGGGAGTAAATGCTAACATTAATTTTATTTTAATTTTTTCATTTTTATTACTATTTAATTTAATATTGTTTCTTTGTATCAGTATACTGCTGCTGGATTATGAGAATTTCCCCTTGGGTTTAATAAAGTATCTATCTATCTATCTATCTATCTATCTATCTATCTATCTATCTATCTATCTATCTATCTATCTATCTATCTATCTATCTATCTATCAATTAAGCTGCAGAAACATCTCAAGGATGATCAGGGGAAACAGGATGTACCTGAGCTCAATTTTGAGCTTCATGGCAAAGGCTGTGAATACTTATGTACATGTGCTTTCTCAATTTTTTTTATTCTTAATAAATTTGCAAAAACCTCAAGTAAACTTTTTTCATGTTGTCATTATGGGGTGTTGTGTGTAGAATTCTGAGGAAAAAATGAATTTAATCCATTTTGGAATAAGGCTGTAACATAACAAAATGTGCAAAAAGTGATGCGCTGTGAATACTTTCCGGATGCACTGTATATATATATATATATATATATATATATATATATATATATATATATCATTTTCAATGTAGGTAGATCATTTCGACCTGGTCATTTTAAAAGTAGCTCGCAAGACGAAAAAGTGTGGGCACCCCTGAACTAGATACATCTACTTATATGACAGCATGAACTGCTTGTAGATAAGGTTAGTCTTTTATTGGTGTCAACATATTGCAGTAGTTTTATTAAAAATAAGTGTCGGCTGTTCTAAAACCGTTCACATGTGAGATGCCCGTGCACTGTGTCATCCCCGGGATTCCCGGGAATGACATGCTGGATTCCTGAATTCCCAGGAATGGATAAACCCGTCCGTGAATGGATACCCTACCTCTGATATTACTTTATCCAATATTTGCTGCAATATGAAGAAATAGTAAGTTTTGATTAAGGAATCTAGGTAGCGACTATTTCAGTTTAAAACAAAATCATAAATGCTTGATTATCTAACATGAAATATGTATGACAGACTGCACTGTCCTGTACAGTTGTGTACTCAAAACTATGTTATACAGAAATATGCAGTATGGAAATCATATTTTGCCTATAACTGCAGTTCTTAATTACACATATTAAGACATTATTAATGTTACACAATAACAACATTTCAGAACAAGTAAAGAAGCAATTCTGCAATAAACAGTCATTACATCATAAAAATCATAAAAAACTGACTTTCCTTTTAACCTGTTAGATAAGTTTTGAGTGTTTTTGATTAATATTTAAAGAGTCACACATTAATTTCATTATATTCTTCTTCAATGGCTATTCCCATTTCTATATGGGGTTGCAAAGTCAATTCAGAGTACAACATTAGAATTTTATCAAAAGTAGTTACTTTTTTAAATTACTGGAATATATTTCACCTTATGCAACATGACCAGCTGAAACCAACACAATATGCACTAATCTGAAAAAATGATGATATTCCAGGCAATTTTTAAATTAAGATCTTTCCTCATTTGTTCTAATACTAAAAGAAAAAAAGTTGAAAGAAGAGCAGAAAAAGATTTGCAATGATTTTGGAATAAAGAAGTTGTGATGAACAGAGTGCTCGCCATGAAGAATAAAATTCAATTGCTGGAGAAACAGGTTGCTTCCATTTTCTTCAAACTAATTAAGAAGAGAGAAACTGTAAAAATTAGTATTCTTATTGTGATTTGAAACAATGCAGAATTGTGACAGTACTATTTTGTTCTTGAAAAAACTACAGACAATCATTTTACCTAGATTGCACAGCTTCACTTCGATAACAGGACTCTGCCATATAATTAATATAAATGATTGAAATGCAGCAATGATACTAAGATACATTAATTTAGACTAAGCGTTCTTAAAATGTGTTTTCTTGCAACTCCATCTTGCTCTTCTTACTGTCCAGTCTGTAATGATCTTCAAATCGGAATGGTGCCCCTTTGGACCATTTCCGCCAACATCACGGTGCAGCAATGTCAATTTCTCAAAAAAAAACCTGCAGTCATGATCCACAATAATTTAGACCGTCACTCAATTCTTCAACAAGCTAGCATTGTTGAAACCAACCAAACATCCAGTCTTTGAAGACCTGTGCATTTAATTCTTTACGGATTTTTGCCCACATACTGCTTAATTATTATTATTACCTTCATTGATTTCACAAATATAAATGTCCCTTTACAGTGTGAATCTCTGTTATTGCTTTGTTTATTTATAATATTCAGGAAGCTTGAAAATTGTTGACCTGTACTTCTTAAGGGATCAGGAGAGTCACTGTTGTGCAAGTTGGATGTATCAACAGTTAGGTGTGTGTTTATTGTGTCAACGCTGAGCTCTTTCTTTTTATGGTTTGCCCTTATCAGTTAGGTGTTTTTACTCCTTTGGCCTGCATCTTACTATTTCTGAATATTTTCCTACACACAGGCAGAGTGGAATGTGGTGGTTCAACAAAACCTATACTGTCGAGAGGTGGAAAATGGCAGGCCATAAGGGCAGAGATTATAAAATTAGAGGATGAAAACAAAAGTCAGATATGTGCCTTTTTCAAAACCAATAATTCAAGCCTATATTTTGCCAAAACCAAAATGTGAACCAATGTTTTACTTAGTAATAAGATTGCTAAGTTTTTACAGCAAATATTTTAATACTGAAGATACTAAGCACTTGAGATTGTACAACAAATGTACAAAGTTGGAGGAAGAGTTCCACATTTCTGGGTGACATTGTCTTGCAACCCAGGAATGCATCCTCAACCATGAGTGCTCAAACTGGTAGCACCCAAACCAAAAACAAATCAGCATCACAGAAAATCCAATACAAGCAATTATAAATGTAAAAAATGCCAAAACAAAATTTCATATTGAAAATAAGCAAATAATTAGAATTCTAATATTCCAAAATGTACAAAATAGTCTAGCAATTTAATAAGATAAATTTCTATCAACAAGAAAAATTATTAAAATGGTCTAATCATAACACACCCACCTTGAGTAAGAAGATGTTTTTTTCCAGAGTAGGATTTGTTCTTTGTTGGTTGAATGGGGGAAGGGAGCAGTTTTGTTTGTTATCGGGGTTTGCTGTTAATATTGTTGGGATTGGAATTGTGGATTCATGGAATGGATTTTGGGAGAAATGCCCCGTATTTGATCTTTTTCTTTCCTAGTTTACACTGTAGTCTTTCTATCTCATCTTTTCTAATTCTCAATGAGTTTGAGGATTGTGAGTGAATGTCAACTACTTGAGACATAAGAAAGTTGATTTGGCCTTTATACAAGAAACATTGCTTTTAGAAAATGGTTCATTCACACATTGTAACACTATCTGGTCATTGCATCAGCATCTTCCAGCTCCAGGAACTTTAGCAATTCTAATCGCTTGCAGCCCTCAGGCCAAAGATGTGGCATGTGGGCACAAATAAATTTGGTATATTATGTTATGCACTGATGGAGACTGGGCTATAAAAATCCTGCTGTTCAGTTTATTGCCCTACATTCTACAATGGTTTTTTTTTAATTATTTATAAGTAAAATCTAATAATTTTAAAAGTCTGAGATCATACAATCTACAGATGTAAATGATTTTAAGAAAACTGTGTTGTCAGGCATCAAGTTCCATTTCACAGAGTGTCCCAACTCCACATGCTCAATCTTAATCATGTTGAACTTAATCAATACTTTTCATATGTGCAATACCACTGCAAAGTGTTTTTTTTCTGCAATTTCTATAACACTCAAGGATAGATCTCATCTTAGCCTTCCAGTTGCTGGCACCAGCTTGAAATCATGCAAGCATGAATCTGCTTTATTTTCAGATTGTTTTTATTCCTACTGCTTACTTATTTTCCACCACAATGGCTATTTAATATATGTCACTCTTTTTAGAAATGTATTCATATGCGGTTGAGGACCGTTCATTCACATGATTGGCAGTATGAGGTGCAATGTGTAACGTTCTGAATTGCTTTCACCTTTGGATTAGCTAACAAAAAATCCATGAATTAAGAGAATATCTTTCATTTCTGGAAATGCATGCCCTTATGTTGTGGATTCAGAATTTCTAATTACCAATGAGAATAGAGTTACATTTGTTGTTGCTACAAAAAGCTAAATTTGAAATTCACCACACCCAGCCCAAACATTGTATGCCTAATGCCAATTCCAGTAGGCTCCTGAGCCACTGTGATACTGGGGCAACCATTCCTGTTATTAAAAGTAAATTACACACTTTTGCAAACTGTCTCCTACAGATTGTTTTTTATGAAATTTATTCTAACCCTTCCCTAATTTATATTAATTCTGTCTGATGAAAAAAAAATCCCCTTTCTAAATTACCTACAGAAGACATGCCATATTGCACAGGCTTTCAATTCTAACTAAAGGAGGTGATAGACTCTATGAATACTAGATGGTCACCAGGGCCTGATGGGCTGTACCTTGAAGTATTTGCATTCTTTTGGTGTCAGCTGTCATCCCCATACATTCAGATATTAAACAGGCAATTTCCATCACAAACTTCATCCAACAATAAACTTAGTAATTATTACTTACACTCCAAAACAGGGTAAAAATGCTGAAGAGTGTGCCAACTATTGTCTAGTTTCTTTAATGAACACTGATACAAAATTATTGGCTAAGACTCCAAAGGACACATGAATTAATTAGGACTGAACAGACTTTATCCGTTTATCCTTTTTTATATGCACTAATATATTCACATACTGGATATCCCACACTTTAATATTTTGTGGCAAGTCATGCATTTTATGACATTCAGAGAGGGATTTATGGAAATGGTGAAAAACACTGCACTGATGTTTGTTATCCATTCCTTTGCCTCTTTTTTTGAGGGGTTTAAGCGTCAAGGAATACAGTTGTTAAAGATTGTTTTTTGATCTGAAGTATTTTCATTATGTTAACAATGAATGTCTTTCTTCTGAGGCACCATTATGTTTTTGTTATGGGTGCCTCCATTTTGTGCACTTTGTTGATTTTGTTCTTAGTAATTGCTAGCTAGGCACAGTGAACAGAGAATATGCAATGTGTGAGATCACAAGATCATAGGTATAAAGGTTGGCATTGGACCCTTTCTAGTTTGTCCAACTTTGTAGGTACAGCCCAGAGTGCCTAGCGTTATTTTCTATAAATCTTCTTCTGAATCGTGATTACAGACTTTTTTGTCCCTTTAACGATCATCTTTGACTTGCATTTTCACTCAGTTTACGTGTAAATTCTTGGTTTTGACTCCCTTCTTTCGAATATTGACTGCAGTTTTTGTCTCATGTTCTGGAGTTTGTTACTTAGTTGTTGCTCTCCCAGTCTTGACTTCAGCTAATTTATTTTAATAAGATTTTCTGAATATATTTTTCCTGTCCAATGTTATTTTTGAGAATAACCATATTCTGACTCAAGTTTGTTTTTTATTTAGTGTTTTTGTTGTTGTTTAAGGTACCTTGTAATGATGTCAGATGATTGTATCCACAAACTTGGACAAACTGGAATTGTCCAATGCTCATCATTATGCTTTTGACCCCATGATGTTGCACATCACACACTCCCTTGCCAAAAAACTGCCTAGCAACAGTGACAGCAAAGAACACAAAATGGTGGTACTCATAACAAAAATAAACTGGCTCCACAGGAGAAAGTAATTTTTTTAACATAGTGAAAACACTTTAAATCTAAAAACAAATATAATTACTTTATTTCTAGTACTACTACCTGATAAGTAAGAGTGTGGTGTTTTCATCCCAGGTGCTCGGCGGAGTTTGCATATTCTCCCAGTGTATGCAAGGGTTTTCCATGGGTTCTCCACTTTCCTACTGCAGTCCAAAGACAGGCAGGTTAGGTGTGTGTTCACCCTGTGATAGACTGGCATCTAGTCCTGGAATTGTTCCTGCCTTGGGCCAGATGCTCTCTGGGATTGGCTTCAGCTTGCGCATGATAAGAAACAACTGTAAAAAATTAAAAACAAAAGCCTGATCCTGACATTACATGCTATTCACGTAGCTATTATTCACAATAACTCAAATATCTCTCACCATTTCCCCATATTTAAGAGGGACATGCAGGGATGTCCACACTCTAAGCCACTTTTTAATCTCTCACTTGACCCTCTTATTAAGCCAGTTGTTGCCTGTAGTCACCTCTTAAAATGTTTCTCTATGTAGATGAGGTTCTGCTTCCTCTTTCTTGGAAATGCTCCCTCAGATCCTCCCCATGTTTTTAATTTATTTAACTCCTTTGGCAAATTGTCTGGATATAAAATCAATAGGTTTAAATTGACCAATAAATTCTTTTTGCAACTAATGTGTATTCCCTCCTTCAATTAAGATGACCAACTCACTTATACATCTGGGCATTGATGTCTCTCTTTTATTACAGAATGCTGTCTCCAATAATTATAATCAAATATTTAAAACTGTTAAGGAATTTTTTTTCCTTCTGGCTGTTTTCTTCATTTTCTTTAAATTAATTCAGTCTCTCATTTTAATTTCATTAGCACTATGTTAACTTTTTCTCCCCCTAAGTAAAATTTAAGCAAATGTAGAAAACTTAATCTTTTGGTTTCTCTAGAACAATAAAAGACCACATATTAAGTATTTTACCTTATTCTATGGTTAATTGGAGGATGGTATATTTTTTCCAGGAATGGAAATATACTGTTTGGCTTTTGTTCTCTGGCTGGTCTGAAGCTGGCTGACCTCTCCTATCAATCTCCTAACCTGGCTGCCTAATGAATCTAATATAGTTTCTAAACCCGTTTCAATTGTTCCTTTTAAAGCTCATGCTTTAAAATTGGGTCCTTTGAAATAAAATACACTCTATAGGTTTGGCCAAAGGTTGAGAGACATTTGAACACTAACCTAAGGTGGCATTCATACACCTCCATCAGGCCCTAAGTATGGTGATTAACCTATAATTTTTTCTTCATGGGCAAATCTGGGCATATGAACGTTTTAGGACATGTGTGATGAAAATGAACTATAAATATTTAAAGCTTTGAAGTCCTGATTTTATACTCCTTCTTCCCTTTTCTGTTTTTCAGCCAGATCTGTATTTAAGACCTATGGTGTTCCTCTTTCCTCCCCACTTCCAGTTCTCCTATATAGTAGCTCTAGCTTCAAGGCTAATCCTTAATAGATTATCTTTGATTGGCATTACACACACTTGATTGGTTCAGATCCAACCTCTTAGGCCGCACTCAGTTCATTCAGCTTAAAACTTTCACATCCCAACCCACCGCTGTTACTTCAGGTGTGCCCCAGGGCTTTGTCTTGGGGCCTCTTCTGGGTCCTCTTCTTTTTATTATTTACCTTCTTCTCCTTGGCAATATCTTTTGTAAACATAACATTAATTTTCACTGTTATGTTGATGACACCCAGCTCTACCTTACTGGTAAACCCACCTCTTCCTTTCCACCATATTTGCTTATTGACTGTATTGCTGAAATTAAATCCTGGTTTTCTTCGAATTTTCTTAAATTAAACAGTGACAGGTTCTGCTCATTGGCTCAAAATCATCATTATCCAAAGCAGATAATTTTTCTCTTGTGATTGATAACTCCGTTGTTTTCCCATCACCTCAGGTTAAGAGTCTGGGTGTCATCCTTGACTGTACTCTATCTTTCCAATCTCACATTAATAATATCACCCGGTCTGCTCATTTCCACCTACGTAATATTAATCACATCCGCCCCTCCCTCACTGCCCATACCACTACCATTCTTGTTCACAGTCTTGTTAGTTCTCGTCTGGACTATTGCAATTCACTCCTCTTTTTGGTCTCTCTAATAAATCTCTTCATAAGCTTCAGCTAGTCCAGAATTCTGCAGCTCGCATCATTACTCGAACCTCATCTGTTCACCATATTACTCCGGGCTTACAGCAGCTTCATTGGCTCCCAATTAAGTTTCAAATTGATTTTAAAATTCTGCTATTAACATTTAAGGCCATTAATAACCTCGCCCCTCTATATCTGTCTGACCTTCTTCATGTTGACATTCCCTCCCGTCACCTTAGATCCTCTTCCTCCATCCACCTGACTATCCCTCTCACCCATCTAACCTCCATGGAGAGCAGAGCATTCAGCTGTTCTGCTCCCAAGCTCTGGAATTCATTACCTACTGAGCTCAGAAATATCGAATTATTTTCAACCTTTAAATGTAAACTTAAAACGCATCTGTTTAAAATGGCTTTTTCTTTATGATTACAGTGGTTTTGTTTGGTTTTAATTTTAAATCTTCTGTTTTTTTAAGTTGTTTATAATGTGTCTTTTTATTTATTTATTTATTGTTTATTTGGTGTCTTTGAATTCTCAGAAAGGCAACTTAAATGTATAAATAAATATAAATGTATAAATAAAATGTATTATTAATCTTTGCTCTGTTTGTGTTTTGTAACATTGGGATTTACAGGTATACCAGGGCGGTGCATTGGTGCAGTGGACAGTGCTGCTGCCTCGCAGTTAGGAGACCAGGGTTCGCTTCCCGGATCCTCCCTGCGTGGAGTTTACCTGTTCTCCCCATTGTCTGCATGGGTTTCCTCCGGGTGCTCCGGTTTCCTCCCACAGTCCAAAGACATGCAGGTTAGGTGCATTGCCGATCCTAAATTGTCCCATGTGTGTGTGTGTACGCGCACCCTGCCTGGGGTTTGTTTCCTGCGTTGCACCCTGTGTTGGCTGGGATTGGTTCCCTGTGGCCCTGTAGTTAGGATATAGTGGTTTGGATACTGGAGGGATGGATGGGATTTATACCATTCCTTACCAATTCAATTAATTTGGCAACAAGATCTTCAGTTTACTCCCCACAATTAAATAAATTCAGCATTCAAGAATATTATTCTGTCTTGCAAAATTTCAAACCTTTAAAATAAAAAATTTTCATACACCATTACTGCCATTTATACCAAATTAAAGACCCAGGCACTTTTCTCCCTGTTTTAGGAATGCCCTTTAATATTTACACTGTCTAACTTTCTATCATCTGTCCTTTTCATCAATAATCACATTTTGGTTCTTATATATCTACTTTTGGTCCTGTCTTCTTAATCTTTTAAAGACAAAGCTAAATATGTCCACCAGTAAGTCACTGTTTTCTCTAAAAAATGTCAGAAAACAGCATATTTACACTTAAATACTGAGAACTTAAACTCGATACGTATCTCTTTGGCAAAATATTCGCCTAAGGCACGAGTCAGGAAGTACAGTTCTGAGTGGCTGAAATGTGCTGCTAAAGCAGCTGTACATTTTGTACTTTTTCACAAGCAGTATTCATAGTGCTTTTCTTAGAATTAAGGAGTTCAAGCAAAGAACCAAAGGCAGGAAGTGTACTACATTAAAGCCATCATCAAAGTCAACAGTAAAGCCAATATAAAACACACCATGAAAATTTTACATTATAACAATATTGAATTGAAAGTGTCACAGATTCTCCCATAATCAAACAAAACTATAAAAAGGTCAATGTCAATGCTGCGTGGCATTGGCAAAGTGGTCTCTAGCTGTGCTTATAGCTTCAGATTAATCAGATAATGTTTATTTTCTATAGGACTTTCAACAGTGAGAATAATAACAAGGCACTTTGCAAAGCAAGCCAGAATATGATACACAGTATGCTTTGCGTTGATATGGAATTGCTTCTTTTATTTCTAACCTGCCTTTAAATGGGAGATTTAAGTGTTTATACCCAGCTTATGAGAAGGCTAACATCTAGCACTTAGTAAAAGTATAGGTTCCCATTACAAGATAGTAAACTATATTGCTCAACCCTCTGTGCTGCCAAGACACTAATCATTATATGTCAATTGCCATATATGTGTTGTGAAAAGGACTCTATACAGCGCCCGACTCGACACAGACTTGACACTGAGGCATGTATAAAACTCAACAAAAGACTTTTATTTCTTTCTTCAGCTGGAGGGCACGTCTTCCCCGTGAATCCTCCATCCACAACACAGTCCCAAGCACAGTAACACACACCACAACCCTTCTCTCTTTCACCACCACTCATCCACAGCTTTGTCCTCCTTCCACCTGAGTCTGGCTGCTGAGTGGTGGTCGCTGGCCTTTTTTATAGCCCACCTGGAAGTGTTCCAGGTGCTTGATCACCTATTCCTGATTGCACTTCCGGGCGGGACTGTAGAGTTGTCCAAGCTGGCTCCGGGATCCATGCAGCACCCCCTGGCGGCCACCCCAGATCCCAACAGGGCTGTGGAGAACTCCATCTCCCATGGAGACCTGCGGGAAACTGCAGCACCATCGTCTGCCAGGGAGGCTGCCACCAAGCATCCTGGGGGAGGTACTGAGAAGCCCATGGATGCTCCCAGGGAACATATGTAGAAGGGGTGTCCCGGCTGGGCATGGGACCCGGCCGACTGCCACAGTGTCTATAAGTGTTTATTCCAATAATATATCCTTAAAGTCTGTTACTACAAAGGAAAAATATAAATATATCCACATAAACTGCATCTCGGTGAAATATAACATGAAAGAAAAAAGTGCAGGTGCTGTAAAATAAAAGTGGGTTAAATGAACAAAATGAGATAAGCACATATTGCTCATTGACCAATTATTTGTTTTTTGTTATGTTTAGAATGCCATGCTCTGAAAGTGTTTGACTCCTTTTCTATTTTTAGTGGTCTGTCTTATGCTATATTTTTTGTTTTCATTTTCTTCCATCTTAGATTTGTCTCAAAACTAAAGGTCATTTATGTGTAACTTTAACATTTTGGTGTGTAATCTGGAATTCCTTTTACCCTGTTTTTATTTCTGTATGTTTTGTATTTGTACATCTTAATTTTTTTTTTTTTGTTATGATGGCCAGATCACCTTGACTCCATCTTAAAACCTTAGTTTTTCATGGGCACTGGCATTTTCTGCTTGTCTTTCATTGCCACTTCTGTAGTGTTTGCAGTCATGTGATGCAAAAGTCACTTAATGTTTTGTATCATCACATTTTGCTGTTTAAAATGACGGCTCTTTGTAGACTACATCTATGCATTGCATTCTTTTGAAAAAACAAAAGTAATGTATTTTATAGTTTAGTTAGAGAAAAACAAATCAAAATAGATTAAGGAACCTTTGGTAGCTCTGTTTTGACTTTGAATTTTGTGTCTGTGCATTGGCTATTGACAATCAGATTTTTCTGTGATATTCAGACCCTTTGCCTGTCCTTGGCCTTGTCTCTGCCGTGCCTTGTGATTCTTTTCATTAGTCCATGTTAAGGTAAAAAGAGCTTCAAAGAAGACTTAGTGTTAAGACTTCTCAGACTGTAGTTTTTTTTTTTTTACTGTATATTTGTTTTATTATGTCAGTTTTATTTACTTAGTTTCCTTGATTCAAACTTTTGGCCTTAGCCCAATTCCTCTGTAGTTTACTTTCCTGGTTGCAGCTTCATTTTTTTTGCCTCAAACTCTGCCAGGCCATTTTAATCTGATATCAGAAAGTGGACATCAACTTTTCTGTTATTTTAAAATACTAAATACCATTTACAGTGGAACCTCGGTTCACGAACGTCTCAGTACACGTACAACTCGGTTTACGACCAAAAAGTTTGCCAGACTTTTGCCTTGGTTTACGACCACACACTTGGTATGCGAACAAGCCAGCTTCCCTTTCGGTTTGCACATGTTCAGTCTCTCCCTGTGCATTTCCTGTGCAGTGAGCGAGAGAGAGAGAGCGAGAGAGCGCGACACACACACACACACACAGGCAGCGCAAGAGAGAGAGAGACAGACGCACACACACAGGCAGCCCGGCACAAAAATAAAACTGCCCCAACTTGTGTTCTCAGGAGTGCCAGTGATATTTACTCCCTGATTCAGAATACAGAATATTATTGCTCGCAGTCAAGGGAAAGGAAAATTTTCCAGTAAGGGACTTGATTATCTACATACGTAGAAGATAGAAAAATCAATTTAAAACCAAGTAGTGTAGCAAACCTAAGAAAAACATAACTGGATAACAATACTGTGGGGCTTCAATATAATTTAGTGTGGAATTTTGGTGATTATCTTTCTCCGAAGGAAAAATTTGTAAACAATAGTTATTATATTGATAGTGTGCATTCAGTAATATTTGATTTCAAGGATGAAGGGGGAATTGGTGTCTGGAATATAGTGGAAGGGTGTGCTAAGGGAGGATTCTGGAGATTGTACGGCTTGAGTTACATAAACACCACCCCTCCGTGTCTGGAACACACACCCCTTAACTTTCATAAACTGCACACCTCAGGTGACAACGCCCAAGGCAGCCATCTATGTCGCCTAATGGATCGATCGGCTCTGCTGTTTCATTATGTGTTACAAAGTCACCACATGAAGTTATTACTTATTAAAGACTTTTATAAAATTTGCCCAGCAGCAATGGTTTATATATAAAGTTGAAACAACTATAACTATATAACAACTATTTTTTAAAGCTGTCTAATTCAGATGCAGAAGTGTACACATACTTTCTTGGATTAATAAAATTAATTATTTAATATATGACTGTACTGGCACCAAAGTGATTTTGCAGTTGAGTGTTTTACGTATTAAGTAAAAATGTAGTTTAAACTGAAAAGGTAATGCATACACAAGCATGATAATGAATTTTCTGTTGTTTGATGTTTATATATGATTATTTGTTCTAGTAACGTCAGCTGAAAACAGTATTTTAGAGTTTGCTAACTTCTGTCAATGGCCTAATTAGTTTCTGAACGTCAACCATCTGTCTGAAGGTAGAGAAGTTACATAGAAAGCAACAGGTCATTTATTATTGTCTTCAAAATAGAAAAACACAAAGTATGGTTTATTTTAGGAATTAATTACACTAAGTTTTGGTGGCAACGTTTGTTTATATCCATTTATTCTGGTCGTATACATTATTTTATAGCTTACCTTTCTTTAATTTGTATAGGTCTCCTGAAGGTGCAGCTTCCCAAACATAGCTATTTAGTATTTACTAGTAGAAGAATTATATATTTTGTTTTTCAAAAAATAATTAGGAAAGCTGTTTTAGAAAAAAGAACCGTATCCATTGATAATGAATGATACTAGACTGCATGAATAGAACAATAAAACATAATGAAGACAAACTCATATACATACATTTTTATATGAAAGTTAATATAAAATCACATAAAGTATGCATTATGAACTTCAGTTGGCAGTGAATTTATTTATTCCATGATCTATTAAATCACCAAGCAAAATGGAGCTCTAAAGAGATGAGTATAAAATAAGTTAACAAAAGAGGGCAGTAATGATACATAAACTAGATCAGTTTCTGCATTAGGAATTAAATACCTATTCTGTAAATAATTCATACTTAACTAATAAAGTAACCACTAAAAAAAACTTTTTTTCATAAATAAATTAAAAAGAAGGAAGGCTTCAGCCCACCTCAGTCAAATTAAAAAAATATATTTTTTTTATTTTTAAGTAAAGATAGTTCTTGATGAGTTATATAATATTGACTTTAGACAGCTAAGAGCAAAAATAAGTTAGGTTAATTTCATTATATAAAATTTTGTGCATATAAAGCATTTCAAGTTGTCAAATAACAGCCAATTAACACTGTTTGAATAGTGTATAAAGAGCTGTTGAGCTTCAACTATTATATCTAATCATCTAATTTTATAAACCCATTTTTGCTATTACAGTGTATTATTTTGCCAAAGCTTATTCTGACAGCATTAGCAGAAAACTACTTCAGACTGGATGCCAGTTCTTTGCTGGGCATATCCCTTTCACTCACTCATATTGATTCAAATCTGTCAAATTCTGACTGTCATGCTTATCTAGGTGCTTATGAATGATTGTCTCTGATATTTTCCGGTGTCTCTGTTTGTATGATTACAAAGAATGGGATTGGGAATATTTTGTTATGGTAAATATATATATATTTTATATATTATATATAGTGGTGGACGCCTTGGGATCCTGCCTGACGCCTGGAAGGACTGGGAGAGGGACAATACCTCCCTTGGACCACGAGAGTGCAGCTGCCCTGGTCTGCATTGGGGTCACGGGATCAGAGCTTAAAACCTCAACTCTGTTGTGGCCCGTGGCCACTGCCAGAGGGTGCCTGGAGGATTGTAGAGCCCTGGATTGCAGCACTTCTGCAAGACTCACAACTGCTGCCAGAAGAAATTTCAGGCACACCTGGAGTGCTTCCGGGTGCTCATGCGCCACTTCCGCCACTCCAGGAAGTTGCTGCCGAAAGATCATTGCTGAGCACCAGGAGTACATCCGAGGTGTTATAAAAGGGGCTGCCTCACTCCATTAGTCGAACCAGAGTTGGGAGACAGAGGACAGAGCTTGTGAGGAGAGGAATAGAGGTGGGAGAAGAATAGAAGAAGGAGAAAGAAGGGACTGAGTGTTTGTCTAATTTGGACATTGTGAGGTGCTGTGTACAGAAAAGAAATATTAAATATGTGTGTTTTCAATAAACAAATGGTATCGCTAGCTAAGCGGAGGCAAGATGTACTCCAAAACGCACAGGTAGACCAACTCCCCACTCGACATCACACTTCCCCCTCCCCTCAGCCCGCAGCCTCTGTCTTGGATTAGAACAAACATATTGTTAATTCTAGAAAAAAACCCAATCTAAATCTGTTAAGTAGTTCTCTCGTTCGCTGGCTAAGCGGATGTAAGGTACACCCCGAGGTTGGTGTGTGAGTGAGGAGGGCCACGGCCCGCTATGTCTCTTGGATTTGCACAGATAAATCGGTGCCACAAACCAACTATGATGGTTATATCGTGATGAGAGAGGTCGCAAAATCAACGAGAATGTTCAGGAAAATGAGAGAAAAAAACCCGATCTAAATCTGTTAAACAGTTCTCTTGTGAAAAGCAGGCAGATATACAGACAGACAGACATTGAATTCTATATATATATATATATATATATATATATATATATATATATATATATATATATATATATATATATATACTGCTCAAAAGAATTAAAGGAACACTTTTTAATCAGAGTATAGCATAAAGTCAATGAAACTTATGGGATATTAATCTGGTCAGTTAAGTAGCAGAGGGGGTTGTTAATCAGTTTCAGCTGCTGTGGTGTTAATGAAATTAACAACAGATGCACTAGAGGGCAACAATGAGATGACCCCAAAACAGGAATGGTTTAACAGGTGGAGGCCACTGACATTTTTCCCTCCTCATCTTTTCTGACTGTTTCTTCACTAGTTTTGCATTTGGCTACAGTCAGTGTCACTACTGGTAGCATGAGGCGATACCTGGACCCTACAGAGGTTGCACAGGTAGTCCAACTTCTCCAGAATGGCACATCAATACGTGTCATTGCCAGAAGGTTTGCTGTGTCTCCCTGCACAGTCTCAAGGGCATGGAGGAGATTCTAGGAGACAAGCAGTTACTCTAGGAGAGCTGGAGAGGGCCATAGAAGCTCCATAACCCATAAGCAGGACCAGTATCTGCTCCTTTGGGCAAGGAGGAACAGGATGAGCACTGCCAGAGCCCTACAAAATGACCTCCAGCAGGCCACTGGTGTGAATGTCTCTGACCAAACAACCAGAAAGACTTCATGAGGGTGACCCAAGGGCCCCATGTCCTCTAATGGGCCCTGAGCTCACTGCCCAGCAGCATACAGCTCGATTGGCATTCGCCATAGAATACCAGAATTGGCAGATGCACCACTGGTGCCCTGTGCTTTTTACAGATGAGAGCAGGTTCACCCTGAGCACGTGACAGAAGTGAAAGGGTCTGGAGAAGCCATGGAGAACATTATGCTGCCTGTAACATCATTCAGCATGAGCAGTTTGGTGGTGGGTTAATGATTGTCTGGGGAGGCATATCAATGGAGGGTCACACAGACCGCTACAGGCTTGACAAAGGCACCTTGGCTGCCATTAGGTATCAGGATGAAATCCTTGGACCCATTGTCAGACCCTATGCTGGTACAGTGGCTCCTGGTGCACGACAATTCCTGGCCTCATGTGGTGAGAGTATGCAGGCAGTTCCTGGAGGATGAAGGAATTGATACCATTGACTGGCCACCACACTTTCCTGACCTAAATCCAATAGAACACCTCTGGGACATTATGTTTTGGTCCATCCAATGCCACCAGGTTACACCTCAGACTGTCCAGGAGCTCAGTGATGCCCTGGTCCAGATCTGGGAGGAGATCCCCCACAACACCATCTGTCATCTCATTAGAAGCATGCACCGATGTTGTCAGGCATGTATACAAGAACACAGGGGCCATACAAAGTGCTGCATACAATTTTGAGTTGCTGCAATTAAATTTTGGCAAAATGGACTAGCCTGCCACATAATTTTTCACTCTGATTTTTGGGCGTCTTTGAATTCAGGGCTCTGTAGGTTGATCATTTTCATTTCCATCAAACGATGTGGCATCCTTTCGTTCCTAACACATTACCCAGTCGATATCCAGGAGGATTTCTTTTTCCCATTGAGATCTGATGTGTTTTCAAAGTGTTCCTTTAATTTTTTTGAGCAGTTTATATATATATATATATATATATATATATATATATATATTATAAGAGGTTTCCTGTCTTGGGACCTCAATTCTTTAACATTACATAGTACATATATACTACACACACACACACATATATATATATATATATATATATTGTGAACTTGAACCCGGACACAGGCAGACAGACATCATTGTTTTCACCACACACTCGTTTATTTACAATATTTACAGGTAGTCCCGCGCTCAACTCCCCAGTGCCGCTTGCACCAATTCCTCAATTCCAGGCCTTACAACGCCTCCGTCTCTCTTCAGGCCTTACAATGCCTCTCTCTCTCTTTTCTGGCCGCCTCCAGTCCTCCCGCTAGCTCCGTCCTCTTCCACCCGACTTCCGCTCTCGACTGAAGGGAGGCGGCCCCTTATATCCTGCTCCCGGATGAGCACCAGGTGTTTTCCGGCATTCCTTCCTTGGCCACGCCCCAGCGTGGCGGAAGTGCCGGCTGTCCTCCCGGCAACTCTCCGGACGCCACAATAAGTCTTCCCCCCAGCACTTCCTGGTGTGGCGGAAGCGCTGGGCTCCAGGGTTCCTCAGGCTCCAGGGCGCCGCCTGGCAGTGGCCACGGGCCCCTACAGGATTGGGCTTCCAAGCCCTCTACCCGTGGCCCCCTATACAACCAGGGTGATCGCCCCCTTGCGATCTGGAGGAGGCACAAGCCCTCCTCTGGTCTTCCTGGCGTCCGGCGGGCTCCATCCCGGCCCGGAACCACGGGATAAACCGGCATCGGGGCGCCGCCTGGCGGTGACCTCGGGTCCCTACCAGGTTGGGCTTCCAAGCCCTGTACCCGAGGCCCCCAACACAACCAGGACGGACGCCCCCTCGCGGTCTGGAGGAGGCACATATATACAGTGGTGTGAAAAACTATTTGCCCCCTTCCTGATTTCTTATTCTTTTGCATGTTTGTCACACAAAAATGTTTCTGATCATCTGCCGAGTCTGGAGGTAGGTCCCGAGAAAACGCCCGAAGTATCGGGCAGTTTTGTCTCATATCTTGCAGAAGCCCACTTCCAGAAAGCAAGCGGTGGGTCGGATGCATGCCTCATATCTTGGCAAGATGGCCGCGATTCCCAGAAGGCAAATTGGCCTGGGTGTCGGCCAGCGACTACTCCATTCGAGGACAACAACCACGTGATCGCTCGCGGTGGATGCCGGGTCGGAGAAGGTCACATGGAGTCCGTAGATGAGGTTGTACATTCCCCGATGGACCCGAGCCTTCTGGAAGGGGAGAAGAAGGCAAGCAAAACAGCGCCGAGGAATAAGAAAGCCCTCGAGGAGCGGGAGATGACTGGACGGCCCTTCATTGCAGTAGGAGGTGAGGGAGGCAGTCGGCCAACAATGGCCAACCAGTCTTTGAAGGACTACAAGACCCAAGAGCCTTTGCGCGACCCAGCTGAACACGTGCCAAGGAAGGATGTGCTCATTGGTTCCCGGCCGGAGGGTAAGAGAAAGGCGGAAGCGCAACTACCACTGGCCGTAATAATAACTAACTGTGTGGATTGCCAGGGTCTCGAGAAATACCTCAAGCCCCTACAACGTTTCTTATAGGACTTACAACAGCTGAAGGAACGTGTGGAGGAATTGGGAGCAACGGCCGCAGCCCCGTTGAAGGGTCTGAAGGACTTCATGCAGCGGCTGGGCCGAGAAACTCCTGAGTTGAATGATGTGGGAGTGCAGGTGAGTCTGACCCGTGTCGTAGAGCATAAAGGGACACATGCGAACCGGCACCGCAAGTAATAAGTAGCGGGTGTCAAAGCACCGTGTGCCCGACAGAGGATTGTGGCACAATGACCGAATGGTTGGGGAACGGAGCAAACAGCCCGGGGCATGCGTGTGACGTGGCTTTCCGGGGCTGTGCAACTCTCCAGGTCCCGACCGGTCTTACGTGTAATTACGGGTAACACCGGTGACAGGAGGTCCGGGGAAAGTGCCGATCGTGCCGGTGCAACTGAATAGTGCTGTTCATCGGAGCAAGGCAGTGCTAATGACACCGGCTCCTGGTAAACGGAGGGTAACGGGTGTGCAAACAGCAAAGAGGCTCTCTTCTTTCCATAGAGAGCTTCAGGCTGAGCACAAGTCCCAGATTAAGCGGGAGATCCCAAAAAGAAAACGTGGGTCTCCCGACATAGCAGAAAGAAGGGCTGAAAGCAGCCAAGCGGCCGTAATACCCCCCTTGGCAGAGAAAGGGGCGGAGGTGACACTAACAGAATTCCCAAGGTGTTTCTGATCTCGCAGAGGGAAACAACCAGGAGGACAGCGCCGGTGTTACAACTGCCGTCGGCTGGGCCACGAGTGGCGCCATTGTCCCCGGGGTGACAGAAGATACGTCGTTCCCCCAAGGTTCGCTAGAAGACAGGGACAACGCAGCCAAGGTCCGGCTGACGCGTCCTCCTGGAGGAGGAAGTCCCTCGCGGGGCTGGACGCTCCGCCCCAGAAGTCATCGCTAAGGGGGGGAATTGTGGAGGATTGCCGGCTTCTGGTTCCGGTCCTCACCCCTAGGCCGCCAGGAGGAGCTCTCCCGACAGCAGGATCTTCCCCCGAGGTCCAGCAGGGCCTCATGGACTTTGTAGTGTTTATACACAGCCCTGCTGGATACCTTGGGGGCCACCAGGAGTCGCTGTAGGGGGGCATGTGGGCTCTTTTGTGCCTTATGACCCGGGAGTACGTCATGGTCATGTGATGGGAAGGAACGACGTGCTCCCGGGTTGAAGAAAAGGACTGATTACCCTGACCCGGAAGGAATAAGGAACTGTGGAATGATTGGGATGGAACACCTCCGGGTCAGGGGCTATAAAAAGACTATGGCTCAGTCCAGACGCTGAGCTGAGCTGGGAGGAAGGTTGGCTAAGTGTCTGGGAGTTGGAGGATTGATTAAGAGTATTGTAGTGTTGATAATTTATGAGTAGTGTGGAAGGTACTTGGTGCACTGAGGAACAGAAAAATAAAGAGTCTGGGACTTTTATCCAGTGTCTTGCGTGGTACCTGAGTGTTCAAGGGAGCACTAGTGCCCCCTACTGCCACTATATATATATATATAACTTTAAATAAGTGTACACCCATGTGAGGAAACCTTGTTTAAAGGTAAAGGTGCTGAAAAGGAGTGTTTTTATTAGCAATAACAGGAGAACTAATGAGACATCTATTCTATATCAACTGACATCAGTTTCCTGTTCTTGATGTCTTTTATCTACAATTAGTTGGAAGAGATGGAGATATGATGAGGGGATAAATTACTTGCTAGTTCATCTTTGGAGACATTCTCTTCCCCTTTAAATCTTGAAATGGAAAAATTGCTATTGAACATGCAAAACCCTCTCAATCCAAACAATACACCTAAAAAATCAGTCCCCATAAGAGACAACACCAGGATCCTGAATGTGACTTGTCTCTTCCACTCACCTATAACTTAGGGCCACAAAGGTTATTCTCTCTGTCTCTCTCTCTTTCTCTTCACAGTTGTATATACTGTATCTGGCCTCTTGATCCAGCCATTTCTAGTTGAGGTTTGGAACATGGTGTTCATCACCTTTAACGATATGACTCAACATGGTACTGTGGCCATTGTCAGAGTTGTTAGTCAGGAGGATAAAAGGACAAAAAAATTTTGGAGAAGTCAACAGGCATGGCTGTTAGAGATCTGTGGAGGTTTGCTTTATTTTAGAATTCAGTTTCACAATGCCTTTTAATGTACAGTATAAGATCTGTTAAAATGCAGTTCTCTCATTAAAAATAGACACAAATTGTGAATAGTGCCATTGAGGTCCATTGAAAGCCTGTGTGTCCACTATAGTTAAAACACCATAGAGAGGGGCTGCCTGTCTAGATTTTGTATTTTATAATAAATATGATTCACTTCAGGGTGAAGAGGTAATTGAATGACTATTGAACCATAATATAATACATTTCACAATGTTTTGTCAGAATGCTCATGCAAAAACAAAAACTGCTAAGTTTAAATTTAGTAGGGCAAATTTTAAGCAGACGTTGCAAAGTCTAGAAGGGCTAAACAGGGATAAGCTCTGCAGTGGAACAAGTTTAAAAACATTTTACATATAATGCAGGAACAAAAATTTGAAAGTGATAAGAATTTAAAGAAAGTGGATAAATGAGATAAAAAAGAAACTGTTTAAGGCATACAGTGTAAGTCTAATGAATCCTGTACTAACCTTAGGACGTATGTGAGTATAAAAGCAACCATTAAAATTGATATTAGGGAAGATAAAAGACATATTGCAAAAATAGGCATAAGATGAACCAAAAAGATTCTTTCAGTGTTGAGCAGAAAAATATTGGTCAAGGAGGAGGTAAAGTTCCTCAGGACCACTAGGCAGAATATAAATATACAGAAAGTGCAATAGCTAATGCTTTAAACTAGCATTTTTCTGAAGCTTTCACACGTGAAAAAGCAGATATCCTCCCAGTAGTAACAGGGACCAGTAATGAGCTACTAAATGATTTGGAAATTGTAGCCGAAGAACTGCTTGGATTCATTCATTTTTTTTTTGGTTTCCTCATGTACCACCTGACAGCTCACTGCTCTCATGTATGACTCATTAATATACAGCTACTTTTATGTAACAATTGAAGAGTATTTTCAGTTACCTTTGTTTTTATTTAAAAAGTAGGCAATTTAAAGACAATCTTTAAAAATTGAATTGATTATTTTAATAATGTCAACCTAGGGC
Source organism: Polypterus senegalus (assembly GCF_016835505.1). NCBI lineage: Eukaryota > Metazoa > Chordata > Cladistia > Polypteriformes > Polypteridae > Polypterus > Polypterus senegalus. Next base: position 21,925,997 of record NC_053161.1, on the reverse strand, counting down.
CACGGCTTCCAGTTTGAAAATAATTGGCTTATGTAGCAAAGGATGTCATGCAACTCGACTAAAGAAAAATAACGTGTTATACCTTTGAAAATTACAACCTTCAAACTTTCACAGCTCTAACCGATAACCATTTTTATTCCTGCGTAATGGCCCAACAATGTCTGTTCCAACTCTGGACCCTCTGTTGTTGGCATAGGTATTAACAGTGAATATGGAAATTGATGTGCAGAAACTATTTGATGGTCTGAACAAGATTTACAAAATTGCTCCACATCTTTAGCCATGCTTAACTAACAAAAACCAGGGACATTTCTAGCATATTAGGCCCATCTTTGATTTTTGTATGCATTCTGAAAAGGTTAGATATTTAAGAGTGGATGGTGGTGGCACCCCCCCTTGGGGCTTTCGCAAGTTCTCTGACATAAATAAAAAAGGAAGAGCAAGGAAAGGGTTCCACTTGAGAGACAGTTTGGAGTCTTTCAACAACAGGTAAAAACAGTAAAGGAAATTTGATAGATAGATAGATAGATAGATAGATAGATAGATAGATAGATAGATAGATAGATAGATAGATAGATAGATAGATAGGTAGATAGATAGATAGATAGATAGATAGATAGATAGATTATTTATTTGTTCTCGGGGGAGATCTCTTTTTTTACAGCCACTCTTTAAATAAATAGATATACTATATAAATAGTTAAAGGAATAAATATATATGCACACACCTCATGGTCTGAAAACACACCAGAATGACTGAAAAGCAAGAAAATTTTATTAATCTTCAAAAAAAACTCAACTCAGTTTCTGTCTTCTCCAATTTAATGAAATTCAAAGCTGTTCTCTTCAGAGCTTCTCTTCCTAACAAGAGGTGGGGACATTTTCCAAAACATAGAAGCACTCCATGTGGAGAAAGACTTCTTTCATTAGAGAAAAAAGCTCTTATAATGGCTTTTATTGTTATGTGATATGCGACTAATATTTGTAAGAAATTGTGTTTCTTTTTAACTAAACCATCCCAGAAAGTGTATGTTCAGCTACCTCAACCTCATGTATTACAATATTAATAAATCCTTAAATTAGACATAATTATAACAAAGTTTATTTTAAATGCAATGAGCACAGATTAAAGAAGTGTATAATACAAGGATATAAAGCAGAGAGGGGCATGGCACTAACTACTAATTCTACTACCAGGCTGTGAATATTCATATTAATACCATTAAATACCATTAATTAAACAGGAATCTGTCAGTTTGACTCTTACTCAGATTATGGTAGATACAGCATATGGGAGACACTTCAAGCCTGAAATGTTCAGATCAAATACACTGCACATGCCAACTATCATTTATATCAGTCTTTAACTTGCAGAGTTTTTAACACAATGCCAGTTCCTAGGATTGGGGCTGTTATCTATCAGGTACAGTTTTTGGGATTGTCATACAATCAGGTCTTACTGGGGAGAATCTTTTCCTACATTATTGGAACCACTATTACCCCTAATCCACTTGCAGCAGTGTTTGGGGTATTACCGGACTGAATAGTATTGCATAGAGAGTTATCTGTTTTGATATCTTGTGCTACATTGTTTCTTTGTTGCCTTCTTATTCAATTGGGAAAATAATAATCCACTCCTTTTTAATATGGTGTGAAAATAATGATCTGTTTTATTAACAATTAGGAAGAAATTAAATTATCCATCGAAAGAAATGTGAATTTATAAATGTTGTCCTTAAGTTAAGTATTGGTTCCTGTTACCAGCCACAAGCCTGCTAGGCCTGATAAGGGAGCAGCATTATGTAGGTGTTAAGTGTGAGAAATGTTGCATTTAAAGCAGATGAGATTTTTTTTTGTGCAGATAGATGTTTGCTAATATACTTTCTTGGGTCCACATTGTCAGCTTCACTCTGTTAGCTTTATTTGAGAGAGCACTACTTATGATCTGTTCAGTCTGTGAGGGAAGAAAAAAATATCACAGGGAACATCAGAAATGTCACAGGCTCTCACCAGGAGTTTAGACTGGTCATTAATTCATGAAAATGAGAGCCCTCCAGATATTAAATAACATATTATGGCTCCAATAATACCCCAAAGCACCTATAAAGGGAAGCCTCAGGCTTCAAAGATTGAGTTGGCAGACTTGGAATGTACTTTGTACAAAAAAATACAGTACAAGGTAAAACTCTGAATTTAGAATCTTGTTTTACTTTGAAGTTTTTGGTAGCAAAACATTTCAACCACATTAAGACCAGATTGCAACACAGTATAATATGAAAAAAAAATCTTGTGAAGATATATATATTTAAAAATAGAGAAAGAGGAAAAGAACAGCAGCTAATGTTGTTGACTGAATATTCGTAGTAAACTTCTCAAAGTTAATAGCTGTGATTCAATAATAATTTCCATACTAGGAGAAAGTAGCTAGTAGCATGCCCAAGAGAGCAAGCACAACAGGCAGAGGCATTCAGCTGTGCAGAGGCAAATCTTTACACTTGGGAGGCCATTTCCATGTAAAGGGAAACTGGTGTGAAATATATGCAGCAACAGAGACTGAAAGACATGTACTAAGAATGCTTTGTAAACCTGTACCCAGCAGCTGGGTGGAAGGAAAGCAGAAGAAATCTTTTTAAAGTACTCTCTCATTCAGTGCTTACTGCAAACAGATGAGAAATAAGAAAACTAATGGAACAATATACTTTTGTGAACATTACTTGTTTGGTAACCTATAAAAACTTAATTTGTAATACTTGGGGCCGGCTTACACCATTTTGGAATTTACTGCTCAAAACATTATGTTTTCAGTAGATAAAAAAGTAGCAAATCCAGTATGTCAGATCTATACTAAAAGAGAGCACTGGAAATATATTTGTAATGTTTTTGTAGTTCTATGTTAGTTTTCAAATTGTTTTATTGTTGCTGATTATGTTTCTTAGAGAGCTGCAGACCTAGATTAAGTCAGATGAGAGTCACTTACCATACAGTATATGTGCATATGAGTGTGCATGTCTGTGTAGAATGAATCCAATACATTCAAAGCGGATATTTACAGGCTGCTTTTAGCCCCCTTGCATTTTAAATTTGATGTTGAAAGTGTAAGGGCTTCATATATTAAATACAAAGAGTTCTCTTTTCCGTATATATTTGAAGTAGAAAAAGAAAAGCAATGAGTCAGTTGCTCTTACAGAATATAATAAGTTATAAGAATGGAGCAGTCTTGTATGGGTAGGCATATGCAAGGCATATGATTGACTGTGTTCTATTTTGCATTTTCCTGCTTGCATTTTTCGCTGTACTATTAATGTATTTTTCACTTTAGGCATATCTTGACACTTTTATCTATAGTACAGTCAAGGCCACAGACAGTGCTGACAAAGATTTTCTGAGTAAATCTCTAGACAGACAAGAGTAAGGAGAGACATACTGAGCAAATTATTATTATCAACTTTTTGACCACTCTTTTTAGTGTCGTTCTTGAAGTGTTTGCCCATCATTACTTTTCTTTTATACAGAAAGTTTGACTTCCTGCTTACCTGTTTCCTATTAGTCATTACCATCTTTTTTTTTGTTTAACTATTGTTTCAGTTTATTGCCTCTTTTTGTGATATTCTGGCTTTCACCAAATTGCATACCAATATCATTACAAAAGATTGTATTCGGATGCCCGTGCTAAACTCTTCGGACTGTAAGCAGGACTTTAAATTTGTGCTTATTGTTTAACAACCTTTTATTTTGTTCTGAAGGTGGCTATGTGGCCAATCTATAGCAAACTTTTTCACACCTATCAGATTTCTGCAGTCACGTTGTATGCATATGGAAGAATCTCTGCATGCAGAATAAAATGACCTAGTAAGGCTTAAAGTGTTATTTTTTCTGATATAATAGGGCTATTTTTAAAGTGTTAAAGGTTTTGCCAAATGTGATCATATCATCAAATGTGCAGTGATTATTTGTTCTGCTTAGTCAGGTCAATTTAGTATGATAATATGTCATGTAAAGCTCATTTGATAGCCAAAAAGAATTGTCTGAGTTATGTGTATTCACTCTAGTTTTATCACTTCCTTGAAAAATACAAATCAATATTTTCAAAGTACTTGTTCTGCTAGCATGCTACATAGAACAGGATCTTATCTTGACAGCAATAAGTGTGAGGAATCAACCTCAGCCATAACAACAGTTCATCCCATAATGCATGCATCCACACTCACTAACACGAGGTATATTTAGTATTGATAGATAACTTGCATAAATATCTGTGTGGAGGAAAACTAAAATAAACCAAAAATGTGGTGCAAAAAAATAAATAAAAACAATACATAAAGATGGAAGTGGCAATGCAGGAGAAATAATGGTAAGAATTTATCCTTTTCCTGGGAAAAAGTTGCAAAGAAATCAGACCAAAAAAAAAAACAAATAAATAAAAAAAATAAAAAACTAAGAATATTTAAAGCTGCTAATCCACCGCCAAACATAACCTACTGTTTCTGGCCATCTGACCAAGTGTTATGTTTGCTAGCTCCCAAACTGTAAAGTCATGAGACAGCAATGGTAAGCATAATAGTTTCATATAATTACTTCTAACATTGATATTGTACTGTTAATTCATCCATAATTTAATGTACACATTCATTCATTAATGACATCCTTAATAGCTTCATCAAGATCTGTTTTCTATTTTTGTATCACACATTTATAAATTGAAATACATTATTATTTTTTATTATTTATGGAACAAGCTATTTGAAAAAAATACAAAAAAGCCCTAGGTGAAGCTCTTTGCTTAACAGAGTCAACATTACAGCATTTGGTATGCTTACATTTGATTAGACCCCAGGCTAGTGTATGTGCATCTTAAATGCCAATCTTATCATTATCTGCTTAAATTAGAAGGTCCCTGTATAGGCATAAAGCTTCTAAATGTAATAGCAACAGTGTTCATTTATTTCCTGCTGTATAAACATAATTCATTCTCTCCACATTTCTACAATAATCTCACTCATCTCAGAATCCATTCAGTACAATTCTCAGCATGGGGGCACACTTCTGAGAACAACATTTGAAGAATACTAGCACAATCAATTTTGTAATAGCATAGCATTTTAAAGAAAAACATAAAAAAAAATCATCATTTAGATGTGGGGGCTTCTGAGCCTTTGTCAGCAAATGAAAAGATCATCGAGAGCTTACAAGCTTTGGAGAATTTAAAAGATAATAAACCTAGGTTATCATGTAGCATAGAATCATGTTTATCTAACAGGAGACACATAAATTAACTTGTTTGTACACTATTTCAGATATTTTGGCTTTTTCACTGCTTATTATAATAGGTAATCAACTGTGATATGTAAGATATTTGTTCATCCATCAGTCCATTTCCTGTGCATGTCTTAACCAATTTATGTTCACATGGGGCCATTGCCTCCAACAGCATTGAACACAAGGGAGTAATGAACTCTGGACTGAGGGAACATTGAATTGCACATATCACTGGACCAATTCAAGCTCACCAGTTAACTTAACCTGCATATCTTTAGAATTTCTGAGAAAAACTGGAGTATAAGCAGGAGCCCACCACCAACCCAAACACATAAAGAGAGAAAATCCAAACTCTAAAGAAGCATTGAGTGGGCAGGCATTCTAAACCAGCCTGTTGAAGCTATGAATGTCAGATATAACTTACTTCTATTATTTATTGGGGTTCTCTATGTCCTGATTACCACAACAAGAATAATTATTTTATTACAGTTTATATTTTCAATAGTGCAGCTGATGCAAAGTGGCCTTTTTTTATCAGATTAACTCACAGAGCACACTGCCAAGTTAACCAGCACCACATAGTTAACAAAGAATACATTAGTCACCAACACAGACCATTTCAAAATAATACTTGCCTCGTATAACATATGCCTGCCATAAGACACTTACTGTGTATTTTTGCTTTACAAAATCAAGGAAAGTATTAAGAAAATTGAATGTAATCAGAAGAGAAATGCATCTAGGTAACCTTACATTGACTCCTCATGAGTTCATTCTTTGTGCCAACCTGAAATTTTGAGTGGTGTGTGTAGTTTCCATGACAAAACTAGTTCTGGGAATAGAATATTGTAATGGGACTGAAAGGTTGCATCAACCAGGGATGAGTCACCTATAATATGAACTGCCAGTCCATTACCAGTGGCAAGGGGGTCTATAAAAATGGAAAGCCTGCAATGTTGCAAATAGAATTTCAGCTACTGCAGCAAAGGCAAACAGTAATTTTAAGGATAGCAATCCATGTAAAAAAGCCATGTAAATAGTAACAGATCTATACTGCCACTCAGCGCTGGTGCTACATTGATGTCAAAAGCAGGACGAAAAGAAGACACTGTTCACTTTCAGCAAGAGGGGTGGTTGGGCTTTCCCATTAGTTAATCCTTGCCTTCTACAGGGGTGTTTGTTACTCATTTACCTCATTCTAACCTTGTAAAATCAAGTTGGAAGTTTCTCTAAAATGAGGCACACCTTAAGCTTTAACTTACATTTAGTTAACCCTTGAGTACTTCCAGTCCTTTTCCTTATGTGTAATAATTAATTCTGTGATGGCTTCATATTTATATATTTGTAATAAATTGTAAAAAGATTATTATATATTAATTAAAAATTCCATACCTGCTCACTTGTAATCAACACCACAGCACTTAAAATCCCTGCTGCACCACCTAACAGCAAGTCTACAGCAAAAACAAAGACTACCCTATCATTTCAAAGAGTTCTGCACAGTTTTAAGAAGTTAGATGTGATCTATCTATCTATCTATCTATCTATCTATCTATCTATCTATCTATCTATCTATCTATCTATCTATCTATCTATCTATCGGTTCATGGAAAAAATGTCTTATGATACAACAAGGTACAGGTGTTGATAGCAGATGAAATGATGTAAACGTTTGAAATAGAAAATGCTTCTTAAACTTGTTAAAGCAACGCAATATTATTACTAGTTATGTCTGTTCACTTTGAATATTGACTAATATGTGTTAAATATATCAAAATGAAGAATATTGCTCTTTTGGTTCTATCTTAAGTATTATTTTATTGACTGGCCTTGACTGATGAAAAGTTTTTTTTTCCTCATTGGGTTTTCCTACAGTGTTCCTGTTGTGTCAGTGTTTGTCTCTCTTCATGTGTTCTTTTCCCAGAATAGCTGTTGGTGGGGAAAAAAATATTTTGATTAAAACACATTTTTTTAAAGTGATGCACCTGAGAATATACTGTAGAGATTAATTTTTGTAATGGCCACATTGTAAAATTAAACTTTAGTTCATACTGCCTTGGAAAACCAACTGCAATTTAGAAACTGTTGTCTTTGACTTTGACTCTTACTATTTGTCCTTTGACACTAAAGTGTACTCTGGGTACAATAAGGCTAAGGAGAAATGATTTGCTAGGAAAAGCTGTGACTGCGAAGAGTGTGTGTGAGACAAAGAGAGACGGAAGAGGACATGAAAAAAAATAAAGTAAAAATAAGGGAAATTAGCCATAAAAAGGAAATCCTTTGATTTCAAACAAAAGGTAACTCCTGCTGCTCTGCATGAGCTTCATACATCTTTTGACATGTTGAAGTGTTTGTAAATACATAAACTGTTTTTTTATCTTAAATGTACCATTTTATATGTGAAGGTTGACTTGATACAGCTTTCTTAGTATGGAGGAATATGAAGTAAGGATTGACTGAGTAATTGATGTAACCTACTGAAATTTTAAAAGCAGAAATTGTACCAAATGCTAAAAGGTATCCCTACTTTTGGTGTTTCTTTTTTATCATCTTTTTTTTTTTCCAAGTTCCAAGAATGCATGTAAAGTGGAAGTATTTCTTAACACTGCTGCTTGGCAAATTCAGGGACCTGCATTCTATTTTCAGTACAGACTTCATATGTATATTATTTCCTTGTTTTTCCTGTGACCAAGTGGATTTCCAGTCACTTCCCACACTCCAAAGGTAAACCGGCGATTCTGAACTGAATGTATATGCATAAGTGAGGCATATGGTTAACTGATGCATCGTGTAGAGTTGTTTTCTTCCTTGTTTGTGAAGCTGGAAGGATAAGGACCAGATAACTCCTCAAATGATCCTCAAATGCATAAAGTGACGGATGGATAGATTCAAACTCCAGTGCTTCACTCCTTAGTTGAATATGCAAACATCAGTCAACCATAATTATTAGATAAATATCATTAATATGTTAACTGGCTAAACTTCCACCATTACTGATTTTCATAACCTTTAATGGCAAATTTTGTTTTCATGAAATATTTTCCTGGTATTTCTATAATAATAAACTCAATGTACAGGCAATGACCCAAAAGACTGAAAAATATTCTTTAAAACAGTTCAGTAAATACATTTAGGATGAAGTTTACAGTTGGACATTCAGACTACTGGGATGACTGAGTCACTTAATGAATGGTAAAAATCAGTAACAGGTATTATGATGGTTGAAGTGGAAATAAAAGCAGTCACCAAAAAATTTGGATATGTATTGGTTGTAGGGTTTTATGGAGCCAAATTTAAAAAAAGGCAAATCTGATTCAGTCAAGAGTACCTGGCATTCTGGGTATATGACAGATAAATAAGTGATAGCACATTTAACCATCAGTGGTTAATCCAAGGAACAAGAACCCCGCAGTTTAATAGTGATTGCAAAAATCATTTTGGAAACCTCACCTTTGCTATGTGACAGGAATTGGCCATTTCTCATGTTTAAATTTTCAAGAAGCTTCTTTTTAGTTGTAAAGATGCCATTACTCAAAGTTACTGACTTTATTTAGCTCACACATTTTATTAGATGATCTACTAAATAGCTAACACTTTCTATTAGATTATCTACTGTTGCAGTAGGGGGCGGTAGTGCTCCCTTGAACCCTCAGGTACCACGCCAAAACACTAGGTAAACGTGCAATAATTCTTTTATTATAATAATTATGTGCACTAAGCACCCTCCACTACTCATAAACAATACCAATAATAATAACAATAAACAATCCTCCACTCCCAGACGCGTTGCCCTCCTACCACCCAGCTCAGCTCATTGTCTGGGAGTTCCCATGGTCCTTTTATAGTCCCTGACTCGGAAGTGTTCCTGGCCAACAGTCCACAAGTCCTTATTCCTTCTGGGTCAGGGTAAATAGTCCTTTTCCTTCACCCCGGAAGCCCGTCGCTCTTCATGTGACGAACTTCCGGGTCATAGTGCACAAATGAGTCTACTGGCCTCCCAACAGTGACTCCCAGTGGTCTCCAAGGTATCCAGCAGGGCTGCGCATAAAAACTACATAGTCCATGAGGCCCTGCTGGAACTCGGGACCCGTCCATGCTCTCGGGAGAGCTCCTCCTGGCGGCCTGAGGGTGAGGGCCGGAATATGAAGCCGGCCATCCATCACACTACTAAATTACTCCTTTTAGTTAATTTAATAAATCTTTTTAGTACTGGCCCTCCTTTCACAAAGGCCTTTCAAATCAATTAAGAAAAAAACTTCACCAAAAGTAAAAGAGCAGTTAAACTTAAATTTTTGATTGAATTAGCATCTCATAGCTGATGGAATCCCAGTGTGTCTGTGTTTTCTGCACCTTAATGCAGCTGTGTACATTATTCACTTTAAAGCTGTAACGTAAATCAGTAGCCAATGAATATTTATATGAAATCATTAAAATTTCCAGCAGTTCTTAAGTTGTTCATTATCTGCAGCAGACACAGTGATTATGAAAAGGTTTCTGTTATTACGTGTTTAATATAATTGGAGAGGTAGTTGACTGACCTTTAAGCAAGACGAGAAATTGTAGTTAGAGGCCAGCTGCTGGCACTAGTCATTACAATAAAAGTTATAATAAGAAACACAAACACACTTAATAATGAGGAAGAATTCTAACATTTTGTAGTGCTTCAAGTAAGGTGAAATGAAATATTAAAAAGTCAAACTGCTTCTTATTAAAGTTTACACATTTCAAGAAGAATGGTTTAACCATCATTAAAAAGGTGACAAGGCATATTTTCATGACAGTTTTCAATCAGGTAATCAGTATTTATATTTTCCGTAGCTCAGTTCATAGAAAAAACTTTCACAAAGCACAGTTTTCAGGTATTGCCTAATGAGAGATTGTTGCTTAATGAACAATCTGTTGTAATAATTTACACTGCACTGGTGACGCATTGTTTTTATTGCAGCTGGAAAAATCATAGCTCACCTGTCATACTATAATGCGAAAAAGATGTTTTAATTTACTTAAGTTTTAGAAAAAAAAATTAACTATTACATGAATTGTTGCAAAACAGTTAAATAACACATTTCAGATATAAGCTGTTATGCCAGACTCTTCACTACAAAAAAAATACTCACTGAAAGTGGCAAATATTTCTCCATCTCATCTATACATGGAACAAATCTGTGGTTAAAGATTTGTATTAATTACATTCTGAGCCAAAACATATAGTATTCCTTTAGTGTGTTTATTATTTCACTGTGCTCAATAATGTTGATCCTAACTGCATCAAATCATTTCTGCAGTAGCATTCTGAACTTCTTTCTTGCATATTTGTTGGACTAAGATTCTATGACACCTCCATGTCCATGTCCATAATAAGAATGATGTAACATAAATAAGAGTTGCTTTATTTCTATTGTGATAGATAAAAAAATGTATTTTAATCAAAATATTTTTTCCCCACCAACAGCTGTTCTGGGAAAAGAACACATAAAGAGGGACAAACACTAACACAACAGGAACACTGTAGGAAAACCCAATGGGGAAAAAAACACTTTTCATCAGTCGAGGCCTGTCACTCAAATATTACTTAAGATAGAATCAAAAAAGCAATATTCTTCATTTACATATATTCAACACATATAAATAATTATAGTCAATATTCAAAATGAACAGACATAACTAGTAATAATATTATGTTGCTTTAACAAGTTTAAGAAGCATTTTCTATTTCAAACGCTTATGTCTTTACATCTGCTATCAACACCTGTACCTTGTTGTATCAAAAGACATTTCTTCCATGAACCCATAGATAGATAGATAGATAGATAGAACTTTATTTTGTCCCAAGGAAGAAATCTGGCAATTTGATTCATTCAGCTGCCCTTCTGGTTTATAGCTTTTCATTATGTAAAATGCAAGAGATTATTTCACCCCATACACAGGCTTTAAATTCTTCTCATAGTTGTATCTCATGTATCTCCAGAAATACATTCGTTTTGATGAAAAAAATGTATGTGTATGAATTTAATCATTATCTGATAATAACAATACAGTGGTAACTTGGTATACGTCCGCTTTGGAATAAGTCCAACTTGGTATACATCCTGTTTGGATGCGAAAAATTTGCTTAGTATACGACCTTTGTTTGGAATATGACTTGCGTGCTAGAACACCGTGCGCTACCCTTGTTTACCCCTCTTGAGACAAAGCCACGACTGCCCACGAGCGTATGTACGCGCTATAACTCTCTGTGAATTTGCATGTGATTTTGTGTTTTTTTGTGTAAATTTGAATTGATAGTTGAAAAGTATGAAGGTGGCATGCGTATCCGGGACTTGACTGCTGCTTACCATATACCGAGAACAAATTTATCTACGATTGTGAAAAAAAAAGACGTTATTGAAAAGTAAAGTGAGGTTAAATTTTCATTTGTTTCATTTAAATGCTTTTGTATTTATGTATTTTAGTATTAAGCAGTGTTTAAATTATTTTATACAACCCCATCAATGTATAATATGCCAATAACAATAGGATTTTTTTTTCATAGGAACAGATTAATCATTTTCCCTTTATTCTTATGGGAAAAATTTGTTTGGTATACGTCCTGTTTGATATAAGTCAAAGGATCTGGAACGGATTAAGGACATATACCGAGGTACCACTGTAGTTTGTATTGCAAACTGTGGTATAAAGTGGTATTAATTAATATTCTGAATTCTAGGTTTGCAAAACAAAAAATAACAATAGTGTCCTAACTGCAAAACTTCACAGAAGGTAACACATTGTCTTTGATAAAGAATAATAAAGAATATTGTCTTGAATATTTGTCGAAAAGCTCACATGAGTCTGACAGTTTAAGAAATTTAAAATTGTTGAAGCATTTTTGAATTGTGTAATTGTGGCTGAAAACGAATAATCTAAAACGGGGTTCAGTACTCGTGTTAAAAGCTCCTGCCATTGCACACATTGTAGAATGGAGAGAAAGAGAACATTAACCACAAATTCATTAAAATCCCATTTAGGTGTGTATTCCTTTGTTAGAATTAATTCAATTTTGTTCCTTTTTCAATCTACTGCAAAATAGTGTCCTTCTCATCTAGGAATTACTTGAGACCACAAAACAAAACAATTGGTAAATCAATTTTCCTGCTCCTGTAATTGTATTGTCATAATTAGAATGAAGTACCTGTCCAACTTACTCTTTCTTTATCTGTTCTGAACGTTTAATTTTTAAATGGATTTCCTTTTAGAAAACTACTTCTGAATTCAATGAACCTAGTATTATCACGTTTACAGAGTACCGTCAAATTATTATGTGCATGTTCGACCAGCATACCAGACATTGTTACTCTCCAGCATCCTGATAAACTACATTTATTGCATAAAAAATACATAATTTAATATAATGGTTAAGGATTTAGACTTCAAAACTCTGAGGCTGGGGCTTCAAATCCTATAACTGACACTCTGTGACAATGAGCAAGTCATTTCACCTGCCCGAGCTTCAACTGAAAAATAAAAAAAAAGAACTGTACCAATTTGTATGCCTCAAATGTTTCAGTCACCTTGGACAAACATAATAATAATACATTAGCTTACCTAATCCATAGTTATACTACCAGTTCATGACTCCATGTAGAAAAAAACTCAACTAAAATTGGTTGAAATAAAGGCTAAAGTGGTGACCATTTTAATTTAATTTCTACTGATTTGTCATAAAAAATCATTCTTGAAGTTAAATACAGTACATGTAGATAAGATGATAGATTCTGCACTATAATAGTAACAGTAAGGTATTAAAGGCAGAACTCAGCTTTTGTCTCTTTCTCCTGGAAAACTAAGTTTAATTTCTAATGTATTTACATTAGATTAACTAAGGAGAAATCCTTGAGTCAGCCAAACCTTTACAGAAGGATGTAATCAAAATTCAAGTTTGGTTAAATGAGGATTACACAATAAGAAACATCCATCCATCCATTTTCTAACCCGCTGAATCCGAACACAGGGTCACGGGGGTCTGCTGGAGCCAATCCCAACCAACACAGGGCACAAGGCAGGAACCAATCCTGGGCAGGGTGCCAACCCACCACAGAATAAGAAACATTCTACTACATTACTTTATAGTATCAGTTGTTCCTGCAAAATACAGACACACCCAGCCCTGACTCGGCATCAAGGCAGGTTTTTACTTCATTTTTTTCTGTAAGAATTGTTTTTTTTTTATGTTTGCCTTGTTTTAGTCCACCTGCTTTCTCACATGCTATATCATTAAAAGATTCAAGATTTTTTTTTATAAAGAAGCAACTGTTTTATAGAGAAGTATATTTTTAATGTTTCTTCACAGCATAGTTGTTTGTCAACTTCCTTACTTATGTAGAGTCATACTTTTATGTTTGCATTTAACTGCTAAATACTTTTATTGGAAATAAACAGCTGATGGAATAGCAAAAGTAATGTTTCCTTTTTATGTCAGATAGTTACAGCTAGAATGCTAAAATACATTCAATATATGAGGGACACTCAAACAGTTTCCTCACTTTTATATTTTTGTTCGAAACGGTGAAGGCAAGAGAAGTAGTAATTGAGCATTAAAAAATTGGTACAATGCTGGGAAAATTGCATCACAAACAAAGGTGACTATGTAGAAAAGGAATGTAATTTGTTTTTGAAATTCTTAATAAACAGAGTTAAAAAAAGTGCATAAACTTTTTGAATGTCCCTCGTAAATACTGCTTAACACTTTTAACATTTCATGTATATACAATATTAATGCTTAGATATACTGAATAGAATAAAAGTAATATGCAGCATAGGAGCCCTATTGTAAAGAGACTTCATTTAGATTATTAGCTATAATATTACTAAAATCTGCAAAATATTTAACAGTAATTATTACTGTCCCAGTAGACCTTTTTGAAGGAAATTATATTTTACGTATTTTTATGTATAGGCATGCACACACACACACACACACAAATACAAATATATATTGCTACTATAGAACAAAGGAACACTGCCAGCCTGGCCTAAAACACAGAAAAGATTTGACTGTGAGATAAGTTGTTTACTTTACATTTCTGAATTTCGTTGTAACTTTTTTTTGTAACGTTCTACAATCTATAGAATGATTAACGGCAGTCAAGCTGTCAGTTTGTATTAATGCCTATGCAAGCTTAGTCAGGGTGGCTCAAATAGTACAAAGAGGTCACTTGTCATTCTCCAACAGATATACTGAATTCAAATAAATATAAAAATTAAATATAAAAGAAACTATTTGCAGGGTGAGTTCAGAACAATTATTTAGAAAGAAATCCACTGCATTGCTGGCCATATAGTAAAGTCTGTTCAATATCACTAGCATTTTAGTACTTTAAAGATATGACAACAATAATATTTGCACTTCTTAAAAGTAAACATTCATATTAGTAGTTATTTTAAGTTATTTATGAATTCTTTGAAAGTGAATTGAAGCTGAGCAAAGATCAGGAGAGTAAGTGGGTATCTGTGCATTACTGCAGTAAGCACTTTCCTGACTGACTTGGAGAAATAAAATCTCCACTACTGGTCATTTCTGAGATGTACATAGTCTAATTAATAGAAAAGCTGAATTAACAACAGAAAGTAAATTTAAATAAAATAAACAAAACAAAAGAAGACCTGGAGTCAATATGGAAATCTAAAACTAGGGATGTGTTTTGTGAGTAGCACCATCTAAGTTAAGAGAACCGGGTTACACCTGGTATGGGTTTTAAGTTTAGATAGTACTGCAGGTAACACCTAAACATAATATTTAAAAATGGTCTTAAAACGGTTTATTAGGAGTTCTTAAATATATGTGCTACTGTAGGCATCTTTTAAATAAAGTGTTGGAGTTGCATTAGTACCAGAAGATAAACTGCAAAGGTAACTGCATAGGAGCATTAGGACATGTAAGCCAAGGTTTAGACTTGCAGAAACATAAAACAAAATCAGTTTTCATTTTTTTAACTTTCATCTGATGATACTTATATTTGCACGAAGCCCTTGCCCTATCAGTGCGCTTTGACAAACTATACTCTGAAGCACCTAGTATGAGCAAATGAATAACAGCTAAAGCTGGTGACATTTTCTGTCTATCCATTTACTGAATCAGCTTAATCTATTTTTTATTATTATTATTTTTTATTTTTATTGTTTTTTATGACACCGACGTGAGTGGCAGCCTTTCCAGCAGCTCTGTGTATGACTTTATCTTTAAAGTCTTTATCTTTCTACCTTTTTCTCTGTTTTTCTTTATTTCACTGTTAACTCCTACCACTTTCTTTTATGTGGACTCGTTCCCTGGACATTTTCTACTACTTGGAGATGGATTTTTACACACCGAGACTAGTCTATTCAAGTAGTCAACTTCAAGCACTAAGAACAAATGCGCATGCCGGTGTGGTTCCCTATTTACTTGACGAGGTAAGAAGGCAGTATCGGGGCAGCAGAGCCAGTGCTAAGATAAAAGCCAAGCGTCTAGCAAGAAAGTGGCGCTACAAACCTTCGATGCCTTCTGTGATCCTGGGAAATGTAAACTCACTACTAAATAAGATTGACGAACTGGCTGCGCTGGTGAAAAATGTCAGGACCTACAGAGAATGCAGTTTGTTGTGTTTTAGTGAAACTTGCCTAAAATTAACATCCCAGATGCTAACATGGAGCTACCCAGGTTTAGCATGGTTAGAGCGGACAGAGAAGCAAGTACCTCCAGGAAGCAGAAAGAAGGAGGACTCGCACTCTATGTCAATACAAGATGGTGCAGCTCTGGATATGTAAACGTTAAAATCTCCACTTGCTGCAGGGACATCGAACTGTTGGCCGTAAGTTTGCACCCCTATTACTTGCCCAGAGAGTTTGGACACGCGATTGTTGTTACTGTTTACATCCCCTCTCGAGCGAATGCGGAGATAGCGAGTGAGGTCATCCAATCTGCAGCTGCTAAATTACAAAGGCAGCACCCTGAGGCGCTTGTGCTAATCGCTGGAGACTTTAACCATGTAACGCTGGGCAAAACATTACCTGCCTTCTCCCAGTATGTGGATCGCAACACCTGGGGAAATAGGACTATTGACCTACTGTATGCAAACATTAAAGACGCATACAGCGCCACCCCACTGCCTGCTCTTGGGAAAGCAGATCATAACCTGGTTCTGTTTCAGCCTCACTACAAACCAAGAGTGAAGGAGCTACCTACAACCACACACTCATTCAGGAAATGGTCACCTGAGGCAGAGCAGGCTTTGAGAGACTGTTTTGAAACTATGGACTAGGATATCCTGCAGGGATCACATAGTGAGAACATTGAGGAGGTTGTTGATTGAACTACTGATTACATCAAACTTCTGTATGGACATTGTAGTTCCAGTAAGAACAGTACGCTGCTATGCTAACAACAAGCCATGGATTACAATTGACATCAAGTGCCTTTTGAACCAGAAGAAAAGGGCTTTTAATGGCGGTGATCAGCATGAGTCCAGCAAAGCAGCGGGTCCAGATGGAGTATCGTTACGACTGCTGAAGGCCTATGCACTAGAGCTGGGGAGTCCTCTACAGCGCATCTTCAACCTGAGCCTGGAACAGGGGGGGAGTCCCAAGGCTTTGGAAAACATCTTGTATAATCCCAGTCCCAAAGGTTTCACATTCTAGTGAGCTGAATGACTTGTTGCTCTGACGTCACATGTGATGAAGACCATGGAGCGGCTGCTGCTTCACCACCTGAGGCTACAGGTCTGCCGCACCCTTGACCCTCTGCAGTTTGCATACCAGGAGAAGGTGGGAGCGGAGGATGCCATCATCTATATGCTACACCGATCCCTCTTCCACTTGGACAGAGGCAGTGGTGCTGTAAGAATTATGTTTCTGGACTTCTCTAGCGCCTTCAGCAATATCCAACCTCTGCTCCTTAGGGACAAGCTGACAGAGATGGGAGTAGATTCACACCTGGTGGCATGGATCATGGACTATCTTACAGACAGACCTCAGTATGTAGGTCTTGGGAACTGCAGGTCTGACATTGTGGTCAGCAGCACTGGAGCGCCGCAGGGGACTGTACTTTCTCCGGTCAGCCTATATACATCAGATTTCCAATACAACTTGGATTTCTGCCACGTGCATTTACACAACACTCCAGTAAGAGACACTTCTACTTGGTAGTAGTCATTACTCCTGAAGAAGGTAACCCTCCCACAACCCTAGCCTTAAGACAGGAACAAAATTCAAATCTACAAATATGCTATAAGATGAGAAAGAGACCAAATGAAAGTGGTGGTGCATATACTTGTTAGCTGTCATTAAACAGGCAGCATGGTGGCACAGTGATAGCGCATCCAGTAAGGAGACCTGGGTTCACTTCCTGGGTCCTCCCTGCAAGGAGTTTGCATGTTCTCCCCATGTCTCCGTGGGTTTCCTCCGGGTACTCCAGTTTCCTCCCACAGTCCAAAGACATGCAGGTTAGGTACACTGACGATCCTAATTGTCCCTGGTGTGTGTGTGTGCGCCCTGCGGTGGGCTGGAACCCTGCCCAGGGTTTGTTCCTGCCTTGCACCCTGTATTGGCTGGGATTGGCTCCAGCAGACCCCCGTGACCCAGTAGTTAGGATATAGCGGGTTGGACAATGACTGACTGACTGACTGTCATTAAACTTGAAGGATAATGGAAAAACGTGGCAACATGCAAGCAAGAAGAGGTTATTTAAGGCAAAAGTTCATTCATGAATATAGGACTCACATTATGTCTACAAATCTGGGGAGATCACTGGGGAGAAGAAGGCCAAATATATGCTAATATTGTTACATTTGTGGAGATCATTTTTAATCAGTTCTGTTCATTCATATAAACAGCCTAAATTTCTGTTAGTTTGATATCAACATTAATTTTTTATTTATAACATTATAGTAAAGAGTTTCTACTGTATTACCAAACTATATAGTAATTATTTAAGAACTTTGAGAATTTGTTTTTCATTATGGCCAAGGTTCAAAGTGGTCTGTCTATCCTATAAAAATGTTTTTTGCTGTATAATCACTCCTCATTTTTTTAATTAAATGGAAATCTATGTGTCATTAAAAGCAAGTTTCCAAGTTTAGTTCAGTCTTAAGCAGGGCCATGATATCAGCTGCCTATTATTAAAAACTTTGGCATTTGATTAAGGTGCCCTTCTCTAAATTCTGATATCAGTATGCATGACAAATATCACATTTAAGAGTACTCATTAAAATATCAATTAATTAAAAAAAGGTGACAAAGTAATAAATATGCAACTCAAGTAATTAATATTACTTAGCAGAGCTGTGTTCTGAAATGACAATGGGAATTAACTAAATAAATATTGTTCTGCGCTCGGCTGTGCAAATGTATTTTCTCCCTGGTTACCATCCCCTGCTGCACTATGTTTAGAAGTATCTGCTCCCAGTGGTGCTCCAGTCAGTTAGCCTTTGATGTAATCAGTCTGAGGCCTACAGCAGCCTGTGATTAATCACATACTAATTGGATCAGGTCTTCAATGTGAGCTTGCCATTAACCGCATGCAAATCACTATTATTTGAAATTGTTTACCAGATCAGATATTTCTCTAGGGAACACAGAAATACAAAAGAGATTAGCAAAAAGCCGAGAATGCATATTAGAGTTTTGTGCCCACAAATTCAATTATTGCCACAAAAAGCCAGTTGTCAAGAGAATTGCATTGTTTAAGACGTATTAGAAAATTTCCAAGTCATATTTTTTTCCAACTTTATTTTTTGGTTACAGACTTGCAAAGCTAAAGTACGTGACTTTTTAAACTGTACTTTTTTCTTCACCTATTTATAAATAAAAACAAATCTTTTTGCATGGCATTTATGTTACAGTAAGATAGAATCCTCCAAAGGCTAATTTTCCTAATTCAACTTTGTGACCACACAAAGACTGAGAACGTGGGACCTGGCAGACAGTCAAAACAAAAAAGTTCCTGAGGCTTCCCGTAATGACTAATGGGCACATAAACATACACAAGTAGAGCTTTGTGGATCAGTGTCTTAATGACATCCCTAGTTTTGTTGGCTGAATATCCACAGAGGCTTGTTGCTCACTGTTTTATTAAAAGCAGTAGATTTACATCATTCAGGAGATAAAACTGTAAATTCTGCTTTAAAATGTTAGCAGATGAAATAGATCTGTGATCAATTGATTAATTGAAATAAATGGAAATATCGTGTACATATAATATAATAAGGTACTTCAGAAGGCCTGCATCAGAGTGTGTCTGCAAAAGGAAAAATGGATGAATATTAATTTCACTCACTAAGCTAAAAACAAAGTTAGAATGTTGTAATCTATAAGTGATTTTAAGGACTTTATAGCATGCTATCAAATTATTATTTGAACATCTAATTTCATTTGATGCGTCAGGCGGAGTGGTGGCTCTGAGGCTAGGGATCTGCGCTGGCAATCAGAAGATTGCTGGTTCAAATGCCCAAAGTGACTCTGCTCCATTGGGCCCTTGAGCAGGGCCCTTAACCTGCAATTGCTCCGTCCTGGGTATGACGTTAATCTACATCCAACCCTGCACGTAGGCCCTCCAACCTGTAGGGAAAAACCTGGAGGTTGGTGGCAGGATTGGCACTGCAGCCACCATAAAAAGCCTCACTCTGGTTCCATTCCATCTGAACTAGTGTGGTGCTGAGGTGTCACCCGTTGCATGGCTGCACTAACCTAACCTGGGGTCCTGAGTTGGTTTGTCATGAATAGCTGCCTTTGGCACCCTTCTTAATTTTAAACTCTTTTTATCTGTATTTTTTTATACAGATTAATATTATGACTTTTTTTGTAATGTAGACATCATGTTATTAAAAAAATAATTTAATATAACTTTCATGGTCAATTTGTTTTTCTCTGGATGCTGCCATTTTGTGCTGCTGCTGTTACAATGGTTGCAATGGAGAGTGATTCTAGAAGTTATGTGATTGACATCATTGGAGCACTGCTATAAAGATCACTGTGCTAGATGTGTCAACCTCCAAGTTTGCAGATTTTCTAAACAAAAATCCACTGGTTTTGTGTGTGTATGTAGTAATGCTATTTAGACTTCCTGGATCCTGATTTCTGTTACTTACTATGCCTCTTGGCTTATGATTTGTGATTAGATTAGCTTGATTAGATCATCCTTTTGCATAGAACATCAGGAGCCACACACCCCTTTCCAGCGACCTCATGACCCCCATGCTCTCCCAATCCATCTACTGACTTCATAGGAAGAGTCACCATAGACATGAATGTCACTGCCGAGGTAAGTATACCTCTTGACAAGGTCAACACTCTCTCTACAGACAGACACACTGCTGATGGCTATGCCCAAGAGGTCATTAAAGCCTGGATCTTGCTTTTTATCCAGGACACTCGCAAGCCCAGACACTCAGACTCCTTGCTCAGTCTCTCGAGAGCTCCGCTCAGAGCCTCTATTGACTACACAAAGATCACAGCATTGTCAGCAAAGTCAAGATCAGTAAATCTTTCTTCACCAACAGATGCCCCACAGCCACTTGGACCTCATGACTTTGTCCAGAACCCAGTCCATGCAAGCATTGAACAGAGTAGGAGCAAGAACACACCCCTGATGAACCCCAGAATCATTTGGGAAAACACAGAGGTTCTGCCTCCACTCTGCTCTGCACTCACAGTACCAGTGTACAGGCTGGCCATGATATCCAGCAACCTTCAGGAGATACCGCAAACCCTCAGGATGTCCCACAGGGCAGCTCGATCAACTGAGTTGAACACATGACGAAAACTGAAAAAGGCTGCAATACTCTACCGATATTTGCGTTCACGCTCCATGAGAACCCTCAGTGCCAGGATGCGGTCGACGGTAGACTTCTTAGGTGTAAAACCAGACTGCTCTGGTCGCTTTTAGGTGAGGAAGAGATCACGGAGCCTATTGAGGACAACCCTAGCAAGGTCCTTACCTGGAACCAGCAGCAATGTTTACCCCCTGTAGTTGCTTCAGTCCAGGCGATAACCCTTCCTTTTCCAGATAGAGACGACAAGTCCCATTTTCCAGTCAGTTGGGATGACACCAGTCTCCCAAATGGAACCAAAGATTGCTTGCAGTGCCAAGAGGACAGCCTTACCACCAGCCTGGAGAAGTTCACCCCGGATACCACACATCCCTGCAGCCTTCCTTTCCTTCAGCTGGTTTACCACCTGTGCAATCTCAGTAAGATTGAGTGGTTCACAGCTAATTGGAGGATCAGCCTCAAGAACTGTGGACCTAGAGATATCCAACGCCCTAGCAGGAGAATCGGGTTTGAACAGCTGCTCAAAGTAGCCAGCCCAGCGGGTCACAACTGCAGTGTTTTCTGAAAGGACCATCAGCCGCCCTGACTGTGACTCTCCGAGGAACAGATTCGGATATATGTAATGCTTCGATTCCTCTGTAAGCAGGACGTGGGTTGCTAGACCACAGATGGTGTGTTACTTGCTCACAGATTCCTCTAACAAATGCCTCTTTATCTTCCCTCAGCGCCCTCGTAGCCTTCATTCTCTGTTCCCAGTACAGATAGATGCAATCAAGCTGTGCGCTCTAACTCCTCTCAATGAGATCCAGGGTGTCCTGTAAGATTAAATACCTCCTTCTGGGAACACTGGTAACACCAACACAACCCTCAGCAACCTTCAGGGTCTTGTCTCGGAAGGTCTCCCACATCACATTAGGATCGGCTTTTGCACCCAAATCCACAAGTTCCTCACACAAACTGCATGCAAACAGCCTGATCTTGGAGTCTGGCCAAATCCAACCACATTTTTCTAGTAGGTGGTAACCTACACAGGATCTTCAAAATAGCAACAACAAATCTGTGGTCACAAACTGGCCACTTCTGTAGACCCTGCAGTTTTGCAAGAGCCTCCATCAATCTCCTTCACTGTACCACCAGCATTGGAGTACCAAGTTCAACAATGTGGCTCAGGGCACTGGAAACAGGATCCAGCGATTCGCAGCCCCTGACCTTTTCCAAAAAGACAAGGAACATGGAGACACTTTCACTATGGTCACCTGACCCATGGGGACCGAGACATTCCTCATAGCCAGCCCTGTCAGAGCCAGTGGTTGCACTGAAGTCACCCATGACCAGAGGAGTGTCACCTCAGGGGCACCCATCAAATACAGAGCGAAGTTGCGAATAAAATGTCTCCCTCACCGAGACATCACTCACCCAGGTCAGAGCATACACTGAGACAACAGACAAGGTTTGGCTCACCATACTGAGTCTCATAATACACTCGTTGAAAGAAGTAACATCAGACATCATCAAAAGAAGCCGATCCGCTACAGTAAGAGCTACTCCCTGAGTATGAAAGCCATGAGAGTGACCAGACCAATAAAAGATGTATCCACCTACAGAAATCTGGCCTGTCCCACATCTACACACCTCAGATAATGCTGCCACTGAAATGCGTAGTTTATGCTGCTCCTCCGACAGCAGGGAAAAATGATCATCATGCTGCAGATACGTTCCACACGCTTGCCCAGATGGGCTGCCTCAAATTGGGACCTGAGTGCTGCTGTGCAGTGGGCAACGCCTCAGCACCACACCAGTTCTGATCCCCAACAGGCCTGACCCCATTGGCTCTCTGACGGTTTCGACTCTTCTGGGGATGGTGCTCCTGAGAGCTTTCCTCCATCCCCTTCATGATGCAAGCAGCCTTCCTATGGGCAGCTGCAGCAGAGCTACTCCTGCAAAAAGCTAAAAGGAGTCCTCTCTGTTGATTCACAAGTGTGTGATTTTTTTTTTTACGGTGGCTGGAGTGCCAATCCTGCCTCCAACCCCCATGATATCCCTGCAAGCTGGAATACCACATGCTGTGCCGGATGCAGTTTAATGTCATACCCAGGACCAGGTGTTCACAGGTAAAATTTTGTCTTGCCTTGATACAGTGGAATAGTTGATTTCCAGTTGTTGGAGATCTTTTTAAATAAAGGCCTCTAACATTTTTCTGAAGGCCTCAGAAGAGCTCTTTTGATCTAGGCATGATGATATCACACACTTCAACAACAAAGAGCACTTTAAAGTAAATGTTGGAGGTTTAAATAAGACAGGGTCTTACAAGATCCTCCTTGATGATGTACATCAGATCTGGTGCACCTGATTCTAATTTTAGGTATTTGAAGTGGTGATAAACATAGGGGTATATTTACTTTTTCTACATGCAAAATTTGCATTTATGTTTATGTAAACTATAAAATGGACTAAAAAATTTAAATGTGTCACAATGTTTGTTTTATACGGAAGCGTATTACTGCCACGACATAATAAAAAAAATATGCTCACTATCACGTTATAACGTGAAAATATTACATTATAACGTGAAAACATCACGTTAAAGCGAAAATCGTATCATGTGATAGCGTGAAAATATAAGATTATAGCGTGAAAACATCACGTTAAAGCGACAAATAGTATCACGTTAAAGCGTGATACTATTTCACGCATTACGTGATAAAGTTTCATGTTATAACGTGAAACTTTTTTGGTTATCCAGTGAGGAGTGCACGTCTGCAAATGAAACGGCTCATTTACACGACTTGATCAAATTCTACTTTATGCTTGGGGTCAGACATGGAGAGATTCTGCTCCTGCTGACTAAGGTGGATGGTTTTGTAATAAGTATGCGTACACTGAGAAGAATTTTAAAAGACATGGGGCTTTACAGAAGAAAGAATCAGTCCGACATTTTGGAGGTAGCATCATTTCTCATTGACCAGCTGGAAGGGCACGGAAGGCTCCATGGATACAAGCTACACCATCTCAGCTGCATTCAAGCTGGGCATGTTGTGACCCAAACCACGGTGAGGCATTTAATAAAGTTTCTAGACCCCCGTGGTGTTGAGCAAAGACGGAGGAATCGACTGATGCGACGCGTGTACATTAATCCTGGACCTAATTTTATGTGGCATGTTGACTCTTATGACAAACTAAAGCCGTTTGGAATATGTATAAATTGAGCGATTGATGGTTTTTTAAGGCTCATGATATGGTTTCATGCTTATTCAACAAACATTTTAACGTGATACTATTTGTCGTTTTAACGTGATGTTTTCACTTTATAATCTTATATTTTCACGTTATCACATGATATGATTTCTCGTTTTAACGTGATGTTTTCACGTTATAATGTTATTTTTTCACGTTATAACGTGATAGTGAGCATATTTTTTTTTATTATGTCGTGGCAGTAATACGCTTCCGTAGTTTTACCATGCTTATCTATATATAATATTTAAATGAAGGTCAAACCTCGAAATCCACACATATGTTAAAAAAAGCAACAAAAATTCATGGGGTGTACTTCCTTTTTTTTACATGACTCACCTACAGCCCTGAACTCAACCCAAAAGCCACAGAGACAGCAAAATAAGATCCATAAGCAGGGTTGGTGGGCTTACCTTTCTATAATTATTGTTGGATGGGGATCTCAGCAATACTGGAGGACTTTGAAGTGGAAGTACTGTACTGCCTCTCCAGATCAAGAGGAAACCTTTGAGGTGGTTTGAGAATATAAAAATGTGAGAAAAAGTTTTGTGAACCCTTTTGAATTTTCTGCCCTTTGTTTCTGAACCTCTTCTTAACCTAAAGTGTAATAATTGATAAAGACAGTCCTATTTAATGAACAGTACACACAAACCTATACTTTGTCATACCATTATTGAATGTATTTTGTATATATTGGAGGTAAAAAAAACTATGTTAACCTCTATGAAAAAGGATCATTTGAAAGAGGATAAATTATAGGCTCATCTATCACTGGGAATAGTTTCCAAAGTCATTGGTGGGTTTTTAAAATCTAGGGGAGAGACTTCAAAACTACTGTCGGACTGAGCTCTGATATGTACTTAGAAAATAAAGGGACAATTTTAAACATATGTTTAGTGATCTTAGGTTGTATGCCCTACATAACAGGGGGGTTCCAGCAGGGGTCCCCATGTCACTGGCATGTTTTGGCTTGGAGGATATAAAGTGGTTTCTGTAAGTCCTCCATTACCTCAGAAAATGCACCCTGAAGGCAAGATTACATTTCAAACACTTTAAGCTCTAAAGTGGAATACTTAATATGTGTATTTTTTAAAGCAATAATGCAAAGGAAATTAAAATCAAGAAAAATCATTAAAGATAATTAGCTGAGTAGGTAAATCAATGTACACATCATGAAGACTTATAAAGAACTGAAATTGCTAGCTGCTATTAAGCAAATTCCAGTCATGCTGCTATGATACTCCACTGAACTGAAAGTCAATCCAGCACTAGCATGCACCCCTTGGCTAACCAGATCCACATTCCACATGCTGATGCCAAGTGAGGATAACTTCACTACTGAGTATGGTGGTTCTGCTAACACTTTATTTATTTTTTTAGAATACTGAATATGTCATGCTGTTTAGATGCCTCTAAACTGGCTGTTAGCTTGCATAGTCTGAAATGGCCTGTGTTTTTGAGTTGTATATACAGTATGACAGTGGAGAGTTAAATGCTTGTGTGATTTCTGAAATTGAGACTTCAGTACTTAATACATTTCAAATTTCTAAGAGATGGTATTATAACATCTAACTAATATATAATTTGATCTAAAACAGGCTGTATACTACTTGAGGGCATCTAGTGGGAGTCAGATGGCTTCAAATACTTTGAATTTCTTGCCTTTCATTTACACAGAGTACATACAAATTGTAAATATTTCTCAGTGATAGGCCAGATACTTTCTTTCCTCTCTTTTTAAGAAATGGCCTGGAGAACATTAGACCATCATAGTAAGACTTCACTTCATTTTTATTTAATGTTTTCTCCTTGTTATGATACTCTTCTTGTGCCACAAAACTAAGGCCGATTGAAGCCCTCAGCAAACTGCCATTCATTGCAGGGCACACTCACTCACACACTGCCATAAATTAACAAAGACAAGGAAATCCATAAATGTCACAAATACAGAGGGGCCATGTAAACTTAATGCAGAAAGCACTTCATAACTGAAAATGAATCCAAGCAATCTAAGGTTCTATTGTTAGAGCTAATTTTATTTCTAGTCTACAGTAGAGTAAACGCAAAAAACAGACCACAACTAATTAATAAAACCATATCACTTCAGATTTTGAAACACATTTTTGGCTTCCAGCTAAGTTTTAAAATCAGTTTTCTGATATTGTGAATGGCAGGGTATAGTCTCCAAACCAAGAAGCAACACTAGTCAAATTGTGTTTAATGGAAGGCAGGTTGGAATTATCTATTTCCACAGCTGTGTGTGTATCTTTTCTCTACTGAGTTACTAGTCCGCTACAAAATATGGATGGTGTTTTTTACACTTTGAAAAACATATTTTATAATGTAAAAATAATGTAAATTTGTAAGTAAATGCAATATCTTAAATGATTAAATTGTCTTGTTACCACATAGAGACTTAATGTGTTATTTGTTAATGACCAATTGTAGATGTAACATGTAATTTAATTGTTTGTTTCAGCTTATGTTAAATGATCATTATTCATACTTCACTGCAACAAGTCTAGTTGTTTTTACGCTTCCTTTGGCTACAATTGGGCCATACTAATTTTCCATTATTGTAAAGTTCAGTTGGTCACTCTTATAACTTTACTTGGTAGTAAGGTGTGTTAGGTTAGAAATCAGTCTAACTCGAGTAGAAGCCAGAGTAACAGGCTTCTTTAGGACCCATGGACAATAATGTTCCTTTTATTATACCAGCAAACTAACAGTCTCATTGCTGTTTTCATCTACTTTTTAAGAATTGGACTTATCTAATCCATGGTGAAAAAAATTATCTCCCAAGGCTACTCACTAGTGGAGCACTCATGCATGGACTTACACATACTTATATTTGAGTCAGAAAGGTTCCATGGCCTGCCATTATGTCAGGACTTCACTCATCTTTTGTTAGTCCATTAGTTCTAAGGTGAACAACCCTCCCCACCACTAACCCTTCTCGCCGGCATGACTGATGGCGAAGATTCTGCAAGAGGGATTGAACACCTGCACCCCCAGGGTGACAGGTGTTGGCATTTATGGGTCAAAGAAGGGAATATTGGTGTGATATCCCGTGTAGTTGAAAGTGGCCCCAGCCTATACTTTAGACATCTGATAGTTCATGAACTGAACAGGATCAGTGGAGAGATGAGACACAGACAAAAACTGAAGGGTGAATGGTGCAAGTTTATTTACAAGAGTGCTGTACAACCAAAATGCAGTAGTGTCAGGTGGGCTTTGAGACGCAGTCTTTCAACACTGACACTTCTTCAGAAATAAATAAAAACAAACAAAAAGGAAAAAATAGTGTATTTACAAAAACAGTGCACTCCTACAAAAACTGTACACACACACACTCCAATAATGAAGGTTGTCTTCTTTTATCCCTGGCTCAAGACACTCCTCCAGCAGGAAAGAAAAATGCACAAAAACAAGTATGTGTATATACAAAAACAATTGCACCAAAATTGAAAACTATCCCAGCACTAAATAAGTGTATATACCTCCACCAAAAAATGATCACTAGGAGATATATCACTCTATATACAAAACACTAAATACAAAAGCCGCCAAAATCACAACTACTCAGCAGTGCTTACTCCTTCCTCGCTTTTAGGTCCACTGACGACCCCTGTTGGCCGGTGACTCCTTAAATATAACCAGCCAATCTGCCAACCCGTCTACCTCACACACCTATCCAGGTAGACGCTAGCGCGTTCACTCCACGCGCCGTGACACGCCCCGGGCAACTATGTATTTAAAACCAAACTCCTGCGGGTCGCGCATGTATAAACCCTCTGGGACGGCCAACAGGTATTATCTCGGGGCCACGCATTACCACAATTGAGAATAAAACATTAAGAAACACTGGTCTAGCTAACTAATTTCCTACTTTAGTGGAAGGAGTTTAGTAAAAATCTTCAGTAATGTACAATATGATTTAATTACATCATTTCACCATTCTAAAATATTCTTCTGTTCCCACAGCCTTGATGTACTATACCACATAAGAAGACAATTGTTAACAAATTCAATCCAATGCTTTCTATGGTGTATTTGCTGGTTTTGTATACTTTTCTGCTGTTTAATATAGATAACATTTACAGCAAACTAATAAATATCTGACACATCCAGACTAAATGGTGTTCATCAGCAAAAGTGTTTTTCACAATGAATAAGAAGATTTCACTAGTGACTTTGTTCACTGAAAATTTTCCTGGAAATTCACCTTGTGGCCAGCTTAGACAAATTTTTTTTTTCTAACACCCCTGGATTCTTTCTGAGGTAATTGTGACATCGCAGAATTGTAGCAGCCATGTGGGATGGGGATGTCACTATTCAATTGCATACAGTTCATTCAGAAAGCGTACTCTGTCTCATATTTTATGTTGCGGCTCGATCTGCTACATGTACAGTATGTATGATGTCACTACCTGTTTGGTACTCCAGTTGTATTTCCATCCCGCATGTGTTAAAAAAAAAGTATTTGTATTTGAGTGATACATTAATTGACCTTAATGAGAATATTATGAGTACTGCTGCTGAGTATGTAACCCTTATCCCTGTGCACTCAAACATTCACTGCATTATTAATTGTGGCACAGTGACACAATTGTTAGCACTCCTGCCTCACAGCTCAGGTCGTATTTTTGGCCACAACAATCAGTCCAGCATAGTTGGCAGATGCTTCCTTAGCCCTCAGGTACACTTAAAAGACCATTGCACCATTATAATCCTCTCCAAATTAGTTAAAGTCCTCCTTTCCCACTTACTTCAATTATTTTTGACAAGTTTGGCAAAATTCCTGAGCACTACACTTCACCTGTCTGTGTGGTGTGCAGGGTCGCTGGGCATAAGAAATGTAATCAGTAGTAACTAAATGTTGTATGTTGGATAAAGGCGTCAGTCGTAAATCTAGAATATTTTGCCTTTAGAATAAATATCTGGTTTGCAAAAGCTGTCTGAAAAAGTACATTTGCGGGTTGCAAGTAAGCATGTAGCTGGGAGTGAATAAGTAGACGGACAAATATGTACCTAACTTCAGCCTGGTGTTCATTACACACTCAAAGGTAGATTCTGTTAAGTCCTTTTGCAAAGGTATTGTGTAAAAAAGAAAATACTCCACTGTTTAATGCAGATCCGTCTCCTGTCCGCTTCTCTTCACGCTCAATGGCTCTACCAGCGGTTGAATTCCTGTTTCTTGCCCCTCCCACTGCTGCTGAAGATCTTATGAACGACCAATATAGTTTGCATGCACAACCGATAAAGTCCATACACAAAGCTGCAATACGGTGCATACACATAACCAGTATGTTTCATATGCGAAACCAACATAGTACACGTATACAACCAATAGAGTTGAAGCACAAAACTGACATGTTACCCTCATGAAACCAGTACAAGATGTGTATGAACCAATATAGTGCATACAGAAATCCATTGTTAGACTGGCACAGAACGAAAGCCAATAAATTTCATATGCAAACCGATAACATGCAAGCGTAAACCGATGTAGTTCACAAATCAATAACAAGCGTACTGGAACCAGTGATATACACATTAAAAGCAATATAGCTCATATGCAAACCAGTGGTATGCATATACAAACGGATATAGTTCACGCACAAACCACGAACCAATACAGTTCATATGAATGAAACCAGTATTGTACGCATGCAAACTGATAGTAAATATTAATAAACCAATAGTGTGCACATGTAAACCAGTAGATTACACATAAAAATACATGATTTATGGCCTGTTTGGTCCCTCATAGGCAGCTTAAAAGGAATGGCTGCTTCATTAAATAGTCTCTGTGGGTGCACTCGCAGAGCTGCGGGGAGTGGGTGAAGTAATTGGGGTGAGATGCACCTGCATGTGAGGGTGCGATCATTCTCAACTGCTTCATCGGCTTCCTGTCCCGTATAAATACTGGCCGGGACAGGAAGATGGGGGAGAAAAACAAGAGAGAAACGGAGGAAGATCGAGAGTGCAGCACTGGAATGGAGTTAGAATGAGCCAGTCACTAATGTGGGAAAAGGCAGAGTGGTCAGTGGTCCCGCGATGGAGTGAAGGATCAGCGCTCTAGGAATTGGGAGTGGGATCGATCAAGGTGGCGTCCTCTTTGGGGATCCGAGGGATGACTGCATGAGCGAGAAGGATGACAAGAGGACAACTGACCCCGAGCAGTCTGGCAGATGATGACGGAGGCAGCCAAGATGGGGTTGGGATGGAGAGGACTGCGGCTGCTGAAGTCTCCGCCAACTGAGCGAGCAATGGGTGAGTTGGGGAGACTAGGAAGGAGTTGTGCTCAGCTCATTTGACTCAGTGAATGTTAGTTTTTATTTTAGTTTTTAGCCTTGTTTTTAATCATAAGGTGTTTCACTGTTTTAAGGATTATTTAATTATTTTTGGAAGCACTGCACTTTAATGGACACTAACTGTTTTGATTTTTTTTATTGTTTAATAAAAGCACTTGAGCAATTTGCACCATCCCTTTGCTTAGTATGTGTTTGTCCCCATCTGCCACGCTCATCCAGTTATATTATTGATGTTGTCTTATTCAAGAGACTCCCATTATAGAACAGGGAGCAAGGAGCCGACCTGCACCGTCACATCCTAATTTAGCTAATGTAACTCATCCTGCACTATAACAGTGAATCTTAATATTCCCTAGACTAAAGACATGTTAACAAACTACTGTACACAGCCATAGAAAACTAACAATCTGTAATGTTTCGAAATATAGGCCAATTAACTCATTATTTGTAATGAGAACAACAATCAGATCAGTCATATAATAGATAGATAGATAGATAGATAGATAGATAGATAGATAGATAGATAGATAGATAGATAGATAGATAGATAGATAGATACTTTATTAATCCCAAGGGGAAATTTACATACTCCAGCAGCAGCATACTGATAAAAAACAATATTAAATTAAATATTGATAACAATGAAAGTATAACAGACAGACAATAATTTTGTATAATATTAACATTTAAACACACATCTCCACCTCCCACCCCCCCGCGGGTGGAATTGAAGAGTTGCATAGTGTGTGGGAGGAACAATCTCCTCAGTCTGTCATTGGAGGAGGACAGTGACAGCAGTCTGTTGCTGTAGCTGCTTCTCTGTCTGGAGATAATCCTGTTCAGTGGACGCAGTGGATTTTCCATTATTGACAGGAGCTTGCTCAGCGCCTGTCACTGTGCCACGGATGTCAAATTATCCAGCTCTGTGCCTACAATAGAGCCTGCCTTCCTCACCAGTTTGTCCAGGTGTGAGTAGTCCTTCTTCTTTATGCTGCCTCCCCAGCACACCACCGCATAGAAGAGGGCGCTCGCCACAACTGCATGATAGAACATCTGCAGCATCTTATTGCAGATGTTGAAAGACGCCAGCCTTCTAAGGAAGTATAGTCGTCTCTGTCCTTTCTTACATAGCGCATCAGTATTGGCAGACCAGTCCAATTTATCATCCACCTGCACTCCCAGGTATTTATAGGTCTACACCCTCTGTACACAGTCATCTCTGATGATCACGGGGTCCATGAGGGGCCTGGTCCTCCTAAAATCCACCACCAGCTCCTTGGTTTTGCTTGTGTTTAGTTGTAGGTGGTTTGAGTCACACCATTTAACAAAATCTTTGATTAGTTTCCTATACTCCTCCTCCTGCCCACTGCTGATGCAGCCCACGATAGCAGTGTCATCTGCAAACTTTTGCACGTGGCAGGACTCCGAGTTGTATTTGAAGTCCGATGTATATAGGTTGAACAGGACCGGAGAAAGTACAGTCCCCTGCAGCGCTCGTGTTGCTGACCACAATGTCAGACCTGCAGTTCCTGAGACGCACATACTGATTATGTTATTATATTATTATTATTAAAAATTAAAAACATTACAGTAACTTTGCTTTGGCAGTAATAAACAGCATTCATAATTGTTATCCTATCTGTAATTGAATAACCAACATTTGCTTATTATATTTAGCAAAGAAACAAATCAGCTTAATAGTATAATAAAGCAGCTGGTATTGTGCTTAAGGCCTGTTAAGAACTGACAGAATGTCTAAACTAATGCAACATTAAGAGAAATTATTTCCTTGGCACTTAGCAACAAAATGTACAGATGTACAGACGTACCATAGATGTTAATAAATTCACTTCACATATCCTGCTGAGGGTCACAGTGGCAACCTGCTGAGTTGGACAGGCCATGCAAGACAAAAATATTTCATTAAATAAAAAAAAAAATCATAGAAAAGCTGTTTGTAGGAGACAATGTTAATACTTTGTCATTAAATAAGGAGAACACAGAATTGTGGTTCCGCTAATGTGTTTTATTTATTTAAAATCTTATATTATTGAAAAAAATTTAATAAATTTGATACAGTCGACATGATGAATTATATAAACTTCTGCTTTTGTATTTCCTTTTTCTAACCCTGTAATTGTTATTTAAACTAATGCCATGCACCACCATAACAGTGAAAAAGGAGTTTTAATTTGTAGCTGTGATATCATAATGTAAATTTTGTCTCGAAATGTTAATCTAGGTTTGACTACACGCTGAAAACACTCTTTGCTTTGACTCCTGAATATCCAAGGCTCTTCCTCTACTTAATGTTGAACTGAAAAAGCTGACAAAATGGCACAAATAGTGCAGTATAGTGCCTTTAGCAATGAATGCCATTTCAAACTAATTTACATATTGATTGCAAATGTGTAAAAATTTCTATCATGCATTTAAAGATGGTTTAAGTAACATCCACAGGGTCATGAGGAAAATCATGAAATTAACACTATACAGTAGCATATTCATGTAATGCATCGTCAAGGTTACTATAAATGGCAACTATATATTTAACATGCACGGCTTAGGTTTTATGCAAAATGAGTATCCAGATTGTTTTTAAATTAATCTTTTAAATGTCTTATTTCCCTCCATATTCAAATGTAAGACACTGTGCTGTTTTGATACATTCATGAGTTTTGGGTACTACAAATGATTAGAAAAGGACCTGGCTTCAAAATAATATTTTAAGAAAACATTATACAATAACAACATTTATTTATATAGCACATTTTCATACAAACAATGTAGCTCAAAGTGATTTACATGATAAAGAAAGAGAAAAAAGACAAAATAAATAATTAAAATTAGGGAACACCAATTAACATAGAATAAAAGTAAGGTCCGATATATATATAAAATTATATAGCAATATATTGTAAAATCCATGGACTTTCTTGTTGTAGACAGTAAAGGTCACTTTCACAGTTCAACCAGTTGAAAATATTCGTGTATATGTCATTCATTAAAACTGATGGGATGTCCAGAAACAGAACCGTTTGCTGATATCTTTCTGCATGTCATTTTGCCTTCTCCATCTGGCCTCAGATCCTCACTGGGTACATTCTTACTACCATTTCTGATTTAGTTTTTTATTTCCATTTCTAAACTTGTAGACGGTAGAAAGAGAAGGGAGCCAAGATAATAGCTCAGGACAAGGCTCGGTTTGTGTATAATTTCTTGTTTGCCTTCCCTTGGCAGGCTGTCAATAGGCCCACTGCACATGCCCCCAGACATCATCCTGCTCAATGAAGTCTCATTTTTTTTCATTTTCACATGCCAGTTAACTCTCCGGCTATTAGCTAATGCAGTCTAGAAGACAGCACAATTTACAAGTATGAAAAGAAGCTGTAAAAGCACTAGTGGAAATAAGAAAAATGAGCACTTTGGCAAGAATAACTATCTACTTGTGCTCTAGTTGCATTTTCCAAGAGCATCATCTCTTATATTTGCATAATGCCTTTCTCAAATGACAGGTTTACCAAGCAAACGGAGTGAGCAAGAGGCCAGCTTTTTAACCAAAATTTGGTTGTTGCTTGTGATATAAGACAGAATTATGATTCAGACACAAAACAATCACTTGATACTATACTTCACTACAAAAGAACAACATACTTGTAAATAATAATATTTTTAAAACTGTTTATACATGTATTGATTTTATTACATCTCGGCTTCACTACAAGATTATCATACAAGTGAAAATAATTGCAGTTAAACGGAACAAAATGGTATACAATTTGTCAAAAATCAGATCCATTTTATAAGACGTACATCCAGCTGAAATACACAAAATACATCAGCTGACATCTTTGATCGAATAGATGCGCAATCACTTACTACTGACCAGTACAAGGTTATGTCTTTGTGAATTGTGCATCTATTTCAGATTTCAAATGCAGCATGATTTTCAGCTTCTCTTGCCATACAATTAATTTTTTAGTATATTGTCACTGTGAAAACAGTATTAAAAAAAAATCTTTTAATCTATTTACAGACCATACTGTCTCTAAAATTGATCAAAGGTGTCCGGAATAAAGAAACAGACAGTCTCACCTTGAGAGGATGTGACCCACACTGAAACAAATGAGAACAGAAAAGAACATCCCACAGAAGTTTGAACAAATACACTTTCACAGTCATTTGAACTGCATGCTTGGTAATAATTAACTTATAATCAAATGGTAACATTAAGGCACTATTTTGAGTTTGGGGTATTAAAAGTATAACAAATGTTTTGAAAATATGGTATAATTCCTTTAGTTAGTTTTTACACTTAATACAAATATTTACAGTGGGATGCAAAAGTTTGGGCAACCTTGTTAATAGTCATTATTTTCCTGTATAAATCGTTGGCTGTTACGATAAAAAATGTCAGTTAAATATATCACATAGGAGACACACACAGTGATATTTGAGAAGTGAAATGAAGTTTATTGGATTTACAGAAAGTGTGCAATAATTGTTCAAACAAAATCAGGCAGGTGCATAAATTTGGGCACCACAAAAAAGAAATAAAATCAATATTTAGTAGATCCACCTTTTGCAGAAATTATAGCCTCTAAACGCTTCAGTGTATACGAAATTTTTCAGTGTATACGAAATTGCAGATAAGTCAGTTTACTGCATATTATTTGTATTTTCAATATCCAGTGCCTATAAAAATTATTCATCCCTTTTTAGGTTTTAACATTTTATTATTGTACAACACTGAATCACAGTGGGTGTATTTTGGCTTTTTTCACACTGATCGACAGAAAAAGAATTTTTAATGTCAGTGTTAAAACAGATTTCTGCAAAGTGATAAAGTTAATTACAAATATAAGTCACAGAATTAAAGTTTGCTTAAGTTTCACCCCCTTTAATATGAGACATCAAAATTATCACTGTTGCAGCCAATCACTATTAGAAGCCACATAATCAGTCTGTAGTTAAGCGGTTTCAGCTGATTGTATTATATAAATGACCCTTATGTGGAAGGGTCAACCTATGGTCAATCTATATCAAAGACAAAAAGAACACTTGAGACCACTCCATGAAAAGGTGATTGAGAAGCACAAGTCAGTAGAAAATGGACAAGAAAATATCCAAGTCATTGAATATTCAGTTCAATCAAACTGCAAGCAGTATGACACAGCTGTTACTCTGCTTACAGTAGGCCATCCACAAAAGCTGAGTGATCGTGCAGGAAGAAGACTAGTGAGGGAGGCCATCAAAAAACCTATGAGAACTTTGAGGGAGTTACAAACTACAGTGGCTGACATTGGAGAGGCTGCTGCAGCATTATGGGAGAGTGGCAAAGAAAAAAACCCAAAGGACATCTCGGCTAGAGTTTTCCAGAAGGCATTGTCTAATCAGATAAAGATTTTTGTGCATCAGGCTAAAGTCTTTTTTGGTGTAAACCATACACTACACATTATCAAAAACATGCCATCACCACCGTAAACCATGGTAGTAGCAGCATCATGCTGTGGGGATGCCACTCTGCAGCCAGCCCTTGAAGTTATGTGAGGGTAGAGGGTAAAATGAATGCTGCAGAATACAAGGAATTCTTAGAGACAAACCTGATAAAGTCTGCAAGAAACCTGCTCTTTGGGAGATGAGCTGTTTCTCTATCAACCCCAAGCATAAAGCCAAAGCTATACGGGAATGGTTTAAAAGGATTAAAGTCTTGGAGTGACTGTGTCAGAGTCCAGATCTCAATAAAACTGAGAATTTGTGGCTGGAATTAAAAAAGGTTGTTCACTCATAATCCCAATGCAACCTGGCAGAGCTTGACTGGTTGTGCAAAACAAATGGAGAAAAATTGCATTATCCAGATATGCAAAGCAGATAAAGACATGTGCACACAGACTCAAGGCTGTCATGGTTACCAAAGGTGTACCTACTAAATACTGACTTTAAGGATTGAATACTTATGTAAGCAATAGTTTTGGGTGTTATATTTGTAATTAATTGGATCAATTTGCAGAAATCTGATTTAACTTTGACATTAAAATTTCTTTTTCTTTTCAACAGTGTCAAAAAAGCAAAATTAAATTAACTGTGATTCAATACTGTATAATAAACTGTAAAAACCTCCAAGGGATTAATACTTTTTATAGGCACTGGATATTAAAACTGAAAACATACAGTAAACTGACATATCTGCAGTTTTATATGTTCTTATGAAATTTTTTAAAGGCAATTAACCGAATCCAGTTATTCTAGCTTCAGAATCAATGGAAGCATTGGACACAAGGCAAGAAAAAGTAGTGGAGTGAGCAACTGTCCTTCACACAGTGAGATCCACTCAAGCTGTTGATGCTCTTCTTTTGTGTTAACCCCTTTTGTTTGGGTTACATTACATAGGCAGAGGAAGGAGAATGTAGATGAAAAAACACAATGAAATTGTTCTAATGTTCTATAGTATATAGGTGTAATGAATTGTGGTAGTAGTGCAACATTCAACCCCAGGGAAGCTTCTCTTGTCATTGGTACAACAAGCATGAAACATAGGAAGTGTTGCTAATTATGAGACAGATACAGTAATGTGTAATGTTTATCACGCCAAGGGTATTTATGATAATGACACATTAACCCCACTACCCTAGTTTTAGGAATCAATTATTGCAAAATATGTATAATTAATATATAGAGGTAATCTAAACACGCTTGTGTATGATCTATTTCTTTGTTTCTTGACTTTTTCTCTGACATTTGCGTTTCACTTGTTCCTCTTAACTCTTTCTGGTATTTCAAACCATTTGTTTATTCTTGACCATATCTTATCTCTGTCAAGCCTTTCATCAAACATGCCAGAAGAAGTTAAAAAGTGCCTGTTGCCTATTCCTTTAGACTACATGTTTTATTACACCCTGGGCTTTGTTCATTTGGTTCCTCCCATATTTCCAGTGTTCTGACATTTTTACCTGTCCTTGACTTTGTCTCTTTTTACTGCGTTGAGTAAGCAGATGCTCATTTGAAGATCCAAAGGTACGATTTGGAGTGTAAGGTCACTTAACTTGGTTTTAGTGCTTCTCAAAGACAACTTATATGTGATATGACAGTGATTCAAAGAAACTTCTTATTCTCCTTTCGCCTGCTCCCATTATGGGTTGCCACAGTGGATCATCTACTTCCATATCTTTCTGTCTTCTGCATCTTGCTCTGTTACATCCATCACCTGCATGTCCTCTCTCACCATATCCATAAATCTTTGCTTAGGCCTTGCTCTTTTTCTCTTCCCTGGCAGCTCTATCCTTACCATCCTTCTCCCAATATACCCAGCATCTCTCCTCTGCACATGTCCAAACCAATGCTATCTCGCCTCTCTGACTTTGTCTCCCAACCGTCCAACTTGAGCTGACCTTCTAATGTACTCATTTCTAATCCTGTCCATCCTTGTCACACCCAATGCAAATCTTAGCATCTTTAACTCTGCCACCTCCAGCTCTGTCTCCTGCTTTCTGGTCAGGTCCACCGTCTCCAATCCATATAACATAGCTGGTCTCACTACCATCCTGTAGACCTTTCCTTTCACTCTTGCTGATACCGGTCTGTCACAAATTACTCCTGATGCTCTTAACCACCCATTACACCCTGCCTGCACTCTCTTTTTCACCTCTCTTCCACAATCCCCATTACTCTGTACTGGTGATCCCAAGAATTTAAACTCATCCACCTTCGCCAACCCTACTCCCTGCATCCTCACCATTCTACTGACCTCCCTCTCACTTACACACATGCATTCTGTCTTGTTCCTACTGACCTTCATTCCTCTCCTCTCTAGAGCATATCTCCACCTCTCCAGGGTCTCCTCAACCTGCTCCCTACTATCGCTACAGATCACAATGTCATCAGCAAACATCATAGTCCACGGGGACTCCTGTCTAATTTCGTCTGTCAACCTGTCCATCACCATTGCAAATAAGAAAGGGCACAGAGCCGATCCCTGATGTAATCTCACCTCCAACTTGAATGCATCCGTCACTCCTAGCGCAGACCTCACAACTGTCACACTTCCCTCATACATATACTATACAACTGTATATATACATACATATACAGTATATGTTTTATGTATGATGCACACCCTAATAACGTGTAGCGTTTTGTTGAGACATGCAAACAGTAATTTCATTGTTCTCTTTATACATGACAATAAATATGAACTTCAAGAAAAGTTGAGCACATCAACGTTTGATTCACGCAAATATTTAACTTCAGTTATATATTTAAGGAGCCTGCAGACACATAAGGCTTAGTGGCCCAAACCAAGTCCCAAGAATAACCTCTGACCTGTTTCTAATAATTACACACTCTTCCTCATCCATTGATTATTCTATTATAGTAACTGACCCGAAGTTTTTTTTCTTAAACTCACATGGATACAGCAGCAATTCTGACAACTGCAAGGACTAAAGCACTTGTGCAACCTTGGTAAAGTCGTCTGCAATGTCTCTGTTCTATATACCTTATTGCATATTTTATATATACAGTGGTGCCTCGGTATACTTCCGCTTTGGAATAAGTCCAACTTGGTATACGTCCTGTTTGGACACAAAAAAATTTTCTTGGTATACGACCTTTGTTTGGAATACGACTCGTGTGCTACCCTTGTTTACCTCTCTCAAGACAAAGCCACGTCTGCCCACGAGCGTCAGTTGCTAGCATTCTTTGAACAACCCAAGCTATAACTCTCTGTTAATTTTCACGTGTGTGGTATAGCGGGTCCACAGCTCATGTCAAAGGCCAGTTTTAAAATAAATAATCACCGCACTCGCGGCTTGGTGAGGGAGCTTGGTTGTTGTGTGGCTGAAGCGGTTCTCAGGGCAATTCGCGATTTGGGCATTTCTCACCTAAGTGCACAGGTGAGAGACCATCCGCATTCGTGATTGTTCCTGGGGCTGCTTATCTTGATAAACAGAAGTGCGAGTCGGCTAGAAGGGAAGGAAAAAGAAAGAACGGATGGGAGGTTGAGAGACAGAGAGAGAGAGGGACGGTGCAGGAGAGTGTTACAGCTGAACGGGGAAGCCTGGGTGTTGGGCCAACACCCGGGGAATAGTAATAGTGGTCACTCCCGCTGAGTGATCATGAAGCGGGATTGACTGAAAGGAGGGTGACTCTCCGCGTAAGGACTTGGGCGAGTGTATTCCCCAGCGTAGTCGCTCTGTTCGCTGTAGATCCCAAGTCACTGTCAGGAGGAGCCTACTGGAGCCAGGGATCGGAACGGTGAACTGAACAGCTGAAGTAGGCAGAGTGAAGGTCAGCTGCAAGTAGGGCGACTCCCCTGTTAGGAAGCAGGGGTGCCGCCAGCTAAAAAGGCACCTGGCTTCTTGTGTGTTTTTTTTTTTTTAAAGAATGCATCCTGCTGTATTTTAACCTCACTATTTTCAAGAAGACTTTTTTCTATTATTTTTATCCTCCACGTTTCACTTCATATTTTATGGATTATTTATTGGGACTTTGGACACTGCACTTTAATTTGAACACCTTGTTTTGTTCATTGTTTTAATAAAAGCACTTTTCACTTTCTCACCATCCCCATGCTTTGTTGTGCCTCACTGCTAAGCTCATCGGTAACATTACCGACAGCAAACCCGCATCATCACAATGTGATTTTGTGTTTTTTCACGGAAATTTGAATTGAGTGTTGAAAAGTATGAAGGTGGCATGCGTATCCGGGACATGGCTGTTGCATACCATTTGCCGAGAACGACGGTATCTACGATTGTGAAAAACAAAGACGTTATTAAAAAGTAAAGTGAGGTAAAATTTTCATTTATTTCATCTAATTGCCTTTGTAGTTATGTATTTTAGTATTAAATAGTGTTTAAATTATTTTATACAACCCCATCAATGTATAATATGCCAATAACAATAGGATTTTTTTTCATGGGAACAGATTAATCATTTTCCTATTATTTCTTATGGGAAAAATTAGTTTGATATACGTCCTGTTTGGTATAAGTCCAAGGGTCTAGAATGGATTAAGGACGTATACCGAGGTATCACTGTACAATCACTTCATTCTTGGCTTTTTCTTTCTCTGTTTTGTCAATTATGTAGATGTAATTCATATCCTTAAGACATATATGTTGCATACAGCCAGATTGAAAGACATTCCAAAAAATGTAAATAAATAGTTGAAGTGACACATTGGTAGCAAACAGTTTTAAAAAGAATACTTTTAAAAAAAAATATTGTTTTTATTCTTTTCTTTTCTTCTGGGTTTTTAAATAAAAAGATATATATAAAGTTAAAGCCCAAGTTGCTGTCTGTTTAGACTTTCAAAATTCTGTCAGTGAAGACCTTTATCCAGGGTGGGCTGCTCCTATGCATCTGTTGATCAGATATTATGTTACAACTCCTGAAATCCTGATC
Organism: Polypterus senegalus; assembly: GCF_016835505.1. Taxonomy (NCBI): domain Eukaryota; kingdom Metazoa; phylum Chordata; class Cladistia; order Polypteriformes; family Polypteridae; genus Polypterus; species Polypterus senegalus. The sequence continues at coordinate 21,885,007 of NC_053161.1, read as the reverse complement.
AAGATAAGTGGGTCAAAGAAAATGAATAAGTGGTTGTTGTTGTGAATACCATTCAAATGGAAATTGGCCTTTGCCTTTGTTTTAACCTGTGTCTTTTGATTAAATAAACTTTGTCAGTCATTTTCTTTCGATAGCTAGCCTGCCACCTTTCTTAGGCATATCGCTGAGCATAGCATAGTGGCCTGTCATAGTTTATCTTCCATTGAGTCAGCTTGCAGCAGTGCAGCCTTTCTCTGGAGATTCACTAAACAGGCTCCAGAAAATGCAGCTGACAGTAGCATAAAATCCCACTATGTAGGCTCAGCAGGAGAGTGTCCAAACCCCGCAGAGGATTGTGAGGTAGGTTGAAGTTTGGCCTGAAGGTCAAAGTCCCCTAAACAACTTAGAAGCCCTTAGTTTTCTTCACAGTGCAAGAAACAGCCAGGGGATAATAATTTTGTAATATGTCATTTTTTCCATTTAGTTCATATCGGACACAGATATGGGTGAAAGTATCCTGGGGAATTTTCAATATACACCATAAGACCAGACATTCATATGTAGGAACTATTAAGACACTGTACTGTTTGTAATTGTTTCAACATTACTTGGTGCTACTTTTACTAATTGCAGTGGCTTAGATGCTGATTTTCCCAAACTTTGACATATATTTATATTCTACCTATTTCAGTTGTTGAACGCCATAGATTAAGACGCAGACATTGAAAGACCACCAGAACTTGGGAACGTCTAGATTTGGCTGTCATTCCCATAGTCACTCCTTTTGCTAATATCATCCTATCAGTACTATTGCTATGCAACATCAATTAGGTGGAAATCATGTGAAAGGCAAATGAAAAAGGGTGCTTGATAAAGGCTTTATGCTCTAGCAGTTTGCATTCTGTCTTTGTGAAAGTCTCTGCCAAATCCTCTCTTGTGCTTTCAGCTTAGTCTTTTGGTCTTATGCTTACCTTTTTTACTGTAGCCCCAAAGTGTAAGAGGCAAAAAATTAAAAGAGGTAGTGCATGTAAAATACAATGGATTGAAGAATTAAGAAGCAATGTGGACATAATTTAAGAGGTGACCTACACAAATTTGTCAGATAGTGCACACTTCTATACAGGCAGATGCTTTCACGATTAAAATGCAGATTTGAGAAACACAGAAATGTTCTTGCATCAACTCGGTTGCAAATGTAACATGACTGAATTACTATATCTGTCAACAAAGTAAGACCAGGCAGATACATCATCACTTGACATGTAACAAAATTAAAATTGTATTTCTGTACATAGTGTTTAAATAAAGGCAGTAAGAATGCTGGCAGGGTGACAGAATATATTACAATTGGCCTCTTATCAAAAACCTCTTTAGTGACTTTTTAGTCAGGTATACATAGGCACAGTTATGAATATGTGGTGGCATTCACAAAAGTCACATGATGTGATTTGTCACAATAATATCACCTGATACATTTATATATTAATTATATTTGTTACAAAAATGTTGTAACATAGTAACATATATTACATGTTATTATTTGGCTCATGAAACTCAAGAATAGGCCTTACCTCCAGACTAGGCCCCAAAACTCCAAGTAGGCCTGAAAAAAGGTAAGCAGGCTTTGAAGCCTTCAAAACAAAAACAAAGCTTACTTTTCACATGAAAATGAGGAGAGAAACTGTAAACCCCTGGCCTACAATAACAAAACATAGTTTCTTTAATATTTAAAAATTTATTGCAAAAAGTAAAGAACAAAATAGGCCAAACATTATCAAAAGGATATGCCTAAAAGGCAACTGTTAAAGCAAACAAATCCAATTGTATATGATCTAAAAAACTAAGTCCAGAAATAGAAAAATTGCAAGCACTTACAAAAATGAATTTCACTGTCAAAATCCCCAAAAAAATGCAAAGAAGAGCCAAGCAACCATAGCAATAAAGCTTTATGGACTTATATAGGCCATGGGGTGGTCACACAACTCATAAAGAGAACAGGGTACATAATTTAACATGAAAAACTAATAAATACATCGTTAACGTGATACAACTAAACAATATTCATTCAATAATACTAACACTTTCAAGAGAAAACAAAAATATATTCAATGACAATAACTACTACAAAATAAACTTAAAAAAATAAAATTAATAGATAAAAAGAAGCAAGACTTAAGCCAGGGGTAAAATCCTGTCTGTACCATAACATAGCACAATTGCAGTATGCATATCAAATTAATTTGAAATAAAAAAGTTGAAGTTTTTTGAGTTATGATAATGTTTTGGATGTCACTACTATCAACAAATTTCCACTCAGGAGTGATCGATCGTCAGTTCTTTCTACCAGCCAGTATGCTTCTATCATTTTGAATACATACTTTCCTTTTTTATATAATCTGCAAATGCTGTTCTTCCCCTCATATTTTGTGCACCACTTCTTTTAATCATCTTTCGCTTACACTTCAGGTCCACTCTACTTTATCAGCTATGCTTAGCTGAGGCGTGTTTTAAATCATGAAAATAGCAAATATGGCTTGGGATCACAACTAGGGCCCTCAGTGTTATTTGGAATGCATACATTACTTTCAAAGCATAAAATGCACATTGATTTACTGGTTAAAGCAAAACAAGCAATTAGCCTAACAGGCACATCTCTGGCATGTAAGATGAAGCCAAACTATACAGAGAAGACTGACATGTACACAAGGAGAATATGTATATTCAACACAATGTCTTGGCCACATAACTGGACCTCTGGAACTATGATGAAATTGAGCTAACCACTGTGCTATCATATCATAATGAATAACTAAAAAGCTGTATTTAAAAAGGTATTGCATTTATACTATGTCTTCCAAAATCCGGTATAAGTTATTGGCCTATTGTGTAAGATAGCTTGTCAGTTTTTTTCATCTTCAATCTGCCACTCTATTATATACCATTGTGGCTCTATGTACGGCTCCCACTTTATTCAAAGAAATACTTTGTCCTATTTTTATTTTGTTTATGATTGTTAATTTTTAACAATAAAAAATAAAACCACACATAAATATGTAAGGTTACATCTTCAAATGCAACCTATGCCTCACAGAGCAAGTGACTTACCTCTGATTTGTTTAAACTGTAAATTAAATTATTAAAAAAAAATGTCTCTTGTATCACAACACCCTTCACAAGTATTCACAGTGGAAGATGCTATAAAAATACCTTTTGACAAAATGGGGGATTTGATCTACCCTGTTCTGAACCTCATTAATTCAGTATAAAGGTTGCAGGAACTGGAGCCCATTTGAGTAACAGCAGAGGCAAGGAATAAACTAGACCTGGACAAGAGGACAGTCCATCACAGGAAACATTCACAGATATCCACATAACCATTAGGTGGCCAGTTTAGAGCCACAAATGATCCTAACTAAAGGAATACTGGAACAACTGTGGAAAAACCTGTGCAAAGAGTGGTGGCAGTAACTGCCCCCCAGATATTTTAAAAACTTTATTTCACATTACCTAATTAATTTAGTAATCTTGAAATAAATGTATTTGCACAATATGACTGATGTCAGTGCACATGAACATACATTAAAAATTGGTTTAGACTTGTACTTGTTTAATTACTGTAATGTAACAGCAGTTGCCTTGATAACAAAGGGCCTTCTTTTAATAGGCATTCTACAGCTCCTACAATTATAAGCATTCAAAATATCCATGACAAGTAATCACAGAAAAACTTCAATGTTGTGCCTAGTAATGTTACTTATTTCATAAAATAGAAACTAAATATTAACAAATACAAATAAGCAAAATGATTTACATACAACCTGTTAATAGACTTGGGATATTGTGATTCAGGTGGTTTATTCTTGAAAGCATTTCAAAATCAGTCTTTGATGCTCTTGTTCCATTCAGCAATCTGCAGCTGCCTCTTTTTTGACTTTCATTTTGTGCACAAAAAGAGATCTATTTTGGTATCTGAAAATGTGAACAAACTTGTGTGCCTTAGCAACTGGTTGAATGTTAATAAGGAAAAATAATGACAGTGGCCTTGAGTGATTTTACAGACATGTCCAAAATATGGTGTTTTGTTTGTCATAATTTTGACAAAAAAATGGATTTTCTGAAATCTTCTGAGAATTATTTCTAGTATACCACAATACTGACATTATTATATTTATTGCCGATATGATGATGTAGTACATGTTTACATAATCCATAGTGTACTGTATAAGTACAAAACGTGCAAAGACTTTTTTATACATCATGTATTTTATTCATTTAGTGTGCTTTAGTAATAGGCCTACAGTTTGTTAAGGTCATGCAGGTTAAGAAAGTTGAACTAAGTGAGAGCTCGAAAGAGAGAAAAACATTCACTTGACAATGTTGTTCACTGTAGTCTATTATTGGTGTCTATCATTTGAGTACTATCATGCCAGTTAAATGTGTTTTTTTTGTTTTTTGCATCATCGTAAGGCCATATCCAGACAGCTGGATCTTCTGAATTGGTGTGAATGCATCTTCCAATGTTGTGTACATTACTGATCAGGATTTTATTAGAGGATTACCCTCGTACGGCTGCTGACAGTGAAATTCTATAAACTGTCTTATCTGGGTGACATTTTATTCATCCATTTAGTTCCATGTATGCCCACTCACCAACACATTTCTGGCTACACTACTAATACTACTACTACTAATAATAATAATAATTCTTTACATCTATATAATGCTTAGCCATGTAATAAGTACAAAGAACAGAAATAAATAAAGCAAATCAGAGCAGCCAATAGGGCTGGAGTCTAGGGTGTAATCTCTATGTAATGCAAAATATGGCTGGTGATAAAACAAGTGAAGTTTGTAAAATGTATATTGTTAGTACACTACTGTATGTTCCAGGTGTTTGTTTAAGGATTGGTTACTGTAAACTCATGAGACTAGAGGAGATGAAGTTTTGTGCGCAGGATAGAAGACACTCACAATGTTCACATGTTTGACAATGTATTTATACAGTATATAAAGAGGGGGGGTTTGTGCAAGCCAAGTAGGGGACAGCAGGAAGGTTCCTTGGAAATCTGTTGCATTGTGAGTAGAAAAAGACTAGGAAATGGTAATGAAAACAAGTCATAGCCAGAGGCATGAAACAATGTTGTAACCAGTGTAAAGAAAAAGGCCAGAGAATGCCTGAGTATTTGGAGTACCAAAGAGGAAGCCACATTTAATTAAAGAAAAAAATAATAAATAGGAAAAAAACAATGCAAAGGACAGTGTTTCTCAAAATACTGTCTTTTCAGCCTATATCACACAGAGCTCTGTCATCTTCAGGATCAGCATCTAACAGGATGATATCATAATTGGCCTGTCAAATCGTATAATTTAGTCTTCTTCCTCTGCTTTTTTTTTTTGTATCTCCTGGTGCCTCATTTATAAAGCTTGTGTATACACAAAAAGATGCTTGAAACATTCATACACAACTTCCTACGCAAATGTTGGGATTTATAAAAGAAAACGATGTGAAAGCTTGCAACTCTAACCCATGCATATGGACGCATAATAATTCTTATCACTGAGTCACTGTTATAATGTGTGTTAATGTGACAAATATATTATAACTCAAATGATGATGTACAGACTCTATGTGAGTTCCTTTAACAAAGGCCAATGCTACATATTTGCACTGAAGATATTTTTTGTTTTTTTCATCAGTTTATAACGACTACCTGTTATCACTTCTCAGGGAACTAACTGACTGACAGGTCAGGAATATCTCTGTCATGCCTCACTCCATCATGCCTGCTGTGCTGGAAGCCATTAATTGAACAGCGAGGCACTACACACAGTTTTCGTATGGTCTGGGTGTACATACATACATACAGAAATGCTATCTTCAGCACCATCCAGTTGTCCTAACATAATTTCAAGCACTTTACTAAACTAATTTTGCAATTAAGGGTACCTAGCGAGAATGAAGTTGCTTTTGTTAACCATAAGCAGTTACATTTCAATAATGCACAAGTCACCCAAGACGTGATTGGCAAATATCATGTCTTGATACTTGGGTCAGATGGTGATTCATCTATTTTGAGGCAAAGTAGCTTTAAAATATGTGATGGTGCTGTACATAGTGGCTGGCTTGATGCTAAGGTAACTGGCTAAACCTTAGTGTTTCATATGGCCAGTATTGTTCAATGTTTCATATAGCCTGTACTTTTCATTGTAACAGCAATCACTTCATTACATGTTATGATAGAAACAGGAGCATCAGCAAACCCCAAACCCCAACACGAACACAGAGTCCTGAGTTTAAATAAGGGATTGTTTTTATTTCACCACAAAGTAACAAAAGTAATAAGTACAGACTTTCTCTCTCCTCTGATCACCTCTCAATTTCTCTCACCACCATACTACCCTCTTGCAGTTGAGTGTTGTTCTCTGTCCTACCACCTCTGACTCACCTGGACAAAGGAGTGCGATCGTTTTTAGTGTGGGCCCGGAAGTAGTTCCAGTGCTAGGGCTCCTGCCCGATGGAAGTATTTTCGGGTCATACGGAACTCCAATATAGCATGCAGCACTCTATTGCAACACCTCTGGACCGCAGCAGAGCTGTGCTGCCGGACTACAATTCCCAGCATTCCCTGCTGGTTCCTTAATGGATGCCGATATTGAGGGTTGCTGCCATCTGTCGCCTAGGGGGAATATATATCCCTCTGAGAGGTTCCTTCCCTGTCCTCTTCTTTTATCCTGGCCAGGGAAGGTACTGGAATCATGTCAGGTTGGGATGTCCATTCATCCCTTAGGTCAGCCTTGTCCGGGCACGGCCTCCTTCATTTTCTTGGCCAGGATGCTTTTTCTGTATTCTTGGGGCCTCCCATCTGGGTGAGGAATCTTCCCAACTTTCTGCAGGGATGCCTATCCTTCTCGTGTGTCTCCTACAATGCGCCAGGTGATAGCAGCTTTCTGATCAGACGATGGTGCCTTACACATTTCCCAGACCCCTAGACCACACAGGAAAGGCGATATAACGCTGCAGATGATCTTGTGCTCATTGTTGCAGAGCACAACCAAAATTAACTATCATGGTGAACACTGAGAGAAAGAACAAAAACAAAAGAGTGTCAATGTGATGGAAGGCCAGCAGATTTACTGCTTTGTTTCTTTACTTTTATGCTTTTTGTTTTCACCTGTTACCCTCCCTTATGTTTTTTGTTTGTTTAAAAAAACACCTTAGTTTTAGTTATCTAGTCTCGATATTATTTTTTCTAGTGACAGGGATCCCTCAAGAGCATCCAGTACTAGTCACAATATATAATACCAGTAAATATTGAGAAGCATCAAAACATGGTCTTTAAGTTATATCATATAATTTAAACTTTATAATATAATGGGACACATTTTAAATAATAGAATTCAATAATTAAAAATGGACTGCAGTCACTGTAAATAGTGTCACAAAGTTTTATATTTTTGTTTCTGTTGTTATAGTGCCTAAGCTTTACAAGGGAATATCAAAGCTAAATACACAGTATGCTCATTAAGAGAACAAAGTCCTATTAATATGCATGTTATTACCATTGCATCAATCAACTGAAAGAAAATTCACATTGTCTATCTAGGTTATTTATCTCAAAATACAATGCTAAAACACCTGGATAATCCATTACTTGCACAGTTTCAAAATAATTTAACCTATATAACTGCCAGATATTGTTTTTCTTAAAATTTTCACATAAAGCTGACACTGCCCTTTAGGTAGTGAAATTTGCATTGAAAATGGGATTTAGATGAAATGTCCTTTATTCAGCTGTCCATCAAATAGCCCTCAGAATTTCTAAATAATAAAACGATGCAATATGGGAAGTATTGTTTCCACATGAATAGTATATGTAAATTTTGACATAAACATTGAACCACATTTACAGAAGATTCATCACAACATTCATCTCTCTGGAAACTTTTGATACCACAGATTAAGAACATAACAGAGTTTAGTGTTCTTTTACTTGCGTTTTTCAAGTGAAAAGCAAGAGCTTTAAGGAAAGGTTTGTTTACCTGCATTTTACTTTTAAATCCCAATTTAAAACTAATAGATAACCCACTGTGTTTAATATTTCATATAGTTACTCTACAAGTTTGACAACGTCACATTGTATAAGAATCTTTCTACATGTTTATAGGTTTAGGGTCATTATTGTCAGATGTACAGGGTACAATTAAATTCTTACTTGCTTGTGCTAGTCATCCTTACACACACTCATTCAAACAAGGCATTTTAACCTAACATGCATATCTTTGGGAATTAATATACTGAATTAATCCACATCAGAATGGGAATTAATACATATGTCCATGAAGCTATAGGGTAGTAGTTTTAACCAGTATGCCTTTAAATCAATACATTAAAGTTTTTCTACTCAGTATGTACAAAGGATGAAAACAAAGGAGTTATGTAAAAGATTTTAAACATCAAGAGAATTTCTTTTTGTTAAAAAAGGAGCACAAGCAGCTGATGCAGGCATTTAGAAAATACAGTAGAGGCTGTGAAATTACTAGTCCAAGTTACACGTCTGTGAAGTGCGTAAGCATGAAAAAGTAAAAAGTGTGCTTATATCATGAGAATCACACATTAGTTTGAGGTGGAGCTTTTTGCAGAAACAGAATTATAAAAAAGGAAATCAAAAATAAAAAGTGACATAGTGGGAAATCAGTATGATGACATATTGTGACTGAAGAAATTAGCCTGGTGAAGCTAGAGACAACTTTTAAAATACACTTCAAAGTAACACAACTGGCTGATAAAATCATAAAATGTAACAAGAGGAAAAAAAGTTTTATTAGGCTTACAGGTCAAATCAAAGTAAGTACAAGAAGCAATTTAAACAAAAAACAGAAAACTATTAAAAATATATGCATGGCTTAACATTCAGATGTGTGCAAGGAGTCAGTTAACTGTTTTGCATGACAAAGTATTTTCGTTTTTTTATTTAATTCATTAAAGAGTCAGTAACCACATTTTTGTTTATGAAATATTTTTGCAACAGCAAGTCATGTTAAAAAATAATATTGATAATAGAATATCATTATATGTATTAGTAGAGTAGATAAAATACAAGATTTTAATAGGGGTATAAAAAACATAGATAAAAATGGAAACCAAGTAGGCTTGTTGTGGCTCAAACAGCTTTCATAGACAGCAGAATTAAACTCAAGTAATCTAAAAAATGGCATCTATTGCTCTCCTGTTTTTGGTTGTTTCTTAAAGTTTTTTAAACATAATATTTAACAAAAAATTATCTAATGGAGAGTTGTGGTGTTCTGCTGACAAATACTGTGTTTGGGAAATATTTAATCATTATGATCTCCAGATAATGCAGCATTGAGGGTTTTTCTTTAGCATGATATAAATTCTGAGTACATGAAAATTCATTGTATGCATAACATGTCACCAAGCCACATTTCTGCTTTCATTCATTTCTAGATACATTACGTTGTTTGAATTTTTTAAAAGAGGTTAATGCAAACCACTGCTGTCGTTTCTACTGGAAACATCAGAAAGAATCCATCTGAAGTGTATAAATCTGTAGGCTGTTGGATGCGTAAAAAAGGAACATATATACAAAATATACAAGTTGAAGTGATCTCTATCAAGGAACATTTGAAAGTGTAAACTAATCTCTAATTGAACTCACACAGAACATTTCTTAATTTTAAGACAGATTAGTTTGAAAATTCAGATGCTCAAGAGACAAAGTGCTGGTCAAGAAAGGTTCAGATTCAGGAGGTCATGAAGGAAGGGTGCTGAATGCACACGGAGGGAAAGAGATCGCAAATTTATAATGTACCCTGTTTTTAATTATTTCCTTAAATCAAACATTTGTGATCTTTGAGGTATTTAAGTTTTCCCATTTAGAAAAAAAAGAATAGCAATTTAAGATAATTATTTTTTTCATTGGGAGTTTTTGAACATTTGTAGCATGTGCTCTGGTTGAGATATCTTAATGAAAATTAAACTTTCTCTGCAAATTTTCTTGAAGAGTGTCAAATTTTAACATTATCGGTCAACTAGCCGATGCATACAGACAGACAGATAGACAGTAAGTGCTTTGCAAATTTTTTATGAACACACATAAAAATCAATGCAAACATTCTCTAGCAATAATATTGAGAATTACAAAGGCTATACCTGACATAGGCTCAATATCACTCCATTAAAAATATTATTATGGGTGCAGAACTTTTCATCTATCCATAGTCAAACCAATTTAATCCAGTTCAGGGCTATCATACTGGCTACCCTTTCCATACATAAGCCAGGAATCCACTCTGGATGGGGACCAGTCCATCACAAAGAACACAACCAATTAATGTTGTTGGGATGTGGGTGGAAAGCTGGAGTACCAGCAAAAATGCATAAACATGAAAAAATTCTACACAAAATGTATGTGAAAAATGGAGTAATTGTAGCACCTTTGTTATATTTAGTATACAGGCTATTCCTGGAATGTATCAGCTGTCCATCCATCCATTTTCCAACCCACTGAATCCGAACACAGGGTCACGGGGTCTGCTGGAGCCAATCCCAGCCAACATAGGGCACGAACCAATCCTAGGCAGGGTGCCAACCCACTGCAGGACACACACAAACTAGGGCCAATTTAGAGTCACCAATCCACCTAACTGGTATGTCTTTGGACTGTGGGAGGAAACTGGAGCGCCCGGAGGAAACTCCGCGCAGGGAGGACCCGGGAAGCAAACCAGGGTCTTCAAACTGCGAGGCAGCAGCGCTACCACTGCACCACCATGCCACCCATGTATCAGTTGTTCATCTTTCAATGACAAATGCATTGTAATGTTTTTCAGGGGAGGAAGGCGGAAGTTTCAAATTAAGGTAGCTACACTCACCAATCATGGTGTCAAAGGATTTGTACGTTGATTAGCACATGCAAGTTAAGAACGGTTCTCTGTATACATGATAATAATGAACATATACACCCTATAAAATGGCAACAGATCTGAAACTTAGTGGGAAAAAACTTCAGCAACCAACTGCCGTATGTATTGGTGTAATTCTTAAGAGGCTAATCCAAAAAAATGGAACTCATCACAGTCATTTTTTTTTACTACATTTCTACAAGTTCTAGAAATTAAGAATTACATTGCTTCAGGTGGTTAAATCTGAACTGCTGAAAGCCCCAAAGAACCCACAATTAAGTCATATATTTGCAATTCATTGTACATTTAAATAGTGACAAAGAAGTAAATTAATGGACAAATGCCAAGATCAGCATATCTAATAAAGGCAACAAACGGTGATTCCTGGACTATATTTCCATATAAGGCAAAAAAAAGAATTAATTTTTAACCTAATGTATCACAAATATCTATTCATACTTAGTACCAGTAAGAGATCATCCTGTACATGTTACTGACCATGATCTTGGAAACCTTCCATGGCAGTCTTACTGTATATCTTAGGTCACAAGATGAAAACTATTGCTACATGGAATATAATGAGTTACTTGCTATGGCATCCACTATGGCACATTGGATCCATACTGACTCACTCAGAGGGATACGGATTTGGTTTCCAGGAACAGGGTTCAGTAAACAGACAGTCTTTAATCAAACCCTTTAATGTGATAATCAAAACTCAGGGTTTTCCAAGGCCCATACCATACAACCTAAGGAGAATTTTGTTTTGCAATAATGCTGTTATATAATAATTGAATTGTGGCTTTTCCAACATAATAGTGGTATTTCCAGCATATCTATTTGGCTATGGCTGAAATCCTACATCCACATCAAAATTTATAAACAGTATTGATTTTAGTCCATGTTCTTTTTCTTCTGTACTCACGGAGCTTTCTCTGTTCTCACTACAATATATCTCGGTGACATTTACATTATCTAAAACATTATTCAAGCATGCATAAAGTAAGTGGCAGATAAAATATGAACATTGTGGGGTTTTTTTTTCAATTAACTCTATGAAAAAATAAACCTCTGATTTCACTTTAGGACAGTTAATAGGCATTCTTTATTTACAGCAGCTGGAGGAATGAATCAGACTTTTATTGATGTAAAATACACTGTCAATATGAAGAAATGAGTTAGGCTTTTTAGATGGAAAGTATAAGGAAAAAATTCAATGCAATAAACTGCTGGAAAATACTAACAAAAAGGAGATACTATCAAGCAAAAGCCTGAAAAGTTACACACAAGTGACCTAACACGTTGTCTAATTATTCACTGGTCATGATATCAAAACTAGTTATGTAGATGTAGTAGGGATTCAAGCAACACACTGATTTATGCAATAATTTTTTTTGTTTGCTCTTTACTTAGATACTAGGTAAACCACTAATGTACTGTACTACCATTTCTATGCAGTCTTTTGGAGGATACTTTATTTGTATTTAAGGATATCTTTATCTGGCCCCTTGATGTTGCTGAGATACTTTTTGTTTTAAGTATTAAAGTGATGCCTAATGCAGTGATTCTGTTCACATGGAGATTTTCAGTCTGGTTGGTTAAATATTCTTCCTTTGACTTAAACATATTTGAATGTAGAAAAAACAAGACCTTTAGGTTATTCTCAATTTGAATGTCACTGGGTATGAGTCATCATTATTAATTATTAGATATTCCTTGCTTCCTAATAAATTCTCAAACCCATAATTAGAAAGTGGGGATGGCGACAGTAATTAAGGTAATGGCTAGGATATTGGACTCTCTATTTCCAACTCACAATATGAAATTGTTTTTTATATATATATATATATATATACATGAGGCTAAACCAAAAAATAAAGGCAATTTGAAAGTTCAGCAGTGACTGCAACGGATAGAAGATGCAATACAATACATTTGTGATGGTTAATGGACACACTTTACATGCTTCCACTGGGATCTCTCATTAGGAAACATAATGTTAATTTTCACTCGTATGCAGATGACACCCAGTTATACCTTTCATTTAAATCAAGTGGGGGTTCCCCGATGTTGTCTTAATTAGTTGTGTTAGTGAATTAAAGGAATGGATGAATGAGAACTACTTGTCTTTAAATACAGATAAAACAGAGATGTTAATTGTTGGAGGGAATGACGCTGATCACAGCAATATTTTGTCGTCATTTAACTCAGTTGGAATCCCAATTAATTTTACTGAATCAGCCCGCAATCTCGGAGTTATCTTTGATTCTAGCATGTCATTTAAAGCACATATTACAAAGTCGTCCAAAACATGTTTTTTCCATCTTAAAAATGTTAGGAAATTAAGGCCTTTCTAAATAAACAGGATTGTGAGAAATTAATTCATGCATTTATCTCTAGTAGGATTGACTACTGCAATGCGGTGTTCACTGGCTGTTCAAACTGTTCTCTATACAGCCTCCAGTTAATCCAAAATGCGGCTGCAGGAATTATTACAAGAACAAGAAAATATGAACACATAACTCCAGTGCTTAAATCCTTACACTGGCTCCTAGTTAAGTTTAGGGCTGATTTCTAAATCCTTCTTTTAACATATAAAGCATTAAATGGCCAAGGTCCAGCTTACTTGTCTGAACTTATCATGACTTACAAACCTGAGCGCACATCAAGATCTCAAGATGCCAGTCTGCTTAGGATTCCAAGGATTAATAAAATAACAGTGGGAAGTCGAGCTTTTAGTTACAGGGCCCCTAAACTGTGGAATGGTCTTCCTGCTTCTATAAGAGATGGCCCTTCAGTCTCAGCCTTTAAATCCCGGCTGAAGACTCACTACTTCAGTTTAGCATATCCTGACTAGAGCTGCTGATTAACTGTACATACTGCATCTCTGTTGTTAGTTATTAGCACTAAAACATAAGTAACATGATAGTTAGAATTGAATACTAACCCTCACCTATTCTGTTTCTGTTCTCGGTACCCAAATGTGGCAATTGGTGCCACGGCCCACCTGCCAAGTTGTTTGCCTGCCTATGGTAAAGTCATACCTGATGGAGGATCACAGGAATCATGGGAAAGAGGGGTCCTTTTATCGAAGCAACGTTTCAGCCGTGGAATGGCCAAATGGGGAGGCAGCTTGATGGATGAGGTTTCCAGGACTCCTAAATTAATTAGATTAAAAATATCCAAACCTAATTATGTGATATCATCTACTGTTAAATTCTGCTCCGTACTTCTAAAATTTTTATTATTATGCTGTATTAAGGATTTGTTCTGTTCTGTGTATTGTGTTGTATTGACCCCCTTCTTTTGACACTCACTGCATGCCCAACCTACCTGGAAAGGGGTCTCTCTTTGAACTGCCTTTCCCGAGGTTCCTTCCATTTTCCCTACAAGGTTTTTTGAGAGTCAAGGCTGGGGGGCTGTCAAGAGGCAGGGCCTGTTAAAGCCCATTGCGGCACTTCCTGTGTGATTTTGGGCTAAACAAAAATAAACTGTATTGTATTGTATTGTACACGCACAGTGCAGCATTCTGCCATTAGTCTAGTTGAAGCCAAAGTCAAATGAACATGGATGCTCTTCTGTGGGATTGCACCATTGGTGAACCATGAGCCATAGTGAGATTTCTTTTGGCAAACAAAGTGAAAATATCTGAGACTCATAGAAGGATAATTGTTGATCATGGAAGTGAAAACAGCATGATTCCATGAAACATTTATGAATGGGTAGAAAAGTTTAAAGCAGGAAGAATAGGTGTAATCAACAAACCTCGATCTGATCAACAATCAATATCACAAACACAAGTCCACATTGACGTGCTGAATACTTTCATCAGAGAAGATCAATGGATTACATTGTCCGCTGATGCTCGACATGTGGATTTCAGCTATGAAGCTGCACGTACCATAGTGCATGATGACTTCAGGTACAGTAAAGTTTGCATAAGATTGGTACAACAACAACCTTTATTTATTTTCATACAAATAATGTAGCTGAAAGTGCTTTACATGATAAAGAAAGAGAAAAAAAAGACAAAGATTTAAAATAAGAGAACACTAATTAACATAGCAAAACAGCTTACTGATATGCAAAACAACAATCTTCAGTGAATTTCAGCAGCCTTCACTCTCTCTACCCAAAGAAATCTCACTATGGAACATTGTTGAACAATGGTGCAATCCTGCAGCAGAACGTCCATGTTCATTTGACCTTGGCTGCACCAAGACTAAAGGCAGAACGCTGCACTGTGTGTGTTTGAACTACCCATAAGCCATCACAAATGTGTTGTATTGCGTCAGCTTCTATCCGCACATACTGATTTATATACTGTATACTAATGTCATGGATTCAGGGAAGTGTGGGGAGGGGGTTCCCAAGAAGATTCCACCTAGGGCTTCAGTTTCATTAACACAGTATAATATAATAATAAACTTTTAAAATGAGCCAGTAAAACCATCCTACCAACTTGAAGAAGACCTGTGCTCTGAACATAAGAACATGCAGCTAGTGAACTAAAGTATTTTGGCAAGGAAACACTTGTTATCCACAAAAAATGCCAAGTTGATGACTTTGTCAAGTCAATATGTACCTACACATTTTTCTAATAAAAATAGTAAAATAGATGGGACCAGTTTTTAAAGGGTTATCTTACTAACTCATCTTTGAATTAATTTATTATTTTGTGTTTCACAATTGTCATATTGACAAACTTGTCAGACGGATAGAAAACACTTTATTTGTCCCAAGGGATACATTTATCTTTTCAGTGAAACTCAATAACTATTATCTATACTAATACTGTAAAAGGCAAAGCTCTCACTGACTTACTCTTCACTTATTCTCCAACTTCCCGTGTAGGTAGAAGGCTAAAATCTGGCAGGCTCATTCCTTACAGCTTAATTAAATTCTACGCGTAACGGTCATAACGGTCGAGAAGGTCCGCCATGTTAAACTTTCTTATTTATGCCCCCATCTTCACGAAATTTGGCAGGCAGCTTCCCTGCGCTAACCGAAACACGATGTTCGTACTTATTTTGCTGGTATGACGCCACTGTCGGCCGCCATATTGAACTTTCCAATGGTCTTTGTTACTTATGGGCCCATCTTCAAGAAATTTGGTACACGGGTTCCCAACGCTAACTGAATCCTTACGTACATATATACGTCCATAGCCTGCAGCTCGGTCGCCGTGTGAGGCGGTGTTGGGTCCCCCATCCCCACGCCTCCCACGTAGTTGGCTGCCTGCCTATATAAGGCTGTCCATCGCTCCAGTCTCTTCATTCCCTTCCTTGCTTTGCCACGATATTCACATCTCCCTGCTGATAACTGCAGCCTTTTTATTTAATCCACGGCTTCTCCGCTGTTTTATTGTTCGTTTATTATGATTATAGTTATTATGTAGGTATTTTAGACTTAGTTTACATTGTTCAGGTACCCATTTCCTTTATCGCTCCAACCGTACCCCCATTAACATGTCTATCGTGGTGATCACCATCAATCAAAGAACTGTCACTTACTGAGTGGTTTCCATGCCCGGAGATGGCGCCAGCCTTTTATATTCTCTGTGTTACGTATTGCACGGCCATATCAGGCTCACTCTTGATATCCGGAGGAACATTGTATCTTATGTATTGAATGACTGGGACAGGTTCAAGGTGTGGACTGATTACGGTACAGGAGATAATTATACTACACAGGAGCACTATAAGAGTGAAATGCTTAAGCCCTTCACCTATGGTTCTGCATGTGAATTGATGGCTGCCGCTGAATTGTTCGGTTGTCGCTTTCAAGTGTACCAAAATGGCCAAATATTTTACACCTTTGCCTCTTAAACATCTTAGATTCACAGGTGACGATTTCAGTAGTGGACACTTTGATGTTTATGAATGTTTAAACTTTTAAAAGCTGGATGTGAAGTTATCGATGAAACCGGTTGTATGCTTACAATGCTTGACAGATGCCAAATGTCACTTCAACACAAGTCCTGCAAATACTAACGTAATTGAAACAAACCATGAAATCAAACCGATTATGACAGCAGCAATCCAAGCTGTGAGAAAACAGTAAAAAGGAGGCATATCAGACGTTGTGGTACCTTTTCTGATGCAGCTAGACGGAAACAACTTTGTGACACTGCTGCCAAACACTCGCAAAAAAATCCACAAGTTCATAGAGACGCTTTCGCTAAATACTCGCAGGCAAATCCACAAGTTAATAGAGACGCTGCCACTAAATACTCGCAGGAAAATCCAGAAGTTCATAGACATGCTGCCGCTAAATATAATGATATAATAATAATAATAATGAAATTAATAGAGCTTCTGTTTCTAGGTACGATCCCAATAATGAAAAGTGGCTCATACGAAAACAACAGGTTTGGCTTGAAAAAGCCAATTGTGGATTTGCGTACGACCCAATTATACATTATGAATCTGACAAAGCAGTACACATTGGATCCATGGATGTTGACTGTGAGTATTGTCAAGCTCATAGGTGGAAATGCGAGTCTCCTGGTTTGTGCTGTAACGGTGGTAAAGTCTCTCTCACTCCTTTACATAAGCTTCCTGACCTTCTTGAGGGCCTGTTAAATGGCAAGCATCCTCAAAGTGAGCATTTCTTGAACAACATTTGAATGTACAACAGCGCATTTTAAATGACATCATGCTAACCAAATTGTTGAGGGAAATTTTATGCCTTCATTTAAAGTCCAGGGACAAGTGTATCATTTGATTGGCAGTCTTTTACCTATGCCGACTGAGGAACACAAATTTTTGCAAATTTATTCCGTCAGTGCGCTAATGTTTCTGGAGTTACACGATGAGCATAATCTAATTTTGAAGGTTGGGGCACCAATAATGTTACTGAGAAACGTACAGCCACCGAAACTTTGTAATGGCACAAGACTTCAAGTCACTTGTCTGCAAAAGAACCTAATTGAGGCAACTATTTTTACTGGCAGTGGTTTTTATTCTTCACATCCCTGTTATACCCTCTGATCTCCCATTTCAATTCAAACGCCTCCAATTTCCAGTAAGGCTCTGCTTCGCAATGACGATTAATAAGTCTCAGGGACAGACCCTACAAAAAGTTGGCATTGATTTGAGGCAGGATTGCTTTTCACATTGCCAACTATACGTTGCATGCTCAAGAGTAAGCTCAGTGCACACCTTGGTTCGATGTTAATTAATGTTGATTTATTTTGTTTTCTTATTGTGTCTTTCATTTTTTTATTCTTTATTATGTAAAGCACTTTGAGCTACTGCTTGTATGAAAATGTGCTATATAAATAAATGTTGTTGTTGTTGTTAATCATATTACAACCGGAGGGCTGAACTGACAATGGGGTATACAAAGAGATTCTTAACAAATAATTATTGGTATATTTTCCCTCAGTTTAAAAAGGTTTACTTTTCTTCTTAATAAAAATTTTAAGGCGGTACTTTGCTGCTGCGAAGCGCGGGTATTTTGATAGTAAGTAATAATAACAAAAATACATATTTTTTATCTCTTGTGATCATGAACAATGGCACAATGAAACCATTTGGACTATGTGGTGTCACCTTGGTTTCCCAGATTTGTTGCATTGTCTGTGACCCACCACAGCCATTTACATAAGTTCAAGGTTTGCATGCATAGTCTATCTGAGCTTTATAAATTGAAAGGCAAAATCATAATGGGGGAAATAAAATCCTAATGTTTTTCTAGTGAGTCTGAGATTGTCAATTCTTGTTTTAACAATCTGGTATTAGAATCCTGTTTTTGCTATCTACTGACATACATTCATTTTTACCATGCAAAACATTTTCTTTTACTGGCTTTAAGCCAATTGTTTTATGGGAAAATCTGTAAAGTCATGTCAACTATTTGGTGTCATGACCTTATCACTGTACACCCTATTCCATTTACATTCTTCCTTCCATTTTCCTTAGGTGGTCTTCTTCGATTGACCAATAAATCCATTATCCAGATTACCTATAGACTCTAAATTTGCTGGGTTATTTTTAGATCACATCAGGGCTCACGTGTCCCAGATGCCATAATTCAATACAAATCAATGCATCGCTCGTTAAACATTATAATTAACACAGAAAAGGCAGACTTTATACCCCCTTTGCACACTCTGTCACTAGGATGTGAAAAAGTACAGAGTACAAAAGACAATAAAGCTTAGCATTTACAGCTGCCATCTGCTGTTAAAAATGCTTGCAATTATTCACACTTACTACTAAATATCTCAATTTCGATTAGTTTGCAATTTTTCATTTACAGAATTGGTAGGGTTTGAACTTACAGAGCAAAAATGCTTTAGACAGTTGTTCATGCTCTTTGAAAATGCATTCTGTTATGTTGTGCACACAAATCTGTGATCAGTTATGTGTAATTGACTAATTTGAAGAATGAAGGCATATACTTTCTGTGCCCTACTGGATTAAAGTGGAATTTCAAAGGCTATCTTTCCATTTGCCTGGCTTATTTCAGGTCAGAGTAACTGGATGAATAAGAAAGAACATCCACAAGATAAATGAATGTGTGTCGATATTATGAATTAGTTATAATGAGAAACAAAGATTTATGATATTTGAGAAATATTACACCACTTTAAGTGGTTTTGATATCCTTTTCCTCCCTCCATCTCATTATACGAGAAAGTCGAGATTGTCACAATTTTTTTGCCTCAATTCAAACCATGTGAAAATGTACACACGTTTAATAAGATCTTGTATCTAGCCATATTTAAATGAAGACCAATCAGATCAGTTTCTGTAAAAAAATTAAAATATAAAAAATGACAATATCCTTGTTGCATAAGTGTGCCCAACCTTTAAGTATTACTTTGTGAAAGCATCTTTTAATGATAATACATTTTTTTTTTATTTGTAGGTACCTTTCTAAACATTCAAGGACACCGAACAATAGATAAAACACTCATTATAAACAAAACTAAAATATAAAAGTTAAAATCAGACAGAGTAATTGCAAATTTGCAATCAAGCTGTTTGCCAAAACAGTTGAAAAACTGAAATACTTCAGACTTATATAGAAATTTTCTATTATTTATCCTTTGCAGAATATTTTTTTGAAATAAAAATCATCCCCTTTATATGCAAAGAATGTGGTTGCCCTCCTGGTCAACGTTACCAGGGAAAAAGGGTGTTTAAGGTAATATGGAACAAATGAAGG
Organism: Polypterus senegalus; assembly: GCF_016835505.1. Classification (NCBI taxonomy): domain Eukaryota; kingdom Metazoa; phylum Chordata; class Cladistia; order Polypteriformes; family Polypteridae; genus Polypterus; species Polypterus senegalus. The sequence goes on along the minus strand of NC_053161.1, from coordinate 21,864,931 downwards.
GGCTGCCCATGACAGAAAATTTCAGCAACATTTAGAGTAAAACAGGAACCTTTGGGGTGATAACTCTTCTACATCAAGAGTGCAGCACTAGAATAAGATTCAGAAGTATATTTATTGCAAAAGCTGTCAGATTGTCTTTACTGTAAATGCATATGTCAATATAACCATTCTTTGCTAAAACTTTAACTAGTGAGGGCTGAAGAAAATGTTGTTCCACACAAAACCTGTTTGAGTTAAAAAAAAGGAAAGGAAAATAAAACAACCATTTTATAGTCTAAGTAGGAGCTATCTTGTCTTTGGCCAGCCAGTCAATACAATCTAAACTGAGATGGTAGCTATCTCCTCATTGTTCAAAGCCTCGATGACAAATATCTTCTCTTTTCTAGCCATCCAGCCAGCAAATGAAGGTTGCTATTTTGTGTGCTTTGTCAGCCAGTCTTTAAAAAGGCTATTACCTGTTTTTTCAAAAACTCCTAGAACTGACTATAGCATGACTCCTGATTTAGAACTGTTAATTTTCTGCTTGTTTAACTTACTGCATATACTTTTCAATTTAACTAAAGCTTTTCCCAATTCAGAATTCTGCCTGCTGCCTTAAAAATTGTAATGTGCTTCTTATGACCCTTGGTTTTGAAGTTTAATTTGCTAACCACTATGTACATACATTCTGACATTCAAAAGCAAAATCAGCCTTAAAGAAATAGGGAGGCGGCAAAAAACAGTTAACAATAAAAAATAATTTTTGGGATTTATGCTACCAGAATGACTATAGGGGGAGGTGTCCATTCTTTAATTAATTTAGCATGACCGAGAAAAGGAAACAGAAAAGCAAATTCATCTGGCTAGACAGAATCCTCTTTTAGAATGACTTATTTTCCTATAATATATGGATTTTTTATTATAGTTCATTTAAACAGGTGTAACATGCTTATGTATGGAAATATTACATACAGTAATTTATTGTTACAACCTTTGTATCTGTAATCTGAATAAACTGAAATGGGAAGAATTAATTTATTCTAGGAAACAAGATGTGTATTGTGGCTGAGTGCAGGAATGACAGGACAGGCAACACTGAAAAGCTGAAACATCAACTGGGCTGTCTCGTTTAATACTACAGTGTATGTAAAATATAACATGCCTTCAGGTGAAAAGAAACAAAAAGTTAAGGTCTTTGGTGTTAATGGAAGGGTCCTTTCCTTGAGCTCCGTCTGGTGGATTACTCACAGTTTAGAATGATGCCTTCTTCCAGGCAGCCCGCTTTCTTATAGCATGTGAACTGGAAGGGGTGAGGCTAAGTGCCCTCACTGTGTCTCAGTGCTGCAGGGAGAGAAGGTGAAGAGAAAATTTTCACAACACCCCCTCTCACCCCAACAGATTATCACCTACCTCGATCGAGCCCATGAGGAGATCCTCCAATGTGTGTGTGTGAAAGTATATTCAATAGATGAGGGTCAGGGCAGAAAATCCAAACCAGATAAAAATAGACATTGTGAAACAGGTTAATTGAAATAAATTAATTAAAATGAAGTTCTGTAGATTAATGCATTCTCGCCCATTATGTCACCAGAGACAGGTAACGTGTTATATGTTGGTCATAAACTGAGGTATTAGTGAAACTATCTTTTTTTATATATATTTCAATCTATCATTCTTTATCACCAAGAACACAATTCAAGCAATAGCATCAATTATTACTTAACTTTACCATTAACATTACACTTTGTAATTGCTTAACTCCAGATTAATAATATTGTTAAACAGCATGCTCTGCAGCAAAGGCTTCGGGCTGATAGCTGCCCTCTAATGTATGCAAATATACATATTTAAGACATAACGTTACGTCTGGAATGGTTAGAGTTGTCTCTAATTGTGGAGAGAACTGGGGCTGTCAGCCATGACTCTGTGTAACACTATAAAAACCTTGCCAGTCTTGTGTAATCTTTTTAGTTTGTACATTTATGAACAATAACAAATTGGCCCTCTACACTTTAAACCATTAATTTATGGCATTTTATATATTAGTAACAGTTTCCTAATGGTGGATAGAAAAGCTATGGCTTATTGTAACACAATTATTACTTTACTGCTGCAGTTGTTTTCTTCATTCTGTTATGTTTGTTGCAGTTGCTTCATTATTTATTAAGAATCTCTTGACCGATAAGAAAACAAGATGCAAGTCTGTTAAGTCTGAAATAAAAAGATAGTTCAAAAGAACTATAGTTAGAGGTCAGTCAGGCAAATCATCAAAAGAACAGTAAAATATATCTGATTATCCTATGTTTTATGTACAAGAAGAAATAATATAATACAAGCTAGGGTATTACTAAATTGCAACATAAATGCAAAAAGCCATAAAAATAATTGCAATGTGTATTTAAGCGTCAGTAAATGAAACACAGTTGTATCATTTTTTTATATATGTTGACTTGCTTTTGAGGTAGCCTGCACGGTATGCACGACCAACAGATGAGCCGTACAAAGCAGTGTGTTTGCTAAGAAGAAGTTTAAAGAAGCAAAACAGAGCAGATTTGTTTATACACATCATTAATCTGTATAACAGCAAGTGTGTGTATTTCAAAGCCTTTATTTACAATAGGGAATATATTTCAATAAGCACTATCCTGCTGTGGCTGAGGGCTCAGCTTTAGAAATTAATGATAAAAATACAGACAAACTTAAATTAAATTCAATAAATGCCCTTGGTGGCATGATTATGCTAACTGTAAGTGTTACATTTTTATGGTTCATTTGCTTAATAATCTCATTTTCAATTGGTAATACTAAAGTGGAGGTACAGATCACATTGTGCATTATTGCGGGATGATACATGCTGCAGGATTTTTGTGCATTAAGCAATGTGACTGGCACACACAAGCATGTCTGGGGGCTATGAACAACACAGGACAACATATACTGTAATTGGAATATAATGTAGCCTCATGGGCTCAAATAAGAATGTATTGGTGTTCTATACTAACTAAGTTACTGAAACGCCAATCATAATAACAAATGCTGTAAATATTATGAAACATGTAATGTTTAATTTCTGTGTGTCTTTTATTGGTATTTTATTATTGTCAGCTCTTCTGAGGAGACAGCCAAGTGCCACTTTCATTGTACTATTACTATGTATACATGACAATAAACTTGAACTTGATGCTTAAATGATTTAGCCAGTGCATAAATATATTCTTTTACTACTTCCCCTACTGTCCAATTTCAATCATCTCTGTACAGCTCAGATTTTTTTATTTATTTATACTCTAGGCAATGACTTTATTCACTTTATGTCAGCCAGTGGCCAGTATATACAGAACATATTTTTGTCTTTTCTATGCCAATTATAAATTATTATTAGTATTATTAAGCTCACTAGACAAATTATAACTCCTCTGTGATATCAAAGAACAGCTACAATTCTGTCTGGCATGGACACTTACCAGTTTACAGATGTAGGTGACATCAATTTTCATGCACTCTCCTAGCAAGAAATTCAACAATTTGACTAGAATGGTGGGATGGCTCTGTCAGCATTTCACTTATTGCTCCAAATAGCCCTATGGGATTTAAATGAGAGGTTTTGCAGGCCAGTCAAAATTCAAGAATGCTTCTGAATGCCAATTCCACAATTGTTGTATTGGAAGACTGGGGTAGCCTTTCTGTGCTCACTTTCTGTGAAGCACCAAAGGTAGCCCTCCTGGTTCTAGTGCATCATCACCTTAACGAAAGGACACATTTCATCATAAATGAAACACCCCCAGAATTTCTGAGAGCTGCCCTCCTGCTTTAACAGCACCTTTCACACAAGTTTTCATATAAGAATGTACCCATCTGCCTACAAGTACAAGCAGAAACACAATTTAATTATTCCAGGTAAAACATTTCCAGTTCAGTGTTTATGGCTCTGCACCAACTGTAACCATGTAGTTTTCTAAATAGCTGTTAGCATGGGCCTCTTCTGTGGTTCTCTACTTCAAATATCCATGAGGTGCGGTACTCTTCTGAGTGTTCATTCGGAAATGGTTTCATGTAGGCCTGTAATGACTGTCTGCAGAAATTCTTGCGTATTATGCAAAGTGGTTTGGTGACACATGGCAACCGCTTGAATCTGTGAGGACCGTCTTTTGACAGCACTTCTGGTGACGATTAGTGGAGGCCACTGCTGGAAGCCCTTTTGGTCAGTAAGTGTTGACACACCTGCAATGTCAGCAACTTCCTGTGAGCTATGCCTTTTGGCATGACTGGATGCAATGACCACCTTTTGCTACTCATTTACTTCAGTCGTGCGATTTGAAGAGACGTGCCATTCCACTACTCCTTCTCACTCCATGAATTCCGTAATATGTGATGAAGCTGTTTGTAGGATGGTATTCAGATTGGGGTGCCCTCGGTTGGTGTCTGAAATATGTATTACCTCTTATGTGGGCAAGGAGAACTTTTTTGTCCAGAGAGCTTATTATAACTTGAAAGTTACAGTTAATTTAAATAAGTATTTTGCAGCTTGAAAAATATGAATAAGACATTAGTTACACAGTAAACACATGTAATATCTGGAGAAGCATGCCATAACTATTCGTAGATTCTAAAATAAAATAAAATGAGTAACTTTTAAAAGTCACTTAATATAACTAAAATTCTGCATACTATGCAAAAAGTATGTGATTGCAAATTATACTTTTTATTTTGTATCATACATTCCTTGCACATAATGTTACTTAAAAAAAAACATTAAAATCCCATCTAGAATGGGAATGATGGCTTGTGATTTTTAAAACGTACAAAGCTAAACATATCTTTAAACAATAAAAACACCACATATTAATGGCATTATGACAAAATATCACAAAATAAAATAATGAAAAAACATATACAATTCTAAAAATGCTACAAATTGATGTTCTAGTTTACTTACATAAAATTCTTACAAATGTAATTATTTTATCACTATACTTTCTATTATTTTTTTCCTCCTGTGTTTGTTTTATAGTACCTTTAGATTACAAATTTCATTATGTTCTCTGATAAAATACAGAAGTGATCAGATTTGGTTTAATAGACAATAAACAATGTTTTAATATTCTCTAAGCCAGGGTCCTTGGTTTCAGAAAGCCAGGCCTTGGACCCCACTTTTGCTGCAGGATTTCATTCCAACCAAATCCTTAATGTGAAACCAATCTTATTTGATAAATGAAATTTTTGTTTAAATAGATGACTGTTTTCAATCTCAGGAACTTTAAAGTCAATTTAACTGGTGTTTGTGCAGTTTAAGAAAAAAAAAAATTAAATGTAGACATTGTTTATGTATTACCTTCAATAAACATTACTGTTAGGATGATTTGTATTGATGATTTATTCATTTGCAAACTGTTGCATTAGAAAGTCATCATTGTAGAAAATATTGCATGCTCATGAGATATTTTTGTATGTGTGTAAATGTGGAAAAGAAAGAACAGAAATGTATTACATTTATGACTAGATCCTGTCAATCCCAGAAGCCAGAAATTGTGATACAGATTCCCACAATGGAGAAACATTATTTCATAGATCTTATATTGCACTGAAAAAAGTATAACATTGACGTTGTTCATTCAACATAACATTTCTCTTTCAAGCAACTTAAGATTAGTCATTTAGTGTTGTAGCTTGAAATATTTGGTTTCAGATCTCAATCAAATTAAAAAAACTTGTTTGTACTAAAGTAAGTTATGGTGGAGGGAATCAACATACAAATCCTATTTCAGTTAACCTAATATTTTAGGTTGTTCGCGTGCTGTGTGGGAGGGGCCATTTGTATATTCTTCTGGTTGAACTTTCCAGCGTGCTGGCTTTCCAACTACCAGAAAAGAAGAACACTTTCCCGAGTGGAGTGGACGTGGCTATACAGGTCTGGTCATTTTCAGCAGCAGACTTTCATAACAGAGGATTTCTGATAAATAACCCTGTTTCTCAACTGTTAATTTTAAGTATAAGAACTCGTAATAAAACATACTTTCAAGAAAGCTGTAGAAACAGTTAATAATTTTTTGTTGTATAGTTAAGATTTACACTACAAATTGCTTGTGTATTTGTACTAGATTTTTAAAAAAATGTAAAAAGTACAGCATTGAAGTGTGTTATGTTCATAATATTTCTAATAGCATAAAAACAGGTTACGACAAATAAACCATTTTAAATTGTAACAACTTAAAAAATAGATTTAATTCAGTATAAAACAAGTGAATTACACCCAATCACTCTAAATGATTTACCTCAACTTAAAAAATAGATTTACTTCAGTATAAAACAAGTTAATTGCATCCAATCACTCTAAATGATTTGCTTCAGCTTAAAAACTGTGGGTTCAATAAGATAAAAAATAATTATATTGGCTCAGATTGAAAATATTAAGTGTGAATTATTACCTTAACCAGTAAACCCCCAATTTCTCTAAAGAATCGAAAATCCAAGAATGGCAATCACTTTCTGTTCCCTCCGATCTTTGGTGGGATGAAAAATAATGGAGGGTGGGAGCGTCCTGGGAAAGTTTTCATTTAATTAAATAAATATATTTGTACTAAAATTAACCAATTTATTAAAACTAAAATTGAAATGTAATTGTTGTATCATTTAAGTCCAAAATGTCTTTGAGTTGCTGTACTTATAAGTAAAACAAATATCGGAGTGCAAAGGTTTAAATGAAGTAAATTGGAAACAAAAAATTAATAAATAAATTCAAAATAGTTAACTAAAAATTTCCTTCTAAACAACATTTTTGGTAAAGATGGTTTCCAGTCCTTGAATTAGCTCTCCCTGGTGTGGAGTAGTTAAAACATTCACTTTAACATCACACGAACGCCGGACTCTTGAAAAGGCAACATAAAGTTGTCCATGTCCAAATACAGGCTCAGATAGGTGAATCCCTACTTTGTCCATGGTTTGGCCTTGGGATTTGTTGATTGTCATGGCAAATGCAGCCTTAATGGGAAATTGGCATCATTTAAGTTTAAAAGATAATTTTGTCCCTACTTTAAGGTTAAGATTGTGTTGTGGTAATCCGGCCGGGCTAAAAGTGTTTAAGTATTGTAATGGGAAATTAAGATGCTCAGTTTCGTGTTCAGAATTAACACTGTCAGTACTTAGAAAGACGTGGCTTTCTCCAGGAAGCAATCCAATCACTTGGTTATTTATCTGGTCAACGTCAATAGGTTGTATATGCGGTGGTGTGCACGTTTGCATTTGGGCGGCAGTTGTATTGTGCACAGCTTGCTTCTGGCCTCTGATCTCGGATTGGAGATCTACATTACTAAACGGACGCTGTATATGCGGTGGTGTGCACGTTCGCGTTCGGGTGGCGGTTGTATTGTGACCTGAAGCTTAGTTTACAGGTTGTGTTGTGTTGTTTGGGCACCACCTACTGACTCTGGGAAGCCGCTGGGTTTGACTCTGGGGCGCTGAGGCACTGCTGGCCTCTGGCATCCGTGCATATATACAACCTTCGTTTAGTAATATAGATTATTTTAATTTGAATGGAGGTTATACTTTTTTCAGTGTATCTTATAGACCTTTTGAGATCAAGATGCATTCCAAAGGAAGACATTAAGTGTCTTGATTCCTTTATGGAAAAGACCCACCTTAAAAGATGTCCATATCACCTTCTAAAGGGCTTCATAATAAACTAGATACAACTACAGAAGCAGGATCTACTGGAAATATATGGAGTTCCTAAATTACCTAAAGAAACTGTCAAAACCTGTAAGACCAAATGGGCATATTTCATTAGAATCAGTTTACTTATTGATCTTATTGTTTGCAGTGCTAAATGCTTACCTAGCAGTGATGTGTGACAGATCCGAGTGACTGTATGGAGATCTGTAAAGCAGCACCAGTAATGATTGTTCAACTTTGACACCTTACATAATAGCTACTCATTCATAAGGTATACACTGAGTGCTAGTGAAAGATATTGTCATTATTATTATTTGATGGTTCTAAATCTAGGCCTGCATCAGTTACAGCTGCAGTGAAAAAACTGAGTTGAAATATGTTTGGAATTTCAATTGTTGTCAAAATTGGGCAACATGAACATGTTTTTTCCTTCTTTAGCTGCAAGTACTTATCCATGGAGAAAAAAGTGCTCTAAACCTGCAGGTCCTCTTTCAGTAGGTCTTCCATTTAAGTCCTTACCTAAGCGCTACAAGCCATAACTTTAAGGTGTCACAATTACCATAAGGAAGTGGATAAATTGTAAACACATACATTAAATGTATGTTCAGATTCTGGATACACACATTTTCAAACCATTTTCCTGAAAGACAACATGGCTTTAAGCAGCTACAAATATGTGTTTGGTTTCGTGCTGATCAACTTCCTTATTTAAGTCTGGACTCCACCCACAATGGCAGTTGTGAGCTAATTGGCAAACAGGAAATACATTCTTAATATTATTCTTACTTTGTTATTACTATAGACCTGGGTACAAGAATGGGATATTCCTTGCCACTGCCCTATTGATCTGTCCCTCTGGGCATTTTCACTTTTATGTCTTGTCTGATGAAGTACAGTTAGGTTCATAAATATTTGAACTGAGACAACTTTTTTCTAATCTTGGTTCTGTACATTACCACAATGAATTTTAAATGAAACAACTCAGATGCAGTTGAAGTGCAGACTTTCAGTTTTAACTCAGTGGGGTGAACAAAACGATTGCATAAAAATGTGAGGCAACTAAAGCATTTTCTTTTAACACAATCCCTTCATTTCAGGGTCTCAAAAGTAATTGACAGTTGACTCAAAGGCTATTTCATGGGCAGTGTGAGCAAGTCTGTCGTTATGTCATTATCAATTAAGCAGATAAAAGGCCTGGAGTTGATTTGAGGTGTGGTGCTTGCATGTGGAAAATTTTGCTGTGAACAGACAACATGTGGTCAAAGAAGCTCTCCATGCAGGTGAAAGAAGCCATCCTTAAGCTGCGAAAACAGAAAACCCATCTGAGAAATTGCTACAACATTACAAGTGGCAAAATCTACAGTTTGGTACATCCTGAGAAAGAAAGCAAGCACTGGTGAACTCAGCAACCAAAAAGACCTGCACGTCCACGGAAGACAACAGTGGCGGATGGTCGTAGAATCATTTCCATGGTGAAGAGAAACCCCTTCACAACAGCCAAACAAGTGAACAACACTCTCCAGGGGGTAGGCGTATCGATATCCAAGTCTACCATAAAGAGAAGACTGTATGAAAATTAATACAGAGGGTGCACTGCAAGGTGCAAGCCACTCATAAGCTTCAAGAATGGAAATGCTAGATTGGACTTTGCTAAAGAACATCTAAACAAGCCAGCACAGTTCTGGAAAAAACATTCTTTGGACAGATGAAACCAAGATCAAATTCTACCAGAATGAGGGCAAGAAAAAAGTATGGAGAAGGCATGGAACAGCTCATTATCCAAAGCATACCACATCATCTGTAAAACACGGTGGAGGCAGTGTGATGGCTTGGGCGTTCATGGCTGCCAGTGGCACTGGGACACTACTGTTTATTGATGATATGACACAGGACAGAAGCAGTCGAATGAATTCTGAGGTGTTCAGAGACATACTGTCTGCTCAAATCCAGCTAAATGCAGTCAAATTGATTCGGGCAGTGTTTCATGATACAGACAATGACCCAAAACATACAGCCAAAGCAACCCAGGAGTTTATTAAAGCAAAGAAGTGGAAAATTCTTGAATGGCCAAGTCAGTCATCTGATCGTAACCCAATTGATCATGCATTTCACTTGTTGAAGACTACTGTAAACTTTGGACAGAAAGGCCCACAAACAAACAGCAACTGAAAGTCTCTGTAGTAAAGGCCTGGCAGAGCATTAAAATGTAGGAAATCCAGCATCTGGTGATGTCCATGAGTTCAAGACTTCAGGCTGTCATTGCCAGCAAAGGGTTTTCAACCAAGTATTAGAAATGAACATTTTATTTCCAGTTATTTAATTTGTCCAATTACTTTTGAGCCCCTGAAATAAAGGGATTGTGTTAAAAAATGCTTTAGTTGCCTCACATTTCCATGCAATCTTTTTGTTCACCACACTGAATTAAAGCTGAAAGTCTGCACTTCAACTGCATCTGAGTTGTTTCATTTAAAATTCATTGTGGTAATGTACAGAACCAAAATTAGAAAAAAGTTGTCTCTGTCCAAATATTTATGGAACTAACTGTATATATAACATTAAATCATTCAAATTAATTCTGTATTCAAATTACAGAGTGAAGCTAATCTATGGTTTTAGAGACAAATAGTGACTCTTTTAAATCCAACTCAATTTTTGAAACCTAAAAAAATTATACTACCAATAAAAATAAATGGTGGTAGAACATATTACAAAAGTTACAAATGCTACTAACCCCATGCCCCCTGAAGACCTGTGACGGTCTGAGTTAGCTCTATGTACCTGATTGCTTCTGGCAGCCTCTTGAACCCAGAACAGTGGATAGTCATGAACTAAGATAACCTAGGCAAATGAGGACACACACATTCAGCCGGTATTTGATGCTTGGTGCTTTTATTAAAAATCCAAAGAAAAGTGTAAAAAGTGTGGTGCTTTTCTTCAAATAAATAAGCAAATAATCCAATAAAAGCAGTGAATAGTCTGTGAGTTAAAATTCAGAGATAAAATCAGAGTATAACAGTCATTGGATCCTTAATCTTCCGCCTCTATTCAATGACGAGCCCAGCGTAATTCCCTCCCTGTCTCCCCGGCTCACCCATAGCTCCCTCAGATGGCGGAGACTCCAGCAACTGCTGGTGTCTTCACTGCCCCTGTCTTGGTTGTTCTTTCATCTTTCTTCTTGCCCCCTGTCATTCATCTGATCCCTGAGGTGGACTCCACTGCCATCGAACCCACTCCTTTGAATCCATCAGTAGCAATCTGCCTCCAGATCGCCAATCCTTCACTCTTTCACAGGGCTAGCAACCGCTCCACCTCTCGCTCACTCTCTGGATGGCTCGTTCTGCTTAACCACGTGATACTGCTCTCTCATTGTGCTCTTTCTTTCTGTGTTGTTTCTCTCAGTTCCTCCCCTATCTCTACCATGCAGGCTCTTTTATACCTCGCCTAAGAGTAGGTGTTGTCTGTCACTTACTTCAAGGTGTGTATGAGGCACCTGACTGATCTGCTTTCATTTGCACATGAGTGAATAATCAGCCAAGCACCCCAATCAACCCTAGAGCATGCACACACCGACACCTGATTGGACCTTGCATGTTCCGGTACTCACTTCCATCTTTTCCCTACAGACGACCTGCCTCTTTGTTTTCCTCAGCTACAAAAACTCAACACCTTTTCTCTGCAGTAAGTTCTGCCTTGTTACACAGTCATATGTGACTACTTGGTGGAGTATTATGTATCATTTTTTTCTAAAGCAAGTCTACAATATATATGGGGTGGATCCGCAAACCTTTACCATTGTTTCTGTTTTATATTTATGTATATATGTATATGCTTTTACAAAATAAGCTGGATTCATGCAACAGCAGTCCTGCAGGAAAGTCAGCAATTAGCATTTTGACTTTTACATTTTGTCTGAAAAAGTATATATCACGTTAAATCATTCTGATATAAATTACAGAGTGAAGCTAATCTATGGGTTTGGTGTCAAACAGTGACTCTTTTAAATCCAATTCAATTTTTGAAACCTAAAGTAATTATACTACTAATAAAATAAATGGTGACAAAGCATTTCATACTGATAGTCTTATGATCAGAAATGAACTTTATCTTACTTTTACAAACACAGACATCAAAATTTTAATGTAGAAGACCTCAGCATTTTATAAATATTCATTCAGATTCAATTTGAGCTAGGAATGCCATACTCATCATAGAGATAACAAAAATATGTTACTCAAAAGCTTTTTCTAATTATCTCTAGAGCACAGACATAATAAGCACGTTTTCATTCTCTTTGTGACAATATGTAATTACTTCTTCTGATACTAGTATATTGTTGTAAACCCATGCCATTTATCTCTCTGGAAAATTAAAAAGTGCATTTGAAGGGGGACAATAAATATTTGCAGTGTTCTAGTTAACAAGATTGTATCAAGATGGAGAAGATATAGCTACAGTACACTTTCATTTTGGTAGAGACATTTTTCAATGCAAAATTCATGAATAACTCAGCTAACAATAGGGGGGACTAAAGTGGTCTATATGAACAAATATTATAATGAAAAGAAACAAAACTTTAAGTCTCTTAATTAAAAATGCAGATTAATTATGGGTTTTGGTAAATCCTCAAATTATTAGCAAACAAAATAATGTAGCTGGTAATAAAAATAATTTAATGGTTACATAATTATAATTGTGAAGGAAATGGTTTAATGTTAGAACAAGATTGATTTGTTTTTCTGCAGCTTACATAAATAAATGATGTAAAAATGCATCTTCTAAACAAATATAATGTATGGCATTTCTTGCTTTGCTGCATTTAAATGTTAAGGTATTTATGTATCTGTGCAAGAATATTTGAAAACCCCTGTGTTCCTTTAAAGCTTCACTATCAGCATGATTGTTAGTTTCATTATTATTGTAATCATATTCATTCTACCATTCCTGTAAATTTTTAATCCAAAAGACATTTAAAGAAACGTCTCTGAAGACACTCCTTTTCTGCGAATACCTATACCGATATGCTTATTAAGATAATTTTTTGATTCAGGATTCTGTAATAGAATAAGGCAAGAATATTACTTCTGCATTATATTGTAGTTTTATTTGGCAGATTGCTTGTACAAATGAAGCACAAGTATATACCGTATATAAAGTACTCAGTACAAATATCAACATGTCCTCTTATTCATACTTAAAATAATATGAGTTGCCATGCACATAATTATTTTACAAATATTGCAGCCAAATATCTGGTGTCTCAGGTTTCAACAGGGTAAGTTATCATTCAAAGAATGGACACAATGAGTCTTCTGTTACAGATTTGTACATGTAAAGTATTTAGTCTTTGGTTTCTTTTAGCATGTAATTAACGAACAATAGAGGATTCACTGCAGACAGATTAACATTCGACATTTCACACAATAATGACTAGAACAACTCTAGGTATGCCGAACACTTAATGTCATAGGTCATATTTTTTTGATGATATTTAAATTACAAAAACATAGTACAATGTTTGCTTGACAGCATATAACATTTCAATTAGTCAACGGTACATTTTGCACAATACAACAATTCACTACACAAAGTTTACACGGATTTCACTGTTGAAATGTTTCATGCTATCAGTGATATTCCCCCACATTATCTCTCTTTCCTTAGCAGCTGCTTTATTGTTCCTTGTTTGTTTCTCAGACTTGTAGTCCATGGTCGATTGGCTAATTAATGCTCGACTAATAAGGCCTTGTAAAGTTTGATGTGAACAGTCTATCCGGGATTGTGTGAGTTGATTAAATTCTTGTGTTCTGGAATTAGCTGAATTCCTGTTGCAAAACTGCACTAAAGCAAGCCACAATTTGTTCTGAGATTCAGGATTATCTAATCTAACTTTCTGGTACATATTTTAGGCCTATTGTTATTGGTCCATTTTAACAGTAGAATTACCAGAGCCTACAAAACACTTGTAGATCCCACCTTAAAACGCTTCTCACCTCTCCGTCAGCGTCTTTTGTCCTTTAAATGTGTTGATAAGCAGCAAACAGCAAGCAGTCTGCTATCACATCCCCCACCGGCGCACAGTTTTCTCAGCTCAAGTAGAGTTGAGAAGTCAAGCAAAATGACACCTTTTATAAATACTACAGTATATTGTTATTTGGAACACTTGAATTTCATGTGTGTTCCATGTCTACAACGATCTATGCACAGTAAACACATCGTTAAAACAGAAACGTTTTTCATGTTTTAGTAATAATTGACAAAATGTAGACATGAAGTGCCAAAGTTAGTGTCTTTTTTTTAGTTTTACTAGTTTTACTTTATTTTCTTATCTTCCTACAGCATAAAGTCACAAGTATACTGCAGAGCTTCCTCTGTTTGATCGTCAAGGGCATGCTCACAAATTACACGTGTAACGCCACGAAAAATACCTGCTGACACTTTAGTACGCAAGCAATGGTACGAGAATGCAGTTAGACTTTTTTCGGCACATACACCACGCTAGTGTTAAGGTGGGACGGATCTATGAGTTTTTTCGTAGGCTCTGGTAATTCTAGTGTCTCCATCTCTTTCATAAACAGTTTGACCTATGTCCAACAAAAACTGCGCTGTATATAGTTGGATTTAACTGGAATTTTTGAAGTCTGCTCCATTTAGTCATGGGACCTGGCCTATTGATTTACAAAACTTTGCACAAATATTTTTTGATATGCATAATTTAATTAAATACACATGTACACAGAAATGGAATTACACACAATGACACATTCATGCACACTCACAATAAAATAAACTTTAAAGATGCTCTGGACGCAGTGTCTCCCCTTAAAACAAAAGTGATCAAAGCACATAGAAACTCTCCCTGGTTTAATGAAAAAACTCGAGCTCTTAAATTAGAGTGTCGAAAACTGGAGCGCAGATGAATAACAACAAAGCTACATGTCTTTCAAATTGCATAGACAGAGAGTGTTAAAAAATATATATAAAGCTCGCTCAGAATACTATTCTACAATAATAGATAGCAATAATAAAAATCTTCGGGTAATTTTATAGAACACGGGTGTGACAAACACCGGGCCTGGAGGGCCGCAGTTGCTTCAGGTTTTTATTCTAACCCTTTTCCTAATCAGTAACCAGTTTTCATTGCTAATTAACTCCTTTTTCCTTCATTTTAATAACCCTGTTTTTACGTCCTCTGAATTGATTCCTTTTTTCATTAAATGACAGCCAAACAGAAATGAGATGTGAAACAAGCCAACAGATGACCAGCTAAATGGGGATTTCAAACTCCAACCAATTTCACTCCAACCAATCTCTTAATGAAAAGCCGATTCTTGATGTTAATTAAACCCTTTATTTAATTCCATGGCTTGTTGCTGCTCTCATTCTGCCAGAGCAGATATTTCCAGAACTTTTTTCTAAGTACACTTCGCCTTTCTTTATTTTCAGATATTGTATGATGGGCACAGGTGAGCTGGTCATGTGGCAGCTTAGTGCGTGTCTCATTATTGTTTGGCTGGTGATTACGGAAAAAGAGACAATCTAAGGGGCCTGAGTAAAGTTAATTAAAAGTAAGGCAAAAGAAGTTAATTAGCAGCAAACACTGGTCACTAATAAAGAAGATGGCTAGAATGAAAACCTGCAGCCACTGCGGCCTTCCAGGACTGGAGTTCGACCAATTGCTAAATTAACAAATGGGAATTCAGATCTACACTGCAAAATACCAACAAATATTAGCAGTGCAGACTTTATGAACTTCTTCAATGAGAAAATTAAAAATATAAGATACCAGATCTCAGTAGCACAGTACAAACTGCATACTAGCTTAGCAGACCCTGCCGCACATTGCATTCAGCGCTTTAGTATTTTTAATCCTGTAACTGAGCAGGAAGTCTTAACTTTAATTTCTAAAATGAAACCCACTACTTGTTCCCTAGATCCAGTGCCAGCAAAACCAGTAAAAAGTGCAATGGATGTTCTTACAGCGCCTATTGTAAACATTATCAATAGTTCATTATTGCATGGCACAGTACCTGATGCACTAAAAGTGTCAGTCATTAAACCATTACTTAAAAAGTCAGACCTAAACCGACACATACTAAATAATTATAGGCCTATTTCAAATTTATCCTTTCTATCTAGAATACTAGAAAAAGTAGTCACCAATGAACTTCAGTCACACCTTACGCATTACAATTTATTTGAGAAATTCCAGTCTGGTTTTCGCACTGGTCATAGTATAGAAATGGCACTAATGCAGGTTGTAAACGACGTTCTGATATCCTCTGATGAAGGAAACTCCACTGTAATTATGTTGTTAGACTTAAGTGCAGCATTTGACACTGTTGACCATTCTATTTTACTGCACAGACTAGAAAATGATGTTGGGCTTACAGGCACTGTGCTCGCTTGGTTTAGTTCTTATTTATCAAATCGATTCCAATATGTACAGAAATGTGCTGGCAGCACTCCATCATTATACACAGAAGTGAGATATGGTGTCCAGCAGGGCTCAGTACTGGGACCTTTACTGTTTTCACTGGGTTCTATCATTAGGAAACATAATGTTAATTTTCATTTGTATGCAGATGACACTCAGTTATACATTCCATTTAGATCAAATGAAGTTTCTCTGATGTTGTCTTTAATTAGTTGTACAGTGAATTTAAGGATGGAATGGATGAGAACTACTTGTCTTTAAACATAGATAAAAAAGAGATGTTAATGTTTTGTCACCATTTAACTCAGTTGGAATCACCATTAATTTTACTGAATCAGCCTGCAATCTAGGAGTTATCTTTGACTCTAGCATGTCATTTAAAGCACATATTACAAAGTTGTCCAAATCATGTGTCTTCCATCTTAAAAATGTTGGAAAATTAAGGCGCTTTCTAAATTAACAGGATTCTGAGAAATTAATTCATGCATTTATTTCTAGTAGGATTGACTACTGCAATGCAGTGTTCACTGGCTGTTCAAACTGTTCTTTGTACAGCCTCCAGTTAATCCAAAATGCTGCTGCAAGAATTATCACAAGAACAAGAAAGTATGAACACATAACTCCAGTTCTTAAATCCTTACACTGGCTCCCGGTTAAGTTTAAGGCAGATTTCAAAATCCTCCTGTTAACATATACAGCATTAAATGGCCAAGGTCCGGCTTACTTGTCTGAACTTATCATGATTTACAAACCAGAGTGCACATTACAATCTCAAGATGCCGGTCTACTTATGATTCCAAAGTTTAATAAAATAACATTTGGTGGTCGAGCTTTTAGTTACAGGGCCCCTAAACTGTGGAATGGTCTGCCTGCTACTATAAGAGATGCACCTTCGGTCTCAGCTTTTAAATCCCGGCTGAAGACTCACTACTTCAGTTTAGTATACCATGAATATAGCGGCTGATTAACTGTACAGACTGCATCTCCTTGTCTTCTTAGAGAGTCAAGGCTGGTGGGCTGTCAAGAGGCAGGGTCTGTTAAAGCCCATTGTGGCACTTCTTGTGTGATTTTGGGCTACACAAAAATAAATTGTATTGTATTGTACTGTATTGTATTGTATAAGAGAAGACAACTTGTTTGCCCTACCAGAGGATATGCTTGGTGTTGAAGAGAAAGAAATTAATACATCAACACACAAGCAACAGATCTGTAAAAGTCGATGTGGACAAAGGCATTAGGCCACCCCTGTACCAATCTGTCTATCTATCTGTACAGCTTATTTACTTTATTTGACCCAATGTGTTTCAAATGAAATATTATTGACGTTTTTCATTTGATTCAGTTCCTTGTTCATTTTATTCTATATTAAATTTTCTACATAGTAAATATTATACTGTATAAGTTAATGTATATTATATATTATTGTTTAGCACTATTGGTTGCATTGTAAAATCTTCTGTTGAGTGATTTTCTACAGTATCACTAAAGTGTAATTTTAATGCAAGTACTACACGGACCATTCAACAGTGATTTATTTTTTTGATGCTAGTGTTTGGCCTATAGAAATATTTTATATATATATATATATTAAGTGCAAAATTCTTTTCTTTTTTTTTTCTTTTTCCTCTTTTAAAGACTATATTGGTAACAGATATCTCTATCTTTTAACCTTAAAGCGCCACTGCATGGGGGCTTGATGTGCTTTGGGCGTGCTCTGTCTCTGGGTATGTCAGAGGACTGGGACTGCATGAAGTGGGTTTTAGCCTCACCTGGGGAGGCAAAAAGGGAGGGTGGGGGTTAAGGGGAAGAGAAAGAGAGCAGGCTTGATCTATATCTAATCTATCATCTCAATCTTTATAATTATAACTATCAACGTAATAATAAGCTGCATGGCAACAACTCTTGGGGGAATAGGAAATTAAGACCTAAACTATTTCACTTCCAGTTAAGACTATAATATGACACCAAAAACTCAGAATCAGTGTCTCCATGATGGGACAGTTAACTTCGTAAGCTGGAATGTTAAAGGCCTGAATCACGAATTAAAGAGAAAAAAAGTACTTTCTCACCTAACAGGTCTAAATGCTAAAATAGTATTTTTACAGGAAACCCACTTACTAAGTAAGGATCAGTTCCGGCTGCAAAAGACTGGACTGGCCAAATGTTCCATTCTAGTTTTACAAAGAAAACTAGAGGGGTGGGAATTCTCATACATAGAACAGTACCATTTGTAGCATCAGATGTAGTATTGGATCCTGAAGGGAGATATGTGATGGTCATGGGAGACTTATCTAACTGTAAAATGATTTTGATAAATGTTTATGCACCTAATGTTGATGATAAGGAATTTATACAAAATTTATTTGCATCCATTCCCAATCTGAACACTCATAAACTTATAATGGCTGGGGACTTTAATTGTGTTCTAAATCCACTTTTAGATAAGACTTCCTCCACAGGGGGAACGGCAACTAACACCGCAAAGATAATTACAAAGTTTATAACTGATCACAACTTATCAGATCCCTGGAGGTTTTTAAACCCAAATTCAAGAACATATTCTTTCTACTCACCAGTACATCATTGCTACTCAAGGATTGATTACTTCTTTATAGATAATAACTTCTTGCCTAAGATTAAATCTTGTAAATACGATGCTATTGTTATTTCAGACCATGCTCCGATGATCTTGGAGCTGAAATTACTAAGCCCCATACACTCACCCGCAGATGGCGCTCAATCCGCTTCTATTAGCTGGCGAGAATTGTACTGAATTTATATCCAAACAAATTGAATTCTTTCTAGAGACAAATACATCCCCTGAGATCTCTGCAGGAATACTCTGGGAAACTCTTAAGGCCTTCTTAAGAGGACAGATTATCTCATATCTTTCCCACAGAAATAAATCCGAAGCGAAGAAAGTAGCAGAGATAAAAGCGAAATTACTAAAATAGATGAAGAACATGCCAGACTACCAAGCGAGACTCTACATAAGAGGAGGCAGGCTCTACATTCAGAATTAAACCTCTTGACAACTAAAGAAACCGAACAACTAATTTACAAATCCAGACATCATTATTATGAACATGGAGAGAAGCTAATAAGCTTTTAGCGCAACAAATTCACAAGCAAGATGTATGCATACGCAATCTCGTAATTACTAACACGAACGGAGATAAAATCATCGAACACAAAAATATAATGTACACTTTTAGAGACTACTATAAATCCCTATATACTACTGAGTTTAAAGAAGACAATATACAATCTAATGCATTTCTGGATAAATTACAGATACCACAAATTGACGCTTTTAGTGTGGAGGCTCGATAAACCTCTGTCATTATCAGAATTACTGGATGCTATAAAGTCACTCCAAGGTGGAAAAGCAGCAGGCCCTGACGGCTACCCTGCAGAGTTTTACAAGAAATTCTCCGCTCAGCTAGCTCCCTCCTATTAGCAACATTTACAGAAGCCAGAGATAACCAATCTCTTCCACAAACCTTTCGCCAAGCACTAATCACTGTCTTTCCAAAACAAAATAAGGACTTATTACAATGTGCATCATACAGACCAATTTCACTTCTGAATAACGACGTTAAAATACTCTCTAAAATCATAGCTAGAAGGATGGAGAAAGTGCTCCCCTCAGTAATATCACAAGACCAAACTGGATTTATTAGGGGCCGACACTTATCTTCAAATCTTCGACGCCTGTTTAATGTAATATACTCACCAACTAAATCAAACACCCCAGAAATATTATTATCATTGGATGCAGAAAAAGCATTCGACATGATTGAATGGAAATACCTTTTACTATTTTGGAGAAGTTTGGGTTTGGCCCAACATTTGTGCATGGATTAAATTACTGTATACTAACCCAGAAGCTTCAGTTTGCATCAATAACATTTGCTCAGACTACTTTAAACTAGAGCGTGGCACAAGACAAGGATGCCCTTTGTCACCACTGCTGTTTGCAATTGCCATTGAACCACTGGCAATACATTGTCGAAATACTGATCAGATAAAGGGGATTAGCAGAGAAGGACTGGAACAGAAAATCTCATTATATGCAGATGACATGGTACTGTATATATCGGACCCAGAAAATTCTGTGCCTGCAGTCTTAGCAGCACTCACAGAATTTCAAAAGCTCTCTGGTCTCAGAATTAATCTGAATAAAAGTGTACTCTTTCCGGTGAATTCGCAAGCATATAATATTAGATTAGACACCCTTCCTTTTATCATTGCAGAACAGTTTAAATACCTCGGGGTAAACATCACAAGTAAACATAAAGCTCTTTATCAACAAAATTTCGTCGTCTGCATGGAAAAAATTAAACAAGACTTGCATAGATGGTCAACCCTTCATCTCACACTAGCTGGAAGAATTAACACTGTTAAGATGAATATTCTTCCTAAGCTCCTTTTTATTTCAAAACATACCAATATACATTAATAAATCGTTCTTTAAGCAATTAGATTCAACAATAACCTCATTTATTTGGAATTCTAAACATCCACGCATCAAAAGAGCGACCCTACAAAGACAAAAGGCAGAAGGCGGCATGGCTCTACCTAACTTCCAGTTTTATTACTGGGCAAATATACAGTCGATAAGAACCTGGACACAAATAGAAGAACATACACAGGCATGGACCGCAATAGAAGTAAAATCCTGCAGTACTTCTTTGTATTCCTTGCTTTGTGCTCCAATAAACACACGTTATCGGCAATACACTAATAACCCAATTGTGCTCCACTCACTTAGAATCTGGAACCAATGTAGAAAGCATTTTAAGACGGAGAAGCTTCTTTCTGTGGCACCCTGCAAAAGAACCACCTCTTTCAACCCTCACAAACATATGCAGTTTTAATATCTGGAAAAATTTGGAATTAACTTGCTTAGAGATCTTTATATAGACAACGTCTTTGCATCCTATGAACAATTACATTCCAAATTTAACATTCCAGCTACAAATTTCTTTCACTATCTTCAAATCAGGAACTTTGTTAAACAGAACCTTCCAGATTTTCCTCATCTTGCACCCTCATCCACGCTGGAAAAATTATTGCTCAATTTCAAGGAGTTAGACTCCATCTCTACAATATATAAAATCCTTTTACAATCCCTTCCTTTCAAAGATCCAAGAGGACACTGGGAAAATGACCTCTCAATTAATATATCAGAAAAGGAGTGGAAAGTAGCAATGCAGAGAATTCACTCAAGCTCCATATGCGCAAAGCATACAATTATACAACTCAAAATTATATATCGAGCACATCTGTCTCGACTAAAACTCTCAAAATGTTTCCAGGGCATGATCCAACCTGCGAACGTTGCAACCAAGCCCCAGCCTCACTAGGTCACATGTTCTGGGCCTGCTCCAAATTAACATTATTCTGGACAAAAATTTTTAATTACCTCTCAGACAGTCTTGGACTCACAATCCCTCCTAACCCATTAACAGCTGTGTTTGGGGTTCTTCCAGAGGGTCTTAAAGTGGAGAAAGACAAACAAATTGTGATTGCATTCACTACACTGTTGGCACGCAGACTTATTCTGATAAACTGGAAGAACCCAAACTCTCCTCTTTTAAGTCAGTGGGAAACTGATGTGTTATATTATTTAAAATTGGAAAAATCAAATACTCAGTTAGAGGATCTGTGCAGACTTTTTCAAAACATGGCAGGATCTAATCAGTAATATTTTGAAATGATTTTATAAAGCACAGAGAATTTGTTGATTTAGGTATTTTTACAAGCCTTAAATTTTACACCGTTTGGCTTGCTCTCTCTCTCAAGGGTGGGGATCGATCTGTTCTTAGCATAATTCTTTTTTTTTGTAAAACTTGATTGCTATGTATTGATTGTAATAAAATTAATAAATAATAAAAAAAAAAAAAAAAAAAAAAGAAGATAGAAATATTTTTGGTAATGAAGTAACAAGGAGTGTGCTGGAATACTCTGGCATACTTTGGTTTAATTTCAACATTAGAATGCTGGGCTTTTCTGTGTTTTTCAAACAACTGAAGAAGGTCCATGCACTATATCAAAGAAAGCATTTTGAGGCAAGACCTGATTTGGAAAAGGTTTCTCATACTATAACACGGGTGGCATGGTGGTGCAGTGGGCAGCGCTTCTGCCTTGCAGTTAGGAGACCCGGGATTGCTTCCCGGGTCCTCTCTGCGTGGAGTCTGCATGTTCTCCCCATGTCTGAGTGGGTTTCCTCCCACAGTCCAAAGACATGCAGGTTAGGTGCATTGGCAATCCTAAATTGTGCTTGGTGTGTGCCCTGCGGTGGGCTGGCACCCTGCCAGGGGTTTGTTTCCTGCCTTGCGCCCTGTGTTGGCTGGGATTGGCTCCAGCAGATCCTCGTGACCCTGTAGTTAGGATATAGCTGGTTGGATAATGGATGGATGGATACTATAACACATTTCTTTTTGAGGATGAACTATTTTTGCATCCTATGACCTGCAAACTGTTGTGTACAGTGTAGAGAGAAAGTATAAGCCAGGAGATCATTTGTTAAAGGAGAACAGGTTAAGTCTTGGTTGTTGTGCCAGTTGTTAGAAGGCGAAATAGAATAAATTATCAACAGCTCAGATATCCCCTGGCTGTTCTTTCTGACTGTTGTGACTGTGTGTTAGAGAGCTACTGCTCTGATGTTTAAAGTAGCTAACTGGAAGATGTGCATTTCTCTTGAAAATAAAATCAAAACCAAAAAATCTACTATTTGAATACTGGAAATAAAATCAAAAGGAAAAATGACATCTCTTCTCAGCATTGTGAATTGTTTTTTAAAGCCTGGAGGTACAATGATATACTCGTAACTGCGAGGCAGCAGCACTACTCACTGCGCCATCATGCCGCCAGAAGTCAACATTGAGCTGCCAAATCAGTTGAGAAAAAGGTTGGAACGACAAAAAAGAATTTGAGTTAAAGTCCATAAGGTTTGTTTTAATCACCTTGGTTAATGATAACATTGTTAGCCATACTAAAAAAAAATCTAAATTATAAAAATGGGAGAATAACCTTATCATAGTAATGTAAATATTACACAAACATCTGAAAAATAAAACAGTAATATGAAAAAAAAATATCCAAAGTGAAAAAATTAATGAAAAAAACAGGAATCACAACATTAACTTCTGCTAATTTTAGTATGACCACTAGCCTGTCATGAGGTACATAAATAGAAAGATAAATAATATCATATTTATCATACTACTTGAATGCTTTTGTTGTTTCTTTATAGAATCCCAGTATATAAGTGAAACATGGTCTCTCATGTCTAATCCCATTTCATCCTCTGTTGATAGTTGTTGTTTGTTTCTTTTTCAATAATAACACAGCAGACTGTGGGCTGTTTTAAAATACAGCTAAAGACTTTTCTATTTAGGAAAGCATATTGACAAAAATGCTAAAATTATTGTTGTTTTATCTCTGTTTTAATCTTGCTTTGTCTTTGTTTAAACTTTTTATGTAGCACTTTGAGATTTACTGCTAATGTAAAGTGCCCCATAAATAAAATGTATTACTATTATTATTATTATAATAGCGTTCATTAATTTAACCATGATACTTTGTAAACCAACTGGGAGTTAATTGTATTAAGCAGGACTGACCCCAATGACTTTTTTAACATAATGTCTGAATTCCAGTCTTTGTAAACGTCACACTCTCTAGACATTTATGAAAAATACACATTAAGTGTATATACATGTAATCACTGTGCTTCTTGAGCACCCTAAGATGAATGTCATCATATCACTGTGATTTATTTAATTTTAACTATTTTCAGTCTAACAGTATTTTTTTTCTGTAATCTCCACATTATTAAGTATTTTGATATGTTTTTAAGTTTTTCACATGTGAACACCTCAGAAAAAAATTGAGAACTATGGCCATTTCGGTAATTTCATCCATTCTGCTCCTAAACCAGTTCACTGTTCTCTCAATTTGCTGAAAATTTGACCTACATAAAATTAAATGTAATATTTTTGATTTTTGTATGGAAGTTCTTCCAATGAATTTGCCCGTTAAATTGAGTCTACATTGTTACAGAATATTAAACATAGACAGACTTGTTGTCTCATTTTCACATACCTGTAGTTGGTTAAAATATAATCACTCATAACATCTATGAACTGTGCTGCAATTATTGTGTGATTATCCATTTAATACTTGGGTTAGTTAAAGGGTATCTTTAAATTGATATCTTTAATGTGCTATAGATGCCATTACTATATAAAAATGGACAAAAATGTTCCATCATTAACTGGAGCTTTGTTTCATGAAGTGAAAGGTAGCCCCTCTAAAAGAAAAGCAAGACATTGTTTTAGTTATGAGATAAAGACATTTTTGGTTTAAGTTTCTTTTTTTAAAAAAACAAAGTCTCTTTTTGCTTTGGTTTACCAGTATAGGGAACTGGGAGTATTTGTCTAGTCAGGCAATAGCTGAAGTCTTTTGTTTTTTTGTTCCATCTTGACCAGAGGATTTATTACAAGTGGCAGGAGTTCTGTTCCTGTTAAGCAGACTGGTCATGCAGCACGTCTGTAATGACAGCCTGGCATAGCTTGCTAAATGGAGACAGTCCTATTCTTTTTTTACTGTTTAACATTAATCAAACTACTTAGGTTTACGATGGTTATGATTTGGCAACAAGCTTAATTTCTCTTTTTAGAGAGTTGTTTAAAGCCCCTACTTTACTAAACTGTTTTTTTCTGTTCGGTTACACTGTAAAGTAGAACATGAATAAATGAGTATGTTAACACATAAACAGCATGTATATGAAGACAAACAATAATCAAATTGCATATGAAGAAAACAAACATCAAGTGCTGCAATATTATTGTGTATAGAAACACACCTTGTTACACATATCCACCCTCTCTGAAAGAATTTGTAATTGTGTAAACAGTTTCTTGTATCAACAGTAGTGGAACTGTAAATATGATTGCAAAATATGTGATGTTCATTCTGTTAACTTACAGTCATTTCATAAATTGAGTCTTGTAGTACAGCCGTCTTATTTTGCTATCAGCTGTACACTGGCTCTATTTCTGTTTTGCTTCAATAATGAGCTGAAACACTTCATAACGTACAGCTACCATATTGCTACTGTTTTCCTACAGCCTTGTTTCTGATTTGTTTCTGTACAGCCTACTGTTACAGACACAAATGGTGGCTTTAGGATTCTGCGTTGTGTAGAGGATTGTCCTTCAGGATGAGGCTACAGTCATTTGATTGCATCAAATGAAGTTACTTTTTGTTCATAATGCAAGAATGTCATTGAGCGTACTGTGGATTAAGGTGTTTCTCTTATGTACACGATGTCACAATTACCTTTTTGCCTCTTCGCCAGTTTGTGTCAAAGTTTTTGTAAAATACAAAATGAAATATTAATAGAAAAAAGACCATCAGAAAGGTAAAAGTCAGAAAATTGGGGTTGAGGGCAAATCTGTCATCATCTGAAGAACTGATTAAAGTTGACATCATTCCGAAGGGGCACTCCTTTAGGCTTTAGGGTTTTATTGTTTTTGTTTTTTAACCTTGACATGTTTCTGACCTTAAGTTTGCTTTTGCCTCTGGTAACACAAAATGGTGTTGAAAGAAATTTCTCATTCCAACTTTTCCTTCTGTTTTTGAGTTATTTGTTTAGCGGACAGGCTTCCAACCCTCTGCCACTAAAAATATCAATAGTGATCTAAGAACCTTTCAGCATTTTTTCTTTTCCCAGGCTGCCAGGTCATGTGAGTCTTTCTTGTTATTATATTGCAGTTACAGGATGTTTTCTTAGAGATTGCTATTTTTAAGTACAAATATTCATGGTACTGGCCCCATCCCACCAATAGCCTCTTACATAGTCAGTTTACTGAATAAGTACATGACAGAATTACTAGATGACTAAAAATAGCGAGCACACATTGGTGCATCTAGCTGGCATCAGAAAACATCAATGTCAAAACTCGTTGTCTTTATTGACCAATATGACTGTGTTCAATTCCAATCCATCCATTATCCAACCCACTATATCCTAACTACATGGTCATGGGGGTCTGCTGGAGACAATCCCAGGGCACAAGGCAGAAACAAACCCTGGGCAGGGCAGGGAGGACACACACCAAGGACAATTTAGAATCGCTAATGCACTGAACCTGCATGTCTTTGGACTGTGGGAGGAAACCGGAACACCCAGAAGAAACCCATGCAGACACGGGGAGAACATGCAAACTTCACACAGGGAGGACCTGGGAAGCGAACCCAGGTCTCCTTACTGTGAGGCAGCAGTGCTACCCACTGTTCCCTGGAAAATATTTCATAATCCAGGAATAGCCCAGAAGACTTATGAAACTCAAACATTTCCAGTCTGGCAAAGAAATATTTTCCTAAAGTCAAGGAAGACATCCAGGATATATCAAAAGACATGTTTAAGGTCAGAGAATGAAATACTTTATGTAGTATATACCACAATGTAGACTCACAGAGATGTCTTGGAAAACATTGTTCAAATATGACTAAAATACTGCCAGAGAATTGGAAATCACATTAGTCATTTGCAAATGCTCAAAGTTTTGTGACTTTCCTCTCATCCTCTCACATCAGAATGTAACTATGAACTGTGAAGATTTACCTTGGTGAAAATGCTTTATTAGCTGGAATTATTAAGATGAGTAATATTAAAAGTACAAGGCAAATTTTCTTCACTGTTATTTTATTGAGTTCTTTATAGGACATGCCACAAAAAATAATAATTCAGTAATATGTGTAGTACTTTCTTATCCATAAGAGATTTAGATGCAACTTCTGACTCAGGTTTTCATTCCAACTCAATTATAATCCGCAGACATTTACTTTGTTTGGATTGCATTATGAATTCATTTGTTAGTGTTATTATTAAATGTTTAGCTAAAACAAGAATATTTGGGGAGCTTATTGCAGGTATTTATTTTGTATTTGGATATCACTGACTTCTTATTATATACTGTAAGAAAGTGACGCACACACTATTTATTATAGGGTATGGCTTATTTTGTACAACAGTAAAACTCAGTGGAAGAGTTTTTGTTTAGATACAGGATGATTGATTAGACTGACCCACCTGATAGAGAGCTGATCTTTTGTTTTCCTTCAGAACAACCTGAAGATAATGAAACATAGACTCTACAGAATTATGAAAGTATTACTCTTGGAAGCTGGTCAATACAGATTGCAAGTTCTCATATATTTTCATTTTTCTTTTCTTTTTTAGCATTTTATTGAATTTATTTAAAATCAAAAAACATTCCATACATGCATGTCAAGTTTTACAGAACTACAGTAGGATCGAATCAAATCAACACCCACCCATGAGAAACAGAGCTAGGCCAAAAGAGTAAAACTTTAACACTAGGAAAAAATAAATATAAATAGAATAAAAAAGGAAAGAAAAGCTGCTTCCTCAATTTAAAAGCTTATTCTAAAATGTTATTGATTGGATCCTGATAGATTTTAAAAAAGTTTTGTGCAGATCCACTAAGTGAGAATTAGATTTTTTTCAATTTCAAATACATAATATCAGTTACCCACTGACTTAAAAGAGGTGAGTTTGAATTCTCCCAGTTGAGCAAGACAAGTATATGTGCTAGTAGTGAAGTAAAGACAATTACGGTTTGTTTGTCCTTCTCCACTAGAGTGGTGCTAGAGTAAATTATGTGCATGCCTGCCTTCCACACCTTTTCTGAAATATTGAATAAGAGATTCTTTTCCCACTGTACTCTGGGATCTTTGAAAGGGAGGGGCTTTAAAATGTTTTTATATATTACAGAAATGCTGTCTGAGGCCTCAAGACTGATCAATATTTTTTCTGGCATAGAAGTAGGTGGGAGGTGAGGAAAACAGGGCAAGTTCTGTTTAACAAACTTTCTAATTTGAAGATAGTGAAAGAAATGTGTTGCTGGAAAGTTAAATTTAGAGTGTAATTGTTCATGGGATACGAAGACGTTGTCTATGTACAGATCTTTAAGTGATTAAATTCCAAATGTTTTCCAGACATTAAAAACTGTTTATGTTCGCTCAGCTTTTTTAGGTCTTAAGCATCATCCTTTTTTCTTTCTAATCCCTCACTTGGTTTTACAATCATTCATGCTTCTTGATTTTTAAAATCAGTTGTCACCTGTAAATGTTTTTAAAGATCACTTGTTCTTCTAAAAATTTCATTTTTACTACACATTATTTGTATTTTTATCTCTAGTACTAATAGTTTCTCTGTGATAAAATGCATTTTTTAATTAAACCTTTGTGTCATGCTATGAAAGATAGTAGGCGCTACTAGGCTGTCATACTGTGTTGGACATTTGCATATGTAGGAAAGTCAATTGAATGCCAAAATAAGCTAAAACTACTTTGACTGATTTTTCATTGGTTGAGCAGCTGACTCTTTCGGGTGGGTACTGAACACCCACCTGCCACCATATCCATGCCCCCCCTACTGAAAAACTAGTGCAATGTCTCTTTTTCATGTGCGGTAACTAATTCAGAACATGAAGACATCACGGCAGAACTTAGTCTTGAGCTTATCTTTTACAATTATTTTATTAGCATATATGTGACTACAGTATACAGTATATACAGTGGAACCTCAGTTCACGAACTACTTGAAACACGTACAAATTGGTTTACGACCAAAAAGTTTGCCAAACTTTTGCATCTGTTCACGACCACACACTTGGTATACGAACAAGCCAGTTTCCCTTTCGGTTTGTGCGCACTGATGATTTCCGCACGTGTTCAGTCTCTCCCTGTGCAGTGAGCGAGCAAGTGAGAGAGAGAGACACACACACACAGAGGCGCGAGAGAGAGACACACACAGGCGTGCAAGAGAGAGAGACACACACACACACAAGTGCATGAGAGATGGACACACACACAGGCGCGCACGAGAGACACACACACACAGGCGTGCGAGAGAGACACACACGTGACAGAGAGAGAGAGACACACACGCGCGTGTGTGAGAGAGAGGGCTGGACACA
Source organism: Polypterus senegalus (assembly GCF_016835505.1). Lineage (NCBI taxonomy): Eukaryota > Metazoa > Chordata > Cladistia > Polypteriformes > Polypteridae > Polypterus > Polypterus senegalus. The sequence continues at coordinate 21,835,831 of NC_053161.1, read as the reverse complement.
GGCAAAGGTAGAGATGGCAGTTAAAGAATGCACTGGGCTTGTTTTTGTTTTCACTTCTGTTTACAGCGATCGGTTCGTAGCATGCATTGTTGCAATGTCACTTTTCTTGATGGTTTATTAAATTAATTTTTTTCCCTGTGCTTAAAACTCATTCAAAAAAAGTGTTTTTAGCGAGCGGTTCGTAGCGCTATAGCACAAACTCTTGCAGTGTTAGTTTTCTCTTGTTCAAGGTTTTCTCAGTGTTATTCAATGTTTTTACATTTAGTTTACTATTACGCTGTGCATTCTATGGTATAATTAACTATATTTGTGCTTAAAAATCTTTAAAAAAATATATTTACATGCAGTTCGTAGGGTCTGGAACGGATTAATTGTATTTACATACAATCCTATGGGGGAAATTACTTCAGTTGACGACCAAATCAGGTTACAACCAGAGTTTTGGAACGAATTCTAGTCATGAACCAAGGTTCCACTGTATATATGTATATATATGTATATATATATATATATATATATATATATATATATATATATATATATATATATATATATATATACACATACCTGTATATATTAATAACTCAATAATTCACGCAACAAGTCAAAAAACAGTTGAATTGACCCATATAATGTCCAGTGGACTGAAGAAAAAAGGTTTGCAAAAAATGATCAAAAACAAAAGCATTTCACAAGCAACAGTGGTGAATTGGAGGTTTTTATACAAAATGGCGAACAGCAGGAAGTATGGCTGGAAATTACATCATAACTGTAAGCCGGAAATGACGTCATCAGGAGGAGTTGGAATCGGAAGTAATGTTGGACGGCCATTTTGGGAACTCGGAAATGGTGGAGGTAAGTGAATAGGGTCGTTACTTTTCTTCTTTAAGTCTGGTGAAAGAGAGAAAGAGGCGTTAATACTCAGAATCAACCCCTCAGCTCGCGATAGATCACTCACCTTAGGGCTTGTTGGCTGCCTCTTAAGCACTCGTGTGTGACTATATTTATATATGAACACGGCCCCAAGGGGACGTGGCCATTCCTCCAAAAGCAGTGATACAATGGGAAACAAACACAGCTTTCATCTTCTATTTGCAGATCAGTTGCTAGCCTGCTGCTTGCTGCCGTGCCACATTTTCTGCATGTCGCGCACAGTTTTGATCATTTAAAAGACCGCACCGCGGCTGTCCTTGTGTCTCCCTGCCTTGTCTCTCTTTTCCCAGTCATCCTCTGCTTTATTCTTTATGCTTTATTATGTTGTATTCAAATAAAGTTTCTGTTACTTGAAAACCCTGAATGAACCTGTGCAACTTTGTGACCCTGCTTAGTCCATTGAGGTCAACTTGGCTGAGGTGTGTTGTTCCCAGGGTCTCTGTGACGTTAATGGGCCTAATTCGACTCAGGAAGTGGCCTCTGTGTTGTCAGACGTGACTGCCTCAGGGGTACTTCCTCGTCTGGCCCTGAGACTGTGAGCATACGCTGTGTACATAAGGATGTTAAGGACTATGAGACAGTCTTCCTTTGAAGCCACCTGTCACCATGAATGAGAAGGAGGAGCTGGTGACAGTTGGAGAATGCCTTGAGACCCGCTTGAACATTGGGACTCCTCAGATTTCCTCAAGCGGCTTGCTGGCCCCTCTACAACTTCTCAGGCAGATGCTTTGCAGGCCACCCAGAGCACATCAGCTTGTGAGCAGACCAATAGCTCACTAGAGTATGCGTTCAAGCAGGCTTATTCTGTTAGTGACTCCAACTATCAGGAGTGTGAGTCCGCTAGCATCAAGACCCCACACATTCTCAACAAAGGCAGCTGCCTTTTTCAGGTGATTACGGATCATTTAGGGGCAAACTAATCGAGCAGCTAGTTGTCCCAGCCGGGCATAAGGACGTTGTTTTGCAGTTGGCAGACTTTCATATGTTGGGCGGCCACTTAGACTCTGATAAAACTAGGGATCAGTTATCAAAGCGGTTTAATTGGCTTAACATGGGCAGGGATGTTGAGCAGTTCTGCTGGTCCAACCCTGACTGCTAGGTTGTCTCTGCTCATAAATCTCCTTGGGCTCCCCTTTCTCCAGTGCCTATTTTAGATGTTCCCTTTCATCGGGTTGGGCTGGATATTGTTGGCCCTCTTTCTAAGAATAAAAATGGGTATCAGTATATTCTTGTGCTGGTTGACTACACAACGCAATATCCTGAAGTGGCTGCTCTACTGAAAGACAATTCCTCCTCTGTTGCGAAGGCTCTGTGTGAGATCTTTACTCAAATTGGCATCCATAATTTTAACTGACAACTACTTTTTACTTCCCGTGTAATGAAACAGCTGTGTGATAGCCTTGCCATTAAGAATTTGAGCACCACTCTTTACCATTTACAAACAAATGGCCTGATGGTGCAATTTAATGATATTTTAAAACAGATGATCAGGCAAGTCGCTCATGATAACCTGACGTCCTGGGACTCTGTTCTTCCTTTCCTTGTGTTTGCAATTCGGGAATTCCCCACAGGCGTCCACCGGCTTGAGTCTCTTCGAGTTGTTATTTGGTAGGCGCCCATGGGGCATCTTGGATGTTGTTCATGAAGAATGGATGGGAATCCAGATGAAGGCTCACAGACAGAGCTTTGCAGATCAAGTGATTTTGCTGCAGAATAAGATTTTTAAACTTTCTACTATCGCCGTAGAGCAGTGTTTCCTAAACTCGGTCCTGGGGAACCCCTGTGGCTGCAGGTTTTTGTTCCAACCAGCTTCGGTTTTTAATTGAACTCCTGTGCTAATTAACACTAGAATTACCAGAGCCTACAAAAAAACTCATAGATCTGTCCCACCTTAAAAAGCTTCTCACCTCTCCGTCAGCGTCTTTTGTCCTTTAAATATGTTGATAAGCAGCAAACAGCAAGCAGCCTGTTATTACATCCCCCACCCCACACAGTTTTCTCAGCTGAAATCTGTTTACCTATGTGTCAGTTGCTTAGAGTTGTTTAGAGTGAGAAGTCAAGCAAAATGACACCTTTTATAAATACTATATCGTTACTTGGAACACTAGCATTTCATGTGTGATCCGTGTCTACAACGATCTATGCACAGTAAACACATTGTTAAAACAGAAATGTTTTTCATGTTTTAGTAATAATTGACAAAATGTAGACATGAAGTGTATAATGTGTGAAGCCTGAATTCCAAATATCAAAGAAACACTTTCGCAAAAGGTACAAATATAACAGAACAAATGTGTTTTTTTTCCAAGACTATAACCAAACAAAAAGAAATCAGGTTAGTGTTGCATGTTGTTCTGACTTCTCGGGTAGTATACTGGTTAGAGCTGTTGACTCCAAATCAGAAGGTTGTGGGTTCGAGTCTTAACGTCTCACAAAATAAACAATTTTGATTTTTCATCCTGCAACGAGCTCTTCTACTTTTATCAAGGCTGCTCTCCTGAGCGTGAAATCAGTGTCTAATAAAAGTTTTATTCTGCAAGACTTTATTACATCAGATAATAAGGTGACTCTTCATGTTTTACTTACTTGGTTCAATCAGGTTATTAATTTTTAAACTCTCCTCATTTGACTCGTCGGTGTATTGCCACTGCTTTTAAAAGTATGTTCTTGTGTCGGAGTTTTACAAGGGGTCCATTTAGCAGCTTTGAACTTCAACTTTTCGAAGTGTGCAGCTCCCATTCTTTGTTGTTTGCCGTGGTTTATAGACCTCCTGTAATTAATGATACTTTCATTTCTGAATTCTCTGATCTCCTGGCTGATATCACCCTCTCCCATGACAAAATATTTATTGTTGGTGATTTCAACATTCACGTTTGTTGTCAATCGAAACCTTTGGTCAAAGACTTTTTATCACTATTGGACTCATTTGATTTTATACAGCATATTAATACGCCAACTCACTCTCTCGGTCACACCCTTGATCTCGTTCTTACTCGTGATATTTCAGTGAATATCACTGATCACTTTTCTGTAATGATGGATCTGCATATTACTGTTGATCTCCCGACTAATAGCCGTCCACCAAGCTGCTCGTGCTTTTTAAATTCTTCCATTATATCTGATTTTAAAACCATTTTCTCTAGTCTTTATATGCATGACCTAAATAATGATATCGATGACTCTGTCGTAAAATTTAATTCCTCCTGTAAAACGGTTTTAGACACAATTGCTCCGCCCAAGATACACAGCAATAAGGTAAGACCTGCACCCTGGCTAAATGAAACTACGCGATCACTGCGCAGCGCCTGTCGAACTGCTGAACGGCGTTGGAAAAAAGATGGACTGACTATCTCTAAACAGATTTTCAGGACTTCTCTTTTCAATTTCCAGGCTGAAGATAAGAAATCGAAACATGACTTCTTTGCCGATTTAGTATCCCCCCATTCAAACAATCCTAGGGTTTTATTTAATTCAATTAATGCGGCCATTCACCCTCATTTTTCGATGGGATTAAATAGCACTGTTAATTCATGTGAGCAGTTTCTATCATTCTTTGTCAGCAAAATTGATACTATCTGCTGTGGCATTGTTCAAACTGGCTATGAACTTCCTACTATTAATCATGACATTGTTCTAGATTCCTTTGATCAAGTCTCACTTTCAATGCTAAAAAGAACTATTGACACCCTTAAACCAGCTTCCAGCCTCCTCGATATTGTACCACCACGTCTTAGTGGATGCCTTTGATGTGTTGGGCCCATCTTTACTAGCCATTATAAATGATTCTATTAGTTCGGGGGTTGTGCCCTTATTTTTTAAACATGCTGCAGTCCGCCCCCATCTAAAAAAGGCAGGATCAGATCCTGGAGTTTTAACCAACTTTCGTCCAATTTCCCAGCTCCCATTTCTGGCTATAATACTACAAAAAATATTTATAATCAATTGGTCGATCACCTTAACTCCAATAATTTATTTGAGACCTACCAATCTGGTTTTAGGCATTATCATGGTGTTGAAATGGCACTCCTGAAAGTGTTCAACGACATCTCTCTTATTACTGACTCATGTGATGCAGCAGTCCTTGTCCTCCTTGACCTGTCCGCTGCCTTTGACACCATTGACCATGAAATATTGCTGATGCGGCTCGATCATCTTGTTGGGATTAAAGGGGCTGCTCTTAACTGGTTCAGGTCATATTTAACTGGTAGACACTTTTCAGTGACTTTAAATTCTTCTTTTTCATCTACTGTTCCTCTTAAATATGGTGTTACTCAGGGATCCATTTTAGGTCCTATTTTATTCTCTAAATACCTTCACCTTATTGGAGCAATTTTTAGGAAATTTAACATTTCTTTTCACTGCTATGCTGATGATACTCAGGTTTATATTCCCGTCTGCAACTCTGCAACAAATCAACTCCACAACTGTCTGTCTGAACTAAGATCCTGGATGGCCAATAATTTTCATGATCTAAATCAAAATATAAAGTAGGTGCTTATAGTCAGTCCACCAGCTAAAGCCCAAATTGGTCTTGGACTTCTCGGCTCTTTCTCTGCCTTTTCCAAACCTCAAGTCCGTAATCTTGGTGTTACCTTTGATAGTAACCTCTTTTTTGAGAAACAAGTAAATTCTGTAGTCAAGAGTTGCTTTTTCCAACTTCGTTTATTAGGTAAGATCAAGCCTTTTTTATCTTCTAAAGATCTTGAGAAAGCTACTCATGCCTTTATTTTTTCTCGCCACGATTATTGCAATTCGCTGTATTCTGGGATTAGCAAATCTCTGATACACAGGTTACAGCTGGTCCAAAATGCTGCCGCTCGCTTTCTGGTTGGGGCAAGGAAATATGACTCTGTTTCTTCTATTTTAGCTTCTTTACACTGGCTGCCTGTCAGTTTTCAAATTGATTTTAAAATCTTGCTGCTAGTTTTTAAATCTTTACATGGGCTTGCTCCTGCCTATTTATCTGAATTGTGTATTTTACACCAGCCATCTAGAGTACTTAGATCTTCTGGTCAGTTGTCTCTTGTAGCCCTTCATACCAAATGTAAAACCAAGGGGGACAGGGCCTTTGCAGCTGCTGCCCCTCGCCTGTGGAACTCTCTACCTCATCATATTAAGGAGTCATCTACAATTGAACAGTTCAAAACAAGATTAAAAACTCACTTCTTTTCACTTGCATTCAGTGACCTTCAGTAATACTGATGGTTTTCCTCTTTGTGATCATATAACATTATTTCTATTTATTATTTATCTTATTTTATGTTTATATAATTTATTACTATTTATGTTTATTGTCTATTGTTTTTGTTTTTTCTTTTATTCTATTATTGAGATAGATAGATAGATAGATAGATAGATAGATAGATAGATAGATAGATAGATAGATAGATAGATAGATAGATAGATAGATAGATAGATAGATAGATAGATAGATACTTTATTAATCCCAAGGGAAAATTCACATAATCCAGCAGCAGTATACTGATACAAACAAACAATATTAAATTAAAGAGTAATAAAAATGAAAAAAAAAAGCAGACAATAATAATGTAGTAATTAATAGTAATGTTAGTATTTACTCCCCCGGGTGGAACTGAAGAGTCGCATAGTGTGGGGGAGGAACAATCTCCTCAGTCTGTCAGTGGAGCAAGACAGTGACAAAAGTCTGTCACTGAATCTGGAGATGACACTGTTCAGTGGATGCAGTGGATTATTCATGATTGACAGAAGTTTACTTAATGCCCGTCACTCTGCCACAGATGTTAAATTGTCCAACTTTACTCCTACAATAGAGCCTGCCTTCTTAACAAGTTTGTCCAGGCGTGAGGCGTCTTTCATCTTTATGCTGCCACCCCAGCACACCACCGCGTAGAAGAGGGCACTCGCCACAACCGTCTGGTAGAACATCTGCAGCATCTTACTGCAGATGTTGAAGGATGCCAACCTTCTCAGAAAGTATAGTCTGCTCTGACCTTTCTTACATAGAGCATCAGTATTGGCAGTCCAGTCCAATTTGTCATCCAGCTGCACTCCCAGATATTTAAAGGTCTGCACCCTCTGCACACAGTCACCTCTGATGATCACAGGGTCCATGAGGGGCCTGGGCCTCCTAAAGTCCACCACCAGCTCCTTGGTTTTGCTGGTGTTAAGATGTAAAGCACTTTGGCCGCAGCATTACTATGTTGTTTTAAATGTGCTATATAAATAAATCGACATTGACATAGTGAGCTGTAACAGACACTGTAAATGTATAGTACTTGTCAAAGTTAGCGTCTTTTTTTTAGTTTTACTAGTTTTACTTTATTTGATTATCTTCCTACTGCATAAAGTCACAAGTATACTGCAGAGCTTTCTCTGTTTGATTGTCAAGGGCATGCTCACAAATTACACGTATAAAAGTCTAACTGCATTCTCGTACCATTGCTCACGTACTAAAGTGTCAGCAGGTATTTTTCGTGGCATTATACGTGTAATTTGTGAGCATGCCCTTGACGATCAAACAGAGAAAGCTCTGCAGTATACTTGTGACTTTATGCAGTAGGAAGATAAGTAAATATGTAAAACCAGTAAAACTAAAAAAAAGACGCTAACTTTGACAAGTACTATACATTTACAGCGGCTGTTACAGATGCAAATCAAATGTATGCTTTTATTGTATAATATTAACAATAAGAACAGATCACTACTCAAAATGTTTATTTTGGGAGACATTAAGGCTCTAACCCACAACCTTCTGAATTGGATTCAGCAGCTCTAATCAGTATACTACCCAAGAAGTCAGGACAACACACAACACTAACCTGATTTCTCTTTCTTCAGTCATAGTCTTGGAAAAAAGCGTATTTATTCTGTTATACTTGTATCTTTTGTGAAAGTGTTTCTTTGATATTTGAAATTCAGGCTTCACACATTTTAAACTTCATGTCTACATTTTGTCAATTATTACTAAGACATGAAAAACATTTCTTTTTTAATAATGTGTTTACTGTGCATAGATTGTTGTAGACACAGAACACACATGAAATGCAAGTGTTCCAAATAACGATATAGTTTTTATAAAAGGTGTCATTTTGCTTGACCTCTCACACTATAAAACTCTCTGCAACTGACACATAAGTAAACAGACTGAGAAAACTGTGCACCGGTGGGGAAATGTGATCGCAGGCTGCTTGCTGTTTGCTACTTATAAACACATTGAAAGGACAAAAGACGCTGATGAAGAGGTGAGAAGCGTGTTAAGGTGGGATGGATCTACAAGTTTTTTTGTAGGCTCTGGTAATTCTAGTGTTAAGTGAACTGATATTTCCCAAGTTCTGTGTTTAGGGAACAACATAGAAATTAGAAAAGTTTGCTAAAATAAAAAAATGTAAAATGTACCAAGCAGTTATATAGGAATAATGTATTTTTTTTTCTTTTTATCAGTATTTTCATCTTGATTTTCATCCTACTTTTCAAGGTGTTCTAATTGTTTAATTAATCAATTATTTAATAATTAGTGGGTCTAACTCTAAAGTAGTTGCAGCCTTTGATTATTCAGTGTTGTTTGCCTGGGTGTCTGATCCGCTTGTTTTAAATTGTCATTAATAAGATACAACGAAGGGGGAAAAACTGCACAGAGAAAGGGCAATGTATACTGAAATCAACAAAAGAGACTTAAGCATTTAAATCTATAGCAAAAGCAGAAATATTTATAAATCAGGTGTTGTCACTAATTAGGAATGTGGCTGGAACAAAAACCTGCAACCACAGGGGTTCCCCAGGACCGAGTTTGGAAATACTGCTGTAGAGTTTCAGCAACGTGAACAAGACACCCAGAAGTGTGTATATGATAGACTGTGTAAGCTCCATGAATTCAAATCTGGCAATCGCGTATTGGTTCTGATTCGCTCTGACCCGCTCAAGTTCCTCACGACATGGCAGGGCCCTGCTGTAATTGAGGAGCATATGAGGCAGTGAATTACAAAGTCAGAATACCGGGCCAGTGGAAGCCGCTACAGATTTTGCATATTAATCTCTTGAAGGAGTGGTATGACCGACATGGGAGTTTGCGCATCCTTGGCTGCTGTCTCTCAAAGAAATGTTGCCATTGGTGACGAATTTACTAACTTGTTATCTTTGATTGGACAGAATACTGATGTTTTTTTTTCCGGCCCCCCTTGCATCACTCATCTTGTGGAACGTATATTGACTTCTGAAACAGGTGTAATGGTGCAGATGTGCACGTTTAGGATCCTGGAGGTGCGGTGGAATATCATGCGTGAAGAGGACAAGTAGATGCTAGCATTGGGTGTTATTCATGAAAATAAAAGCGACTGGTGCAGTCCGATTTTATTAGTCCCAAAACCGGATGGTTTGATTCGGTTTTGTATCGATTTCAGGCAAGTGAATAACGTCTCCGAATTTGATGCCTATTCAATGCCCCATGTTCATGAGTTGGAAAAACTGGGTCAGGCGCCCTATATTTCCAAGTTGGATCTCACGAAGGGTTACTGGCAGGTGCCACTTGAAACCTCCAGTTGCGAGAAAATAGCATTTACCACCCCTGACAGTCTTTACAAATGTACTAGACTCCTGTTTGGTCTCCATGGCATGCCTCTAACTTTCCAGCGTATGATGGGTCAGATCTTGCATCCTCATTCTGAATATTCCATGGCATACCTTGCTGATGTCGTGATTTTCAGTAACGATTGGCACATGCATTTGGAATGGCTTCAGACTGTTATTGACAGCTTGAGGCAGGCTGATTTGACAGCTAACCCTAAGAAATATACATTGGATAAGTCTGAGACTCATTACCTGGGCTATTCTATGACCTCAACTAAAAAGGTGGATGAGGTGCTTGCTTACCTATATATATATATATATATAGTGGCGGGCGGCTGGGTCCCCTTCTACAAATGTTCCAAGGGATAAACCATGGGCATCTCAGTACCTACCCTGGGACACTTGGTGACCGCCTCCCTGGCTGACGATGGTGCCTCAGTTTCTGCCAGGGCTCCATGGGAGATGGAGTTCTCCACAGACCTGTTGGGATATGGGGTGGCTGCCAGGGGGTGCTGCATGGGTCCCTGAGCTGGACTGGACAACTCTACAGCTCCGCCCAGAAGTGCAATCAGGAACAGGTGATCAAGCACCTAAAGCACGTCCAGGTGGGCTATAAAAAGGGCCAGCAGCCACCTCTCAGGAGCAAGAGTTGGGAGGTGGAGGACGAAGCTAGATGGGAGGAGTGGTGGTGCCAAACGGGACTATTGTGTGATTTAAGTGCTTTTGGGACTGTGTTGTGCCTGTGGGGTTCACAGGGAAGATGTGCCCCACAGCTGAAGAGAATAAAAGTCTGTGTTTTTTACACGTGACTCCGAGTGAGTCTGTGCCAGGTCGGGCGCTATACTACGTCCAATTCACTTATATATATATATATATATATATATATATATATATATATATATATATATATATATATATATACATCCATTATCCAACCCACTATATCCTAACTACAGGGTCACGGGGGTCTGCTGGAGCCAATCCCAGCCAACAGAGGTCACAAGGCAGGAAACAAATCCCGGGCAGGGTACCAGCCCACCGCAGGGCACAAACACATACACCAAGCACACACTACGGACAATTTCGAATCGCCAATGCACCCAACCTGTACGTCTTTGGACTGTGAGAGGAATACCGGAGGAAACACACACGGACACAGAGAAAACATGCAAACTCCATGCAGGGAGGACCCAGGAAGCAAACCCGGGTCTCCTAACTGCGAGGCAGAAGCGCTACCACTGCTCCACCGTGCAGCCCCATATATATGATGTCTTTGCATTGTTTCTTGATATTTTGCGTCAGGGATTCCCACATATCCTTGACCTAGGTAATGTTTGCTCAGCGTCATGTCTTTATCCAAACTGTCTTTAGAATTAGAACAATCTAGACGAGAACAGGCCATTCAGCCCAACAAAGCTCGCCAGTCCTATCCACTTGCTTCCTCCAAGAAAACATCAAGTCGAGTTTTGAAAGTCCCTAACGTCTTACTGTCTACCACACTACTTGGTAACTTATTCCAAGTGTCTATCGTTCTTTGTGTAAAGATTGTGTAAAGATTGTCTGTATCATACTTTGCTTCTTGCTACAAAACTAATTATCAGCTCCCTGGCAATTGTAATTTGATACCAATTAAGCTTAAGGACACTTGAGTGTGTCCTCCTTTTAATAAATGCCCATATTTTGTCTAAATTAGAAGATGGTGGATGTCCATTTCATACAGTTTTTTCCCTCCTGTTCCCACACGTGCTCGAGAAGTTTTGTTGCTGGGAATGTCTCTGCATTAAGTTGTATTTGCTGCCATATTTCAGGAAACATTTTAAGATTTTCTTAGCCTTGAGGCATGGAGCATAATCTTACTTATCAATGATGCTCAGGTATCCTGTTGAACACAAACATTACTTTATGTGTAAGAAAGGACCCAATATATGCCACAAAACTCTACATTATATCAGGTTTTACTTCTGACATCTGTGGATTTGTGTGTTTTGCACTATATGTTGATCACATCAGCATGCATAAAAAGAAGCCAATATTGATTATGCTTGGTGTTTTTTTTGTTTTTTTTTTGTCCACTGTTCAATATTTAGATATATGTTCCTTGGCTCCAAAAAATAACTGCTTTGTTTTTGCTTAGAGAATAAGTGTAGTGGTTGGCCACCACATGCATCTTTGGCACACTGTATTCTATATAGATAGATGCAGTAGACAGATATATAGATAGAAACAGATAGATAGAACTTTATTTGTCCCCAGGGTGAAACTTGGCATATATGTAATAAAACTGCTATTGCCACTACAAAGTATAATTAATCTTCTTATATATTTTTTTCTACTTTGAAGGGTAGAACATAAATATTGAGTGAAGGCTGATGAGGTTTTAAGCAGTTAAATCAAAAAATGGACAAAAATGTGGCTGAGTTTAAAGGGTTAAATTCTTCCAGTTAAACATATTCTTTTACTGTAAAATTCAAATGCATTCATCTTTTCAAGAAGTGAAAACTGTACTTTCTGACAGAAGCAAACTCAATGGCAACACAAGAAGAATGCATTCTTGTTATTCTTTTTGTTATTCTTATTCTTTTTATTGACAGCTGGAAGAAAGAATGCATTTGTTAATGAAGAGAAACACAACAGCAAATGATAATAATTCACAGGAGCATTGCAAATCTGTAACTTTGTTTGTATCATAAAATGTTCACATGCACGGTGACTGTCATTCTTTAGAGATGAAGCAGCTTCGTAAAATGTTAATTAATGCACAAATGCGATTAGGCAAGAATGGTAGGTGTACTTAATGAACTAGTCACTTGGTGTACTCGGTCATTTCAAAACTCAGTAAACTATTATTCACTAATATCTGACAAGCGGTGGTTTCAATACATTCATGAAAGTGTAACACTTCCTCCCAGCAGATGGCGCCAATATGCAAAAATGAAATAAGAAGTAATGTGGACTCAATAGTGTATTCCTACATTTTTTTATGGAAAGGTGAAGTTAGTTGTTATAATCACTTTTTACCAGTTTTCCATGGTAGGCTCAGTGGAATTTCTTATCCAGAAAAATATTTCTTTTTAGAGTAATTGTGAAATCTTCATTATGTGTGGTGCCAGAGATCTGTTTCCAGGTTGCTTGTACAGAACCCCAGACAAGACAGAGTTCTTGGCAGATCTTTGCTCAGTAGTGTGCATATGCAACCTGAACTTTTTAGTTCCATCTTGGTTCATTTTTTCTTTTTGTATGGTTCATGAACTTGCACATTTTGCATTTTTTACAATGTTAGTTTTCATGGATTATGTAAAATATTCATTTGTATTTCTACTTTTGGTATTGAGTACTTGATATTGAGATAGTTGTAATAGTTCCCTTTAGGGGTTTTACTGTGTGACAGTAGATAGATAGATATTTTTATGTGTTTTTGTTATTACATTAATTATACAGTATGACATTTTATCATCATTGGTGGTAACATTGAGAAACGCACTGTCTGTCCCACACTCCTTTAGTGAATGATCATCCACAGTGCCTTTAAAAAATTTAGAGGATTGACCTAGGAACTGAATAATTTTTCAAAGCCCTATTTTCCAGGTCCGTAAACAGGATTAAAAGGCAATGATTTAATCTTTTCCCAATCAACAGGCATCTTTTTCCATATCTCTGTCAATTGAATTAGCTGTTAAGCTGCATGTTTTACAGTGATTAAAATAAGCAGAATAAATCCCTGCGTCAGGAAGGTTTCCTTTCAGTCAAGACATAATAAAAATAATAGTAATGCAATCTAAGTAAATTACAATTAAATATTTTGTATTCATGACCAAAAGAGCCAGATGATTTGAACATTTGAACATTAAGAAAGAATGCTCAGTCCCCTATGCAGTAAAGTCTTCAATGATTTCTTTTTACAATTTGAAAGGAAGCCCTGATTAATCTTTCTTTGCCTAATGCAATTTACTTCTTGGTACTGTTTTTTAGTTTATAACTAATTGAACTGGTGTTGCAATAAAAGCAATATCATGAAGTAATTTAAAATCAGCATTTTAAATTGTAAAATCTCTTCATATAGTGTATAATTAGCTGTTTTTTCCCTCTGGACCACATCTCTGTTTGAGATAATTATATCCATATTGATATTTTAGGTGAAATTTACTCTGATCAATAGGTTATTTAAATAACAGCATCACAGTAATGAAAATATATATAATTTAAAAGTAATTGAGCTCTGTATATAAAGGAATAGTATATATTTACTTTGGTCAGAGAGCGGTTTGACAGAAAATGACCAAGTTTATTATATGGGTACAGATTTGGACAGAAGCTCTTACTGCAGAATGAAGGGTGTTTAAGCCTAGAAATAAGTGGCATGTGATATGAGGCTGTATTATTGTTACTCCAATAAGTTCAGAATGCCTCATTGCCAGTGTTTTATCACATGTTCCTATCCATATACCGTGTTTTTCCAAAAATAAGACCTACTCCGAAAATAAGCCCTAGCATGATTTTCAGGCTGCTCTGTAATATAAGCCCTACCCCAAAAATAAGCCCTAGTCAAGATCGTCAGCTGAAAAGTAAGGCGCCTAAGGCCAGGTTTATACTTCACATTATGCGACGTGTGTGCCCGAAACACCCATTAAATTCTGTAGGCACTTTGCCACAATATCTCTGAAAAGGATGTTTAATGATTACATCCATCAATTCGTGGATGCGCCCATTCCAACAGCATCGGCGCAAGACAGAAACAAAATCTCTGGACAGGGCATCAGCTCATCGCAAGGTGAACACAAGCACACACATACACTGGCGTCATTGTAGCTTCACCAAATCCCCAAGCCTTCATGTCTTTGGATAGAAAACTGAGCACACTGTGGAAACCCACCAGGAAAAACATGCAAACTCCAGGCAGGGTGAGACAGCAGCGCTACTGCTCTGCAACCATGCCACCCCATATGTGTAATTATTAGCAGTATTCATTATTTTAACAAAGTTAACGAATTATCTGTAAAATGTAACATACACATTTTAATACATTTCATCATGAAAGGAATATCAAGTATAAATCTAAGAATTCTAAATGTGCAGAAAGCTGGAATATTATAAGTTTAATGTGTTCTGTGTGGCGATGCTGCTTGCTGCTGCTGTCAGGTCAAGAGGAAGCCCCAGAAGTGCGTAGCGATTTAACAACTGGGTCAGCTTTAAGATGACGTTAACGCGGTCTACTTTAATGACAAAGTAAACTACGGGATTAAAGAGGACATTTCGAGTTTAAAGCTGAAATTTCCACTTTAATCACAAAATGAACATTTTCATTATGTCGTTTTTTTCTTTTTCTCTGTGCCTCAAATACGCCGCCGTACATTCTGATGGTACAAGGTGCAAAAAAAAAAAAAAAGACGGCACAAAAAATGGTATGTGAGACTTTTAAAATTTATAGTGTTATTACTTTGGGGAATATGCGACACTTGAATATCAAAGCACCACGAATGTATTTGTATGTCAGCATTTTGCTTCACCACATCGAACTATTCATCAAACATCGAAGCACGCACACCGATCCTGGAGAATCCTAAAAGCGTAGCAAGAAATTCAGGGCTTAAATGTCGAGAGTTATGACAATATTCCATAAGAAGATGACATGACTGTATTTGGATAAATGTATATTGTTGTACATGAATAAATACAAGATATCCCCTGAAAATAAGCCCTAGTGCATCTTTTGGTGCAAAAATTAGACCCTGTCTTATTTCGGGGAAACACGGTAGTAAAAGTTTCCGCTTCCTTTTGGGGAGAATTATCGCAGAAAGTGTAATATAAAGGCCAACGGCAATTCAGAATTTTGAAACTATGGTCTTTCTGTGCAGCCACACTCACTTTTATTTGCTAGGGTTTCCTCTACATCCCCTCCTGTATCCCAAAGACAAGACATGGTAGATTAATAGGATTCTCTGTAACGTGAGTGAGTAACATATGGGTAAATGGTAACTTTTTAAACTGCTTTGTGCTTTGTTAAATATTATCTTGTATCCTTTTATCCTTATTTGGATTAGGTGGGTTTGAGAAAGAGTGAATGTTTTCTGTGTTTTATTTTATTTAGATTTACAGATATGTACAGTGCTCTGTGCTTGTTGTTGGGTAGGATACTATATAAAAATAACTTTAATTGACATTTTTTATGACTGAATGAACTATTTAAAGTAATGTATGAGGCATAGTTTAATAGCTGCTGCTGTGTTGTAACCAAGCAAAATGATGGGTGTTAACTTAATTTTGAGGAACACATCTCATGTAAAAGTAGCACTGTTGGCTAATGCTAAATACTTTAAAAAAAATAGCACTTTTTGAGTTTAGGAAATGTTTAAATAAACAGGGCACCAAATAATCTTGTAACACTATTGTTTTAGATGATCAGAATTAGCAAGGTTATGTCACAAAATTAGTTAAATAAAGTTAATTCAAACATCTCTGATGCTGCATAAATGTGTGCACATTATCAGCAGTTTGTTTTATTTAATAATTTCTTCATGGACTAAGAAAAAATTGAATTTTAGCAGCAGCTATTTTAAAGGATAAGGTTTGCTCAAGTAATTTGTCATTGGCAAAATATCTAGGTCCCTAGCCTGCCTTTTTTTGATAGCGGTGCTTCCGGCAAATTACATGTAAGCTTTCCTTGCAAGTCCTTAAGTAAATGGTTAGAGCCTTTAAGCTTACAATCTCTATTTCTCTAACATCAGGACAGTTTAAATTTTGTTTTCCTTGACTGCCAGATAATGCCAGTCATTGTTTGGCACAAAGGGATGGTTTGAGCACCTTTAAAAGGTTTCTGACATCAAACTGCTCTAGAAATCATAGAGTGGCTTTAATGGTATTTATTTTAAGACAAGATTTACTACACTTGTTATTATAGTAACTCGCCTTTTATGAAGATACAATGAAGTGTCATTTTTCTGAAATCCTTGAATGTATTTTGTGAAACGGCACGTAAAGCAAGTACAGTATTTGGGAGATCAGGGTGTCATTAGTCCTAATTGTACTGCATACCTATAAACTTAAGACTGGTAGAGAAAAATAGAAGATAATATGACTAACAGAATGCTCAAGGGATGGATGGATGGATTTAGATCAGCAATAGAAAAGTTAGAAATTGTATTGAAGGGAATGCCAAGGGCTAGCCACTGCTCAGCTAATGAACAACAAAGTGTGCCACCAACAGTTACTACCAGTACAAGTGAAGTGGGGACAAGGTGGACCCTAATAATGGTCAAGTTTGCTTATATGCACTAGGGAGACGTGATTTGCCTCTTCTGCGTAAAATAAATGTCCACATTTGTGCGAGAGTTTAAAATTCTCATCCTGCCTTATGTCTGTCTGTGTTTCACCTACGTTGATTATGGTATATAAAATAAATGGTGATGCATATCTTTTTGAGATTCATGTAAGGGAGAAAAAGCTCAGTGGCACTGTGTGAAGAAGTACTTCACAGCTTCATGTATACCTTTACCCTTACAGATTATTATAATATTTCAAAAAGCAGTCTTTTAAAATACAATGTACTTGCTGGATATGGGATTGTTTTTCAGGCATCCATGGTGCATGGTGCATTTGCTGTGTGTAGCTAGAGAGTGGGAGGTTTGTTATATGCAGAATAAGTTTCTTTCCTTTTATTATTTGAATAATGGCTTAGTATATTGATTTTGCTTGTTGTTTTTTCCCTCGACATTATCATCTTGATGCTCTATTGCTTGGACACAACATTATGTTGCTTAGGGAGCTTATCTCAGAAGTTGGACATTAAGACATCATCAGTTTTGAATATGTGGATAAGGTTGTCCCACCGTCATTTCTGCTCAGTACTAAACAGGTTTAATTTCATTTGGTTTCCGGAGCAGGACATGATCTTTAATCACAAGGTAAACTTGGTTGCTGTTTACTAAAGATCTTTAGAAGATGCTATGCTTTTTCTGTAGAGCTGTGACCAGACCCTCTGCATAACAATTATAGAATCCAAATATAATATCCCTTGGTTTACATTCAGTGGTTTTTGCAATATGACCAAACATTTTAAGCCTTTCTGCACCTTTAATGATGGGTGAAAATGTTGTGCCAATGTAATCTCCTATACCCTTTTTCAAAGGCTCCTTCTCATATGATACTGCCAACCAACCCATATTTGTAGTAAAACCTCATATTTTCTACACATTGCATTTTGCACTTTTGGATTTTAAAATACATTTTCCAAATGTTCAAAGAGAGTGAAGATTACCCCGGACTTTTTACATTTCTTTTTCTGCCTCTTCAGTATTTGTAATGGTCTGAGAACAGATCCCACGTGGCAATTTTGTCCCCCTTATATACTGTATATTCTTTGTCTTCATTCGATTAACCAAGTTTACATATCTAATGTTGCAAGCTACCTAAAGGGCCAATGGCATCCAGCTTCAGAATTAACCTGTGGTGCCAAAACACATCAAAGTATTTCTGAAAGTATGTTTATATGCTTTAATTTGTCCATTACTCCAGTTGTGTGAACAAGTTACGTGGGGATTAACGACTGCAATTTCTGCACTGAATTTAAGTGTAGTTTTTGTTTAAATAAGCAACAGAAAACTTTCTTTTTTAATAAGAAATGTCCACAATGTGAAAAAGCAAGAGCTAATTTACAGCTTTTTTTTATCTCAGACAAAACATTAACAAGCAACTTGTATATATCCTAGGTAAGTGAAAAATCCAATTGCAATATAAGATGATTAACAACAAATTTATAAACAGTGGGTAAAATGAGTAGTGTGTGAAAAGTGAACAGTTTGTCTAACAAGCTGTCCAAGGATTTAATTTGCCCAAACACAAGATACCATCTGGGGTATCAGTCTCAGTTAGAATTAAGTTTTTAATCAATATAACAATCTATTGTACATTATGTGCATCCTTGTTTCCCTATGCAGCCATCTATTATCCAAAGCCACTTTTTCCTGGTACAGGGTTATGGAGAGCTGGGTTTTTTAAAAAGGCTGTGTTAATTGCAAGGCTGAAACTAGCTAGTGCTTTAAAGAACACACTCCTTAACTCTTTCATGTGCAATTTGGAGATGGCAATTAGCATAACATATGCTGCTTTGGTATATGGGAAGAAACCAGAGTCCTTACAATAAACAGAGACAGGCATGAGGAGAACATGCAAGGTCTACAGGTGGGTCCAGCGATTTAAATTAGGTCTTTTCTCTTAGCACTTTAACAAGAATGCACTATGTATATTAAAAATAATTACTTTTTTATTTTTCCAGATTTGTATTGTGTAGCACTGTTTGTGATTTAACAGCATACAGACGAATCCTGCAAATAGCTATGCTGATGCACACTAATTGACAAGCCACTCTTCAATAAAGTTTTGGATTTTTGAATCCAGCAGACCCCCTTGACCCTGTGTTCAGATTCAGCGGGTTGGAAAATGGATGGATGGATATACCAGTCATCACTGTTTATCCACATATTTGTGTATGTTTTTCTCAGGTTGCTCTCACATCTCAGACGTATGCAATTTAGACTAACTGTAGACTAATGTCATCAACAGAAGGAACACACAGGTCACAGAGCAAATGTTAGGGCACCAACCGAGTTACCCCTTTAAAAATTTACACTGTCCAAAAATAAACAAGAACTCAAAGGTGTGTCGAACAAGAACAAAGTATAAAGCAGTGCAAACCAGAAAAACAAATAGAGGACTCAAGGTTTTCTCACATGGTCAGTACTCAGGTGGGAGTTCCGTTCTTCATTCTGCTGTCTAAGGAATGAAATGATGCTTGCTGGGAGCACCTCGGCATTATAGTGGAGGGACTGGAAGAGGCGGAGTCAGTTACCCTAAATAGGAGGTTTCTCAGAGCTGTGGGAGAAAATACAAATGATACTGTAGGCAGCAGCAGCACCCCTGTGTGTCCTGTAGTAGAAGTACTTACCTCCGATGAGCCCAGAAGGCGAGCTTTAGACCCACATGCACGACACTATATACTGGTCTGGTATGAATGAGTTTGAGTTTGTCCATGAGTGTGCTTTTTGTGCGTGGAAAAGGATGTGCTTTCAAGTGTGACATTCATTTGGAGGCTGTCAGTTTCATGTGCTTCTTTTAAACAGCTGGGCAAGAGTACTAAACTAAGAATTTTTATATATAATACGTGCGGTGGGCTAGCGCCCTGCCCGGGGTTTGTTTCCTGCCTTGTGCCACGTGTTGGCTGGGATTGGCTCCACCAGACCCCCCTGACCCTGTACTTAGGATATAACAGGTTGGATAATGGATGGATATATAATACGCTACCCTAGTTGTTCATTTGTCTGTACAGGATTTTAAATCACCTGTAGCTCGCAAACCGTTTGACCTATTGACCTGAAATTTGGTACACATATATTACGTGATGTCTGCTATCTGTTTTCGGGGTCATGACTGACCTCCAATGTTATTCCTCTTTTTATTTTTATTCTATTGTATTGTAGAAACAACAGCAGGGCAGCTGTGTGGCGCATGCATATGGGCGCCATTCTCATTCCCTATCTCTTTCACTGTCACTTCCACTACTTCTTCATATCTTAAATCATTCTTGAAGCAGATTGAAGACCTACAGTAAGTGCCAGCTTCAGTGAAAAATTAAGGAACTAAGTAATTGCAACACAAACACTGACTTAATCAGTTTTCACGCAAAAAGATGCCGGCGGAAGAAGAGAAGAATTGGGCCGCTAGGGTGGACAAAAGAAGAGCTGCTCAGGAGGCAGCAAGCACATCAACCTCTGAGCAAATGAATGCTAAACGTACAGAGAAAGAGGATGAAAACTATGAATACTCAAGTCAAGTGTATTCTGTGCAGTGCGCCATTACTGGTAATAAAGATAATAAGAAATATAAAAAAGCATATACAGTGATCCCTCGCTATATCGCGCTTCGACTTTCACGGCTTCACTCTATTTTAAATGTAAGCATATCTAAATATATATCACGGATTTTTCCCTGGTTCATGGATTTCTGCAGACAATAGGTCTTTTAATTTATGGTACATGCTTCCTCAGTTTGTTTGCTCAGTTGATTTCATACAAGGGACGCTATTGGCGGATGGCTTAGAAGCTACCCAATCAGAGAATGTATTACATATTAAATAAAACTCCTCAATGATATGCGATGTGCTTCCCGAGCGGTGCTTGATTGTTTGCTTTTCTCTGCCTCTCTCTCTCTCACTCTCTCTGACGTTCTCTGCTCCTGACGGAGGGGGTGTGAGCAGAGGGGCTGTTTGCACAGAGGCTGTTTGCCTAGAAGAAACGGACGCTACTCTATACTCTAAAAAATGCTGAAAGACTACCTTCACATTGCTCCCTGTTGCGGCTGCTTTATCGCGGTGCACATACTTAAAAGCCCAACAGCACATATTGATTTTTTGATTGTTTGCTTTTCTGTCACGCTTTCTCTCTCTCTCGCTCTGACATTCTCTGCTCCTGACGGCGCTCCTTTGAAGAGAAGATATGTTTGCATTCTTTTAATTGTGAGAAAGAACTGTCATCTCTGTCTTGTCATGGAGCACAGTTTAAACTTTTGACTTAAGGGTGTTATTTTATGCCTAGATGGCTCTAATAATGTTAACAGGATGGGAGAGTTTATAAGGGCTTAAAATATATAAAAATAACCATACAAACATATGGTTTCTACTTCACGGATTTTCACCTATCTGATTCTGGAACGCAACCCCCGCGATCGAGGAGGGATTACTGTACTGTATTTTTAGCACCCAGAATATTTATGCTATATTTGAATATATTCAAATACATACTTATTTTTATGATGAGAAATTGAATCTTAATTTTTGCCAGTTTAATAGCCTTATTGCAGATTTGTTTGTCCTATACTTAATTTTGAAATTTTCAGATTTTCATTACACCTGTCAAACCATATTGTAACATCCTAAGATGCCATGATACCCAGGTCTGCTTTAATTGGTGCATACTAGTTTTGATGGTCATACTAACCTTGTTTAGCATGTTGGTAGTCTTCATAAGCTTCTAATTTGTAGTTCTGTTGCATATAGCAATGGAACTCCAACTAAAATATAGTGCCATTATAATAAATGCATACTAAAATGGAATCGTCCCGAGATGCCCCATGTTGATTAAACACTATACGTGTGTATTGTTATTATATGTGTCTCCATGGTAATGCTCAATACTTACACAGAATGTCTCTGTGTTTTTCTGTCCGCCTGTACTTTTGCATCAAGTAGTTATCCCAGGCTTCATTTTTACAGAACCACACTGTGCTTTATGAAGGAGTCAAAATACTCCCTGCATCTTTAATAAGCTCCCAGACAATTGCATTTAAGTATTTATTTATTAATTTTATGAGGTCATTAAAACTAACTTATTTAAGCAGACATTTGTATGCTTAGTTATGTCTTTGTTGTTTGAGGCTTAATTTTGTTTTAGTTTAAATTGTATTTTATTGTAATCACTGAAGATGCACTATTGAAAAGCTTGTTGTAAAAGCATTTTATTAGTATTATTGTGATTTCAACAAACCATTCATTTTAAAAACGTTAAACAAAACCTCAAAGATAAATCTTAGAAACAGTAATGCACAGTAACATACGGTTCCCTTGTGCATGAATGTGAAAAGATAGGCATTCATGGTGTAATACATTTATTTTTGCTACCAATAAAATAAGAAATACATCTATAATCTTTTAGCTGAAGCTCACTCACAAATGAAACATTATTCACTTAACAAATAATGATGTGCACAGTTGGAAAGATGTAAGGAAAGAGATTACCTCTTGGTGGAAGAAAAATAAGCTTTACAGTTGTAATGGTATCACGAATACCACTGAGAAATCTGTGTATTCCACATTCTGCAACTGCCAGTAACCTCCACCTTTTACATTCTCAATGATACAGTTTTCTTTTTTTATTGACTCTAAACCTTGTCTCTGCTCCTATGCACCCAGAAAATGTTGCAAACAATTTATAAATGCAGTCCTGGAGGCACAGTCACACTTTCTCTCATATCGAAACAAATTAGAGATGTCAATCAATCTGAAATATGCCTTTTAGAGTGTGGTAGGAAAAACCACAAAAAGCAAAGAAATGAGAATATGCAGAAATTTTGGAAAAGAAACATTAGGTCAGTGTAGAAAATGATTGACAAGTGACTCAGTATTGCTACCTGAATGCATACATGATGAATGGCCTGTGCTCTTCACTCATTTCTATGCCTTCGTTTAGCCATCATACTGTAAATACCTGCACATTTTCCTCCGAACATCTCCTCTAACTATGTTTGTATATACAATGAAGTGTTGTTCTGTCACCACAGCTAAAACCCTTTCCTTTACCTGCCTAGGCAGGCAAAGGTCCAAGATGCCACCGACATGTGTGCTCTAGGTCTGCATCTATACTCTTCACTACACTGATTCTGTAGACTCTGGACAGAACATTGTAAGGCATTTTAATATTAGAGGGAATATTTCCATATAAGTGACATTTCATTTTACTTAGTTTATTATAAAACAAACTATATCGTAAATGTTGAGCGAATCCTTCATATTCAGATTATAGCCTTCTAGCAACAAAAGAATATCTTGTATATGCACTATAATACGTGCATTCCATAAGCACTTATATTCAGTCTCTGGTCATTTGATAATTTTGTAGTGTGAGATTTACATTTGTAAGAAATGTAGAATATTCCTATTTTGCCATAATTTTAGTTCTTAATTCTCTTGTGTCATTTTTTCTAATAGTTCAACTTTTCTTGGAGTAGACAAGGTGGCAAATGACACTGAAGGATAAGCTGCAGCTCTTCCAGTGTCAGACCTGCTAGTATGATGCTTAGGCTTAAATAACCGAAACACCTAGAAAAATGGAATAAAAATAAAGATGATGATAAATATGTTAAACACCAAGATATATAAAAAAAGTATCTGTATGCACCACATATTAATGCTTCCTACATTTCAATAAAATTTTGAAAAAACTAGTTTCAAAATTTGTGCTCACAAGGCTTCCGTCATTTTGTGCCATTTGCCCCACTGTCTACTGTTAATTGTCGTATTAGAATACAATTAAGCAAATTTAATCACTGAGTTACAAGACTACTTCCTTTTCAATAAACAATATTTCAGTTTATTACAGAGAAACATGAGTCCGTCATATTAGGATATAATTAAGCGAACTCCACTTAATTAATAGGAATAAATTAATAATAAAAAGACAGAGGATATAAACCTATGAATGCAAAATACAAATGTAAATCTAACATTGCTGATCTTTTCTAAATGCAGACTGAGAGAAGCAAAAAAAAAAAGACCTGCAAAATAAACAATAAGATCAATTAGAGGAAAATAACAAAATGACTGGTTGGAACACAAAGCTGCAGCCATAGCGGCCCCCGGTCTTGATTTGGGAACCACTGCTACAGAGCATACAACTCTTGACTCTTGACACAGCTTTCATAACTCTTTGGCTTCAGTACTAGAGAGGCTTATTTAAAAGTCACACAGTACTCAAAACACCAAAATAAATTTAAAGTAATGTAAATCCTCCTACCACATAGTAGTCCTAAAACCAGATTAGTAACTCCTCTCTGGAGTCATATTCTTGTTATTGGAATCAGGGTGAAATTGCTAGCAATACTTCAGATGAGGCATCTTATCTTATATGGCTCCATTGTCTTGTATTTAATGCAGTGTGCTATATGCACCAATATTCTATTACTTGTGAACGCTGGCCCAGACACAAACAAACGGACATCTTTGTTTCACCCAACACACCGTTTATTTACAATATGTACAAACAACAGTCACGTGCACAAAACCCCAGTGCCTCTTGCACCAATTCCCCACAGTCTAGGCCTTACAGTCTCTGTGCCTTTTCCTTGACCGCCTCCCGTCCTCTCTCCAGCTCTGTCCACTTCCACCCGACATCCACTAATGACTGGAGGGAGGCGGCCCCTTTTTATAGGAACCCGGATGGGCTCCAGCTGCTTCCCGCAATCTCCCGCGGACACACCCTGTGTGGCGGAAGTGCCGGCTGCGCACCCGGAAGTCTTCCCCCCGGCACTTCCTGGTGGAAGTGCTGGGCTCCTGGGATAATCAGGCACTGGAGCGCTACCTGGCGGTGGCCACGGGTCCCTACAGGGCTGGGCTTTCAAGCCCTCTACCCGAGGCCTTCAGCATAACCAGGACGGATACCCCCTCTCGGTCTGGAGGAGGCACAAGCCCTCCTCTGGTCCTCCTGGGCGTCCCGGCCGGGCTCCAGCCCCCTCCAGCCCCGGCCGGGGACCACACGGGATATACCGGCATCAGGGCGCCGCCTGGCGGTGGCCATGGGTCCCTTCAGGGCTGGGCTTCCAAGCCCTTTACCCGAGGCCCCCAACATAACCAGGATGGACGCCCCCTC
Source organism: Polypterus senegalus (assembly GCF_016835505.1). NCBI lineage: Eukaryota > Metazoa > Chordata > Cladistia > Polypteriformes > Polypteridae > Polypterus > Polypterus senegalus. The sequence goes on along the minus strand of NC_053161.1, from coordinate 21,810,947 downwards.
GCGGTCTGGAGAAGGCACAAGCCCTCCTCTGGGACCACATACCCTACTTAATAAATTCTGTGCTTTGCTAGGTAGGGCATATTTTAATGTTTCAGAACTCTTATTGTGTAATTATATTAAATGATTGTGCTTAGTCTACATTATGTGACAGTCTACTGACTTTATTGTCAGGTGCAAATTTAACCAACTTGATAGTTACTTCTATTTACTTATTTATACAAAAATAAAATGAGTCGTGAGCCCAAAACTGATTATTAAAGGACAAGACGTTTAACATTGCATATCTCAGAAAAAATTACTTATACCATAGTCCATTATACAACCTGTGATATATTAAGATGTTGTGTTACATAGTCATATACATCACAATTCTCTGTAATAACCTATAACATTATTTCTTTTCAATAATTACACTGTACATGTTAAAAAGGACTTTCAAGTGTAAATGGAAGTTCAGCGAATTTCTGTTTCTTACATTACATGGCATGTACTAGCTTTATCAATGATAAGAAAATTGTCAGACTTGGATGAGATGTTAGTCACACTCACTGGGCCAGTTTAGAGCTGCCAATTAACCCATCACACTCTCCGGTTCCTGGAGCTTTTAGGTAGTACCTCTAACCACTGCTTCATTATATTGCCTGTCTTACACAAAGAAACATAAATAAAATAATGAAACCCGCGTCTTTAAAAAAATAAACTACACTGGTGAGACCCCAAGTTAATTTGTTAATTCAGTTTAGTAGACTAATAGTTGTAGAAGAGTGAAAAGCTCTGCATGTGTTCTTAGTACATAACTGAGCTTGTGTTCTTAGCCATGGCATAGCACATCTGTCTTTCAGTTGCACCATGAAAGGCATTTGTTTCTGGATTTAAATCAACTCTCACACCAAAGGCACAGACTTACTTGGTTTGCAGATTGGTGTTTCCACACAAATACACTGTAAGTGAATTAATATGAAAATATGTTAAGCTTATAAAAAATCTTTAACTCCCTCTACTTTGTCTTAGTGAGCAACCTGGTAGTGTGAAATACTTATTTCTGGGTAAAACAGATACTTATCTTCCATTTCATTTAATAGTAATACTTAAAGATATGGAAGATACATTAGTCCAGGAATAGTTTCATTGATGTGAAACAGCTGAAACCCAAAGAGTCAATAAAATGTATCTCAAACACTAGTGACTTTTCCAAAATTTAGGTCCCTTTTCACACTACACGGTTAGCTCACTAAGATAAATTAGGAAGATTTTTTATACTTAATCTATACTAATAAAAGGCAAAGCCCTCACTGACTGACTCACTCACTGACTCATCACTAATTCTCCAACATCCCATGTAGGTAGAAAGCTGAAAATTGGCAGGCTTATTCCTTACAGCTTACTTACAAAAGTTAAGCAGGTTTCCTCTTAGAAATTATACATGTAACGAGCATAACGGTCGACAACGTCTGCCATGTTGAACTTTCTTATTTATGGCCACATCTTCACGAAATTTGGTTACAATTTGCGCTAACCGAAACCGATGTACTTACTTGTTTCGATGGTATGACGCCACTGTCGGCCGCCATATTGAACTTTCCAACGTCACCAATTTTCCAACTTCCCGTGTAGGTAGAAGGCTGACCCCATCTTCATGAAATTTGGTAGGTGGCTTCCCTGCGCTATCCAAAACCGATGTACGTACTTATTTCGGTGTTATGACGCCACTGTCGGCCGCCATATTGAATTTTCCAAACGTCACTAATTCTCCAACTTCCCGTGTAGGTAGAAGGCTGAAATTTGGGAGGCCCATTGCTTACCGCTTACTTACAAAAGTTAAGCAGGTTTCATTTTGAAATTCTACGCGTAACGGTCATAACGGTCAACAACGTCCGCCATATTGAGCTTTCTTATTCATGGCCCCATCTTCACGAAATTTGGTAGGCGGCTTCCCTGCGCTAACTGAAACCAATGTACATACTTATTTCGGTGGTATGACACCACTGTCAGCCGCCATATTGAACTTTCCAACATCACTAATTCTCCAACTTTCTGTGTAGGTGGAAGGCTGAAATTTGGTACTTATTTCGGTGGTATGATGCCACTGTCAGCTTCCATATTGAACTTTTAACGGAAACCGATGTACGTACTTATTTCGTTGGTATGACACCACTGTCGGCCGCCATATTGAACTTTCCAAAGTTACTAATTCTCCATTTTCCCGTGTAGGTAGAAGGCTGAAATTTGGCAGGCTCATTCCTTACAGCTTACTTACAAAAGTTAAGCAGGTTTCATTTCGAAATTCTACACAAAATGGTCATAACGGTCAACAACGTCCGCCATGTTGAACTTTCTTATTTATGGCCCCATCTTCTTGAAATTTGGTAGGCGGCTTCCCTGCACTAACCAAAACCAATGTACGTACTTATTTTGGTGGTATGATGCCACTGTCGGCCGCCATATTGAACTTTTCAACAGTCTTTGTTACTTATGGGCCCATCTTCAAGAAACTTGGTACACGGGTTCCCAACGCGAACTGAATCCTACTTACGTACATACAGTATATACGTCCATAGCCTGCAGCTCGGTCACCGTGTGAGGTGGTGTTGGGTCCCCCATCCCAACGCCTCCCACTTTGTTGGATGCCTGCCTATATAAGACCGTCCGTCGCTCCGGTCTCTACATTCCCTTCCTTGCTTCGCTACTGGATTCACGTCTCCCTACTGATAACTACAGCCTTTTTGTTTAATCCACGGCTTCTCCGCTGTTTTATTGTTTGTTTATTACAATTATAGTTATTGTATAGGTATTTTAGACTTACTTTACATTTCTCAGGTACCCATTTCCTTTATCATTCCAACCCCCATTACCATGTCTATCGAGGTGATCACTATTGATCAAAGAACTGTCACCAAGTGGTTTCCATGCCCGGAGATGGCACTCGCCTTTTCCATTCTCTTTGTTACATATTGCATGGCCATATCAGGCTCACTCTTGATATCTGGAGGAACATTGTGTCTTATGTATTGAATGACTGGGACAGGTTCAAGGTGTGGACTGATGACGGTACAGGAGATAATTATACTACACAGGAGCACTATAAGAGTGAAATGCTTAAGCCCTTCACCTATGGTTCTGCATGTGAGTTGATAGCTGCCGCTGAATTGTTCGGTTGTCGCTTTCAAGTGTACTGAAATAGCCAAATATTGTACACCTTTCGACAACTGCCAATGCCTCTTAAACATCTTAGATTCACAGGTGACGATTTCAGTAGCGGACACTTTGATGTTTATGAATGTTTAAACTCCCAAAAGCTGGATGTGATTTTATCGATGAAACCGGTTGTGTGCTTACAACGCTTGACAGATGCCGAATGTCACTTCAACAGAACAAATTCTGCAAATACTGTCGTAATTGAAACAAACCATGAAACTCAAACCGATTATGACAGCAGCAATCCAAGCTGTCAGAGTTGAGACAAGATTACTGTTCACATGGCCAACTGTAAGTTGCATGCTCAAGAGTAAGCTCAGCGCACAGCTTGGTCATATTACAACCGAACTGACAACATGGTATACAAAGAGATCCTTAAAAAATAATTATTGGCATATTTCCCAGTTTAAAAAGGTTTAATTTTCTTCTTAATAAAAATTTTAATGCAGTACTTCGCCGCTGCGAAGCGCGGGTATTTTGCTATATATATATATACTGTGACAGCAACACTCATAACAGTGACAAAACAATTACATTGACAATCATGTTACGTTATTTTTAAAATGTTTCCTTTTCTTTTTCATAACTTCTTTAACACACTACTTCTCCACTGCGAAGCGCGCGTATTTTGCTAGTTGAAAAAGAAAAGGAATACACTCTATTTTTAGTTTCACTGGATCAGGCCTTTTATGATGCTAAAATTGGGTTAAAGCAGGTTACATAATGGGTGAGGATTGAACAAATTTAGCTGAAATTGTAGCATGTACATGAGAAAAGATGAGGACCAATACAGTAGATTATTGTCATTTTTAGCCATGATCTCCAGCTGTAAACTCCTTATCAGAGACACTGCTTCTGATGGATTCTTGTTAAAAAAAAAAGAAAGAAAAAATTATTGATTAGGAAGAGTGTATTTTGTAATCAGGTTTCTGAGAAGAAGTAGATGAATAGACAGTGTTCAAAAGTGGTATTAATTCAGTATAAAGTTTGCTTTATTGATCGAAAGGTAGACAGGGCAGATGTTTGCAGATTTGTCACTGATAAATACTTTTGACTTCAGAGACACCCACTTCTGTCTAAAAATAAACCTTTTCGACATATAAAATTGCGTTTCTGCTTGACTCCAGCAGTAGAAGTTTAGATCCATAGCTACAATATCTGTGTACTGTAATTGCAATTGTTCTTACGATTCACATAATAATAATAATAATACATTTTATTTATATAGCGCCTTTCCCATGCTCAAGGCACTTACAGAACATAAGAAAGAACGGCAGGGTATACAGTATATAGCATAGTACAAAGCAAATTAATAAATAAGAAGATTAAGACAGTAAACTCAGAGAAAGCCTAACAGACAACAGAATTGATGGTCTGCACACACACACACACACACAGGTTACATGAGCATCTTGACAGAGAGGTAAACTGAGAGAAGGGGAATGAAGTCAAATAGAGCTAAAAGCCTTCCTGAACAGATGAGTTTTAGTTGTTTTTAAAAGAATTCATGGAGTCAGCTGGCCTGATTAATTTCGGTAGGTCATTCCAGAGTCTGGGCTCCATACAGCTGAAGGCCCTGTCACCCATGGAGTGTAGATTAGTGTGGGGCACAACAAGATTGCCAGAATCAGAGGACCTTAGTGGACGGGCAGGCACATAGTGATGGAGAAGGTCACTGATGTAGTTTGGCGCAGGTTATTTAAGGCTTTGTAGGTTATTAGTAGGATTTTATATTGATTCTGTAAGACACAGGGAGCCAGTGAAGACGGAGCAGGATGGGTGTGATGTGCTCGCTGCTGCTGGTTCGAGTAAGAACTCTTGCAGCTGAGTTTTGAATAAGCTGGAGCTGTGATATAAGATTAGAAGGGGCACCTGCCAGCAGCGAAGTTACAATAATCTATGCGGATGTGATAAAAGCATGGACAAGTTTCTCAGCATTAGAAAAGGAAAGGAAGGAGCGAACACGGATATGTTACGGAGGTGAAAGTAAGAAAGTTTCTTAATGTGATTTATGTGGTGGAGTAAGAAAGGGAGGAATCAAAAATGACACCAAGATTCTTTGCAGTAGAGGCAGGTCTGATGAGATCACCACCAAGATGGACTGGGAAGGAGCTCATTTTATTAAGTTGCATTTTAGTCCCAATTTGCAGGAGTTCAGTTTTGTTGCAGTTTAATTTTAAAGAGTTCTGCTCCATCCAGGTTTTAATTTCACTAAGGCAGGTTGTGAGCTGAGAAAGCTCTGCTGAAGTTCCACTTTTAACATTGAAGTAGAGTTGAGTATCATCTGCATAAAATGATAGCCCAGTCCATAGCTACGAATAATATGGCCAAGGGGAGCATATAAATACAGAAGAGAAGAGGGCCAGGACAGAGCCCTGAGGAACTCCTTGTGTGACTGGCACCGAGCTGGATCTGCTGTTGCCAAGACTAACAAACTCTTGCCTATCAGTCAGATAGGACTTGAACCACTGGAGGGCAGTGCCAGAGATACCCAGCATGTTCTCCATTCTAGACAGTAGAATGTCATGTCTGACAGTGTCAAATGCTGCACTGAGGTCTAACAGAATTAATATGCTGGTTTGTCCAGAGTCTGCTGCCATAAGCAGATCATTGGTTACCCGTAGCAGAGCAGTTTCACAGCTGTGCTGCACCCTGAAACCAGACTGAAAGGGTTCCATCAAATTATTAGACGTTAAGTAATTGGTGAGCTGGGAAGCTACAACACGCTCAAGAGCTTTTGACAGGAAAGGTAAGTGGGAAATAGGCGGAAATTGTTAAGATTGTCAGCATCAAGACCAGACTTTTTAACATTGGGGTTACAGAAGCGATTTTAAAAGTGAGCGCACAGAGCCAGTGTCAAGGGATGAGTTTATTATTGTTGTAACAGTCGGGATTATGGCATGAAGGCAGGATTTAAGTAGTGTGCTGGGGATGGGGTCCAGTATACAAGTAGTTGGCCTCATCTTACAAAGCAGGTCATTAACAAAGCAGATGTGACTGGTGAGAACTTAGAGAAGGAGCTGGATGGAGTGGGAAAACAGGGAGAGATATAAACAGATGATGTATTTATGTTAGTTGAATTATTTAGATCTTTAATTTTGTTACGGAAAAGTGGAGGAAATCCTCACAGACTTCAGTAGAAGAGGTAGTTGGGCCAGATGCAGGTTCGAGTAGTTTATTAACTACAGAAAACAAAACCCTTGGGTTATCGTGGCCACTTTCTATTATTCTGCCATAGTGGGTGTTCTTAGCAGCAGTTAGTGCTTCTCTGTAAGCTCTTTGGTGGTCAGAGAAAGCCTGGATGTGCACAGTGAGGCCAGTCTTACGTGACATTCTCTCAAGGCGGCCAGCTGCTTTCATAGATCGCAATTCTGAGTTATACCAAGGAGCTGAACGTTTAAAGAAAACCTCCTTATGTTTTAAAGGAGCTGTTTTATCTAATGCTGAATGAAGGGCTGAGTTATAGTGGTCAACAAGACTATCTAGTGTTGACGGAATAGGTGCAGACAGTAAAAGATCAGAAATGGATCCAGAAAGGATAGAGGGACAGATATTTTTAAGGTTTCTGTAAGAAATTTGTCGTTTACAGGTAAGAGGAGGTAAAGGCAGTGAGACAGTAAAAAATACTGCTTTATGGTCAGAGAGTCCCAAATCAGTGCTGTAAATATTGGCAACAGATAGTCCAGAAGTGCAGATCAGATCCAATATATGACCACCAGAGTGGGTGGGAAAATCAACATGTTGTGTCAAGTCAAAACAGTCCAGTAAGGATAGGAATTCATTTCTCAGTTTAGATGTAGTAATGTCAATATGGATGTTGAAATCACCAAGAAGGATAATTCTCTGAGAGTAAGAGCTTAGGTGGGTTAAAAGTTCAATCAGATCAGATAAGAAGGATGCATTGTATTTTGGGGGACGATAAAGAACAATGAGTGAGACAGGACCTGTTTCCGTTATTAGTTTAAGAGCCAGGCACTCAAAAGACAGTGGACAGTCAATTGGGATTCGTTTGATATTTAAGTCTGCTCTGACATAGTAGTGGGATGAACAAAAAACGCAATTCAAGCTCATAAAATCAACAAAAAAGAAGAGACTACAGCAGTTGCAGACATTGTTAAAGAATGGAATTACATTTGTGACTCAGTTGGCAGCCAAGCTTATTCTTTATGTTTATTTTTTATCTGCACTACCACTTTTCACTTGTTTTTTTTTCAGACAAATGCTACGAAGAGTCGTTTCCATGGATGCTTTTATGTTACTGCTCAAAGTATTCATTCACCAGCATCTGTTTAATTTACATGATGTTTAGAAAAATATGGTTGATTATGCTTAGGTAACTTGTTTTACAGAAAAAAACAGACTGCTATATGTATTCCTATACAGGGTGATAGTATTTTACTTACATGGTTTATTTACAGCAGACAAGTGACAATTTCCTGTTGCACTAGGTTGGATGAAGTAAGGTCTTACAAGGTTAAAAGGAGGCTTCATTTTATGTTTTTCTAATGTCTAATTATTGTTTATTATTTCTTCATTGTTCTCCTGTTATTACTATACCCACATCCCTACCCTGTCAAGAATGAGTTAGGTCTTGTCCTAACGTGCCTTTTATAATTTTAAATTAATATTGTTATTGCTTATATCAGTAATATTGATAGTGTTATATTTTCACACTGCCATTTTGTAGGCTATTTTTTTATATGGGCATCACCATTTTATAATATACATATTTTTTTTTCCATGAACACCACCATATTGCTTAAAAATAAGTAATTAGGGGTGTAAGGGGGTCAAATATGTATTAAAATCCAAGTTATAGTTAAAGATATAAGGATTCAAAAACAGTAAAAAGCACAGCAGCTAAAACAGCTTCAGATGCCTGAAATGTAATTGTTGTTTTCAGGCAACGACAATTGGGAGAATTGGCCAACAGTGTGGCATTGTTGGCCTGAGGTCTAGCACCTGCTGTGTCCCTGAGCTTTGTTGCACAACTTTTTTTCACATCTTTCTGGTTGAATAGTTTATCTAGATGTCCAGTTTGACACCGCCTTTCTTGCTTTCTGCAAATGGGCCCCTTCTATAAAATTTCTGGGTCAAAATAATGGTCATGTTTACCAGCACGTATCAGACTTTTAAATTATTATATAAAATTAGTGTAAAGAAAGCCAGGTGCTTGCCCTAGCTGACATCAGACCAAATGAGCACATTGTAATTTGTTTTTATGGTGTGGTGCTGAATGAGTTACTGTGCATGACTCACAATTATATAAACATGTCACTCCTTATGAGCAGACATGAAATTCTGTAAAGGATCGTTTGTACCTGATAAATCTGTCCTGTGCCCTGGAATGGTAGCTTTGAAAGTTGCCCAGCACTACATCATGCACGTGGGCTCAGGGCTGCCACTCATGTTAGCCTGTACAGAAGTTCAGCCATGATTAAATCCAACCAGGGATGTGATAAATTAATTAAAATACAAGGATATTAGTTATGTATTCCTTAAATTAAAACAGAACCAACAATCCACCGATTCAATGTAACTTTTTATAGTAAGTTACATGAATTTACTGAAATATTAGTAACATGGCTTTAATGAATAGAAATACATACCTTTAAGTTACCCAACTCAGTGAAATATTGTTTCATTCTAACTTCAGCCATAAAGCCAGATATACTCCAATCGTGTTTCACAAAGGTATACGTGTTGGAGCAAATAGTTATGTCATACCAGACTAGACAAATCATTATTAAAATAATAGACTATGACCTGTCATTTTACTTTACTTATCAGTGCCCCCAATTTCAACAAAGGACAATGTACATTATATATAATGCTTTAGCTTCAATGCCTGATCTAGAGTTTTCCAGTCTGTTGTTAACTATAACCTTTAATTCTTCTTTCCCCAAAAACCTCCAATTTTCCTTTCAATCTCGTCCCATTTTTTTTTTCCACAGGATACTGCAGTGGTCTTCCCTGCACACCCTAACCCACTGATATTTTCTGCTAAACAATTTGTTCTATTATATTTGTACATACACCAACAACAGCTGATCAGGCTACACTTAAAGAACACAAAATGTGTAGTTTTCCCAGTTCTGATCTGTTATTATCCTCAATCTCACATTTTCAAAAACAAAAGGATAAAGAAAACAAAAGCTATGCTTTCTACCATGCTTTTTCTCTTTAAATGAAAAAGTTTAAATCTTGAGAAAGGTCTTATAGTTACCTTTCACAAACTGTTTTCCTATTTCTGCTTTCATGAAAGAAAAGGACACCTTCACCAGTATTTCCATCATTTCTATTTTATTTACACACAATTCAATTTAGACTCCCCTGAGATGGTTATGTCTCTAGTTATACTGCATATTATTTTTACCCTTCAAAGATTTGACTTTACCCTCAGGCAGTGATGTGGAGTGTCTAAGGTGTAGTGCTGTAATCCACAAGTTTGCATGCTCCCTTTTCTGGACTGACATCACATCTTACTTAACTGTAAATACCCTGCTTCACCCTTGAAAGACACTCCCTGAGGTGTATGGCGTAGTTTTTTGTGACTCAACAGCTTTGGGCAGTAGGATCAAAACAGTGGTTAGGGAAGAATGCCCTATTATTTACCTGGACCATGGGTCAGCACATTTATTAAATTGGTTTGGTAATCATAGTCTGCTGAAAATAATATATTTTCAGAGAAACTAAAACCTCATACTGCACTTCACATTAGTCTGGCAGCAATTTGTATTCATTCATTTGCTTATCCCACTTTGCATTTTACAGTTTGTCAAGAAACTAGAGCATATCTCACCAGCATCATCTAGCCAGAAGGGACATTTGCTCACACTATGACAATTTGGAGTCACAACTTAACTGGCACACCCCTGGGGCATGAAAGGAAAATAGATTGGTCAGAGAAAACGTTGAGCCCAGAATCCCTGCAAATATGAGGCAGAAGTGCTAATCACTGTACCAGAGAGTTCCTCTGGATTATTTATTTAGTTTGTTTTTTAACAAATTTCGGGTGTAGTAACCTGATCCAGACTATTATCAAAGCTGATTACTTCTGAACTATAGCTGCAGGCACTTTATCTGTGATAGTGGCATGTGTTCTTACACTTTACTCTTTGATTGACATCATCTGTATCTTTTTTTCTGATTAAATTACTTCTTACAGATATGATTATTCTTTTTTATTATTTAATTTTCAAAATTTTCCTTTCACACTTTCAATGCTTTTTCAACAAACTACTACAACTTTTAGATCAGGAACATGTTAAATTTCTTGAAACTTTGTAAAATGTTTTGACTGAACCTAAAACATACTTTCTCATGATCTAGAATTTTAATCTCTAAATATCTCTAAAATTAGTTTACCCCAAAACTTTTAATAATTTTCACCTTCATTATTATTAGTTTCATAGGTTGCATAGTGGTGCACCTGTAATGCCTTGTAGCCTCAACATTACAGGGTTAAAACCAGGCCTGTTTATGTGGAGTCTGCATAATCTCTATTTTTTGATTTTTTTTTTGTGTACATTTGCTTTGGTTTCCTTTCATATTTATTGCGGATTGGAGGCTTTAAGAGGAAATTTTCTGTTTGGCTCCTTGTGACCCTGAATTGGAACATGCAAGTATAGAAAATGAAGAAGTAAATGAAACACTTAACTTTTGATCAGCTTTTACAAGTAAATGTTACAGTTGTAACAGACTGTGCTGAAAAAAAACCACAACAACAGTCCCTAACTCCTCCTAATTCATGTTGAAGCCCCTTGGTCTTCTTCTGGTAGGCCATGCCTAGTAGGCTACACCCCTTCCAGTAGGTGTCTGAAGCAACCTAACTACAAGCCAAAGACACCTCAACTGCCTCTCCTTGTATCATAATGGCTCTGCATATTGCTGTGCTCTGCATCCTATCATAGAAAGTAAACACACCAATCTTGTACAAAAACATTTTATTTAGCCATGTGTAAATATTCTTTTTGTTCATTACGCAGAGCTTACAGCCATGACTTAGTTTTAGCTTGCATTTTAACACCACAGTTTAGAAAACTGCCCCTGATCACCCTTACTCATAAACAACACCCTCAGGTGTGATAATGTGAGTAGGCTCCTTGTTTTCCCCTCCTGTTTGGGAGCATCTTGAACCCACCACCGTAGATAATGTAATGTAATGTAAGGTTGAGCCGGGCAAATGACGACACTTATGAAGCAAGGGGTAGGTGTAACAGTGCTCATTTCTTTTATTTACAACAAAGTCAAACAAACAGTGCTCAAATAGTGTGGCACTCTCTTCAAAATTAAATAAATTATCCATTAAAACAGTGACAGCCTGTGAGTTTAAAAACCAGAATTAAAATGAAAATAAAACCAACACAGTCATCGAGTCCATAATATTCCATCAGATGAGCCCAACATTAATCCATCTTTATCTCTTTGGCTCACCTATTGCTGGCACAGCCAACGGAGACACCATAGCCCTATTCAGATTCAATATCCACCATCTTTCAAAATCAAGGAGAAGTTGTTTGGAATGACAAAACTGAATAGAGGTCATTATCTAGCCATTTCTAGAATACTCTCATAATCTGGGTATTTTAGGTCTGTCTAGATGATACTATGTTGGTCTGAAATAGCTCATCACCAAGCAAAGTGAAAATATGCTTTCAGTAAGATTTGCAAATTTATTAAAAATCAAAAACTGAAATCTATCTTTTATAAAAATATGTAGACCCTTAATTTAGTACTTTATATATGCCCCTTTTGTCACAATTACAGTTTTGAGTCCTCTTGGGTAAATCTGTACATGAATTGCTCATCTGGGTTTAGGCAGTTTATGGAACTGTTCATGGCAGATCCTCTCAAGCAACTTTAGATTGGATGGGAAACATCTATAAACTGCCAGCTTTGGGTCTTTCGACGGAGACTTGTCCTAAAGCTGGTCCAACACTGTATGTTTTGGGTCATTGTTGCGATGAAAGGTAAACCATCATCCCAGTCTGAGGTCACATACACTCTGGAGCAGGTTTTCTTCAAAAGTATTTTTGTATTTGGATGCATTCATCCTTCCCTCAATTCTGTCCAGTCTCACTGTTGCTGCCACTGAGATGCTGCCACCCCTGTGCTTCAACAGACATATTGCTTTAAGTTCTGAACAAAAAGGTGCATTTTTGCCTCCTCAGACCAGAGAATCTTTTTCCTCATGCTTTCAGAATACTTTAAATGCTATCATATCCCTTTTACTCAAAAGTGTTTTTTGTCTACTCACTGTACTATAAATAATTGATGGAGTGCTGCTGAGATGTTCGTCATTCCAACACGTTCTTTCAAAATGACAGTTTTATCCATTTAAAATAAAATGTGCAGAAAGCGAAGGTTCTAAATCCTCAATATTTACAGTGATCATGAGAGGTATATTTTAAAGAGCCTAAAATATATATTTCCTCTAGCCTTCCCATTAGACCAGTAATGTTTAACCATATCAGGAATACAACCATTAAACATACACATTCTCCACCACTCCAAGTAACAGTCCTAGCAGGGGCAGGAAGCAATTAATACATTTATGTAACTTTTCAGAACAGAGTTTTTTATTTAACAAAATACAAAACTGAATTATTATATATGTTTGTAGTGACTTTTTGTTTGTTTATATATTTAATGTTTAATTGTTAGAACCCCTTTCTATGGCTGCCGTACACCAATGCCCTAACCAAGGGTCTTGCCTTCTTATCAATACTGCCAGGATAGCCTTAGACTCACAGGTTCAGAGTATCAGTGGATGATTGTTTGCAGTACTGCGCATTTACTTCTCCATAAAAACTGTATGCAGATTTTAGGATGGATTTAATTTTGCAAAACTAAAGAAAATCAGTGGTTTTTTTCCTACTAAGAAATACACCAAAGACATCACCAAAATAAAGTATGACAATTCAGTAGGTTTTAACACTTGCTATTTTATGTTTTGTTGGAAGAATTGTAATAATGTAATATAGCCTACTATAATACTTCTGTAGATTAAAAAATCCATGTACCTAATTCACAAAGGAAATAAGTAAATATTTGTCTCACTCTAATATGTAATATTTTTTAAATTATTAGGTGTATTGAGGATTACCTGGAAATTCATATAAATTAATTACATACAAGTTTAAACTGATTTAACATTTCTGGGAAGTAGACATAAGAAGTTTACTAGACATGTTATGTAATGATTTAATGGGGTTGTACAACTAAGGAGTTGTATTCTTAATTATCAGCTCCAAATTCAATTAAATCACTCTACTGCGTACAGAATGTATTAACTGTCATTCAAATTATGAGTCATGAAATTCTAAAACCTGTTAATACTGCAAGCTGTCTTAGGGTATATTGCACATAGACAATATTCACTGCCTTGAATGTTTTCACATTTTATTGGTATACAACATTGAAACTCAGCAGATTTAATTTTGCTTTTTTGACAGTGATAAACAGAAAAATACTCTTTAATATCAAAGTAAAAAAAGATCTTTGCAAAGTGGTCTAAATTAATTACAAATATTAAACATATAAATTTAAAGTTTAGTTTTAACTTTTATCAAAGGATAAAAGACACATTGATTTGTGCAATGTAATGTTTGAAACATTAAAAAAATGAATGCAAATTCCATCTGAAAGTGTGTTCTTTACTGCTGAGTAATAGCTGTTCCCTTCCGGACAGCTGATTGAATATTTCTGAAATTCACAGTCAGTAATAATACGAAGAAATCAAATTTTTGCACTGAAAAAATTTAGGAAATTGGAGAATTTATAGTAACTGGAATACATATTCAGACCAATAAAATATAGATGTTTCTGGTTAGTTTGCAGAACAAAACAAGAGGGCTTCTAACTGAGTTTAAAGTGAGGATGTTTTTGAGTTTGGAGAATAGTTTAGTGCCAAACTCACACATTTTATAACATATGGGCACAGTGGGCACTGGCAGGGGGCCTCTTCTGATGCCTATGTATGTTTGGTTTTGTTATCAAAACAGGGGCCCCAGCACACTACTTTGCCCGAAGGGCCTGTGGTGCTGATAAGACGGCCCTGGCTGAACTTCTTTTCTTGTATGCCTCTCGGAAGGGCTAGGAGGTAATGAAAAATCTGATCATGGTGTTTATTTAGTCAAGTTTACACAAGAAAACATGAAATTTGCCTTCTCATTTGCATCCAATAACAGACTGAAAAAAAATAAAACAAACAAATAGGGAAAAGACAGCTTAAAGCTGAAACAGAAATTCTAAAATATTTTCAACATTTGAAAAAAGATTCATTACAGCTGCCAGGTAAGAGAAAAAGAGGAACGTCTAAGAGAAGGCTTATGGATGTGGTGACAGTGGACATGAAGGTGATGGGTGTAACAGAACAAGATACAGAGAACAGAAAGATATGGAAGAAGGTGATCCACTGCGGCGACACCTAACGGAAGCAGCCGAAAGAAGAAGAAGAAGAAGAAAAAAGATTCATTGCTGACTGCTTCAATCAGTTTTGATAGTGCATTTTTTACCTAAAATGGTCACATTACATATCAAAAACTGTACATTTCTGGATTTCATTATATCTCTGATATTCCTTTTTAAAAGGACATGTGGCTCTAGGAAGAAATGAATGTTAGAGTGATTTGCATTGGTTTTTAAAGCAGTTGTCCTTATTTATTGAATTGTCATTTGCTTATAATGGGTATCTGTCCTCAGTTAAGATGATTTCCAGTTTTTACATCAGTGTCGTCTGACACACACTTACCAAATCATCTATCTCAACCCCGATAACTTTATCTGCATATTTGGTAATCTGCCGGAGCTTTTTTAAAATATTGGTTTGTTAGACGCCTAAACCAGGCAATGAAGCTGAAAATGATGACAGACTGGATCACACAGTGATAAAAGGACAACATGAGGTCCTTGTCCACTTTAAATAGTCTGAGTTTACGGAGAGTATAATAAGTGCTGATCGCTTTTAGAGTATATATTTTTAATATTAATATTTCTTTGAAGTTTATTATCTAGGATAGTTGCTTAGTATTTATATTCAGTCATTATTTCTTGATTCTCCTCGAGAACAATGATGGGTGAATATAAAGATTTCTGCCTCTTAAAGTCAAATACCATTTTGTTTGCTCTTTTTGCCATTCAGAGTAATACAGTTCTTATTGTGCCAAACTTGATTTAAGTAATGACTTTCATCATTCACAGATAAGCATCCTTTCAGCATGGTGTCACCAGCATACTTGATAATGGAACAATAGTCATTGTTCTGTCTCAGGTCAATTATGTAAATAGTAATGGAGACAGTAACAACAAGCGCATTTATTTATATAGTACATTTTCATACAATGTAGCTTAAAGTGCTTAACAAGATGTCAAAGAAAGTTACAAAAAAAAAGAAAAACAAATAAGATGAGGAAATAATATAAAAAAAAATAATTATAACAAAATACATCTTTATGGTATCCCTTTTTTTGATAGAGTGACTTTAAAAAAGTGTCATGTACTTTGACTGACTGAATGATTTAAAACAAAGTGCTGAATCCATAATATAATAAATGGGTTAACATTCATGTTCAATTTCTTAATCAGTATGTGAGGCTGGATGGTATTGAACACTGAAGAAAACTCTAGAAACAGAGCTCTGACATATGAGCCAGGCTTATCAAGAAAAGTGTAGATATGATCATTGGTAGAGCATCTAACACACTGTTGTTTGCATGGTAAGTGAATTGGTGCTTATCTTGAAAAGATTTAGTCTCTGTCCAAGTGTTCAAAGCATTTCATTGGACTGGTCGGTGGTCATTCAGACTGCTTGGCCTGGAAACCTTAGGAACTAATATGATTTACTGTGTCCACAGCTCAGGTACAATATCAGAGGTAACTGGAGAGAACTTGTATATACTGAATCAAGACAGAATAGTGAAAGGAGTGAGCTGAAGTCTAATTAAACATTCATTTGCAGTTCCCAATTCAGTGGTGCGTGGCACCTGACTTTGAAAAAGCTGGTTAGGTAGTCTGGTGATTCCAAATGGCCTCTGTATGAGTGTAATCTTGTGAGAGTGAACCCTGCAATGGACTGGCACCCTTTCCAAACCTGTTTCCTGCCTTGTCCCCAGTTGTGCTGTCCTGAATAAAATTAAGTGTGTTTGAGAATGTTGGTTTATGTCCCAAGTCTCTCAGACTGCAGAGTGAAAGTAGGAGATAATGTGAGGACTGAGCACTTTCTAAGTCACTAGTGCAGTTTTCCATAAAGACTGTACCTTTTTTTTTGTCAATGTGCAATTTTTTTGCCACGTTGAGTTTAATTATTAAAATGAATTGTTGCCTGCAGAGGTAGACACAGGGATTCCTAGCCTTTAAAATTAAAAAAAAAGTCATATTCGATTAGAATGACTGAAGGTAAGAGGGTCTGAGTGTGAGCATAAGTCTGCCATACAGTGAGATACTGAATGCTCCCAGGATAAGCTTTGGCACGGAAAATGAATGAATGAATTAGACAAGACACTCACAAGGGACAAGGCTTTGCTAAATTGTCCTTGGTGAGTGTTTTTATGTGAATGTGTTCACCCTGTGATAGACAGGCACCCTGTCCAGGGATTGTTCCTATCTTATGTATAAAACTTGCTGGGATAAGCTTCAGCTTCTGCCCAACCCTGCTCAAGATTAGTGTGTTTGGAGCATTTTTGGATTATTAAAAGCAAACTAACTGAGTCAGGCTGCTACACAGTCATCAACATTGATTCAGATCAGTCAATAATATAAAGTTGGTTGGTGAATCTCACAGAAATCAGACTTTTCTGTTTTTTACTTGGATAAAACCCTTCTTGGTTAGGACTGGGCCTTTACAAGGAGTTTGGTTTAGTGTAAAATTGCTATTAACACAAAATTAATAAAACTACTTAAAGATCAATCTTTGCAAGTTTGAAAAAGCAGAATTGTATGATCTAAATGCAGGAAGTCATTTTATTTGTTTTATTCTTTTTGTTCTTTATTATTCTTATTCTAAAGAACTGGTGCAGAATGTAGAAGAGGAGGTCCGGATTGACATCTCCTACCTGCTAGAACTTCTGCCACTATAGTTTAATGGTCAAGGTGCATGACTGGCAGGGAGTCTCCTTAAGGATCCTGGCTTGGATTGTCTAATAGAGTTGAGGAAGGTGATGCAGATAGTAATGCCTCTGAAGTCAACTCAAGTGATTTTTTCAATGTAGTTTTTAAACATTTGTTTTTACTTTCATGTATGTGGGGATGCACATTCTAATTATTAATTAAACCTAATTATGTTGCTTCCTTTCTGTTTTTAATTTTTGGAAATGACACATTTATACCAAATAGTGAAAACTCAAAAGATGTCCACCAGACAGTGGTCACTGATTGGTTTAATATACTTGGCAGCCTAACTGCTAGCAACTACTAGTGGGTTATATGAATAAAATGTCATTTTAAAATTTAGATAAAATTTGAATAGCTGCATAAAATGCGTAACATACAGTATGTACTCGGCATTAACCACGTAAATGGAGGCAGCAGTGACAGTAATTTTACACCAAAGACCCAAAAACAGGGAAAATGACAAACTATGTTCAATGTATACTTGTGTTTTTGAACACAGATCATGGTTTCCCTGGTCCTGGCTCATGGAGTACAAAATACCATTGAACTTTCTCAACAGTTTTTTTCCCACTTTGCTCCTTATTCAATCCTTAATATGCTCCAGCCCTTGGATGTAAAACATAACATTCTCAAACCCACTAAATACAATTCAGGGTATGTGGGAGAGTTCAGAGGCTATTCCAGGAGCAGTAAGCACAAGGCAGGAACTAATCCTGGATGCAGCACTAACTTACTTGCACACCCACACTTAGATAGGATTAATTTTGAATATAAAATAAAATTTCAGAATATTAGAGTAAAAGCAGAGTACCCATGCAGACTCAGGGATGACATGCAAACTCCATAAAGGCATCAAACAGACATGGGATTTAAACCCAGGACCTGTGTACTAAGAGCACTAAATGTGCCACACTATAAGGATGTACTGCAAGTCTTATAATTCTATATTAACAAGTTAATGTTATAATTCTATATTGATTAAGGGTGTAAGGCTATAATTCTATTCATTGTACATGTTCCAAGGTTTATTTTAATGCAACGAGCACTTCTAATAAGCCCATAAAGCTCAATTTTCTAAAGAGTATACTGTACACTTACCCAGATATCCTTCATTCCTCAAATCACACATTTGGAGCCTTTGTGCTTCATTGATGCTTCGATGCACATTATAAAGAGACGAAATTGATGTTTTCATCACAAATACAGTGTTGTCAGTGTGATTATTTTCAGTAGGAAGAAATGGCGGCAATATAAAAAAAATTCAATCTTCATTCAGATTTAATAGTGACAGAATATGCCAGTAATAATAAGATTGCAAATGCAAGCCTAAATCCATTTAGAATTTTTGTTTTACTTTTTTTTATCCATTATGCATTACATATGTCCATGATAAATTTACATTAGGCAAATGAAAACCGAAAGCTGTTATCAGTCATGCAATTCATAGCTGCCGTGTGTATAGGAAGGGCTTGTTGCTTCTAAATCCTGCAAATAGCCATTTTAAATTGAAGACCCACCTACGCTTAGTCAATTCAGCTTTGAACACTGAAAGCTCATTATTTATTTTTATTTCAATTAAACATGTATTGATTGGTTCTCTATGAACCTAGGCCACATGGTTTTATTTCAAATGTCGTTCTTTAAGGGACTAACCTTGAAGTTTTTCATTTACATAGAAAGTCTGGACTGAATTTATTTTACTTCTTTTTCAAAGAAAACCTTTGAAGATAAAAAAAAATAAAAAGAAGAACAAAGGGAAGTATCTTTTTGACTTTTACAAAAGTCAGTAATAAAAAGAACATAAAGAGTCATCCTGGATTAGTCTTTGACTAGGATGAACTATCTCATGACCTCATTGCGCTGATGTAATCCTATTTCCCTGTGGATCAGACACATGCCGCATTATTTGCTGAAATCATCACGTCAGGTTTTCTTTAAGTATAAAGAAAATGCTGTGACTCACAGTTATGTTAAATGTTTGGCTGACTTCTGCAGTACAAGGTAACCACCAACATTTCTCAGCTGTTTTCATGTGACATTAGCATGCTATCCTTTTAAAATTACTACATGAATACAAGTATATATATATATATATATATATATATATATATATATATATATATATATATATATATATATATATATACAGTGCATCCGAAAGTATTCACAGCATCACTTTTTCCACATTTTGTTATGTTACAGCCTTATTCCAAAATGGATTAAATTCATTTTTTTTCTCAGAATTCTACACATAACACCCCATAATGACAACGTGAAAAAAGTTTACTTGAGGTTTTTGAAAATTTATTAAAAATAAAAAATTGAGAAAGCACATATACATAAGTATTCACAGCCTTTGTCATGAAGCTCAAAATTGAACTCAGGTGCATCCTGTTTCCCCTGATCATCCTTGAGATGTTTCTGCAGCTTAATTGGAGTCCACCTGTGGTAAATTCAGTTGATTGGACATGATTTGGAAAGGCACACACCTGTCTATATAAGGTCCCACAGTTGACAGTTCATGTCAGAGCACAAACCAAGCATGAAGTCAAAGGAATTGTCTGTAGACGTCCGAGACAGGACTGTCTCGAGGAGCAAATCTGGGGAAGGTTACAGAAAAATTTCTGCTGCTTTGAAGGTCCCAATGAGCACTGTGGCCTCCATCATCCGTAAGTGGATGAAGTTCAAAACCACCAGGACTCTTCCAAGAACTGGCTGGCCATCTAAACTGAGCGATCGGGGGAGAAGAGCCTTAGTCTGGGAGGTGACCAAGAACCCGATGGTCACTCTGTCAAAGCTCCAGAGGTCCTCTGTGGAGAGAGGAGAACCTTTCAGAAGGACAACCATCTCAGCAGCAATCCACCAATCAGGCCTGTATGGTAGAGTGGCCAGACGGAAGCCATTCCTTAGTAAAATGCACATAGCAGCCCGCCTGGAGTTTGCCAAAAGGCACCTGAAAGACTCTGAGACCAAGAGAAACAAAATTCTCTTGTCTGATGAGACAAAGATTGAACTCTTTGGTGTGAATGCCAGGTGTCACGTTTGGAGGAAACCAGGCACTGCTCATCACCAGGCCAATACCATCCCGACAGTGAAGCATGGTGGTGGCAGCATCATGCTGTGGGAATGTTTTTCAGCGGCAAGAACTGGGAGACTAGTCAGGATAAAGGAAAAGATGACTGCAGCAATGTACAGAGACATCCTGGATGAAAACCTGCCCCAGAGCGCTCTTGACCTCAGACTGGGGTGACGGTTCATCTTTCAGCAGGACAACGACCCTAAGCACACAGCCAAGATATCAAAGGAGTGGCTTCAGGACAACTCTGTGAATGTCCTTGAGTGGCCCAGCCAGAGCCCAGACTTGAATCCAATTGAACATCTCTGGAGAGATCTTAAAATGGCTGTGCACCGATATTTCCTATCCAACCTGATGGACCTTGAGAGGTGCTGCAAAGAGGAATGGGCGAAACTGGCCAAGGATAGGTGTGTCAAGCTTGTGGCATCATATTCAAAAAGACTTGAGGCTGTAATTGCTGTCAAAGGTGCATCGACAAAGTATTGAGCAAAGGCTGTGAATACTTATGTACATGTGATTTCTCAGTTTTTTATTTTTTAAAAATTTGCAAAAACCTTAAACTTTTTTCATGTTGTCATTATGGGGTGTTGTGTGTAGAATTCTGAAGAAAAAAAATAATTTAATCCATTTTGGAAATAGGCTGTAACATAACAAAATGTGGAAAAAGTGATGCGCTGTGAATACTTTCCGGATGCACTGTATATATACAGTATACACATACACAATATGCATATACTGTATGTATAAACACAGATAGACAAAAGCAAGTTTTTTAATAATTAAACTGGTGTTGACAATATTAATTCCATATTTTATACATCCTCAATAAAAATAATTGTATAGTGTTTTTAATAAAATATTAGCTCCTACACTATATTGATTTAAATATGCAACTCTACCTAGATAATGAAAAAAAAAACACACTAAGTGATCTCACTATTACAATACACAACGGGTAAATGAATAGGTGGGCTTTGAAATACATTTGACATGATGTGCCTTATGTATTGTATATACGTAGCAATTTTCTGTAAAGGTTAGGCATGTCAGTACCTATAGGTGATGAGATTTCTCAATACCAACTTCATTTTCTTCTGGCCATGATCACATTTTGCTGTACCTATTAGTGCAAAATAAGCTGGTAATATTGGGTCAAACAGTATAGGGAAACAGTGCTGAGAACTCATGAGGCTCTAAAACCTGTTCTGTTTCATTCTCAAGAGGGGATCAAAAGTGAAATGGACGGGACATTAAGGCACTGTCCATACTGCTACAATTGTGTTTAAAAACACCGACAGTTGTCTTCATTTTTGCCTTTTGTCCACACAATCCTGGCATTTTTAACCCGCAAAAATCTACACAAGGAAGGGCCCAAAAATAAACTGATTTAAAAAAAAGAATATACAGTAATCCCTCGCTATATCGCGCTTTGACTTTCGCGGTTTCACTCTATCGCGG
Source organism: Polypterus senegalus (assembly GCF_016835505.1). NCBI lineage: Eukaryota > Metazoa > Chordata > Cladistia > Polypteriformes > Polypteridae > Polypterus > Polypterus senegalus. The sequence goes on along the minus strand of NC_053161.1, from coordinate 21,789,106 downwards.
ATTTTAAATGTAAGCACATCTAAACATATATCACAGATTTTTCACTGGTTCGCCGCTTTCTGCGGACAATGGGTCTTTTAATTTAGGTTACATGCTTCCTCAGTTTGATTGCCCAGTTGATTTCATACAAGGGACGCTATTGGCAGATGGCTTAGAAGCTACCCAATCAGAGCATGTATTGCATATTAACTAAAACTCCTCAATGCTATAAGATATGCTTCCCGCGCTGTGCTTGTTTGCTTCTCTCGATCTTTCTCGCTCTCTCTTCCTGACGGAGGGGGTGTGAGCAGAGGGGCTGTTTGCACAGAGGACACGGACGCTCCTCTACAAAATGCCGCTTTATCGCGGTGCTTCTGTATACTTAAAAGCATGTATTGATTTTTTGATTGTTTGCTTTTCTTAGCGAGCGCTCTCTCTGACATTCTCTGCTCCTGACGCTCCTTTATGACGGCGCTCCTTTGAAGATAAGATATGTTTGCTTTCTTTTAATTGTGAGAAAGAAATGTCATCTCTGTCTTGTCATGGAGCACAGTTTAAACGTTTGACTAAAGGGTGTTATTTCATGTCTAGAGGGCTCTAATAATGTTAACAGGGTGGGAGAGTTTATAAGGGCTTAAAATATATAAAAATAACCACACAAACATATGGTTTCTACTTCGGATTTTCACCTATCGCGGGGGGTCTGGAACGCAACCCCCGCGATCGAGGAGGGATTACTGTATTTCTCAGAACATTTCCAAAATGTAATCACCATCAAAATACTCTCCCTCAGACGCTATAAACTTGTCCCACCGCTTTTTCCATCATTCAAAACTGTTCTGAAAGTCTTGCAAAGTGATAGCCTTAAGTGCCTCCACCATTTGCTCCTTGGTGTCCTCTATATCCTGAAAACACTTTCCTTTAAGGTCCCTCTTCATTCTTGGAAATAAGAAAAAAATGGCAAAGTGCAAGATCCAGGTAGTAGTGTGGGAAAACGTTGTCATCATGTTTTTCATGAGAAACTGACACACACTTAATGCTATGAGGGTGGAAGCGTTGTCGTGATTCCTGATCGCCACAATTTGGGTTGTTTTTTCCGCACTACATCATGCAAAAGCTTGAGCACTTCAAGAATGGCGCTTGGCCAAATGATGCAGAGGGCAGTCTAGTATACGCATCTAGTGGCAAATGTTGGAACTAATGCCCCTCCAGCTTCCAAAAATAGATCCCCCTTCGTATGCTTCTGAAAATGCCAGCTCAGCATTGAAGTGTAAATGTGTTTGAAAAACGCACACTCTCATTGTGCTCTGATTTGCTTGTGCTGATTACTTCCCTGATTTTATCCTCCAAATTACAATATATCTTTCCCTGATATGTCATCCATGATGGAATGAAGCCATATTCCAACATAGCAGACATAAAGGAGCAGCTTTCAATGGTCATGGTGTGTTATTTACCTGTATGCTTCTAAAATGCATTTGGTATAGTTTTAATGCTAAAAACATGCACAAATGCAAATTTTTACCGAATGCTACAGTTTTGTAATTAATCCAGTGATTGACAGTGTTATCATCCCATCAGTGATTGTTCTGCTGATCATGCATACTCAGTGTAAATGAACAGCTATATGTCATTGGGTGTTTTTGGTTGTTTTAGTGTGGATGGAAATACTTTTGTAAACAATGTGAAAATGCTAGTGTGGACGGCGATTGTTTTAACTTAAGAATCCAAGAAAGAGCACAAAGTGCTCTAGGGAACTACAATTAAAAGAGCTGCACTCCTTTGCTTACTGGTATGGGTTGGCCTTAATTTACACATACGTTTTGTTTAATTACTTAACAAGAGTGAAGCCCCTGTCTGTAAATTGTGTTAAAATGAGATAGAGAGAGAAAAAAGGAGCTTCATGTGTCTATTTAAGCTAGGTTTTTTAAATGAACGTATTTCAGCAAGTCTGAAATAAAAAAAAATATATTCAAGGTACGGTGAAAAAACAGAGGGGAGAGGGGGTTCCTTCCAGACAATCCTAATTAACACATTGTACTCTCTGGAAACTTGAAAATCAAAAGTTTTAAAATCACTTTTAAGTTATTCTAAGTGTGAGTTTATAAACATGCAGTTTTATTTATTACTAAGAGACCAGTAATGCAAGACAACTTGCAAGAAAATATGCCTAGATGCAAATTCTAAAGAAGGTAACTATTAGGCTGTTTCTTTTTATACATATCCTAACCGAGAACATTCTCCATAGCTAATTTATTATATATTCATTGGTAAGGATTCAAAACTTAACCAATAATGGAATAATAACCATAGGGTATTTGGCAGTCAAATCATTGGCTTTGTGTCTAGCTTTATTAAGCACCCACTAGTCGTCACACCATATATAAATAAAAGTCATGTCATGTAATTTTCTAACTCCCATAGACCAAACACACACTAGAGTAAATTATGTATCGCCAAATCATCTAACCCAGCATGGCTTTGGACAGTGGAGGAAATGGAAACAACTGGAGGAAACCCACACAGACACAGGGAGAACATGCAAGCTCCACACAGGGAGGACCTGGGATGCAAAACCTGGTCCCCTACTGCACCACCGTGCCTCCCTATAAATAAAAGTAATTTTGAAAGTTTTTGCCTTTTACACAGCAAAGAAGCAGCCTTAATTCATGTTACACATCATATTCTTTGTTACAAGAAATGCTGCTTCCTGTTGGACTTATGTACTAATAAAAATAGTCAAAGCATTTTATTAAATAGGCTAGAGAATTTAGTTTTGCTGTCAAGCACTGCTAGCAGGTAGTTTACATCATACAGTACTTTTCAATAGAATATATTATCATTGGAATAAGTCAACGAGTTGTGTGGTAGACAGTGATACTTTAGAAACTTTCAAAACTCGATTTGATGTCATTTTGGAGAAATTAAGTGAATAGAATTGGTTAGCTTGTTGGAAGTAATGGCATATTCTCATCAGAATTTTTTCTAATATGTACAGAATTATGAATATGCCTTCTTACTCTGCTCTATACAGTATGTTTATGTGGCATTCCTCAGGGTTCAATACTGGAATTGCTTATTTTTTCTTTCTCACTACTGTATATATGGGCTGCCATAAGAAATAGGTATTCATAAATATAATTTTTCATTTTCATTCATAATCAGACAATTAGTTCTTTAAAAAATATAGTGACTTATCTATTACAGTATACAATTTAGTACAGTGATCCCTTGCTGTATCGCGCTTTGACTTTCGCGGATTTTATATGTAAGCATATGTAAATGTATATTGCGGATTTTTTGCTGATTCGCGGATTTCTGCGGACAATGGGTCTTTTAATTTATGGTACATGCTTCTTCAGTTTGTTTGCCCAGTTGATTTCATACAAGGGACGCTATTGGCGGATGGCTTAGAAGCTACCCAATCAGAGCATGTATTACATATTAACTAAAACTCCTCAATGCTATAAGATATGCCTCCCGCGCGGTGCTTGATTGTTTGCTTTTCTCTGTCTCTCACCCTCTCTGACATTCTCTGCGCCTGACGGAGGGGGTGTGAGCAGAGGTGCTGTTTGCACAGAAGCTGTTTGCCTAGTGGATACGGACGCTCCTCTAAGAAATGCCGCTTTATCGAGGTGCGTCCAAAAGCACACTTATTGATTTTTTGATTGTTTGCTTTAATCTCGCGCTCTCTCTCTCTCTCTCTGACGTTCTCTGCGCTTGACGGAGGAGATGTGAGCAGAGGGGCTTTTTGCACAGAGGCTGTTTGCTTAGAAGATAGGGACGCTCCTGTTAAAAATGCTGAAAGGCTACCTTCGCATTGATCCCTTCATTGCCGCTGCTTTATCGCGGTGCTTGCATACTTAAAAGCACAACAGCCCTATTGATTTTTCATTGTTTACTTTACTCTCTCTCTGACATTCTCCGCTCCTTACGCGCACTTTGAAGAGGAAGATATGTTTGCATTCTTTTAATTGTGAGAAAGAACTGTCATCTCTGTCTTGTCATGGAGCACAGTTTAAACTTTTGACTAAAGGGTGTTATTTCATGTCTAGAGGGCTCTAATAATGTTAAAAAACATATTTAGAAGGTCGTAAACAGGTTTTCTATGCTCTAACTGCGAAAATATTAGATTTATAAATAAAGAATCCTACTTCGTGGAAATTCATTTCTCTGTCTGGAGCGGATTAACCGCAATAAACAAGGGTTTACTGTATAACTGTGCGGAGAATATTTATAAACAGTGTGGGAGAGTTTCTAAGGGCTTAAAATATATAAAAATAATCATACAAACATATGGTTTCTACTTCGCGGATTTTCACCTATCGCGGGGGGTTCTGGAAAGCAACCCCCGTGATCGAGGAGGGATTACTGTAACTGCTTTACTGAGGTCAAAATTAGGTATTCTTTAGGGCTGTCAAAAAAAAAAGGGCCCGTTAAATCCCATTGAGGCATTCAATCATTGTGTGATTTTGGGCTATACAAGACATAAATTGTCATTGTTGATTTAAAAATTAAAAGTTGGTTCTGTTGGGCACAAAAGCCCTAAATACTAATAAACTACTGACAAAACGTTGGTTTTGGGTAAATCACAAAATGTAGATATCATCTTTCACAATAACACGTTTTGTGCCACTAAGATTCATACCATTAAAGGGATGGTGATTTATTTATATTTTTCAGTGGGGACCCCAGGAACACATCCAGCCTTGGCCAGACTCACACACAATCACTCACAGAGACACTGAAACAAATGGCTTAACCACTAATGAATCTGAATATATTAGGCAAAAAACAGAAGATACAAATATAACTAAACAATAAACAAAAACACAATCCCTACCCGCAATCGACGATCTCCAAATTAGCTCGATATTGCAACAACAACAAGCATGATAAACACCTAACAATAAACTCTGACAATAAAGTCCATCACACTGTCCAAATGCAGTGGCAATAGATGATTTGAAATAAAGGAGAAAAATGACGATCCAGTGAACACTAAGTAATGTATAAACAGTTCTATTGGTATTCCTGATGTGGTGAGGAGTGGTAAGATTTGTGAGCGCTCCTTCCAACAATGCACTATTCACACAATGAGTAGGCACAAAACAGTCCATACATCCATACAGGTGTGATGATTCACAAACAAGATGACAATTCACAGGTGACAAGACATATGGGTGAACTCAGACACAAACAACATACATCTGCTACTGTCTAGCCAGCTTCCCTTTAAAGCTTCCGCCAGCCCATCTTTTCCCCAGCAGCCCCTGCACTCTCTGTGTATGTCCACGTAGCACTACTACACTCTCTTTATTCACATTTTTATGCAATGTAAGGTTTCTTTTCTCTTAATTAGAAAGATTTCAAAATTATGGCAGTATTTTAACATGTAGGGATATAAAAAAGTTATACTGCTCTGAAACACTACAGTCCTCCATTATCTTGAGCTAAATTTAGCAGTTATAAAAATGGATGAGTTAATAGTTGTCGCATGCAGCTGGGGGTGGAGCCCAGACGGGAAGCCCGGGAGGACCGGAGGAGGGTTTCTGCCTCCTCCAGACCGCGAGGGGGCGACCGCCCTGGTTGTGTTGAAGGGCCACGGGTAGAGGGCTTGGAAGCCCAACCCTGTAGGGGCCCGTGGCCACCGCCAGGCGGCACCCCGGTGCCTGAAGAAACCTGGAGCCAAGCACTTCCGCCACACGGGGGTGTGTCCGCGGGGGATTGCCGGGAAAGCAGCTGGAGCCCATCTGTGTTGCTATTTAAGGGGCCTCCTCCCTTTCGTCGACAGCAAGAGTCGGGTGGAAGAGGACGGAGCTCGAGAGAGGAGTGGAGGCGGCCAGAAGGAAGGCAATTTGTGACTGTAAGGCCTGGACTTTGGGGGATCGGTGCTGGAGGCACTGGGTGTGCACTTAAAATATTGTAAATATATTTGTAAATAAAACGTGTGTTGGGTGAAGAAACGATGTCCGCCTGTCTATGTCCGGGTCCAGTTCCACATAGTATATTTATTGTATCACGCAGAACTGTCTGTACCAATCATTGTATTACAACTCAGCAACACGGTCATATTAACCATATAACTGAAGCTGATAAATTTTACAATTAGAGCCTATTTTAAAATTGTTATTCATACCACATAAACACAAAAATTCCTTCATTTGCCTTAACCTTCCAGTATACTCCATATCATATACTGCAACCACAGATGTATGCATTAGAAATCCAGATATGAAAACTATTTTTTAAATATTGTAGTAGGAAAATCCTTTAACTATTGAGCACATAAACTCTGGAATGATCTGACAATCTATTACTTTAGCACAGTGTAACACTAGTAGAACATCTAGTGCTTTGCAATTAATGTTATGTTTAATGACTTTGATGATCAATGGTTCTTACAATAAGTCTTTTTAGTTCCACTTTATCCTTTAATTCTACATTTGTACTTGGCGCCACTTACTTTGATCAAGATATCCCTTATAACCTCACAATGAGTCCTTTTGTGCCGATTAAAGTATCATCAGTGAGAGAACACAGTGAGACTAAAATTACGGATATTAGCCTATACTGTAGTTTACTAAAAGCACAGAGAGGGTCTGGGTATCTATATTGCCTAGATCAGACAGACTTTGACTTGTCTTTTCATAATGATTGTAAACTCTGGAGATATATTTTCATTGTAATGTCTGTTTCTAAGTACATATCATAAATGCTCCGTTGCGAAGGGTGTGTTTTTAAATAAATAATCGTGCCTCAGAAAGTGCAGGCTCGGAATGGGTGCGGGTATGTGTAAGACGGTGCCATTCCAGAGTTGAATGCGGTAGCTTGGCTGATCACGCACATATGTGCAAAAGCAAGTGGATTGATCAGGTGCCACATTCACACTTCAGTGTGCGCAAAGGTTTGCACCTGCTCCCAATCAGGCTAAATAGGCAAGCTAAAAGTAACCTGGATGGGGCAGGAAGGGAGAGACAAAGATGGGAAAGAAAGAGAAATGGAAATGAAGGTTAAAAACTGGAGAGGAGAGAGAAGGGCAGAAAAGAGGGAGAAAGAGCCAGTGCGACCGGTTAGGAAGCAGGCAGACGGGAATGTGAGCCTCAAGAATTAGAGGGAGTTGAGTTTGGAGGCACCCTGTGGAATGTCAGGGAATTAGTGGCAGGAACACAGGTCAGGATAAAGGCTTTTCTGCACCTACTGGTCTCCCCATGCTGCGAAACCCAAACAGGATTAGCCGGAGGAACATCAGATGTTACAGGTGATGCACCAGGGCTTGTCAGTTTTAGGGGGAAATCTGGCTTTTACAGAGGCTTTTTAAGTAAATAAATACATAAACAGATAGGTAAATAAATAAATAAATACACACACACTAAGGTCTGAACACACACTGCATTACTATAAAGCAAAAAATTCAAAAGAAAGAAAATCTTTGATTTAGCTGTCACAGTCACAATAAAGCATTATGCAGATGTACTGCTGTTGGTATAAAGGAGCCCCAATAGCGTTTCTTGACACACTTCAGCTGAAAATGTAGGGTTAAATCATGCATACATAGTCATTGAAAACAGCTTTATTCTAATATAAAAAGTACCGCTGTTTCAGTTTCAGAAATTTGTGGAGAGTCATAAAAAATATAAACTGAGATTGGAGAGTTGTGGGTAACTTTTCCTGGGGACCATGCTGCTTGAGACAGCCTGAATTGTTTTCCCTCCATTTGTCTATTTTCAAACCAACTTAATCTGACATTAGATAGAAATGAGACACGACTAACAATCCAAGGTATGATTATAATATTTTGTGGCATGGGCATAGTAATAGGCGGTGTTGAAAAAATATAATGTAATGTAAATATCAGCCACTCCCTTTTTCTATCCCCAACCTAAACCCCTGAACATTCAAGGCATGAACACTAGCCACTACGTCACCAGATTACACAAATCACACAGATCAGACTGTTTCAAAATATATACAGTAAATAACAAAATTAAAACTAAATATATATTTTATTTACAGGTTTCTCTTAGTGGATTGCAAGGTTGCTTCTTGCCTTACACCCATACAGATCCTGATGGCATGAGTCAGGAATGCCAGCTTTGCACTACCAATGTACCTACATTAAAACATCTGTACCAAACTGAATAAATTATAATCTGATTAAAATTGAATGTATGTTCAGTTATTGTCCCTTGATAGTAAGCTAGATGCTTTGTTCATCGTCCATGTGGATGCTGGTTGTGACTGGAAACATCAGGTTGCTTCTTACACTTAGTATTGCTGCAATAATCACTGGCTTCCCTCTGAACCTAAATTGTGTGGATTGAATATTACCCCTCAGTCCATGCAGAATTAAATGTACAGTATACCTATTACTTTTGTTCAGTTCTTCTCACTTGATTGCACATATGCACATCCTTAATCTTTCCCTCAATATCCATCACAGAATGTCCAGATCATGGGCTTGCACAATGATAACGACCCTGCCAGGCAATATCTTTTGTGAAATCATGCAATACTTTTGTAGAATAAAAGTATTGTTTTTTTTTTTTTTTTTTATTTTATTAATTTTATTACAATCAATACATAGCAATCACATTTTTACAAAAAAAAAAAAAAAAAAATTATGCTAAGAACAGATCGATCCCCACCCTTGAGAGAGAGAGCAAGCCAAACGGTGTAAAATTTAAGGCTTTTAAAAAATACCTAAATCAACAAATTCTCTGTGCTTTATAAACTTATTTCAAAATATTACTGATTAGATCCTGCCATGTTTTGAAAAAAGTCTGCACAGATCCTCTAACTGAGTATTTGATTTTTTCCAATTTTAAATAATATAACACATCAGTTTCCCACTGACTTAAAAGAGGAGAGTTTGGGTTCTTCCAGTTTATCAGAATAAGTCTGCGTGCCAAAAGTGTAGTGAATGCAATCACAATTTGTTTGTCCTTCTCCACTTTAAGACCCTCTGGAAGAACCCCAAACACAGCTGTTAATGGGTTAGGAGGGATTGTGAGTCCAAGACTGTCTGAGAGGTAATTAAAAATTTTTGTCCAGAATAATGTTAATTTGGTGCAGGCCCAGAACATGTGACCTAGTGAGGCTGGAGCTAATTTGCAGCGTTCGCAGGTTGGATCATGTCCTGGAAACATTTTGAGAGTTTTAGTCGAGACAGATGTGCTCGATATATAATTTTGAGCTGTATAATTGTATGCTTTGCACATATGGAGCTCGAGTGAATTCTCTGCATTGCTACTTTCCACTCCTTTTCTGATATATTAATTGAGAGATCATTTTCCCAGTGTCCTCTTGGATCTTTGAAAGGAAGGGATTGTAAAAGGATTTTATATATTGTAGAGATGGAGTCTAACTCCTTTAAATTGAGCAATAAATTTTCCAGCGTGGATGAGGGTGCCAGATGAGGAAAATCTGGAAGGTTCTGTTTAACAAAGTTCCTGATTTGAAGATAGTAAAAGAAATTTGTAGCTGGAATGTTAAATTTGGAATGTAATTGTTCATAGGATGCAAAGACGTTGTCTATATAAAGATCCCTAAGCAAGTTAATTCCAAAATTTTTCCAGATATTAAAAACTGCACATGTTTGTGAGGGTTGAAAGAGGTGGTTCTTTTGCAGGGTGCCACAGAAAGAAGCTTCTCCGTCTTAAAATGCTTTCTACATTGGTTCCAGATTCTAAGTGAGTGGAGCACAATTGGGTTATTAGTGTATTGCCGATAACGTGTGTTTATTGGAGCACAAAGCAAGGAATACAAAGAAGTACTGCAGGATTTTACTTCTATTGCGGTCCATGCCTGTGTATAAAAGTATTGTTTGAGTGGTTTGACTATGCTTCTGTAGAATTGTGTGTGAGAAATATAAAAAGAAAGTTCAGAAAAATGGTTTGGATGCATTGATGTATATATTCAATCAATCAATCAATCAACATTTATTTATATAGCACATTTTCATACAAAAAATGTAGCTCAAAGTGCTTTACAAAATGAATACAAAAATAGAAGACACAATAAAAAATAAACATAAGTCAACATTAATTAACATAGAATAAGTAAGGTCCGATGGCCAGGGTGGACAGAAAAAACAAAAAAAAAACTCCAAAGGCTGGAGAAAAAAAATAAAATCTGTAGGGGTTCCAGACCACGAGACCCAACATAAGTGAAACAGTCCTCTATGCATTTAGGGTTTTCATGGAAGGACCTGATGATGATGGTCACGTAGACTTCTGGCTTTCAGTCCATCAATGTTGGTGCATCATGATGCTTTGAGTAGGTGGTGGTGGCGCAGGCATATTGAGGTAAATCTATGACTTATTTTTACTAGATTAAAGTTTTACTCTTCCGGCCTAGCTCTCTTTCTCATGGGTGGGGATTGATGTATTTCGAATCTACTTTTGTTAAACTTGACTTGCTTGTATGGAATGTTATTTGATTTTAATAAAATCAATAAAATGCAAAAAAAAATCTATATTGCCAAAGGGGAGAGAAAAATAAAATCCCACTTCACAGCATAGTCCAAGAGTAAACAAACCTCTGTATTCCATGTTTACCAGAGAAATAGAAAGTAATATTTCCAAGCCAATTCACCATTGTGGAATTCTACAATGTACTTCTATAAAGATAAGTGAGTGTATAAAGGCATACTACTGCATGCACTGATCTGGAGAATAGCAATTTATTTCTATGGAATAATAACCAGTCAGTCAGTCATTTTCCACCCCATTTAGTCCTGAACAGGGTCGCTGGGGGTGCCAGAGTCTATCCCAGGCTAGCACAGGACACAAGGCAGGAACAAATCCTGGACAGGGTGTCAGCTCATCACATATTCACCCCAGTCATTCACTACGGCCAATTTAGTATTGCCAATCAACCCAATCTGCATGTCTTTGAATTATGGGAGGAAACCTGAGCACTTGGAGAAAACCCATGCAGACATGGGCAGAACATGCAAACTCCAAACAGCGAGGACTTGGAAAGAACATCAGTGTTAAGGTGAAGTTTAAAGCAGGGAGGCACTGCAGTGGTTTGCTTGCCTCTTATCAGTACTGTATGTTGCAGTGTCTTTCTTATTACCCTGTTAACTTACAGTATTAGATGGCACTGCACTGGTTGCTAATTTTACTCAGCAGAGCATGAGGACAATATTCGGGGTGATTGTGTCACTAGTATCATGCATCATAAGTGGGAGGACATTAGGAATGAGTTCTAATTATCCGTAAAGAGACTCATGTTATCCGCTTCAAATTTCAATTTAAGCCTTGCACAAACCGACTTTGAAACTTGTTGAATTTGCTGTCACAGACTACCAGTGTTTTTCGAATTACACTACCATTATAATCTTTATTACTGTAAATGTTACAGAGCAACACCCCTTCTCTGATGTAATAGACGGCTGGCAGCTCAACCCAGTCGGGACGCCCATAGAATGGAAGGATAGGGGAAGAAAACCACTTTGGGACAATACCTCCCTGAAGATGATAGATGGCACCTTCCCTGCTGTGTAGTGGTGCCCCCAATTCCTGTGCTGGCAAGTCATGTGAACAAAAGAACAGAAGCACTTCCAGGTCAAGGACTATACAAAGAACTGCTGTGAACCCAGCAAGCGAGCCAGAGTCAGGTGGAGGTGGACGAAGCTTGCTGGGAGGTGTGGATGAGAAAGAAAGAGAAGAATATTGTGCTCTGTTGTGTTTATTTAATTGTTTATTGGTGGCTGGGGTGCTTGAAGGGCACTGTTTTGGAGAAGAAAGAATTAAGATTACTTCTCAGTGATTTACCTTGTGTCCTCTTGTCTGTCTGTTGGGTTTAAAGGGGCAAAAGTGACCCCTAGCATCCACACTGGACTCTTGTTTGATTCAGTCTAAGCTAAATCACATTTTTTCAAACACCTTCCTCAATGCTCACTGCTGCCCATTCCTTTTCTTGCAGCTAAATGTCAAATGAAATTCAATTAGTCAAGAATGGCTCTGAAATTGTGCTGGTAAACTTTACCCTCAGATTTATCAAGTCACTTGCTGTGTTCAAAATCAACATCACCTGTTGTTGAATGCACAGTAAAATGTTTCTTAAGAACTGGACATGCCAAAGCATTTCTTAAGACTCTGAAAATCAGTCAAGATGGTAAGGAAGGCATTTCACAGATAAAAGTGAACATGTGGCAGCCCTCTAGGGCAGAGGTTCTCAAACTCGGTCCTGGGGGACCCCTGTGGCTGCAGGTTTTTGTTCCAACCAGATTCTCAATCAGTGACAACACCTGATAGCACTGATCTCATTTAATTAGATGGTATTATTTATCTTTTATTCTACATTCAGAAGAGCACTGCAGTATGATTTTTACATATATAAGAAATTTTTGCTGTGGATTTAAATGCTTAACTCTCTTTTTATTATATTTCTCTGTGCAGTTTGCTCCCTTCATTGAATCTTAATAATGACAATTAAAAACAAGCAGAGCAGAAACCCAAGCAAATAACACTCAATTGAGAAAGACTGCAACTACTTTAGTGTCAGCCCCAGAAAGTAGTAAATAACCGATTAATTAAACAATTAAAACACCTAGAAAAGTAGAATGATAATCAAGATGACAATACTGTTAAAAAGAAAAAAATAAATATAACTGCTTAGTACATTTTAATACTTTTTTTTTACCAAACTTAGTTTCTAATTTGTATATTGTTCCCAAAACATGGAATCTAGGAAACAACAGTTCACTTAATTAGCCCAGGAGTCCAGTTTAAAACAAAGGCTGGTTGGAACAAAAACCTGCAGCCACAGGAGTCCCCCAGGACCGAGTTTGAGAACCCCTGCTCTAGGGAGGCAAGCACTTTTCACCAACATGTGCACCATTTCCTTTTCAAAAGGGGTCTTTTTATTTCCAGCAGTGTCCTTTGCACTTCGCCTGCTGAAGGGTAAAATGTTATTTTCCATAAATAGGTCCTTCATGATCAGAAGCCTATCTTATCATACAAAATGGGTTAAGTAATGAAACAACAGGTGTAAAGTTCCTACATCCTTACATTTCTCAAGACATATTCACTTATTGTCTATCCTGTGAATTTCTCTCATTATAAACATTCCTTAAAACATTAAAATCTCAATAAGTGTTATGCAAATCAGTGATTATCCATTGCTTACGATGCATGGTTTCACGCTGAGTTTTCTTTTCAGTGCAACTCACTGCTCAGTGACTCTTCTAACACTGTGATCTGTTCCTTAAAAACAAACAACTCTTTCTGTGTCTCTTTTGACCTTTAGTTGCTGGTGTAAACATAGTATCTTTATGTACAGGAGCATCACGTCCATTCTCCTGTAAGATAGGCTTAAAGTAAAAGTGCAGACAAAGTACTGCCACACATTCACTTGTACTTGCTAAATGCCTTCATTATCAGATACTTTCTGAACTTCCTAAAAATCTTCGGCTTATGATTCATAACATTCAGAATCAACACGGCACACATTGGCATTGGGCGATCTTTAAATGCACTAAATGTAATACAGTTTTCTGTGATCTGCTACAATATTATGTTAACCATTTTCTTAAAAGAGATATTTGAAATCATTTTTGAAACAATTACAATAGATTATTTTAATATTGTGAGTTTCCAGCAGTCCTTTTGGGAACTGATTTGCTAGGTACATGGAGGAAAGATTTGGCAGCAACACAGTGATTCACATGTTTGGTGGTCCCGTCCCAAGATGAAAAGTAGATCACCTGGATGAAAAACAGTGACAGCATTGGTCCTAGCTTACCTCCTGTCACTTCCAGGCTCCACAACATAAATGCAACCATTTCAGCTAATATGGCATCAGTAGAGACCAGAGGATCTCAAGGAAACAGATCACCCAACTCTGTTATTGTGTCTATTGCCTTGTTCTTTGACAATTGCTGTATGTTAAACAATTCTTGAGATGAGCCACAACATGCCTGAACCACTTGCATCGTTAGCTCAGTGGTTCCCAACCTTCTTTTTCCCAAACTTTTTTTGGCCATGCCCCACCTAGGCCTCTCTAAAATCATGATGTCCTCCACTGTAACATATACCGTATTCTTAATATTACCTATTCAGAAAGTGAACTCCTACTCACGTGGAAGAAGCCCATAATATCATTAATTTGGTCTAAACAAGCTTCCAAAGAACATGGAAACAAAAGAGGGTACTGACAAAAAAATCGCTAAGAAATTGTTAAAAAAAAAAAAATATATATATATATATATATATGAAGTAATGTGAAAATACAGCAAATACAGTTTTGAAAACATACAAAGTATAATAAGAGACGTGATATTCATAAATATAAAATAACTTTAATGACAGCTTTTTCTGTAATATTTTGATCATTTTATATTTTTGTTATATTACAAAATTTTATAATCATTGTTACAATTCATATTATTTTAATGGTAAAAATGATTTCTAAGTAGAAAAACCCAAGCCGATTGTAAAATCATAAATTAAAGGGTTCTTCACTGTCCTTTCTATGTTTATATAAATATATAAATGTCTGTAAAAAATAAAAATTATTTATTTTTTTCTATCATTTTTAACAGTGAATTTCTGTTTTTTTATTTTATAAATTGTTTAATGTACCTAAATTCTCGAATTGCCCCCCTAAAAAATCAAATTGCCCCCAGTGGGAATCACTGGTCTAGCTCCTGATTTATTGTACTATGACATCACCCCTGCAGTGCACCTAACACTCAAAGTACCAGCTAGCCTCTTGGGGTTTTATATAGATGAGGTAGGAAAAATAATAAATACAAAAAAGGAAAAGAATAAGCAGGGAACAAAATATTACAGGTCAAAATACTAAAACCAGCTATGTATCGGTTTACTTGTTACATCTTACCTTCTCATTGTCCCTGCTGTACCCCTCATATTTGCCTCTAGGGATCCCTTTGGCAAGGTTGTTCGCTGACTGGGACTGTCTGCACTTTCAAACCTGCACTAAAACCCTGTTTACCACCAATAGACTGCTTTACAATATTATCCCCTTGTGCATTTAAGAGACCACAGTGAGAAAGGGAATGAATAATCTAACCTCCTGGCCTACTAATAGAAGTTAGATAGAGACACTGGTTTTAATGGTGTATATATATATGGTGTTCCACAAGGCTCTATCCTGGGTCCGCTTGTCATCTCAATCTACATGCTTCTGTTAGGTCAGATTATCTCAAGGCACAACGTGTTTTACCACAGCTATGCTGATGACACACAGCTGTATTTATCAATTGCACCCAATGACCCAGTCACTGTTAATTCACTAACGCAATGTCTTACTTGTGTTTCTAATTGGATGAATAGTAATTTTCTCAAGCTAAATAAAGAAAAAACAGAAATTTTAGTGATTGGCAATAATGGAGACAATGAGATTATTAGAAATAAACTTGATGCATTAGGATTAAAAGTCAAGACGGAGGTAAAGAACTTAGGGGTAACTGTTGACTGTAACCTAAATTTTAAATCGCATATTAATCAGACCACTAGGACAGCATTTTTTCACTTAAGAAACATAGAAAAAGTTAGACCTCTTATATCACAGAAAGATGCTGAGAAATTAATTCACGCTTTTGTTTTCAGTCGTCTAGATTACTGTAACGCACTCCTTTCAGGACTACCCAAAAAAGACATAAATCATTTGCAACTAGTGCTGAATGCAGCTGCTAGAATCCTAACTAGAAAAAGAAAATCCGAACACATTTCTCCAGTTTTGATGTCACTACACCGGTTACCTGTGTCATTCAGAATTGACTTTAAAATACTGCTTATGGTTTATAAAGCCTTAAATAATCTCGCTTCATCTTATATATCAGAATGTCTGACACCTTATATTCCAAATCGTAACCTTAGATCCTCAAATGAGTGTCTGCTTAGAATTCCAATAAGAAAACTTAACAGAAGTGGTGAGGTGGCCTTCTGCTGTTATGCACCTAAAATCTGGAATAGTCTTCTAATAGGAATTCGCCAGGCTGATATGGTGGAGCAGTTTAAAACACTGCTGAAAACACATTACTTTAACATGGCTTTCTGATAACTTTACCTTCATTTAATCCTGATACTTTGCATATTCAATTCATTATAATAACTATTCATTGTGACTCTAAAATCCGTACTGACGCCTACTCTCTCTTCTGTTTCTTTTCCCGGTTTTCTGTGGTGGCGATCTGCGCCATCACCACCTAATCAAAGCAATGTGATGTCCTACATTGATGGATTAAAAAGCCAGAAGTCTACATGACCATCATCATCAAGTCCATCCAAGAGAACCCTAAATACAAAGAGGACTGTTTCATTTATGTTAGGTAGAATGCCCAGAGGGGACTGGGCGGTCTCATGGTCTGGAACCCCTGCAGATTTTATTTTTTCTCTTCAGCCATCTGGAGTTTTTTTTTTGTTTTTTCTGTCCTCCCAGGCCATCGGACCTTACTCTTATTCTATGTTAATTATTGTTGTCTTATTCTAATTCTTACTTTGTCTTTTATTCTATTTTCTTCATCATGTAAAGCACTTTGAGCTACATTATTTGTATGAAAATGTGCTATATAAATAAATGTTGTTGTTTTTGTTGTTAAGATTTTTTTTCATTCAAACCAATAATAATGACAGAAAAATGATACATAAAATTATATAACCTGGATTGGTTAACTCTTTATGCAGTCCATTTAGCAGGAGCCAGATACTGGTGAATGTCCCAGCTCGCCAGTTCCTTTATAAAGTGCCAGTTAATAAAAAGAGCAGACTTCCTCTGATCCCCCTCCCCCTCTCCCCCTCTCTTGTTTAGATATCCTGGTTCCCTTTCTCATCTTCAGTTGGAGAGTGCACTGATGTTTTACAATTTCTCAAAACACAAATAAATGTCACAGGACATCATTATCACTAAGCTCAAGTGTAGTTTTCTGCAAGTGAGAGATAACCAAGTAAAACTCTAAAATCCCACTTCATATTCTGACCTTACCAGCATGCACTGCACTCCGGTTCAGCTTGACAAGACTCAGGTTAAGCAAAATACCTATTAACTGAAAAGTTTGAAGTATTTTCTCTATAACTCTCTTTATTATATATCCAAAAATACTTTACACCAAGTCCCTCTGCTGTTTTTGTCCATTGCAAACTTGTTTCCTGCACATAGGCACATTTTTAAAACGTCCTTTCTGTTATACTCTGTAGATCCAACATCAAGAAAAAAGTACCCCTTGAAATGTTCAGCATATGTAAACTATATAAGTACATATTATAAAAATAAAAGTTTATTTTTAAAATATTTGTATTTTACAGGTTTTCATCTCCTTAAGCAATGAAACATTTGTAATTATCTTTGGCAATCAGAATCTCATATTTTATGATGATTAGTGTTGAACATAACATTTTAAAAATGACTGTCAACTGTAAATACAACTGTCACTGCCTGTGTAAATGTCAACTACAGTTCAGTTCTCAAAAAGTACTGATCTATAATTGAAGCACCATATGCTTTGAGTCATCAGGCAAATGATATATTTCTCCAGCCTCCTCCTGTGCCATATAATTCAACCTGCCAGTGACTTCCCTGCAGTCTGTTAGCAGAGAATAAAGTAGCAGCAACTATTTATTGAATGTTAGAAACATTCATTGTTTTGTGAAATTAAGTTTATATATATTAATTAAAAAGTCAGCATCTTACAGGTTACACAAGGTAAAAAGAGACTGACAAATTAAGTTAAACAATTTAATCATCTTTAATAAATAAAAGCATCATCATTCTGATGCTAATTGCCCTTTCAGCTTGGTACAGCATTTTTTCAGGGGGATGTCTATGCTAAAAGCAATAGATGAAAAACAGGAGCCCAGTTTGAAGAGGGCACTGAACCTCAAATCACAAAGTTACCTTGTAGATTTTCACATCATAGTGTGACCCTGAACAAATCTCTTCAAATGCATGAGATTCAACTATAAAACAAAATTGCAAACAATTTAATATTGATTTTGTAAGTTACCTTGAATAAAGGCATCACCCTAACATACAAAAGTAATACCAATCTGAATAGCATGTAACATAGTTTATTCTTTATCTACTAAATGCATCAATCTAGTTAAATAATGAACTCACACTGCTTTCACTAAGTAACCCTAACTTAACCCTAAGTATTCACCCCCTTGGAAGCCTTAATGTTTCATTGTTGTGCAACATTGAACCACAGTGGATATAATTTGGATTTTTTGACATGGATCAACAGAAAAAGACTCATAATGTCAAAGCAAAAATAGATACCTGCAAATTAATCTAAATTAATTGCAAATATGAAATACAAAATATCCAATAGTATATGCTGGGCCAGACACATCACTTCAACAGATGGACACTCTATCAACAAACTAAGTTATGGAATGCGCTCTCAACCTCCTGGAGGAAGCTACTTCCAGAGAAAGCATGTCAATAAATGCAAATGCTACTGCTATTCAATAATTCAATAATTTTATTGAATATTTCACCTCTACGGCAGACATTATCCACTCCTCATTGTCTGTCTCCAGCCCTCCATTGCTGGATGTTTCCACATCAAAGCCAATGGGCTCCCTCTCCCAGTTCTGCTGTACCACAGGTAAAGAAGTTGAGGGCATCATACAGAGGATGAGGCCTTCAACATGTTCATTGGACCCTTTTCCTACTCCTCTGGTAAAAGCAAATGTATCAGACTTAAGCCCTCTCATCGCTGATATCATTAATCACTCTCTCCAGAGCAGCTTAGTCCCACTGGCATTGAAAACCACAATTATTAGACCTCATTTTAAAAAATCCTCTTTAGATCCTGAAGTATTAGCAAACTATCATCTGATCTCCAACCATCCATTTTTGTCTACAGTTTTGGAAAAGGTTGTTTTGGTCCTGCTTCAGGATCACCTCAAAAAATTCAATCTGTTTGAAAAATTTCAGTCTGGTTTCTGAACTTCTCACAGTACAGAGACAGCCCTGACCAGAGTCACCAATGTCCTCCTGATGGCCGCTGACCAGGGCTCTCCATCACTTCTTATCCTCCTGGACCTCACAGCTGCATTTGATACAGTAGATCATAATATTCTCCTTCATCGTCTTCACTATATGATTGGACTTTCTCGCTTTGCTTTGGAATGGTTCAAGTGCTATCTTACTGATAGGGCTGAGTATGTTGCCCTGGGGGAAGCTAAATCTCATACCCACACTTTCACCTGTGGGGTCCCACAAGGATCAGTCCTTGGGTTGACCCTTTTTAATATCTATATGCTACACCTGGGCCACATCATCCGCAAGCATGGAGTTTCACTCACCTGTTATGCAGCTGCATGTTAGACTGGATTTGAATTCTCTTACACCTTCATCAACTCTTTCCTCTTGCTTGGATGAGACTGAGGCCTAGATGTCCAAGAACTTCCTCAAGATGAACAACACCAAAACTGAAACTCTTTTAATTGGCACTCCCCATCAACTTTGTTCCTCTGTAAATTGTATTTCCTTTTCTGTCCATACTATTACCCTCTCCCTTTTTGTTACAAACTTGGGTGTCAAGTTAGACTCCCATCTGTCATTTGAGGCACATGCCCATCACCTTTGTAAAATTGCATTCCTTCATCTCTGAAACATAGCCAAACTCCGTCCCTACCTCTCCCTCTGTGATGCTGAAAAACTGGTTCATGCTTTTGTTTCATCCAGGCTGGGCTATTGTAATGCACTCCTCATCAGGATCCCCAGCAAAAGCCTTCAAAAGCTCCAACAAATTCAAAATAGTGCTGCAAGAATCCTGATGATGGTGTGGAAATATGAACACATTTCACCAATCCTTCGGTCACTTCATTGGCTCCCTATCCACCTCTGTATCGAATACAAACTCTGTCTGCTCACTCACCAGTGCATCCATAGAAATGCTCCACAGTATATGAAGGAACTCCTAATACTACAATCCACTGCAAGAAACCTCCGTTTTGCAAATACCCACCGCCTTCGCTGCCCTGTGACCAAACTTCATACAATGGGTGGCCGAGCCTTTGCAGCCGCTGCTCCACGACCCTGGAATGGCCTACCAGAGAGCCTAAGAACACAGCAGACTGTGAGTTGTTTTAAAAAACAGCTAAAGACTTTTCTATTTAGGAAAGCATATTAACAAAAATGCTAAAATTATTGTTGTTTTATCTGTTTTTATCTAGCGTTGCCTTTGTTTAAACTTTTTATGTAGCGCTTAAAAAGTTTACTGCTAATGTAAAGTGCCCTATAAATAAAATGTATTATTATTATTATTTACTGGGACTCAGTTATAGAAGTATGTTATTTATACAGCTTCACTTAATCTACTTTCCTATGATTAACAAATTCAGACTTTTTCTATTTTTTTTTTATTCTTGTTATTAGGAACACCAGGAGAGTTTCTGGTGGGTTGGCGGTGTTTCTGAGACAGTCTATTGTACATACCCTTTTAAATTCTCTTTAAAAAGTGCTGATGCATTCAGTAAATTCATAAAAAGATGGTCTGTTCCCAAGTGGTATAACCCTGCTTCATGTGAAGACATCTCATTCAAGGGGAGATGAACCTTCCTAAATGGTACTACCGTGCATGTGTGAAATTGAAACTATCCCATTCTTCATCCAATTTCTTAATTTTCTCACTGCATTTAACCATTGTACAATGAACACCAAAGATAAAAGAAAAAAAAAGGTGGCACTAAGAAAGGACGTTTTAAATGACAAAACAATGGCGCTGGAGGAGAATGCTGCGTAATGTATAAAAATGTAAGCTTTATTTAGAACAGGTGAGAAAGGTTTTCATTAGTTAACTTTATATTGCTGCATTAGTTCATGACTTCAGTAGCACTATGACAGCAAAAAAGCAAACTAGCTATACGTGACTGACTGTACTGATTTACATATTGCCTAAAACCCCAGAGTTTCTAGAGTTATTTACACTCTGTGTTCAGCTGACATCGATAGTAGCCTGCAAGTGTAGCTGTAACTTGGTGTCACTACTTAGCCTTTGCAGGTAGCTTTATTTTTTTAGAATTTAGGCTGTGTGTAGCCTATTAAGAGAAGAAAATGTTTAGTGAATTTACCGTTCTATTAAACAAACAAAATACTACCTGGTATGATTGGGCAGGGAGAACAAAATGCTGTTCCTGCTTCACATTTCTGCTGCTACTAGCAGCCACAGAGAGTCAGTCCAGTGATATTAAAGAGGCAGGTTGTAAATAAAGGACAACAACAGGTACGGTATGTGTAACATTGTGGTACAGTGGTGTAATGATAGTATGTAGATTTGTGGGCATTTTTCAAAATTCAGGAAATATTGTTATGATTGCAGGATATCAAGAAATGGTCTACGGAAAGATATGCAATAATATATTAGAGCTATACAGACATCATCTACTATGTAATGCAAAGCTATAATTGACAGTAGGTGTGGTACATAGTAGTATGCACTACATAATAGTAGTCATATTAATTACTTAATTAATTTGTTAATAAAGATAAGGCCGGGCCATGTTGGAATGGAAGAAGTGAGTTTAACTGCAGGATCCATACCAGAGACAAGACAGGGTAGTACTTCTGGGTACATGGCACCTGAGGAAGATAAACTAAGAGATACTCAAGCAGATATAAGGAATGTAGAAAATGCTGCTACAAGCTTCGATTACTTTGTATGTCCCAAGTCCAAAGATCTTAAACTGTTTTTCTGCTATCATCCTCAATACAGAGTGTGTTGTAGATGTGTTGAAAGTAATTGGAAAATGTGGCCTTAATAATTGAAGGTACAAAGCTGAAGCTACCTGTACTCTACAAGACAATACCCTTGACCATGGCAACTTGCTTCTCCTCAGTCAATTTGACACCGACTTGTACCAACATCTTCATCAGTGCATTGAAAAGAGTAAGAGACAGCTTATTTAGAAGTTTTATGTCTCTTCTTTTGCTGAAGTTGCCAAGGCGGACTAGTAATCTCGCCCTCCCTACAGCCCCCAACTGGATTGGGAGTGGGGTGGGCTGTATTATTTCACTGAATGAATGAAAGACAGTCCCACGCCACCCCTGCTTGTGTGTATTTGAAGAAGGTAGTTTTTGTTGTTTGTTAAATTTCCTGAACCTGTCTGTAAGTTACATTTCCACTTTCAACGCACTATCTGTCTACTACATTGCTGATTTGCTTGTATTTTCATAGTCAGTCAAAATGAGCAAGTGTTTCTGATCTGACACACTGTTTTGGTTAATTAGTTGAAAAGATCTTTACATGATCTGACATATTCTTGGTTTAATAGGTGAAAAGACCTTTACCACCCATATGACAGTACTATGCAAATACATGAATAAACCAGTTAACCAAATGTGTTCCCTACTAAACAATAAACCGATAGAAGACAGAAGTGAAAGGAGAGAGTGTACTTCTAAAATTTTTATTATTATGCTGTCTTAAGGAATTGTTCTGTTGTGTATATTGTATTGTATTGACCCCCTACTTTTGACACCCACTGCACGCCCAACCTACCTGGAAAGGGGTCTCTCTTTGAACTGCCTTTCCCGAGGTTTCTTCCATTTTTCCCTACAAGGTTTTTATTGGGAGTTTTTCCTTGTCTTCTCAGAGAGTCAAGGCTGGGGGGCTGTCAAAAGGCAGGGCCTGTTAAAGCCCATTGCGGCACTTCCTGTGTGATTTTGGGCTATACAAAAATAAACTGTATTGTATTGTATAATGAAATTTGATTAACAGTCTATGGATTTGTGATCAGAAAGACTTTCATTACATTTTAATGATTGAGGTACATAGGATTTAATAGCACAAAAGAATCGAACCTGCAAAAATCAGAAAATTTAGCTTTATGTCTAAAACAAACAGAAGTGAGAAGAAAAGTTACTCAACTGTAAGCATGACCTGGGTGCTATATGACACAAAGGACCTTCAGACAGCACGAAAAGCAACATGAAGGTATTAATCTTTTATCATTCTTAAATGGAAGCTACTTGCTTGAGTTTGAATGCATTTGACAACATTGTATTGAAAAGGGTTCATTTTTGAAGGTGGAAAAAAAGAAAAGAAAAAAGACACTAAAATGCAACTGTAGTGTTTCCCTTTGTGCATAACTTCCTAAATACTGTTGTATCAGTTAGGCTTTAAAGGTTAATAAAAAATACATGCAATACTAGTGATAGTCAAAACAAACACTGTACATTCATTTTATACATGAGAAACTTTGTAGTAAAATAGCCAAAACAAAACAAGGAACACAGTCGGGCCTACTAACTAAAAATAGAATTAATTGGTGCTTAGCTCTTCCTATCTGAAATGTTTGAAAATACAGCAAATAATACTACTCTAATTCACTGTGTATTTATAGCTGCATTGTGTGTTCTCTTGCCATTTCAACCTTTAAGCTGCACAGTGTGTATTTGGGAAAAGCTTTATCCTTAATTAGGATTCAAAATGTTTTAGACAGCTCTAATATTTTAATCAGATTAATTATCATTATACCTATTTGTTTGGCAGTAAGAAAACAAAGCTAAAGCATGCAGAAAAAGTTCACATTTTCTGAGATCAATTAGGCAGCACATAAAAGAAATCCAATTTAAGTATATTTCCTGTAGCAGTAACTTACATTGCTGTGGTTGCTCATTATAGAATATAAAAGATGACTTAACTGAAAAAATGTATTAAGAAAATAAACCAAGAGAGCACATAATAGGTGACATCTGTAGTTCTGGCTAAGCGGGAGTTATTCCTGTAGATGCGATTTTGATTCAACTAGTAACTCTGAGTGAAGCTATCGGGAGTGGTCATTAATAAGACTGGTGCATTTTCAGCTCCCAGTCAACATATCAAATTTATTTTTGTTTAGAGAGCAAAACCATCAGTGTTTTCACAGAGAAAGGAATTTCTACAGCACTTTAGTAACTCTGGTATGTTTTGGGTGGCAAGATTTCACTGTGCCTAAGTAATCTGTCTGGTACACAAACACAAGTCGATAAGCAAAACTAAGTCAGAAGCTGGGAATACAATACTAAAACAAGGCATCTAAACAGAATGGTCAAGATTAAAAAAAACTGTTTTGTTTTAAACATGTTTTGGACCAAAATAAAAATTTTAATGAAGATTGCAAGCAATTCAAAACTGGAACATGTGGTTAAAAAGGAATGCCAAGCAACTAAAACTGATTAAACAGCTAGTAGGCTTTAAACTGGGACTGTTACCTTTTGTTAGACAAAGTTTATTTGAACTAAACTTCCATAAACTAAAACTGATTACAATGATCTCATACATACCACATTGAACTATAAATTACTAGACTATAAATCTCATCTCAAACTCTTGTGTTGAAATAATCGCATCCTATAAATGACTGCTAAGTACAGATTTATACTCTATTGTTATGTTCTGTGGTTTATTTTTAAATTCCTTTTTATTTTGTTTATTTTTTTGTCATTTATGCATCACATGACAGCGAAATGCACAGAACCACAACTTGCATGTCATGTTTTCCATTTCTGTCTTCTGGTTAAATCTATGCTTTGGTGCTTCATGCTTCCCGATTGCTGCAAGTTTTTTTGTAGCTGCAGGTCAACCCAGAGATCAAGCCAAATACATTCAGGTTAAATAAAAAAAAAAAAATTAAGCTCTTAAATCTTCTGGGCTGCTAAGCAGAAAACAGCAATGTGGAAACCATTAAATAAGAGTCCATTAAGGGTTTTATTATTGAAAGATATACACATTTGCATTATTGTGATAATCACAATATAGCAAGAATATGAAACAGATACCAACCTCAACCTGTACCAGATACATTTTGTGGAGACTTTGATTATGATTTGAATATTGTATACTGTGGTGTATGGCCGGCCGTGCATCCCAGCCAATACCCCCAAGCCGCCAGGTGGAGCCCTCCCTGCAGTATGGTGGTGCCCCAAAGACCAGCAGGGCATCATGGACATTGGAGTCTTTATGCACAGCCCTGCTGGATACCATGGGGGCCACTAGGAGACGCTGCAGGGAGGAACGATGTTTATTTGCCATACGCCCTTGAAGTACATCCGATTCACATGAACAAGGGTAATGTTGTGCTCCCGAGGTTAAGAAAAGGACTTTTGATCTGACCCGGAAGTGACAGAAGATCACATGGACTGGGGATTGGAACACTTCCAGGTCAGGGAATATAAAAGGACTGCGGGAGCTCCCAGACGGCGAGCTGAGTTGGGTGGAAGGGTGGCAACGTGTCTGGGAGTGGTAGAGAGTTTATTGTATTGTGAATTTGATTATTTAATGAGTATTGTGGAGGAGAGGGTGCTTTGTGCACAGTGCAGTTTGAATAAAGTCTACTTTTGGATTTTTATCTGGTGTCTGGCGTATTGGACAAGGGTTCAAGGGAGCGATAGCACCCTCTATCTGTCACAATACATACATTTCCTAAATGCAGAGCTGGAGTCAACTTGGTAGCACAAGGTAAGGGTGAGTACCATTGAGGGCACCAGTCTATCACAGGGGGACTTACTTGTACATGCACAGACATATATCCTTTCATTCACTCATATCAGGTCAGTTTAGAGTTATCGATTAGTCTACCATGTACATCACTGGAATATGGGAAGAAAATCGGAGTATGTGACGAGAATATAAGGTGAGAAAATGAGAACAAACATAAGCCACATGGTTGTAACATTTTATGGTTTTACAAACTAAGGTTTTTCAGTAGGAGTTTTCTGTTTTGGACATATTGTGTTATTCACATTATTAAAATAAGGGATACAATAAAAACTTAATTAGCATACACCAGTTAGCACATTTCTTACCTTTTTCCTCTGCTGAGCATTGCTCATTGTATTTGGCTGAAATTCAAGTTTTTCTGTCTGACACAACTTCAAGTACAGAATTATGATAATGATGACAACCACAGTCACTGGTACTACTATACCAACAATAATCTACATTTTGTTATTTTGCATTTCGGTTGAAGGAAGTTCAGTTTTTTCTACAGCCGTCAAAGCAGCAAAAACATATGTGAACATATACCTTAAAATAGCTTTACTGAACATATTCAGTTTTGTTCTCTTTTATTCTTAACCTTAATTTCAAAATATATTGAATCAGAATGAATAAGAAATTACAGATAGATAGATCTATGTAAAGAAACCTATCACTTCAACTGATATAGCCAGTGATGAGTACCCTCCTGACCATCATCATTATGGGCTGTCCATATCTGATGATCAAGTGAGGAGAAAACTGAGGAGGCTACACACAGTATAAGCCACTGGACTAAAGGAAGTCAGTCTTTGAGTACTTAGGGCCTGTGATGACCATTTTGGATATATCATCTACTATGTGTTTAGTCTGTCAGTGATGCTCCAGAAAGTGCTGCTGCTGTGGAAAACATCCAGTATTATTCCAGTTCACCAAATGACTACAGACCAATTACCCTTATGTCCCACATCATGTAGATCTTCAAAAGGCAGGTCATGGACTACATGTCCTCTTGTGGCAGATCACCTGGACCCATGGCAGTTTGCCTCTCAGACAAAGATTGAAGTGAAAGATGTAATTATCTACAGTATCTGCTCCACCAGGCTTATTCCCATCTGGACAAAATTGGCAGCTATCTCTGTTAAGAGGCAAGCTCAGATGAATGCAGATGGATGGATCTATGGTGTCCTGGATAATTTCTTGTTCGGCAGATCATAGTTTATGAGGCTTAAAGACTGTGTCTCTGATGCAGAGGTGAGCAACAGTGGCGCACTACAAGGAACAGTCCTGTCTCCTTTTCTCTTCAACCTGTAGATCTCAGACAATAAACACAACACTAGGTCATGAAATTCTCTAATAATTCTGCACTGATGGGGTGCATTCACAAGGAGGGTGAGAAAGAGTATAGGAGTCAGGTGTAGAATTTTGTTTCAGAGGAATCTGAGATGCTGCTGCTACCTAGAGGGGCCTACAATCTAACGGTCCGGGGGAGGCAGTGCCCTGTGCACATCTGCTCCCCTGGTCCATCCTTTATGATGGCCTCCTGACTGGGAAGGGTTCCTAGCCATCTATCACAACATGTAAGTCTATTTGCACCAGAAAGTAAGAGTTTTGTAGATGCAGGAAAGCATAGAATATGTTCTGCCGTATCTTATTTTTATTTTATGCTGATGGTCTTAAAATAAAATCTAAAATGCTGATTTCAAAGCTGTTCAGAAAATACAGAGTTTACATTGCAACACATGTTTCTAGTATCACATGGCAGCAATTATGAGAAATGCCTGAAAGCATTTACACCTAACTAGAAAGCAAGAGCATTAAATGTTTCCTCTTCTCATACAGTGTTTGAACATATGGGTACTTTAAAAAGATTTTTACTGTTGTAAGTAAATGAACGCTTGAGGGCGCTGTTGCCCTATGAAACCCAACAGACAGATGCAGACACAGAAAGGAAAGCACCAAGAAATATTTTAATTTTCTTCTTTAAAGTGCCCCAAAGCACCTCCACCACAATAACCAAGCAATAACTATAATAATCACACAATACTTAAACACAACAATTCTCCTTCTCTCCTCCCAGCAGCTCTGTCACACTCCCTCCCAACTCCGGCTTCCCTCACTGGGTCTCCCATAGTCATTTATATAGTTCTTGACCCGGAAGTGCTTCTCTTCTTCTGTTCACATGACCTGTCAGCACTTCCGTGCCAAATAAAGAATTACATTTTTCTTCAGCCCGGAAGTACTTCTGTCCTTCCATCCCCCTTAACTTGGGATTATGTTCTGGGCTACATTGGAAACCAAAATCCCCGCGTCTCCCTGCAGCATCACATGGCGGCACCCACGGTATCCAGCAGGGTTGTGAAACTAAACTCCATCTCCCATGATGCCCTGAGAGAATCTGGGGCACCTCTAAGCTGCAGGGAAGTCACCATCTAGCGTCCTGGGTGTGTTGACCTGTTTGAGCTGCCGGTCATCCATCACACTGTATAATTTGTTGTAATCACCCTCAGATATTTAAACTGTTCTGATAAAATCATCAAGTTACTCAGCCAAGTGTGTCATGTCAAAGAACTTGCTGCAAAATGCATACTTTTTAATTCACAATAATTTTGAATCAAGAGATCTAATGAGATTATCCTGGAAGGTTTAATACTAATGGTACAGATAATTGTTGAACTGAGGTATAAAGCACCCTATCATCAGCATAAAGAAATATTTCCAGTTCAATGCCTTGTCTTAATGATAACCTGTATCTGTGATTGCTTTCAGAAAGGAACAAACTTTTGGTTCAATGGAAATCACAAAAACATTGTAGATCAGTGTTTCTCAACCTTTAAGTATTTGCGATTTTTTTGAAATGTAGATGCATATTTTATTATACCTACTTAACTTTTATCAACATTTATCTAACTCTATATTTATTGTTCTAGTATCAGAATGTAGTTTAAGTTAATTTGTTTTTGTTTCAACAGATTTTTTTTCATATTTTTGATGCTTGTTTTCTTTTTTTCAGATCTTCGTGCCTCCCTTTTTGTTACTTCCCGGCCTCCTAGGGGGGCCTGCCCCACATGTTGAGAACCACTGTTGGAGATAATGGATTTACTTGTTCTGATCCTTGCTCTAATTTGAAGTAATCCAAGTTCATATTATTAATACAAACTGAGGCTTCTTGACAAAAAGGGTAACTTGCAGTGTACCTGAGATAGTACCATACTACCTGAAGATCACAATATGTAGTGTGATGATAACAGAATATGATCCTCAGGTCTAAGTGCTGTTATAGTGGACCGCAGTTGCAGCTAGTCTTGTTATTAATTTTGTGCTTCTTCTCAGTTTACTCAGGTTGCCATAAGATTTCCCATTTACAGCAGTGCTTACTTAGTGAAGTAGCTTATCAGGGTGATCAGCTGACCGCACACTTATGTACAGATGCTTGCGTTCAGTCGTTTGCCTAATAAATTCTCCGGAATTAGTAATTAGCACACCTAGCATTATAAAGGAACCCTGAGCAGGACACAGGGGAATCAAAATAGAAGTTAAAATAAGAAAACATAGGTTAAATGGAATCGAAATTAAAACAGGTAGAAGGGTCTGGCCCTGACAGGAGCCGGTGGCCAACACCTGAGGGGCAGGGTCATTCTTGCTGAATAAACAGGGAGTAGGAGCGACCCACTGCTCTTAGTGGGTTCCTGCTTTAAGGCCATGAATTGATGGGCGGAAGCAAGACAGAGCAGGGCTCATGCGGCCCCTGCAGGCACTGAGGGAAGGTAGCAAGGAATGCAAGTTAGGTTTTGGGCACCCCAGCAATGACTTGGGTGCAAATCCATATAATAGCTAATGGTGCCTGCCAGAAGATTGATCTTGTGTGTTTTAGACTTGTTTTTATAGGATAAGTTCGGTATTTTTCAAGGCAAGTTATTTCTTCACAAACATAGTATGAATGCATTTGTGTTCAGAAGTTAAGCGCTTTCAATAAATTTAAAAAATACTTTAAAAAATACTTTGCCTGCACTAACGCTTTACAATTAAGGGTATTGGGCTCGGAGGTAAGCTTTAAATCTTACCAAATACGTCCATTTTTCAAACCAAGAGGCTTGCCCCACCTAGCGCATTTCACAAAAATGCCACTAAAACTGCAAAGGCTTCATTAGGAATACAGGGGACACACGAATAAGCGTCCTTAGCTTATTCAAGTAATGTATTTTCTAACTAAGTAACTTCTTGGCAAGACATCTCCTTCCCTGGTGAGCGTGTCTCCTGTAACAGTACATGAAATGTTCAGTGATTTTCACTTGTTGCCTTTATTTACATAAGCTTATCAACTCAGAGGCTACTGTTGCATGCACAGTGAAGTTTGAAATCCAAAGTGACTCTGACATGCCACGACAAAATCAAACAGATTTGATTTTTGTCTTAAGTAGTAGGGATGTGCGAGACTTGACGCCCAATGAGTGCTCAAATAGAAGTACAAAGCAATAAATTCAAGTTCAAGGAAAAAAGAAAAACAGGTGCATTGGACTTTAAAAACAGAACAGGGGCTTTGTAGAGGAAAATAATTGTATTATTTTTATTTTGTGTGCTTTAAATTGTTAAGGATCACAAACAATATTTTATGATATGTAAAACTGTATTCTTTAACTGTGAGTGCCTTTTTCTTTGACTTGAAAGCAATTTGTCTCAACATGGAAAGAGGAAGCGCTAGTACAGACAGAAGGTAGTTTTACAGAAAGGGATTTTTTTTCTGCAGTCAAAAGACTGAAACCTTTTACAAACATATCTAACAACATGAAAGGTTAAGAATGGTCACTTTCTGGACCTTCCACATCTGTAAAAGCAAAGTCCTTGAACAACTGGGTATCTTCATGCATGCATAGTTCGTGCATATGTACCTACAATATATAGTCTGTCAAGGTGATATTGGTCAAAGACGGGTTAGGGTGTCAACCTCAGCCCAGACAAGCTTTTAAAAGTCAGCTTCAAAGACGAAGAGATATTATAACAACAACAACATTTATTTATATAGCACATTTTCATACAAAAGTAGCTCAAAGTGCTTTACATAATGAAGAAAATAAAAATAAAAGACAAAATAAGAAATTAAAATAAGACAACATTAGTTAACATAGAAAAGGAGTAAGGTCCGATGGCCAGGGTAGACAGAAAAAAAACAAAAAAAAACCTCCAGATGGCTAGAGAAAAAAAATAAAATCTGCAGGGGTTCCAGGCAACAGGACTGCCCAGTCCCCTCTGGCTACCTAACATGAATGAAATAGTCCTCTTTGTAGTTAGGGTTCTCACGGAGTCACTTGATGCTGACGGTCATACAGACTTCTGGCTTTTAATCCATCCATCATTGTTGGAACATCACAGTGCTTTGAGTAGATGGTGGTGGTGCAAGCCACTACCAAAAGGATACCAGAAAAGGAAACAGAAGAGAGAGTAGGGGTTAGTACAGATTTTAGAGCCACCATGAATAGTTATTATGATGAACTGAACATACAGAGTATAAGGATTAAGTTAAAGTGAAGTTATGAAAAGGCCATGTTAAAGTAATGTGTTTTCAGCAGTGTTTTAAAGTGCTCCACTGTATTTGTCTGGCGAATTCCTATTGGCAGGCTATTCCAGATTTTAGGTGCATAGCAGCAACAGGCCGTCTTACCACTTCTTTTAAGTTTTGTTCTTGGAATTCTAAGGAGACACTCATTTGAGGATCTGAGGTTATGATTTGGAATATAAGGTGTGACAGCTCCTGAAATATTCCAGGTTGCATTAATTGATTTGTCACATCCATTTACTTTTTTATTTTGCTTCTGCTTTTTGGCATATTAAGAATGTTAAATCTAAAATGACTGAATAAAAGTTTAGAACCTGCTCCCCTTGCTTGCATTTAGTGTTTGCTCTATCCTGTTGCCTGATGTATAAATGAATAAAGTGAAGCACAGTAGCAGATGGACCGTAGTCCAAATAGGAAATGTATTGTGTCTGCAGTCAGCGTCTCCTTTCGGGCTAGGTGAGTACAAGAGTAAGAGAACAAGAATGAAAGCAAGATTAAAAACTTTTATGTGAATCTATGTAATAAAGAATGTTGGGCATGAGATCAAAGCATCTAATGGTTTCAGATAGTGTCTCCCCATTACCCTTCCATTATAAAACAAGCTCCTCTGTCCAATATTTCATGTTTGATATATCATGTTTTCATCACATTTTATATTATATAAAAAAAGATGGCTGGAGACTGCAACTGACCTCACCATACCTCAAAAACATTTGTACAGTTACTGATGCCAGTATGTCAGGCAGTGCGTCAATTATATGTCAAAATTTGGTGAGCTCTCAATACTTTGGGAATTTGAATCTGTGCATAGAAGCTGTGAGGCAGCTGTGTAAACTTAGTGGAATGAGATCCAGTGACTGCAGTCATGAAGTTTGACATGATCTCGGATTAGATGTGTAATGTGCCACAAGCCTAATTTAAAACAAAAAAAAAAACACCAATTTGAAATATTTTGACCTCTTAGTATCAAGCCTACTGTAGATAGAAATGCTTAGAAGTATATATCAGAAGAGATTAAAGGGAATCCAAATGCATAAATACTTTATTGTCAGACTAAAGTAAATACACAAAAAGTTCTTAGCAACAGACAGAGAAAAGATAAATAATCAGAAAATCTGTCCACAATCTATTACTAAAACAAATAGAATCTGGATGCATTTCCAGAATGAAACTACTATAGGTTACAGGTTTATAGAGGTTTCTGTACAATATACTTGTTGATAACTGGCTGCAATTTGGCATTATGTGCTTGCACTCTGTGATCTGTGTGGATAACATTCATGATTCGGTATACATAATGGATAGGAAGAGATTGCATACCATTTGACAGTTTTTTCTGTTCATCACCAATTCTCTATCCTGATAGCATACATCCACAAGCTTTGATTTCAAATGCTTTCCACTGGGCTGAATTAAGACAGACTTTATTTATTTTTTGCCCATTGAAATATGGGCCTGCAATCACATGGAAATCACAGTATTAACCTTTGCAATGTATGGAGTAGAAATATATTATGCATTATATAAAACGATAACTAATAGAAACTTAATTTTACAGCGACATGGGAAAGATATATATATATATATATATATATATATATATATATATATATATATATATATATATATATATATATATAAACACATTGATTATACACATTTTAGAGGCTTTTAATAATATCTGAAAAGCAATTCAACTTCACAGACAAACAAATTTAATTACAAGAAAAAACAACAAACTAAATACTGGATGCAAAGAATCCATCAGAAAAGTAGAATCTATAGAGCTAGCTCTGTTGGTACGTCTTTTTAAATTCTTCACGTAGATACTCTAATAAGATAACCCAGTGGGGTGATTTTAGATGTTACTTCAAGCAATCAAGGCAGCTGTAATGCACAATAATAAACACCATTAGTCATGCTTTAAGTACAATAATTTCAATATTTATATTAAAAAAACAGAGGTACATTGCACTTATGTGGAATTAATGATGTTCTGAGAAAGGCCTTAAAGATTAATTAAATTAAAAGGGCATGTTTTCTAAATGTTTAACTCTCTAGTAAAGAAAATGGCATAGTGTAATAATTAAAATTTGCAATTGTAATTTACAATCACTAAACATGCTAATAATATTTTACATTTAAATACTACAATTTCACATAAAGGAACTGTGTATTTATTGAGAAGTCAGCATGGGTAAGCACTGCCCCGTCACTATTTGTTCTTAAGTTTAAATAGTAACCTAGTTATTTCTGTGTGGATTTTTCATATCTTCCAATTTATTCCAAGTTTCTTTCAGATTCCAAAGACATGCCAGTTAAGTTAAACAATGACTCTAAAATTGTGCTGTGCGCATTGGACTGCTATGCCATCCTGTATTAGTTAGTAGAGAAAATAAGTGAGCTGCAAAAATGGACAGATGTGTGGAGGCATAGATCAATATTATCTTTTCTATATATGTACTGATTGGGAAAAAAATTGGTCATAGATCTTAACAATGTCCTGAGGCGACATTCTAGAGTCTGCCACGTGGTTGAGCATGGGAGACAGCTTCAGGGCTCCAGTGATGATAATTACCTGCTGAACCAGGGGTTGGCGTTGTGATCTAATGCCTTTTCTCTACCTCCCAGTGCAGAACGAAAGACTGAGAGCGACTCCACTGTTGACGTCATTTCTTTATAATCCGGGAACTGGCTATTTGTTCTCAGATCTGTTTTGAACTCCCATCTGGAAGAATGTCTCCACAAACTATTGTGTGTTGCATTATTATGCATTCTTTTAAATTACACGGGGTCACCAAGGTGGTGCCCCAACTCTTTTACTTTGTTGTATCTCATTTTTTCAAGTCCATTAAAGTGAATCCTCCAGTTCAGAAAAGCATTTCAAGCAAGGCCATGGTTCAGTTGGAGTCACAAAGGATAAAAATAAGGTAAGAAATAATGACATTTGCTGGATGGATGGCATTATGGTTCCTCTTTCCCATAGGTTATGCAACGAGAATACAGTAAGGAGAAATCAGATCCCTGATTAATACCTGCCTTACTGTAAGATAAGATGATCATTGAACACTTAGAGCTGCCTGATTCTTTTATTTCACTTCTTGTTTGTGAGTAGGGTTGCAATGCTCCTTGGACCTATCAAAGAATACTAAGTAATGATGATCACAGGAATGTTTAGTGTAAACCCAAACTTCTAAAGTGAATCAGCAAATGGAAATAATTGTGGTTACTGATCAAGGTTATTATCATAAATGAAAACTAAAATAAAAATTATTAATAAAAAACATTTTAATAGACTGAAATCATTTACAGAATTGAAACAAAAACTAAAACTAGATAAAATTATTACAGCAGCTGAAAATTCTAACTGAAATAAAGTAGTAAATTACAAAAAATACGTAATGTCTTCATCATGGCTTGACTTATGTATGGGCTAATGTGCACATGGGCTAACCCAGGGCATTACAGATTACAACAGGCCTGGAATTACTCAAGGAAGGAATAATTCATTAATTTAGCATCAGAAACAACAACAGAATCAAGAGAAGATATACTTATAGATAACTGTTCCACAACCAAAGGACCGCAAAATACTGTAACAAGGTGATGAAGAGAACATTTGCTTTTATCCCTTGACTAACAGTTGAGACTTGCCCACTACTGTGAACCTTTATAACAACAGCAACAATATTTATTTATATAGCACATGTTCATACAAATGATGTAGCTCAAAGTGTTTTACAGGATGAAGAAAGAAAAAAAAAGACAAAATATAAAAATAAAATTAGGCAATACTAATTAGCATAGAATAAAAGTAAGGTCCAATGGCCAGGGAAGACAGAAAAAAAAAACTCCAGAAGGCTAGAGAAAAAAAAAAAAAACAAAATGTGCAGGGGTTCCAAGGTCACGAGACCATCCAGCCCCCTTTAGGCATTCTACCTAACATAAATGACCTCAGTCAGTCCTCATGGTTTTCAGGGTTCACATGGAAGAATTTGATGATGATGGTCATGTGGCCTTCAATCCTTCAATGTAGGGACTGCACAGTGCTTTGATCGGGA
Organism: Polypterus senegalus; assembly: GCF_016835505.1. NCBI lineage: Eukaryota > Metazoa > Chordata > Cladistia > Polypteriformes > Polypteridae > Polypterus > Polypterus senegalus. Next base: position 21,754,071 of record NC_053161.1, on the reverse strand, counting down.
GGTGGTGGCATATACAGTATAATATAATACAGTATAATCAACATCCTGTTTTTGAAAAACAAATATCTTGCAAATTAGATTGTGCATCCTTTCTATCTAAAATGTTTCTTACTAATCATTTGAAACTTTTACCATGTCCCCTCTTTCCTCTCTTGTCATTAGTAAATCTAAATGAAGTCTAACTCTAGGCTGATATTCTAAGGAGATGAATTGTTTTATCTTTATCGAGTAGAGAGTTGGAGGTGCCACAATGAGTGTTTAATATTTGTAAGAGACTGTAAAGAACCTGTTGTTATGTTCTGCCTAATTTTCAGCTCTTTATTGTAATTTTTTTAATCATTATTCTGGTTGCAACCTTTTGTCCTTTTTTTTGGTTAGCAACCCTCTTTTATTATCAACACCTCAGGATGAGAAGGTGCATAAGTGGAAGAGAGAGTAAGAGTAACTAACATGAAGAAGGAAACTATAACACAAGTCCTTATAAAATTGCACTGTCAATCGGAATGGAGTCAGAATTCCAAACAAACAAATGTGAAGCGAAAACACTAAACCAGAAATCATAGTCAAATCATCAAAGCAAAGTTAATTTGCTCTTAACCCGCACCAATAAAACAATACTTTCAAAGAAGAAGTCTGAAGTTGCCACCCAGGAAAGGCAGGAAATTCTAACACAATATGTCATGTTACCCCTAAGGGCATAGCAATCACAGACAACATGGCTGTTGCCAAGTAAAGTTTGTTACAAAATGTCAACCAATAACCAAATAAAGAGAACAAAAAATGGAGCTGTAAAAATCACCATGAAGTCTATAAACAACTATGAAAACAAATGTAAATAGTCAAAATATGAGAATGATTTCATCCCAGGATACTAAGACCCACAGTAGTTGCAACAGTTATGCAAGGTCAGTGTCAGATGTTCCTTTTAAAATCAATCATTTCGCAAAACTATTGTATTTCACCACTCAAGTATTTTTGAATGGTACAACAGCTCATTCTGATTTGTATATGACTTCTTTCTTACATGATGTTTTACTTGCTAGTGCATCATTTAATGTGCTAAGACTTTGCCAATGTGCTTATTACGGTTTATGTGAATTGTTCAGAACTATTTACTTTATGTTGTGCTGACATTGTCAGTCATGTGCCCCGATTTTTACAAACAGGCAAGTGTTTTTCTAGGTGAAGTCTACTTTTACTTCAGTTCCACTCCTTTCTGCTCTGCTCTCGTTCATTCGTAGTGTTGACACTCTTTCTCCTCCCTCTTCTTCAAACTTGCAGTCTCTCTTTTGTCCATCCAGTCTCTGTAACTATGTGGAACTCTTGATTAAATCCACCTTCATGTGTGCCTGGAGAGCCTATCCTATGCAATGGTAGTCTTAATTCCATGCGGCCTATGACCCACATCAGTGCTGTCTACTGTCAAGTCTGAGAGCTTATTAAGAATCGCTAGCTATGGTCCAGGACTTTCAAATATAAATCCTACAATGCTGCATTTGATTGATAGTTAATACACATAGTATAAAAATTGGAGCAATGGTAATGTAGAATAAATGCCAAATTGTGACAATTGGCAGTAGGTTGTGTAATATATCTGTAACTTTTTTTTCAAACATTTTGCTTTTAAAATAGATCATGGCATTTGTTAGGCTTTCATATGTATTGAATCTTTGGTTTTTATTTGACTCATTAAATTGTATTAATCAGTAACCATTGGCAATGGAAAACAAATAAAAATAAAAATTCATTTCAACAAGACAAATTTTGAGCACCACAAGCTCACAGATGTCTTAAGAAAAGGAAAGGAACTTCAAGAAGATATTTGACCATCAATAAAGTAGATTTTAAACAATTAATAAAAGTAACAATTTTATTGCAGAAATTTAAACGCAGCGATGGAATTATCTTCTCAATGGATAACTGAGACAATAAGAACAAAAACAATAAAGAAAATGAGTGATTTTTTAAAAAAGTATTATTATTGAAAAATGGAACTATTAAAATATGATAACATTGAATGAGAGAAAAAATGTTGTTAGTAATTCAACAATTAGCCCTTAAGATTTCTATTAGTATTTCAAGGTAAGGTAATGTTTAAGGACAAGGTCAGATTCAAGAACAGCTTGAGTAGAATAACATATTCAAATAAGGACACAGAAAAGTGACTATTTTAACTATATTTCAGTATAATGATCAGGACTAAATGCCCCAAAATCGTAGCCTTAGTTGTGCCCACATAGCGCACTGATGAAAATGTACCTCTCATGTGCAATGGAAAAGCCTAGTAACTGCCATTAATTTCAAAATTGATATTTTGCAGTTTTTGGAGTTACTAGGTTTTTCCTGATGTTATAAGGTAGTGGAGATAGCCATATAGTCTTCATTCCGGTCATAGCATGATGGAAGAAGCTAGTATGTACACAGTATTTTGCATACTGCAAGACAAAAATCTAGCAACTCTACTGACCAATGAGGAAAGACCGCCTACCAATGAAAATGTCAGATTACAGTCATGTGATTTAAATGGCAGGTGTTGATTCATGAAAAAACAATATTGTGTTCATGAAGCTCAGGAAAAATGAAATCGAGAGATCATTAAATATAGGGGCGACAACATTTTCTCAGTTTGCCGAAAACTTGAAAGATGTGACATAATAGGCTTTTCCATAATTGGTGAGACCTGTATAATGGAAATACATGTATAGCAGCTTTATAAATATAGATACATATGACATTTTTGGCTATTTACAACATTCCGTCCAGTGGTTTACCGTAAGAGTTAAACTCTTGTCTTCCAAGTAATGGTTGCTTTGTTCTGTTTGGTTTTCAGCATTATAAATTATTTCCTATTATTATGTATAGCTGGGATGTTTCCAAACACTGGCAAGGTTATCATAATAATATAACTAATACCGATTTTTTATTTTCCTGTTTACACTTTGTGAGTTTTGTTCTGGCTGTAGAGTGACTGTATGTAAGCTGGGTATCATCCAGGATTTATGTGTTAGTTTGTTCTGTGATCGCTCTGTGAATCTTGACAAGTGTGAGTCATGGAGAGCCTGTGCAGAGCTCAGCTACATGAGGAACAGGACAGGCATTTGTGATCATTCACAGGTAATATATACTAGGCTTTAGGATTAAATGTATTCTGAAAATGTAAATAATTAGCATGACGAGTGAATAAGATGTCTTTTAACTCTCACTCTTTCTACCGACCTAATAATCTGATTTGTTAATGGTTTGTCCATAGCTTTGTGGAAACAACATTTATTTATATAGCACATTTTCATACATGAAAATAGGTCAAAATGCTTTACAACAGTAATGGCTAAACAGTTAAAAAAGAAAGTTAAACTAAAGAACAACTATTTATAGCAATAAAGAATCATAATGTGCATCTTAATAAACTGGTCAAGGAGGACAGGAAGATAAAATGTCCATTTGGTGAGAGATTTGGTAAATAAACCCATGGAGTTTCAAGGTTAAAAGACCACCCAGTGCCCCTGAGCATTCTACAGACCCTGAATGTGTCACTATTAACAGGATATTCTTCTGTTACTCTCTTCACCTTCCCAGCATTGCATGCGGCTGCTGCATACTTAGGCAAAGGGCAGTGCTGCATAGCACCATTTATATTTATATTTATTAACAAAATGACTTACGATATTGGAAGAAAAATGAAATGAAAACACAAATGTGATTGGTGATCAGTCTATCAAACAACCAAAACAAAATTGTATTTTTTGAAAAGAACCAATATTCTCTCAAAGTAAGATGAAATTCCAGTAAAACTAGAAATTTCTTAAGCAAGAAGAGGTGAATTTTTAGTAGTTTTTTTGAAGTGTTCAACTGTACTGGCCCAGCATATCTCTAATGGTAAAGTGCTCCAGATTTTTGTTGCATAGAAACAGAATGCTGCCTTGTCAGTTCTTTTGTGCTTCTCTCTTGAAATACTGAACAAGCTGGTATTACAGGATCTAAGATTAATGATTTGAATTGTAGGGGGACAAACACTGTACAGTAAAATAGTGCTGCTATTATAAGTGCTAGATTGCATGGGGCACCACCATCACTGGAAATCTCTGTTGTGTTGTGAAGGACATATTATATATGAATTACTTTCTTCAAAAGGTTTCCAGTTTTCCAAACAAATCAGACTCATTGACAACCTTTAATATTATTATGAAATGTATTTGAGTATAAAGAGATGATTACATGTAAATGAAATATTAATGTACTCTGGTCCCTTTGATATTACATAGACATAGTAAATTAAATTATTAGAAAGAATATGTGCACTTGAATTTTTATTGCTTTTTCTACAGCATATCCTTTTAAATCTTATGAGAATACAGCATCATCTCATTGCTTTTCTATGCTCCTATCTTCTTTAGTAATTACATATGCATTTAGGCACTGCAGTCAATAAATGTGAAACTTCCACTAAGCTAGTAGCATATCTAAGTGAGGCTGATGTAGCTCCAAGGGAGCATGCACCATTAGTCATGAATTCAGGGGAGTGTTTTGAAAAATAAAAAGAATGAAGTACACCTGTAATTTTTAATGGTTAAAATAAGGCAAAGGGGAAACTTCATTCTCAAGTGACAAAAAAAAAACAGAACAAAACAATGGAAGACCTACAGTGCCCTCCATCATTTTTGGGACAAAGACACATTTTTTTCCTTGATTTATCCCTCTGCTCTAGTTTAAAATTACAAATCAATCAATTCAAACGTGATTAAAGTGCACATTGCAGTCTTTTGTTTAAAGGTATTTGCATTCATTTCGGTCACATAACAATGGCAGGTATATTACAGCAGTCATATTTAATACTTTAGTTTTACATCCCTTGAATGCAATGACTGCTTGAGGTCTGTGATTCACAGACATCACCACGTGTTCTGAGTATCTTTTCTGGTGATGATCTGCCAAGCCTCTAATGTAGCCAGTTTCAGCTCCTACTTGTTTTTGGGACTTGTCCCCGTAGGGTTTCTCTTCAACGTGTGGAGGGCATGCTTAATTGGATTTTATTTGGATAACTGGCTTGGCCATTGAAGGATTTTCCATTTTTAGATTTGAAAAACTCCTGTGTTGTCTTAGCAGTTTGTTTGGGAACACCATATTGTTGTAGGATGAAATGGTGCCCAATGAGTTTGGAGGTATTTACTGGTACTCAGACAGATGAGATAATTCTATACACCTCAGAATTCATTGTGTCACTGTCGCCAGCAGTTCCATCATCAATGAAGAGAAGTGTGCCAGTACTTGCGGCACAATGTTTGACAGGTGAGGTGATATGCTTTGAATCTTGGGTAGTTCCTTTTCGTCTCCACATTTTGCTTTTGCCATCACTCTGATATGGGTTCATCTTTGTCTTGTCTGTCCACATGACCTTTTCCCACCATTCTGCAGGCTGGTTTAAGTACCTTTTCACAAACTGTAATATGGCCATCCTGCTTTTGTGGCTTAACTACTTGCAGTATGGCTTCTGTATTTCTGTTCACGTAGTCTTCTGTGGATGGTAGTCTCTGACACCTCCACATCGGCTTCCTGAGGACTGTTTTTGATCTGTCTGACAGGTGTTTGGGGTTTTTTCTTTACAATAGTGAGGATTGTTCTTCCGCAATGGAGATCTTACTTACTGAGCTCACTTTTTCTTTTTAATTATATTTCAGACAATAGATGTAGGTAATTCTAAGATTTTACTGATGTCTGCAATGGTTTTATTCTTGTTTGGCTTCTTTGACTTTCATTGCAACAGCTCTTTTCCTCATGTTAAACAATGGCAACAACAGAATCCAAAGGGCAGAAGCATGCCTAGGTATCATATGACTGCACTAATTAAGCAAAGAAACATTCCTGAGTAATCACAAACACCTATCATGCCAATTGTCCCAAACATTATGGTGCCCTGTAATAGAGGAACACATGGAGTGACCGAAATGTATGCAAATGCCCTCTCTGCAATGATCACTTTAATCTGAATTGATCTATAATTTTAAACTTTAGAGAAAAAGGGGTAAATCAAGAAAAAAAGTGTCCTTGTCCCAAAACATTATGGAGGGCTTTGTAAGTGTTAGGTGGGAGAGAGAACTTTTTAGGTAATTAAGAAAAATGATTAAGTGTTAAATTGTACCACCCTCACTGGTGACAGTGACAGTAGTCACCTTACATCATAAAAGCAGAAATGCAACATAGAAATATTGCTTATGCATGAGAGAATGGTTTTGGAAATACACACTTACACTGTTTACTTTTCATTATTTGTGATTGATTTTTATCAGAATTGAGTTGTTATTTTAGCATGTTGTAAATATTAAGATTGAGTTGGTTGAGTAAATAAGGATTATAAAGCATTTATTCTGTCGCTCCTCCAATGTTAGAGTGTCACATTACATCATGACCTAGAGGGCCAATTTGCAACTTTACAGACGATTATTATAAAATATTTGGAAATGTAGAAGTTTTTACATAGGGCTATCCCCAGTAGTTGCATTCTTTCACAAAAGATGATGATGCACCATGAATAGAAACATACAATAACTACATTGGGGTTTCTCTCAGAGTGTTTTCATACATTTTCAGGTAAGTTGATTTCTGTTTTGTATTAAATAAAATGTAGTTACTCATTTGAATAATTTCTGTTTATCATAGCTTTGGAAAGTGGCACTCTGATGCAAGTTGTTCAGCTATACAAATTAAAATTTCACTGTACTCTTTACAAGTGGCAATAGTACAGCTAGTAAACTCTATATGAATTAAGTAGTGTGCTGTTTGTTTGTTCACCAGTCACACAGAGTTAAGTAGTGTGATGTTTTTCTGTTTGTTTGTTCATTAGTCACACAAAAGTATAAGACCAAAAGGGGTGTAGGGTGTGGTTAAACCCTTAAAGAGCAGTGTTCCTTTCTTTCAATGCCCCCAAAAATGTTTAAAACTCCAAAGCTTCAATCTGCCTATTGGACAAAGATTAGGTTGGAGGATGAAGTTATCTATGTGCTCCAAAAGGCATTTTCCCTCATAAACAAAGTTGGCAGCACTGTGAGGATTAGATTTTTAAATTTTTTTATTCCTTCAATAACATCCAGCCATCCCTGTTAAGGGGTAAACTCAGAGATATGCAGGTGAATGAGCCTATGGTGTTTTGGATAATGGACTATCTGTCCAGCAGACCACAGTTTGTGAGATTCAAGGACTATGTTTTTGATACAGATGTGAGCAACTCTGGAACACCACAAAGAACAGTCCTGTCTCCTTCTCTCTTCACTCTGTAGATGTCTGACTGCAAATAGAACACAAGGTCATGTCACTTGCTGAAATTCTCAGATGACTCTGCACTTATTGGGTGTATTGCTAAGGGGATGAGACAGAGTATAGGAGTCAGATATTTAATAAATCAACTTTGAATCATCTTTATAACATTATTGAAAAAAACATCTGTTGATGTCTCCTGTAACAGTACAGAGACCTGCAGCAATATCCGTGAATCCCAATTCCCCCTTCCTCCTATTGTGGAGACTTTCTACACATCATGGATTATTTATTATTAAATAGGTCATCCAGTTTATTAATGTAATTAAACATCTCTTCATAAAACCACACTAAACTTGTAAATACAAAGTATTCTTCACAGTTACCAACTCAGCAAGGATTTACAATAATTATGAAATACAGTCATCCACATACAGTATACATTCTTGACTCATGAAATTTGACTCATAAATAGATAGTTATCAGATAGTAGTAAGAAAGATCATTTTGGCATCCCCAGCACACACTCAGTGGTTTTCTTTTGATGACTGTTATCATTTTATTCCAAACTCTATTTATTATTTTAGCAAACATTTCGCTATTGCAGACTTATTGGCCTGGTGCTATTTGACCAAAATGACACATGTGAATATTTCATGTTTGTGAAAGGTATTACAAGGTAGGAAGAATTCCTTTAAACCTTTAGGTCACAGTATACATACTTTTTATAAGTGAGACGTGCTTTGGAGAACAGTGTTGGAAACAGTAAGACTTTTGATTCCCTGAATATTGGAGCTGGGGGATGCATTGATGTCTGAGTCTATCAAACATATGTCTGAGGAGATGGCCTTAGCCTTTTCAAATGGTGTTCATGGACCCCAAAATTGAGGAAAGGATTATATTGGAGCTTATGCCATCCCACTTGACAGACAACAGCTCAAAGATTGTATTGTAGGGCAAAAAGGTTTTTGTTTTTTTTTTCAAATATTATTCCTTTGATGCTTTGATTTCTGTCTGCCATTTTCTACAGCTTTGTGTGTATGTGTTTTTTTTTTAAATCATTAAAACTCATAGTGCTTTGTTACATTCGTCCTATTGGCTCACTCTGAATTTCAGGGATGCCTTGAGAGTGTCACCTCCTGTCACTTTTGATGTATGCTAATCACTGCGGCTGATCATTTCCTCTTTAATGTTGTCTATTTCTGTTACATTTGTAAAATAGCAACTTCTACAAGCACAGAAGATGTTTTTGAGGATGATCAGTGCTTATCTGCTTCAGGTGTAAGCCCTGTATGTAAATTAGTAGCACCATGAAAATAAGGCCAACATAATTGTGTGAGTCTGTAATGGTGCCAGAGAGAGTGATGGATCAAGAGAAGTCCTTTAGTTAGGCCGGGTGTCACCTTGGAAACCACATTAGATATTGTTTAGTCTTGGTGCAAATTAACCCAGACAAGCGAGAAGGCAAAGCCCCTGGAGGATACCAGCTGTGTATGTTTTCTTGCTGTTAATAATAGCGTCCTTGCAGCTTAAAATAAAATAATAAGTGTGGATTTCATACCTGTCTGTGAACCTTCTTTTCTATGGGAAAGTGAAAACACCTTTACTGTACTATATGTAATTCAGGCTGAGCTCATAAATATTCTGATAAACTGAAATCCACACAATCAGATTTACTTGCCTGCTTATCTAATTGTTATTTAAATGTTGTTTAGCCCCAGTGTAACCATTACTGGTGAATCTTTTTAAATCAATCCTTACATATGCGTTATTTATTTCAGACTATGTCTGCCTTTATACTGTATGCCTAGTATATAAGCTTTGCATTAATGTTTATATAATCTCAGAGTCAAAATAGTTTTAGTGAAATATTAAATATATCAACAGTGGTTATATGCAAACAGTAACTAAACAACAGCATATTGCTTTTACCAGTTTAAAGCCAAAGGATATCTATACATTTTTTTGTTGTGATATCCATTTTTAATTTAGATGATTCTGACACGCTGTTAAAGGGGCAGCACAGTCAGTGTCAAAATATGCTGGCAATAGGCAAGTTCTACACCTGCATGATAGAGGATATCATCGGCACTATGGATAATATTTATTGGTGGTCTGGTCGATGAACTTTATCATTTAAGCTCCATCTACATTTGCTATAAGTGGGAATTTATTAGTCTGTCTGCTCATCTCCACTATGGTGCCCAGAACTGAGCTTTTAGCTGTGAACATTTTTTGCCTGATATTTCTGAATTTATTTTGCGTTTCTTTCCCACTTAAAAGTGAACAAGATTTTTTGTTTTGTATGTTTGTTTTTTAAATTTGTTGTTTCTATTTACATATGTCACTGTGGTTTAATCAAAAACTTATCTATATGTAATATGATAATTAGAGATTGTTCTTGGCTGTAAATTGTTTAAGGATGAAGAACTGTTCCTTGTTTAAGTTTAAAGTCTTACAGCAACAGCTTCAAGGGAGGAATCTGCACTGAATGGGGGACAAATTGGTTGAGTCCTGGTACTCTTACTCAACAACAACATTTATTTATGTAGCACATTTTCGTACAAACAATGTAGCTCAAAGTGCTTTACAAAATGAAATAAAAGGAAGTTAATATAAAACATAAACAAACAAGATTAGGCAATAATATTATAAAGTATGTAACAAAGAAAGAGGTAAGGTTGAATGGCTAGGAGGAGAAATAGATGATGATGATCATGTGGACATCTGGGACACTCGCCATTCAATCCATAAACACAGGGGTCAGCAGAGTACCTTGATCAAGTGGTGGTGAAGCAAATCACCATCTTTGAAGAACCAGAAAAGACAGCAAAGAACAGTACAGATTATAAGGGAATTGCAGAACCATGAGGAAAATGATAATTCAATACCATATAGTGTAATAGGGATACAACTAACATGTAGGTATGAGAAAGCTATTTTAAAATAATAGGTTTTTAGCCATTTATTAAATTATTCTACAGTATTAGCCTAACAAATTTCAGTAACCTATTCCAAATTTTAGGTGCTGTCACACACGTGCGACTAGGAGTGAGCTGAAGGGACCAAGTGAAGGTGATTACCCACCAGGCCAGGGGGTGGCGGGGTGCTCTAAACCTTTGCCTGTTATTTCTGCAGATCAAATACGGGAAATCCTGCCTGACCTGACGTCACTTCCTGTTCCGGCACCTAGACTGATGTCACTTCCTATTCTAGCACCTAGACTGACGTCACTTCCTGTTCCGGCACCCAGACTGACGTCACTTCCGGGTTACAAGATATAAAATCCTCCATCTTGGCTAACTCAATCAGATCAGTGTGGAACTCAACCAAGCAATAGTGCTGTACCAAATATAATCCTTTTGCATAAGAACAATATACGGGTGGCTGCCCCAAACCTTTTTAAGAGTGTTGAGACTCGTTCTTTTACAGTGCATAACAGCAAAAAGCCACATCACCACTTCTTTTCAGTTTGACTCTTGGAATTATAAGCAGACCTTCATTTGAAGATCTGAGGTTATGACTTGGAGTGTAAGGGGACAAACATTCCAAAATATGGATGGGGTGAGATTTTAAACTGCATTTTAAAGTCAATTTTAAATGACACAGGTAACCAATGTAATGACATTAAAACTGGTGAAATGTGCTCAGATTTTCTTTTCCTAGTTAAGATTTTACTCAGATGTCCTGGGGTGTGATCTTCCTTCTTCCTCCACCTGACACCTTTTCTTCATGTCATTCCAGATAGAAAACTCACAAATCTGCAGAACCAGGTGTCTTAAATGGACACCCACCTGGAGACAGAGCCCAGCATTATGTACAAAAAAAGATAAGTTTTTGTTTTTTGTAATGCAGGCAAACAGTTGTTTTTCAAGAGCCTGTAGGACCTGCTGGCCAGCAGGTGAACTTATGTGCCCAGTATCTGGTGCAGTTGGGGTTAGATTGACCAATTGAGGATGAATCCACTGAAAAATGGCAGACATCTCTTTCATCCATCCATTGGAGAGTGCACACTCCAAAGTGGGAACAGGAAGCTGAGTGTCTGCTTTGCAGATTCTATACAGGTGTGTGACAGGAGTGGGCAATAAACCGGTTGGCATTCTAAAATTAGTGTAGAACTTGTAAACACTTTAAAACATAATGCATATCCTATCACAAAGCCTGCAAATTTATGCAATGCAAACAAAAAGGTGATTTTTTTGTTGTTGTATTAGTATCTTAAAAGTAATGTATTGAGTATGGACTTATCTTTCTATGAAATAAAAAAATCCTGGCACGAGACAAGATTTTTTAGCCTGGGATGAGATTTGACTTTTTCAGAGAGATTCTTTCACATCCCGCAAGATGAGAGTTTGTGCCAAGAGATGTAACCACGCCCGGGGCCAGAAATAAAAGACAAAGAGTAGAAGACAAAGTAGAACGTCATAAAGACGTTCAAAAACATTGGCGAGATACACATGCAGAGCAGGGTAGAGATAATGAAAGTACTGAAATTTGAAAGTCTCAAAAAAATGATAGTAAAGATCACATTAGCACAAACAAATGGAATTTATTACTCAGTGAAATAACAGAACAATGAAAAGAGATTAAATAGATTGTTCTGATTTAAACTTTTAAGTTGAAGACTTGTAGATCATCTAATTAGAGTTGCCATCAGGGAAAAGTAATGTTTCTTCCCATTGAAGAGGCTTATCCATGAGAATTAAAAGATTTGTTGTTTGGTGAAAGTGAAATCCACATACGTGAGCAGCAGAGATGCAAAGTGGCTGGCATGCAGCGCAGTCCGGGGGGTTGGCAAGCGAAGCGAGCAGGGGACGAAGCCCCCTAGTTTGTGTATATAAATGAGCCAACCCCTTTACCCCCTCTCCATTGGGTTAATTAAATCGCTTGTAATTTGACCTCTCCAAATTAGAATCATTGCTGTTATTGAACTATCTGGAGTATAAACACATGTTTGGTCTCTTTGTAAAGGTAACATTCTCTAGTTTCACTCTTAGTAGTCAGAATCACTGTAGGTGTGACTGATCAAAAGTTATACACATTAGAACTCACAGAAAAAATGAATTTTTTTGTTCTCGCCTAAGTTTTTTTGTGAAAATAAAGGCCTCTATAGCTGCAGTAGGTAGGTGGGGACAGAAACACACTATGTACCAACAGAATAACTTGTTGACTACTCACATTTCAAATTTGAAAAGAATACCTTTTACACCAGTTTTTATGTGGGCATGTCCAGGTGCTTTTTAGAGGGACCTATGGTTTATCCATTTTCCATATTTTGGAACTTATGCAAAAAGTGTAATAACTTTTGAATGCTTCAACCCACATATATCAATGAGGGCTCTACTGAAAGCTTACACCTAAAAGAATCTATATCTACACACAGTGTCACTCTATTAGTTATGGAAATTCATATTCCATAATAAAAACAATAAAAAATACACATTTCAATATAAAAATAGTCAAAACAAGTCTTATGGGCCAAAAAAATATATATTTTTTATCATTATTATTTTTTTTAATAAAATGCACACAAACTATATACATTTTTTACAAACTGTTACAACACAGCTCAGCATTTTTCCATGTGCCACTGATTGTAGCAATCCCTAGCAGGCAGAAAGCACAAGGGCGTGTCACATGTCGCTCTCTGCCTCAGACTTCTCCTGGTCCAATTCATCACTGTCACGCCGCATACATGCCTCTACTACTTCATCGAGAGTGTATTTACGTTTATCTGTACGTTTATCCATATTTAAAATGCGAAAAAACTTGGTGAAATCACAATAAACAACCATGCACCAAGTCTGCAGACTGGCACAAATGCCAGCTTCACACAGCTCCCTTCAGTTTTGTTTACAAGTTGGCATGGCAAGTTACACATCGGCGTGCTCAGCTGCTCATTGGCTGTAAGTTTGGAGTGTCACTCACAGCGTCCAATCAAACTGGTAGATTCTACCAGGGTTTGGAGTTGTGCGTCATCGTTCAGCTGTCTGTGACACTCGTTGGCTATATAAGGCTCCAGTCACCCCCCAGACCCCTCGTAATTGGCCAACTTAGGTGTCAATCAGAAGCTAACACTTCTGTGTAACATGCTTTAGCATGGTTATTGCCGACAGAAACAAATTACATCTGATGTCGGAGCTAGTCTCAAGTTAAGAAACGTATTCTAGAGTTTTTGTCCCTTTGAGGATCTATCGTGTGTTTTGGACCTAATTGTTTTACAGGATTATATTCCGGACAGAATGAGACCAATATTGCTCGGAAATATTGATGTTTGACTTGCAGAGAGCCTTCAAAGGTAGGAAAAGTCAACTGTTAAAAGTATTTACTTCTCTGTAAAAAAGGATTTAATGTCAGTGCTGTGGTTGTTGTGTGTCAAAATGGTTTATATCATCGGAAAGACGAGATTCTGAGGTCTCATTTGATGTGTAGTATGTCGAGGTGCATGACAGAGGGGCATGCACACATGGCTGTGACGTCGTCCAATTGTAGTTATGTATCGGGACCGGTACGTGTGCATGTTAAGAGGTTAAAGCAAACAGTTTGAAACATGGAGAGAAGACAAGAAGAAGCTGTGTATAGTCCTGCGTTTGGTCAGTGTTGCTGTGAAGAAGAAGCTAAACTTTCATCAGTTCAAGCCAGAGAACTGACTACTTGCTATCAAATCCATTTGAGTAGTAGAGAGTAAAAAGTGTTTCGATTGATAAAGAGACTGAAAAGTATATACCAATACACTATACCAGTAGCTACCAAAACAATTATAATTTACTATTATAACATATTTTTCAATTCCTGTTACGTAAGTAGCAAAAAAAAAAACAACAAAAAAAAAAATAATAACATAAAACAGCATGAGATTCTCACCTGGAATGCCCACTGCTTTCCCTTTGCCCAAACCTGCCGCTCCGGGTTGACTACTGCCATTTGTTAAATAGCACTGTTCAAATGTTAAAAGCAATTAAGAAGCAGATATATACTGTAATTCTTTTGTAAATAAACTATGTATTTCTTGGAAACTAAAATAAAAAACATTAACCAAAAGAAAACCTGTCTGAGTGCTACCATCTGTACTTCCAAACAAGTAGGCTGAACAGTAATCATTGTCAAAATAGGACTGCAAGAAATGGTTCACTGAAATTCTACAACACAACCACAGCCAAAATAACAAGACAAAGTCAAAACAAAATAGCAACAGTCAATAACAGAGCATCAAAAAGAAGAATTTTTAAAGATCACTTGTTTACTGGAAGAATCCATAGATTGGAAAAAGCAATTTGTGCTGTTGCACTGCAGTTTATCAGCTCATATTGGGCAGCAAGCAGGCAAGATATCATAGCAACTATTATTAGCCCATATTGGCTTTCAAAGTGGTGATGTGACAAAACTAAAATTTGAGTGAAAAACTATGAAAAACTTTCTCAAACTAAAAAAATAAAATCATGCCCATATATGAAAATAAAACTTCAAAATTAAACTTTCAGAATATAAAATATTCAAAATCTAAAAAAAATTATTCAAGGCACTTAAAACTTTGAGGAAGTGGGATACCAGAAATCATTACGAAGAGATCTAATCTGTTGTCTGTGGTATAGAATTGGGGTTGTATGTGACCCAGGAAATGACTAATGGACGTTGCTCAACTTTTTATGCAAACCCCTTGGCAGAGGCCATTTGAACTTAGAGCCTGGCGGTGAGCAAAGGCAGGGGTTCAACTGACAGAGGAAAGAGGGATGTTTAGACTGAGGGAAAGAAACAAGAAAAAGACAGAGATAGACAGTGACCATAATGCACAAGATGAAAAAAAAAATCAAAAAATGTTTTGATGTTACTTTCAGGAGAGCAAGCAATTTAGCCACCTTAACAGCTAGACAGGGGATCAAAACGTGTATGTCTGCCTAGAAAAACAACAGGTTTTTATTTCAGTTTTGTTATACTTCAGGCCTCTTTGTTTTCTCATTGTGTTCATCAGTATTTTTATTTAAGCTCTGTTTTGGTATTTATTTGTTCTCTATAGTCCTACTGATGAATGTCTGCCAAGTGGACATAAATAGTTCATAAAAATTTCACAAGGCCCAATTTCTCACACACTTACCTTCAATACTTCTGGTTCAACAAAATGGCCCACTTCCGGAATTGTTATATATCTGATGGGTTGGTGCTGTGTACTAATGTGTTTTTCTCTTCCCCCCACTGCAGACTGGGAGACTGACAGCTTTAACATTGATGATGCCACTTCCATTGTCTGTCCATTGTGACAGATAGGGGGCGCTGTCATCCCCTTGAACCCTCAGACTATACGTCAGACACCAGATAAAAGTCCAATAATTTGTTTTATTAACAAAATAAATGTGCACAAAGCACCCTCCTCTCCACAATACTCATTAACCACAATACAATACTTAATAAACAATAATCCTCCACTCCCAGATGCGTTGCCACCCTGCTCAGCTCAACGTCTGAGATCTCCCATAGTCCTTTTATAGTCCGTGACCCAGAAGTACTTCTGAACCCGTAGTCCATGTGACTTCCTAGCACTTCCAGGTCAGATGAAAACTCCTCTTCTTCAACCCGGAAGCATGTCATTCCCTTTGTCCATGTGACTAGGACGCACTTCCGGGCTGTAGGAAAAATACTCGCTCCTCCCTGCAGCTCCTTCTAGTGGCCCCTGTGGTACCCAGCAGGGCTGTGGATGAAAACTCCATTGTCCATAATTCCCTGCTGGTATTAGGAGCACCTCCATGCTGCAGGGAGTGCTCCACCTGGCGGCCTGGGGCTATTGATGACTGGCCGGCCATAGACCACACCATTTGGACTCGCCTCTTCCTGCCAATAGTACTTAATTCCACAATCTTGGACAGTCATTATTTGCTCAACACCATTTATACAACACTTTTTTTCCCAATTATATGGTGTTTCCTTATAGATGCCCAAAAATTCTGTCTATACACATATAAAAGGCAAAGTCCTCACTGACTCATTGCTAATTCTCCCACTTTCCATATAGGTGGGAAGCTGAAATTTCGCCTGCTCCTTCCTTGCAGTGTACTTACAAAAGTTAGGAATGTTTCATGTCCTATTGCAACACCCAAGGGGGGAAATGGGTGTACCTCCTACACTGTATATATAGATAAGGGAAACCCCTGCTCACTATTTCTGCGACTTCCAAAATAAGTAAGAAGCCCAATTTTCCTATGCTCATCCTTTACACTGTGCTTACAAATGTTAAGTATGTTTCATTTTGCTCTGTGCCCGTAACGAACTTTTGAAAATAACGTCTTCTTTTTGGCAGTTCTCACCATTATGCCGTAAGGAACTATCGGAACTGACCTCTCCTTTTGGCGGTTTCATTCCTTATTTCCACTAACAGAGGATTTATGTCATGGCAGAGACGCACAAGGGCTGCCCCCGGTCCCCCTTTCTTTTTCCGCATGGCCGCTATCCGTGCACCTACCATGTGGTTGGCTCCCAGCCTATATACATTAATGACATCCCACGCTCATGTGCCTCCTCACTCGGTTCCTTACTTTCCTCAGCTGTTCATCATGCTCACCGTTCCCTTATTATTTACTCCACTGCTTCAAGCCTGTCATTGTTCGCCTTGCTTCCTGCTGGTGACTCCGGCCTTTTCATTTAGTTTCTTCACACTCTAAATCCTCCAGGCACCAGGCTTCAGATCAAATCTCATTTTACAGATAGAACTGCAAACATCGTTAGATCCTTAAATCATAAAAATATGCATTTCTCATACACTACATTTACAAGCCTTTGACAATCATGTTACATTATTTTTAAAATGTTTCCGTTTCTTGTCCATAACTTCTCTAACACACTAACGCTCCGTTGCGAAGTGTGGGTATTTTGCTAGTAATTAATACATTAATACTAGAAGGCTCTGCCCCCTGCTCGCTTTGCTCGCCCACCCCCGGGTTTGGTGAACGGGATATACAATTTAAAGATATTGTTATTTTCATGGAATTCTATGTTGCATTGCTTCTCCATGATCATATATACACCTGACCAAATTGTGGTTTCTTCAAAATTAAACTTGTTGTAGCTTTAATTGTTGCGGGACCACAGATTCTCATAGCATATGGTCCTTTATTGTGTAAATCTACGTTTTGAGTATTGAATAATGTGATCGCAAAAAGTTTATTGTAGACTTGGATGTTTTGCCTATAGTGTTTGTGGATTTCACTTTCACCAAACAACAAATGTTTTAATTCTCGCGGATACGCCTCTTCATTGTGAGACAACACTACTTTTCCCTGATGGCAACACGAATTAGACGATTTACAAGTCTCCAACTTAAACTTTAAACCCTTACAATATCTACATACTTCTGACATATCACCTATGTCCATATATTCAATCTCTTTTTGCTGTTCTGTTATTTCACTGAGTAATAATTTCCAATTGTTTGTGCTAATAAGATCTTCGCTTTCTTTTTTTTTTATACTTTCAAATTTTACTGCTTTCATATTACTTTAACTTGCTCTGCATGTGTATCGCGGCAACTTTTTTTTTTTGAGCCTTTCAAATTCCACTGCTTTCATGATTTCTGACCTGCTCTGCATGTGTATCACGCCAACATATTTCAACGTCTTTATGAAGTCTTTAATTTCTGACCCCAATTGGACTTATGAGGTTTTCAACTCTACTTGGTCCGGGCTGATTATTACTTTCCTTATTTTCTGAATTTGCACATTGATTATTATTGTTCTTTTGCACATTCTTTTTTGTCTTCTTTTCTCTCCAGTGCTTTTGTGTCTCTGTTCGACACGCTGCTCTTTCTTCTTTGCTTAGTCGTTGATGTGCCATCTGGAATGTACAGTATAAAAATTTTAAGACCTGGGTGTTCATGAATTGTGTCTGCCAAAAGCATTCCAACAACTGAGAGGTTAGATGTCCGTGATTTTGTTTTAAATTGTTTGTAAGTAGGGCGTGACATGCAAAAGTTATCGTCTCATGGATCTTGTTTACAACCTTTGGATAGTAACAGTAGAGTACTAATACAGTTGTAAAATCATTTGATTATGTCTTCACCTGTACAGGATGGGGTTCTGTTGTATCCTACTAACAATGAATAGGACCCCAATTCATTGTATGATAAGTAAAGATGAATGCATAGAAAAAAATTAGTAAGCAAGAATCCAGGAGAAAGATAGTTGATATGTTTACAAAGTATTAATTGTTACTTAAGGGTTTAATCTTTATTAAAACAACAGGTTACTTTTACTATTCCTAAATATTTAATTCTCTTAGCATACTACTTTATTCGTTTAAAGCAACAAATGTTAAGGAATTTAAAATAGAAAATGTTATAATGAAAAATATGATGTCTTGATTTGTTCAGTATGGAGAGTGAACCCAACAATATTTCAGTAAAATACTTTCTTTCATTTATAACTAATGTGCATTTTACAATTATAGACAGCATAGTCATATTTATAAAAATAAATAATATAAAAATATATCTCTATCCAGAAGATGGTGCTATAGTATTTAAATTAGAAAAATGTAAAGCAGGAATTGTGTACTGTTAAATATATAATAAAGCTTTGAAGGTCTGCCAAAAAGAACACCTTATATACAAAGAGACGTGAATAAAGATGAATTATGGACCATGAAGGACAAATGAAGAAACAAAATTGAAAAACTAAAAAACTATAGTGCATGACACAGAAAAAAAAATTCAAATACTGAATGTTAAATTTATTCAATTTAGTTAATACATAAAAATGACTAGGAACAGCAGTTTAATCTTAACGAACAGTTTAATAACATGAAACGTATTGAAAAATGAGCATATTCAAAATAAAATGCTTTGCAAAGTGAACATCCTGCGGCACAGAGCAGGGATATATAGATGGTTCAATAATGGACAAGTGGAATATAATGTATACTGCACATAATAATTCTAATGGATTGTTTGATTTTACAAGAACATCTAATAATACACTGTGAGTATTGTTGCTGAAGCTATATAGGTAATGGTGAAGGACTGGAAACAGGTCATATTCAAATATAACCTTACAAAGTAACTAGTTTGGATGAGAAAAATACATTTATCGTGGATCATATGGTGCAAAACTGCAAATGGTGCAGCTGAAGTAGATTCCAAAAAAAGAGGATCCACATTAAATGAAAACATAATACAATAGTACTAATAAAGGTGTGGGGCACTAACATCTTTTAAGTCCTTCTGGCTTTCAAAGATCTTAATCTAGCACTGCACATGAGAAACTTTGCAACAGACTGGTGCCCAGGCTTTCTACCAGCCTTATTTCTGATGGTTTCAGGATGGCCTCAGACCCTCATGACTCTAAATTTTATTTAAGTGAATTTAAGGATGTTATTTTATAATTACATGCAATAAAATAAAATAAAAAAAACAAACAAACACAACCTGTTAACAACAGCATGTTGTGGTTGGCACTGCAACCTGGGTTTAAATCCTGTGCCTAGAACTCTTGTGGGATTTTCTCTCGAATCAACATTTGGATTAGATTAGTTTGCAGTCCTAAACTGGTGTGAGTGTGGGTGTTCTGCAATGGGCTGACACCCTGTTCAGGGCTATCTCTTTCCTTGTGTCTAATGAATATGGGATAGGCTCTGATGCCCCTGTGGCTCTGAATTGGATTCATTGAATTTTAGGAAAAATATATAAATAACTATTTTTTAAGGCTGCAATTTCCAGCCTCTACACTAAAAAAAGCAGACTACCTTTACATGTGATCATTTTTCAGCTTGTCCTCATGCAACAGGAAATACTGCACACATGAAGTATGGTTTTTTGTCATTCCCTTATTTCATTATATCCTGCTAAATTTAGAGAAGTTATTGTTCAAGATCTTTTTCTGAGAATAAAGTCTGTGCCCCTACAAATGATATTTAAACACAACACATAAGAAAAAAGGCATTTTAAGCAAATGGACGTAGAGTATATTCCCATATGCTATGTAAAGCCATATGAATGGGCAGTGAGTTATTTGATTCTACTGTATGGAATCCCAAGTGCAATCTCAAAAGAAAGCCACATAAAAAGTAAAAGTCAGATGTATCTCTTTGTCTGCTTGGCCACCGGCTAAAAAAATGTCCTCACCCTAAACACTGCTCCCCTGACATGAAAACTGGATGCTAGAACATGGGAATACAATATTAGACTGGCAGGTATACACAGATAACCCAAGAAATGTGCTGTTACAGTGCATTTGAGATCGCTGAGAAAAGATCGATAGATGTAGCAAAAATGTCACTGTAACAAGAAACGCTGTGCTCTTTAAAAGAAAGCAAGGGTAATCAATAAGGAGAAACTCTAGACCAGAGCTTTTCTAGAGTGAAAACCAATGAACTGAAGAGTTTTATAAGCAAACCTGAACATTTGCCAAGTTCTTCTAATACTCCATTCAGTTGGAAAATATATAGTAAGTCAGCCACAGTAGTAGATACTCATTCTTGTTGTTCTCACAATATTAGTTTTGAAGAATACTAATTTATTTAGAACTACATTTGCAAATATGAAAACATCATACAGTATGTATTGCAGCCGATATAAATGTTTTCCTGTTGTTTTAGAATTTTCTTTCAACGGAAAATGCCATATTGTGATATTATTGTGTAAATCATGTAGAAAGCACTTTTGGGCCTTGTAAACATTTTTGAAACACATTAAAATGAATCAATTGTCCAGTAGCACTTTAGTGTTTTTATGTACTGTATTTAAAGACAAAATCATTTTGACGGGAAATATTAATAAAGTATTTTAAAGCTTTTGAATTAGTATGTTATACAACAAATAATGCATCAGATACTGTTTACAGTATACAATAAATTTGTTAACTGTCATAATCCATTGTCTAAATCATCTTTATTCTGTTTTTAGATTAATTATAATCTACAGACTAATCTAACAGCATCAAGTGCACCACAGGAAAGATATTTGAATTGGCATCAGTCAACCACAAGGCACACATCCATATATACTCATAGTGGGCCAGTTAACCTAACACTTGGGCTAGGAGTTGGAGACTAGAGATGCAGCAGACCTAAACCTTAATACCAACCCGATTTGCTTATTAACTCTTGTAATAACAGACAGTGGAATGCACGTTTAAAATACACTATCTCTAGCTGTCAGTTTCCTTTCACACTGTAAAAACTGAACTGCTTAATATAAATGCACAAATAATACACTGGCAGTGCGAGGCTATAGTAATGAGAATGACAATAAAGGAACCAGGGGCTGTGAGGCCATCGCAATACTTGATTTGCTAGTGTCTTACCTTTAATATTAAATCACACCAAATGCTGGTATATAGTAGTGTTCTACCAGTAATACCCTCGACCTAGAATAGCTGATAGCCTGAAGTTTGTTTTACAAACTTGCTAAATGAGGCATACATTAAATGATACATATTTGCATACTTACCCACATAGCTGATATGATGAAAATTATTGTAATTTTAAGCTTTATTTCTGAAGATCTATTACTTTTTGTTTTTTTCATTTTTTTCTTGGTAACATTTTATGATGAGTGGGTCACCAGTTTTATATTTCTTTGATATTCACCTGAAAGGCTGTGCTTCATTACAGATGTACTTGTCGATTCCTTTTGCACAAATAGTAAGTATTGCACCAAACAAATCCAGAACAACTAAAGTGAGCCTTTAAAAAGAGTGTGCGGAGTAAAAATGCTTTGAGTGTAGTCTTATTATATGCTATCAACAAGAGCTGGAAGCACTCAGTGACTGTGACTTTAGTTTGAATCCTGAGCAAAAGGTCTATTCTGTTCATATTAGGTTGTCTGCTGTAGCATAGGACATCTACTCACAGTGGCACTGACCTACTGTTATTGTTATGAACCAACTATTCAATCTGTGCTTGATTGACTAATTTGTTGGCATCAGGCAATTCATTTAATTTAAATTCTTTTGATATACAGTGGAACCTCGGTTTACGAGTGTTTTGCAAGACGAGCTAAATTTTTTAATAAATTTTGACTTGATAAACAAGCGATGTCTTGCAATACAAGTAGTATGGATACACTTTGTCTGCTGGGCATCATGTGATCACAACTGAGCTGATGGTTCTATTCTTTCTCTCGCGCGCGCGCGCGTCTCTCTCTTTCTCTCACTGGTGCGCACCGCGTCTGTCTCCTTATATCTCTCGCTTGCACACGTCTCTCTCTCCTTATCTCGCTCGCTCGCGTCTCTCTTCTCTTGAGGGCAAACATCTCCTATTCTCCGTCTGAGTCTGTGTGCCTCACTCATATAGTTAACATCCGTACAAGCGTATACTGTTTACTACAGCATTGTGACTGTGTGTGTGTGTGTGCGCGTGCGCACGTGTGTGTTGTGAAGTGCGAGTCCCCTTCTTGCACCCGAAAACACGAAGCTGAGTTTCAGTACTTTAACAACACCAGCTTTATTCAGCTTGAAACAGCAACAGCGCGGTTATTTATTGTAGCAGGATCTTTATAATGTTCCTTGTATCACCCATTGATAGCATGTCTGTGATCTTTTTGGATGCACTTATACGGCGAACTGCTACAGCGCTGGGAGACTGTGATTGCTTTGGGACACTCTTCCGCGTGTCGTCCCGTTGGGTGGAATCCCACATGAGTTTAGAAACTCACTCACACCAGCCATGATTCTTTTTAAAGGTAAAGTGCAGGTTAATTTATTTTAAGGAATTTTTCCTTTATATTTTGTATTAATCTTTTTTGTATGAATAGTCTTGGGTTGTGGAACGAATGATCTGTGTTTCCATTATTTCTTATGGGGAAATTCACTTTGATATTCGAGTGCTTTGGACTGCGAGCACGTTTCTGGAACGAATTATGCTCGCAAACTGAGGGTCCACTGTAATTGGTTTATTAAAATTGTCATCAGAACCCAGACTGTAATTCATTTGATTTTACATTGGTAAAATTGACTAGTGCCCGTAGAAATCCAATTGACTAGCAAAATATTTGAGTTGGGTTTTTATTATTTTTTTTTCTTTAAATGATAAAGTGTTTATTTTACTATATTTAAAATAAGTAGACCAACATGCTAAAATAAAACATTTACTGATATTTAAATATTTGCTGAATGTACTTAAGTAACTTCCCATAATTTACATGCTTTAAATGTGTAAACTTAAGTGAGATTTACTTTATATTATAACTTTATATAACAAGCAATTTATGATATTTGACCTGAGTGTGATAAATATATTAGTATATACTGTATGACCAGTACATATGATAAATATTTAGCAGTATAAGTGGAACTCTAAAAGAGACAACACTTTTTTATGTCTTTGTTTGATTCCCCTCAGCTTAAAAGTCGAAAACCACCCATGATTCAGAGGCGCCCTTCTGCACTCCACTCTTGCAAAGAGCTCTTATGTGTGTATTTGTGGCCTTACTGTTACATTGAATGAGTCTTGCCATTGTCCTTGGACCTCACACATTAACAAGGGTACTTTTGTCCAAGAACCATTGTTTGTTTTTGCTTATTGCAGTTTTTCTGTAAACCGTACACACCATTGCTACTTTTGAGATACTAAAATAAAAAACTACAGACACCAACAATTATACCACAATCACAGTAACTTAAACCACGTGCTTTGTCATTACTTGTAGCTGTCGAAGTATAAGGCGAAGTCAAGCACGGGCAAAACTAGTGGCGAAAGAGTTTGTTTTCAAAATATTTATTGGAAGTTAAAAGCAAATAATCCACACAAGAATAAAGAAAAAATAGTTACACACGTAGAAAAAAAAGCAAAAAAAAGAAAAATGGATCTTGTCTAAACTTAGCTTTTCTTGAGGAACTTTAGTTATTTCTATACTTAAAGGTTCTTAATTTCTTCTTCTGTATGGTATTCAAATAAGCATTGTTTTCTTAGAGTTATTCACACACTCAAAGATCCCGTAGGCCCTCAGGCATGGTCATGGTTTAAAACTGTATGCCTCTACACCTTACACATGCCAAGGCTGTCACTAACTGAAGAATAATGTTTACTTAAAGCTGTTAGAAATGGCAAGAATATACCAATACAATTCTATTTATGGGGATTTTAGGATCCTCCTATAGATTATGTATTATCATCTAGTAAAATATTCATGAATCTTATAGAACTAGGAAAATGGCTCTTACATTACTAATGTTTGATTGAACAACTAAAGTTATTAAGGGAGCAAGCAATTTGCATTAACAACTATCTAAAAAAGCTTACAAAATGTAAAAATAATCACAACAGTGCAAGCAACATTTGTAATATAATTGCTACACGTAAGTACATAATGCTTAACCAATATCACAAATTGTAGAGTCATAATTACAATAGTTATTATTTTTGAAATCATAATCAAAGTTGGGTGGCTGCTCAACTGTTGGAGAAGGAGAAAATGAATCAACCTTTTAGATGGACAGCTTTAGTAAGAAACTACAGAGATAAGAACTGCACCTTATTTTACATTTACATTTTACTGTTTAGCAGACGGTTTAATCCAAAGTGACTTACAAAAGAAGTCAACATAATTGAGTAAACATCATTCTGTGGGATTGTTTGGGAATAAGTATTACAGGGAATGGTTTCCAAATTGATCAAAATTGACTTTGAATGATGTTAATTTTTCTTATAAAAATATGTAAATCAAGTAGTTACCTGGGTTTGTAGGATTTTTCACTGCAAAAATCTCAATATGAGATTAAAAAAGTTGCCAGTATTGAAATTACTCTTACGGTATATACTGTACTGTGTTTGAAAACATTTTTTCCAGATACTGTACACACTTTTAAGAATTTATTTAATATTACAATAGTTGATTACACACTGGCAATTTTGATGTATAGGCCCTGAATAAGTTGCATTCTGTGCTTTGATTGTACAGAAATTACATTATATGGGGACAAAATGCACTCCTAAGGCATTCTTTTGTCTTTTTCAGGGATGCAAAGTGATGACTGCAGAAGCACAGAGTAAACATCTACACTATATCTAAGAAAGCCAGAGATTCAAAAACATGTAGCACATTCAGATGTAGTCATTTACTACTGGGGAGATCTGGCATAATTTTGTTAAACTCTAAAATATAGTAAAAAAAATGTATTGTAGCTAAAATAGGTGATAAGCCCACATGCTACAGTATGTAATAGAGAGAGACATTTTTATTGTGTGATCTAATTGTAACGAAACTGATAAACATCAAGAAAAAGGATTAGTAGGCGGCCTAAAATATTGCAAGATCAGACACACAAATTATTTAATTATCACAGATGTAATAGCTCCAAGTCTTTAATAATAAAGGCAGGAGTTTTAGGGACCATTGACTTGAATGATCGCAAATACTTTAAACAGACAGGAATTCATAGATGGTCTTTTTTTCTTATATTTTATTTTATTAAAATAAAAAAAAAACATTCCATACATGTAAGTCAAGTTTAACAAAACTGGTTTGAAACAAATCGACCCCCACCTATGAGAATGAGGCCTAGGTCAGCAGAGTAGCACTTTAATAATAGTAAAAATATTGAAATAAATAAATATAGATAGATAGAAACAAGGGGGGAGAGAATCCACTTCCTTAATTTAAATGCTTATTCTAAAATGTTTTTGGGACCATTGACTTGAATGATCACAAATATTTTAAACAGATAGACAGGAATTCAGAGATGATCTTTAGATTGTAATGTTGTAATAAAAATGATGTACTCCAGAAAATGGAAAATGTTGATATCTGGTCTGTGTGCAGAGAGAGAGAAAAACATAATGAGATATTAAAGCTTATTTCATAGTTAAATAACAGTTAAACAAATCTTTGTTTAAGCTTTGTGCCCAAGTTACTCATAATTTAATTAATTCTTGGTGTGATGATGCAATTAGTAGCTTGTTGGAATCCCAAGGCCGTTTTACTGCTTATGTCAGCTTTGGAATCAAGAAGGATAAACACCTGGTGGTCTTCATATATTGTATATACTCTAAATTTCCACCTGAATATGGAGGCTAGGTAATCAATGAACTCTGGGGGTTTCTTTTAAATTGACTCTAAGTATTCTGAAAAGAAAAATGCAAATATATAGCTGAATGACCCTCTTATAGGCCTTCCACGATGCTCATGATTCCTGAAGCAATTTTACTGATCTGTAATATTACTCTGCTGAAGTTTTTTCACAGTAAGTACATATGTACAGTACTGTGTTTTGTTTAAATTCCAAAATGTGAGGAAGTAACAAGTCTGTTAATGTCTAGTTTGTTTAGCAGTAACTCCCTTAAAATGACAATTTAGTTCTCTTTTAATCTTTCTCTTTATTTTAACCTTTAGAGAATGCAAGGCTCTTTAGTAAAATATGTTATCCTTCTATATAAAAGCGGTTGGGATTGTCCTTCCGTCCCGTGAGTGCTACGCAGGCGCGGAGTTTCACACACGCCCCGCCCATTTTGCAATGCACGATGGGATTTGTAGTTTCGTTTTTCCAGGTAAAAGATGATTTTCTACTCCAGACTGTGCGATATCTTCATCTTCTTTCTTATTATATAAAAGCGGTCGGGATTGTCCTTCCGTCCCGTGAGTGGAAAGCGTAGCGGTATTCCGCTTGTCAAAGACTTACTACTTGCAGCTTGCGGTACGAAGCGACATGATGTGAGCAGAGTTCTGGTGCTCCCATCGACCCCTTGCTTTTGTGCGCAATGCACTGGAAAAATAGACAAAATTATATCTCTGGAAATAATTAATGTTGATGGAGTACAAATGCCACACCGTGTAGTAAATATCAGGGGGGTTTAAAAGGGCGACCTCAATATAGAAAAAAAGTTTAAATTTCATCACAAAAATAACAGAAACTACGAGTATTAAAGTAATACCGCTCAAATGCAATATAACCAAATTAATGAGTTTGTATAAAATATCAAATTGATCTACATATTGAATTGCCACTTATAGTCGGTCGCCTTAAAAGGCGGGTCAGCCTAGTGTTTTATTAATTACTGACAGAAATGATCAGAGATATTATTGTGTTGTAACATGGTGATACAATGATCAGCACTTCTACCCCAAAACTAAGACAACAACAGCATTTATTTCTATAGCACATTTTCATACAAACAATGTAGCTCAAAGTGCTTTTCATGATGAAGAAAGAAAAAAAAGACAATAAATAATTACAATTAGGGAACGCTAATTAACATAGAATAAAAGTAAGGTCTGATGGCCAGGGAGGACAGAATAAACAACAACAACAAAAAAAACTCCAGACGACTGGAGAAAAAAATAAAATCTGCAGGGATTTCAGGCCATGAGACCACCCAGCACGGTCATATGGACTTCTTCCCTTTAATGCATCAATGTAGGGACATCACTGTGCTTTGATTATGTGGTGGTGGTGCAGATCACCACCACAAAAAACTGGAAAAAGAACAGAAGAGAAAGTGGGGGTTAGTACGGATTTTAGAGCCACCAGGAATGATAATGATAATTAATTGAATATACAGAGCATCAGGATTAAACTAAGATGAAGCTATGTGAAAGCCATGTTAAAGTAATGTGTTTTCAGCAGTGTTTTAAAGTGCTCCAGTGTATTAGCCTGGCAAATTCCTATTGGCAAGCTATTCCAGATTTTAGGTGCATAACAGCAGTAGGCTGCCTCTCCACTTCTTTTAAGTTTAGCTCTTGGAATTCTAAGTAGACACTCATTTGAAGATAATTTGAAGATTATGATTTGGAGTGTAAGGTGTAAGACATTCCAAAATATAAGATTTAGAGAGATTATTTAAGGTTTTGTAAACCATAACCAGTATTTTAAAGCCAATTTTAAATAACACAGGTAACCAGTGTAGTGACATCAAAACTGAGGTGATGTACTCGGATTTTCTTTTCCGAGTTAAGATTCTAGCAGCTGCATTTTGCACTAGTTGCAATCAATTGATGTCTTTTTTTGGTAGTCCTGAGAGTAGTGCGTTACAGTAATCTAGCCAACTGAAAACAAAAGCGTGAACTGATTTTTCAGCATCTTGCAATGTTTTAAGAGGTCTAAGTTTTTCTATATTTCTTAAGTAAAAAATGCTGTCCTAGTAATCTAATTAATATCCATCCATCCATCCATTTTCTAACCCGCTGAATCCGAATACAGGGTCACGGGGGTCTGCCGGAGCCAACACAGGGCAGGAACCAATCCTGAGCAGGGTGCCAACCCACCGCAGGACACACACAAACACACCCACGGGCCAATTTAGAATCGCCAATCCACCTAACCTGCATGTCTTTGGATTGTGGGAGGAAACCGGAGCGCCCGGAGGAAACCCACGCAGACACGGGGAGAACATGCAAACTCCACGCAGGGAGGACCCAGGAAGCGAACCCAGATCCCCTAACTGCGAGGCAGCAGCGCTACCACTGCGCCACCGTGCCGCGCAATCTATTTAATATGTGTTCTAAAATTATGGTCATAGTTACCCCTAAATTCTTTACCTTGACTTTTAATCCTAATGCAAGTTTATTTCTAATAACCTCATTATTTCCATTATTGCCAATCACTAAAATTTCTGTTTTCTCTTTATTTAGTTTGAGAAAATCACTACTCATCCATTCAGAAACGCAAGTAAGGCATTGTGTCAGTGAATCAAGAGAGTCGGGGTCGTCAGGTGCTATTGATAAATACAGCTGTGTGTCCTAATGGAAGCATGTAAATCAAGAAGATCAGCGGACCCAGGATAGAGCCTTGTGGAACACCATATACAGTGTATCGGGAAAGTATTTACAGTACATCACTTTTTTCACATTTTGTTATGTTACAGCCTTATTCCAAAATGGATTAAATTCATTTTTTCCTCAGAATTCCACACACAACACCCTATAATGACAACCTGAAAAAAGTTTACTTGAGATTTTTGCAAATTTATTAAAAATAAAAAAACTGAGAAATCACATGTACATACAGTAAGTATTCACAGCCTTTGCTCAATACTTTGTCAATGCACCTTTGGCAGCAATTACAGCCTCAAGTCTTTTTGAATATGATGCCACAAGCTTGGCATACCTATTCTTGGCCAGTTTCGTCCATTCCTCTTTGCAGCACCTCTCAAGCTCCATCAGGTTGGTGAAAAATTGAGAAAGCACATGTACATAAGTATTCACAGCCTTTGCCATGAAGCTCAAAATTGAGCTCAGGTGCATCCTGATTCCCCTGATCATCCTTGAGATGTTTCTGCAGCTTAATTGGAGTCCACCTGTGGTAAATTCATTTGATTGGACATGATTTGGAAAGGCACACACCTGTCTATATAAGGTCCCACAGTTGACAGTTCATGTCAGAGCACAAACCAAGCATGAAGTCAAAGGAATTGTCTGTAGACCTCCGAGACAGGATTGTCTTGAGGCACAAATCTGGAGAAGGTTACAGAAAACTTTCTGCTGCTTTGAAGGTCCCAATGAACACAGTGGCAAAGTTTGAAACTACCAGGACTTCCTAGAGCTGGCCGGCCACCTAAACGGAGCGATTGGGGGAGAAGGGCCTTAGTCAGGGAGGTGACCAAGAACCCGATGGTCACTCTGTCAGAGCTCCAGAGGTCCTCTGTGGAGAGAGGAGAACCTTCCAGAAAGACAACTATCTCTGCAGCAATCTACCAATCAGGCCAGACGGAAGACACTCCTTAGTAAAAGGCACATGGCAGCCCACCTGGAGTTTGCCAAAAGGAACCTGAAGGACTCTCAGACCATAAGAAACAAAATTCTCTGGTCTGATGAGACAGATTGAACTCTTTGGTGTGAATGCCAGGCGCCACGTTTGGAGGAAACCAGGCACTGCTCCTCACCAGGCCAATACCATCCCTACAGTGAAGCATTGTGGTGGCAGCATCATGCTGTGGGGGTGTTTTTCAGCGGAAGGAACTGGGAGACTAGTCAGGATAAAGGGAAAAATGACTGCAGCAATGTACAGAGACATCCTGGATGAAAACATGCTCCAGAGTGCTCTTGACCTCAGACTGGGGTGACGGTTCATCTTTCAGCAGGACAACAACCCTAAGCACATAGTCAAGAAATCAAAGGAATGGCTTCAGGACAACTCTGTGAATGTCCTTGAGTGGCCCAGCCAAAGCCCAGACTTGAATCCGATTGAACATCTCTGGAGAGATCTTAAAATGGCTGTGCACCAACGCTTCCCATCCAACCTGATGGAGCTTGAGAGGTGCTGCAAAGAGGAATGGGCGAAACTGGCCAAGGATAGGTGTGCCAAGCTTGTGGCATCATATTCAAAAAGACTTGAGGCTGTAATTGCTGCCAAAGGTGCATCAACAAAGTATTGAGCAAAGGCTTTTTTTTTATTAATAAATTTGCAAAAACCTCAAGTAAACTTTTTCACTTTTTCATTATGGGGTGTTGTGTGTGGAATTTTGAGGAAAAAATGAATTGAATCCATTTTGGAATAAGGCTGTAACATAACAAAATGTGGAAAAAGTGATGCGCTGTGAATACTTTCCGGATGCACTGTAGAATATCATGTGTCTCTGAAGTATAATTACCACAACCAACAAAGAATTTTCTACCTGCAAGGTAGGATTCAAACCAATTTAAGACACTGCCAGAGAGGCCCACTCATTGACTAAGGCGAGAACCAAGTTTGTGGGGAGTTTGTACATTAAAACTATATTAGTGTGAATAGTCCATGGTTCCCTCAAAAATCAAAGTACATATAATTTAGGTCAGTTAGCAAATCTAAATTGACTCTGTTTGAGCAAATATAACATTGTATATGAGTGTGCCTTATGATGGGCAGCAGCCCCACAAAGTGCTTATTGATGAGTTGTGTATGGTATTGCTGGGATTGAAATTAAGAAAATGGATAAATGAGTGAATATTACTACATCTGCATACCAATCAATTCCAACACATGCTTTTCTTTTATTATCATAGTGTATAAAGTCAACCAATCATACAAACATTCTACAGCTTCAATAGTTTTCTTGCAGATTTTCTGGATTACTATTCTTTATATTTTTGTCAGTGAGAAGAATCCAGAAAACTCAGCACAGTTCGATGTGGGTACTCAGCCTGCAGTGTTCTATAGTTTTTCTTATTTCCAATATCACACTTCCCTGGCTGATTGTATTTAGGAAGTTCAGACATCAAGCTGGAATTTCTAGTTTCTCAGGATGACTACCATAGGTACTAATCATCAGTAACTGAGGTTTGATCTCTCAATAGCTACACTGCAGAGACAGTGTTTGATTTGAAGGGGTAACTCAAAAATAAAACTAATTCTTCATATAGAGTTACTTACTGGTAATCACCCAAATTCCAAATACAGAGTTGATACTTCTTAAGACAAGGCCACTGTAAATTTATTTTGAAGACTGTGTATATGGTTGTCTCTGTAAATTAGGTACTTACAAACTTTAAAACCTTGTCAGAAAAAAATAAAAATTCAGCTAAGTTTCTGTGATGCAAAAGTCACAATGTAAAGCAATTTTACTTCTTCTGAATTCTTCAGACCCATCCTTTATATTATTCAGTGTTGAAACATTGAAAGAAATAGATGAAAGTCTCATCTCCTGAACTGCTGTAGAACCTTTATCTACCCAGTTGCACTTTCTCAGCCATTGTTCCTTAGTAATGTTTCCGCTCTTCCAGGATTTCTTTATTTAAGACAGTCATGGACATATTTCAGTCACACATAATTGCAGCTGACAAAGTGCTCTTTAATGGTACCAAAATGAGTATGGAAGAATTCTGTAAGTAAGTGGGAAAGAAAACATAATCCTTTCTGAATTATGTGCAAAGTGCTCAGCACTTTGAGTTACATTAGGTACAGTATAAGCAATTTCATCATCGTAACAGTAAAAAATAATTAAAAGGAAAAATAACAAAGCAAATGCAAAAGGTAACAGAGACTTCCCACTGTGCTATATTGCTTGAACAATATTAGAAACCAAATTATCATTTTAAAAATATTGTATAAAAATATGTTTAAGTTTGATATCTATAGCAAGCCAATAGAGTTGTTTTTAAAGTCAGCAAGATTCCATTAAAATTGCTCAAACCTTCTTTCATTTTTTACTATTATGTTGTTCTTCGCTTCATCACTGCAAATGGCATGAATGAGGTTCTAGCTGAAGTCTTGAAGTCATGAATGAAGGTCAGCAATTTTTGCCATAGTTTTTGCCAACGTTCAGTTTTTCATGTTTTGAAATATCTTGATGACAGTTGTACAATGCCTGTAATCATCAATAACTCTCAAACTTGAAGTCTTGAAATCATGAAAGAAGATCAACAGTTTTGGCCATAATTTTCCTCCAGAGTTCAATTCTTCATGTTTTTAAATATCCAGATGACCATTCTACAATGCCTGTATGTTCAATAACTCTCAGACTAGCTAGGCTACTGCAACTATTATTTGGCCAGGCTGTTCCTTATGCTCATAACCGGAAGCTGAAACAAAAATGTGTGTTTTTTTATTTTGACATTATTCAAATGGAAGATAAGGAAGTTTGCTTTGTCTTTGCTTTTGTGCCCTTTGAAGTTTCAGATATTTTCTGGTGGCTAAACTACTTAAAGTATATTGTAATTAAATACATGATCTAGGCATTGTGCTACATCTACCTGTACCAATTCCGACCCCAAAATGTTAAAGGTAATAAAGTTGAAACATGAGTTTGAAACCAAAGTAAGGCTGCTTGCATTCTGCTTTCTCTATACAGAATGTCCTTGTGAATCAAAGCTTCAATTTTGATATAGACCTGTGATTTCTACTTTTGCTGAATCTCTTAGGAAGTTCTCAAAGTAGGACTTCTTCATCTGCCACCTGCATAGTGTGCATACAACACTTTCATCTGTGAATAGTGCTAGGCAAATCAGCAGCGGGTAATGTAAGACTACTATGCATATCTACGATAAACACATCCAATGTCACTTCTTGCAGTGCTAAATTATACACAGTAACACCTATTTACAAATCTTGCTCACCTCCACACTTCCAGTACAGTATACCTGTTTTCATCTAAACTGTTCAAAGCATCTGAAAGATTGTGGGGATGTGGCAATGGCTCTTTGCTGGTGGGTGCTGTTGAATTATCTGGATAAACAAGACACATAGCATCATACCTGGCATGTTCCAAATGTGTATACGTGATCAGCTACTTGCAAGTGATAACACTTGTATTTTAATTTTTTGCAAAGTGTAGTGTTAGGAAATCACAAAGCGTACAAAGAGCAGGAAAAGATGAATCTGTTGTCACTACACTGATGTGACTTAAATGAAAAAGTGGACAGAACTTCTCATGGCTTCTAGATATTAGATATTTTAATAAAAAAATAAGTAAAATCTTCAAAAAAGAAAAAAGTCAGCAAAAGCGTAGATAAACTGCCATTTTCATTTTCCCATATCTTTAAACTGCTTTTCCTGGAAAGGGTCGCAACACATTTTCATTTTATATTTTTGAATTCTTGACTCACTGCTTTTACAAACAGAAGTAATTCAGTTTTCAGTACGGGTATTGCTCTCCTATTTTAAATTCACTCCGACCTGTGTCAATAATCTACTGCATCTCTAATCAAACATTTATTTTAATTCGAAATATCTGTAAAAGTGTACAGGACAGGTAATCCAGTCAGACAGACCCGTGAAGACTATGGTGTTACTTGGTCTAGCATCCCTGAAGTTTTGGACTGTGCTGTAGTAAATCAAGTTTCATGAATGAAACACATTTAGTAAGTTGCAAAAATCAGTTTTAAAAGAGAGTGCCTCATGTAATTATAATATAAATAACACTGCATATAGATTTTCTCTCATACTAAAAGCACTTAACTCATGTAAATGTCTGGAATGAAAGAGACAGTAGAGCAAGGTGCAGAGGCAGTTTGTTTTTTATTCTGTTCTGGAAGACACAGGAAGCCAGTTATGACTGTGCACAACAGGAATAAATCTGAGTGAGGATTCATGCAGTAGAGCTTTGCCCTGGCTGAAGCTGTGATCACAAATTATAAAGGTCACCTACCAACAGAGATATCATGGTGGTGATAAAAATTATGCACAAACATCTCAGAAAAAGGTAGGAACAAAACAGATGTAATGTTATGTAGTTATAAGAAAACACTATGAGATTTGTATGACTTCAATAAAGATGGCAAGAATAAAAAAAATGATGTCAAGGAAACTGCACTGCATTTTCCTTAAAAGTTCAAATTACGATCAGTACATAAGACCAATGCTTTTCAGTTCTGATTGCCATGGCGCACTGTACTTTGTCAGTTTTGGTGTTTGGTCAACAGATCATTCTGTCATTTTCTAATAACAAATTTACGAGAGCAGGGTTTTTAAGCTGGATTTAATTATACTCCAATAGTGTAATCACAAGCTGCTTGAGAGCTGCACAGATGGTGGCCTATGCCTTAGCCGGGTGCTGCTTACTGCCAGCTTGTATATTGAGAGAAACTATCCCTGTATAAGGTCAAACTACACTACATAGAATTTGTAGCTTTGCAAATTTTGAAATGATGCAGCCAAACAATTGACAGTTTTTCAGGGAAAGAATATTGTACACCAAGGATATTTTGCACTTACATACAGACCCGTCACATACAGTGCTGTCCTCTCAAGTCCTCAATTTTTACTATTTACTTTGCTACACATAAATAAGCTAGGAATGCAGTCAATGTAAATTATAGTAGGATCAAACAGCGTTTTATTAATTTTGTGAGAGATGTATGGTGTGATAAAGGCGCTATATAGCGCACGACCCGGCAAAGACTATGCAGAGGCACGTGTACAAATCACACAGGCTTTTATTTTTCTTCACCCATGGTCACACGTCTTCCCCGTGTCCCACAGGCCTAACACAATCCCAGAAGCACTTAAACACAAAAGCAACAACTCTCCGCCTTGTACCACCACTCCTCTCAGGTAACCCTGTCCTCTTCCTCCCGATTCTAGCCCTTCAGTGGTGGAGGCTGGCCCATTTTATAGCCCACCTGGAAGTGATCCAGGTGCTTGACCACCTGGTCCCAATTGCACCTCCGGGTGGGGTTGATGACTCGTCCAGCCGGGTTCTCGAGTCTCTGCAGCACCCCCTAGCGGCCACCCCTGCTCCCACCCAGGTTGTGGAGGACTCCATGTCCCATGGAGTCATGCGGGAGACTGGGAAACGAACATCAGCCAGGGAGGCTGCCACCAAGGGTTCTGGGGGAGGTATTGAGCTGCCCATGGTGGCTCCCCCGGAACATATGCAGCAGAGGCGTCCTGGCCGGGCATGGGACCCGGCTGTCCATCACAATGGTTATGAACTAAAATTACTAACATAATGTATCGGAATTTTATAGTTAGGGCTAAGTGATTTGTTTTTTGTTCTCAACTTAAATCTTAGCGGACTGCCATAGTGACCTACTTTGTCAGATAGAATTGTGACTTCTATAAATCCTCACCCATTAATAGCCCTTTCTCAGGTAACACTAGATGGGGCACCACAATAAGGGTCTCTGTGTCATCACATTCTATATGACACTACTCACTTGCTGTAGTAGTGTGTTCAAATGGAAGAATCCAAACCTGTACACAACAGCACAAGAATAAATGTATTTTTTTATTTTTTAAAACTAGAAAAAAATTAATTACAAGGAAAAAATAATTAGCTGTTGAGAAGGCTTGTGAAGTGTGGATAAAAATTATCCTTGAATCTAGTGATGCAAATGCTAATGGTTTTCTAGAAAGGAAGAAGAATGAAAGTGAATGTGTGAGGTTGCTGACACCATCAATAACTCATTTTGTATTTCTATGTAATTCTGTGTTATAGATGTCTTGAACTGAAGGGAGTTATGTTCATGAAGGAGGTGGTGAGTATATATAGAGAGACATCGCTGAACACTTTTATGCATGCCATCCTTAAATCTTGGGGATAAGAGATTGATTTTTCTACCTGACTATCTCTGCCTATGCTTGTGGTCAAAGTGCCCTAATCAGTTTCTTCCAATATCTCTAGCTTACTCTCACTTTCCAAAAACTGCACCTTACACTTATGAGCAATTCTGACTTGGCCTACAGTGGCTGATGTTCCATCCCACCTGACACCTTTGTTGCAAGTATATTTGTTAGATCCCTGCAAACCAGTAATAGAAATTTGGATTCAGAAAGTTAATGATGGTTGAATATTTTGTCCATACCATTGTATTCTTATTTCTGATTATATCGTAGTACATCTGGAAACATGCTTCTCACCCAAACCTGATCCTAATGACAGTTTATCTGTCTCTTACAGATTAAAAATGTTGTTTTGTTTATGGAAAGGTAAACCAGCTTTTGCTTTAGATACACATTGATTGACAAGAATGCCTACATTCATAGTGTGAGATGTCAAATGCTATGCTTCTGAGACTGTGGTTGATAATACAGCGTAAATTGATCTGCTATATGGGCTTTGTGCATCCTGATATACTATAGCTGCACAGAATAATGTAATCACTTTTGTCTTTCATTCACTGCAAGCAGAGTCAGTTCTCTTGTTCTCACATCTACACTAGCAATACCTTTCACCAGATCCTTCACTCATAATCATGCTTTCACTACTTGCATCTGGACCTTTGTGTTTTTGTGAATGATGCATTTTGATGAAATGGTGCTTTTAGTATAGAGTGTAGCAATCAAGTTTATTCAAAATGCAGAGCTCTTATGCTACTGTCATCGACCTTTTAATCTCATTAGACAATCTCAAATATTGTCATCTGTTTTATTGAACAATATCTCCTCCAACCAAGTGCAACTACATAGAGAGTGGGCTGTATTCATCCACACATTTTTGAACACCAGAAGTACTCATGTTTATTTTAGGAAGTTTTAATTACTATTAGTGATATCTCCATGAGAATTTGATCAGTATATTACATATGATGCACAACTGAGGAGTGTGAGATAATGTTGTGGTCATTTTAAATATGCATTTGCTGGTGCAATTAGACCATTTCTGTCTCATCTCACACCATAAAAAGTTTATCTTATTCCCATCTGTTAGACCATCCCTAAAAGAAATGAGCATCTTATTAAGACTTTTAAAGTATGATCTGACGAAAGGGCACAGAAATGTAAAGTTTTTTTTCTGTATTGAAGATATTACATGACTTGGATGATTATAAAGAAGTTTTCCAGAATATTAATTACTTTGTACACAGTGTGGCTGATTATCCTAGTAATAAACTGTATATAACAAGGAGTATTTCATTATACTGTAGATGTCCCCATTTAAATCTTATCAGAAACTTTTTCTTCATCCAGAGATGGCAGGGCATCTGTGATCTCAGATGCTTTTGGATTATATACAATATAACACTAGCTGGCTTGGTCATAGTCCATTGGTCTAGCATTAAATCTACTTTCAGAGGCATCAGTGACTTCTGATCTTCAGATTGATGTGCAGTATTTGCAACACAGATCCAAGGCACCACTGTAATTCTTTGAAATCATCTCTTCATCTGCTAGGACAGGGGCAGTCAACTCCAGTCCTAGTAGTCTGCAGTGGCAGAAGGTTTTTACTTTAACCAAATTTTTTGATTAGAACCCAATTACTACTAAAATGATATGGTTTTTTGGGTTTAGTTTTAGTTAACTTGTTTGTGAAAATTCATAACTCTTAATTGCCTATTTTAGGTTCAGACAGCTGCAATAAAGTTTGGTATTTTTGAAGTCAAATTTATTTCTCCACAGACCTGATATATATGCATTTTCCTCATGAAATTCTGCTTTAAAGTTAAGTACTTTCTATAAATTAAAAAAATATACACTCACCTAAAGGATTATTAGGAACACCATACTAATATGGTGTTTGACACTTTTGACTTCAGAACTGCCTTAATTCTACGTGGCATTGATTCAACAAGGTGCTGAAAGCATTCTTTAGAAATGTTGGCCCATATTGATAGGATAGCATCTTGCAGTTGATGGAGATTTGTGGGATGCACATCCAGGGCACGAAGCTCCCGTTCCACCACATCCCAAAGATGCTCTATTGGGTTGAGTTCTGGTGACTGTGGGGGCCATTTTAGTACAGTGAACTCATTGTCATGTTCAAGAAACCAATTTGAAATGATTTGAGCTTTGTGACATGGTGCATTATCCTGCTGGAAGTAGCCATCAGAGGATGGGTACATGGTGGTCATGAGGGGATGGACATGGTCAGAAACAATGCTCAGGTAGCCCGTGGCATTTAAACGATGCCCAATTGGCACTAAGGGGCCTAAAGTGTGCCAAGAAAACATCCCCCACACCATTACACCACCACCACCACCAGCCTGCACTGTGGTAGCGAGGCATGATGGATTCATGTTCTCATTCTGTTTACGCCAAATTCTGACTCTACCATTTGAATGTCTCAACAGAAATCGAGACTCATCAGACCAGGCAACATTTTTCCAGTCTTCAACTGTGCAATTTTGGTGAGCTCGTGCAAATTGTAGCCTCTTTTTCCTATTTGTAGTGGAGATGAGTGGTACCCGGTGGGGTCTTCTGCTGTTGTAGCCCATCCGTCTCAAGGTTGTGCGTGTTGTGGCTTCACAAATGCTTTGCTGCATACCTCGGTTGTAACGAGTGGTTATTTCAGTCAAAGTTGCTCTTCTATCAGCTTGAATCAGTCGGCCCATTCTCCTCTGACCTCTAGCATCAACAAGGCATTTTTGCCTACAGGACTGCCGCATACTGGATGTTTTTCCCTTTTCACACCATTCTTTGTAAACCCTAGAAAATGGTTGTGCGTGAAAATCCCAGTAACTGAGCAGATTGTGAAATACTCAGACCGGACCGTCTGGCACCAACAACCATGCCACGCTCAAAATCGCTTAAATCACCTTTCTTTCCCATTCTGACATTCTGTTTGGAGTTCAGGAGATTGCCTTGACCAGGACCACACCCCTAAATGCATTGAAGCAGCTGCCAAGTGATTGGTTGATTAGATAATTGCATTAATGAGAAACTGAACAGGTGTTCCTAATAATCCTTTAGGTGAGTGTATATCTTGCCCGCACTGGCACCTTACAATTGGGGGGAATGAAGCAAAGAAGGAAGGCTTAAAAACTTATTAAATACCTGCATTTTTCAAGCCAAGATAGTTGTTGAGTATTGATCCTTACCCTCCGACATATCTTTGTGACAACAAAGGGCTCTGGAAATAATCATCTTATTGCATATTCCTGAGACCATTTTTCTCATGGTAAGGATACGTTATCTATTAGCTTGTGCAAGTTCTTACATAAATTTGTAAGTTACTCAAACAAAACCAACCTCATTCCATGAAAAGTTTAATGTGATTTGGTCTTTTGAGAGGAAACCACCCTCTAAGAGCATCAAAGGTTGTTGCGCAGGAGGACTAAGTGCCAAGTTATCACACACTGCTGGTCTTCCTTCAAAATGGCTGGATCTCATAGTATCACTCAAAAATGACATGCATAAAGTTTTTTACAATGTCTGTAATTGCAAGACATGGATCAATACTCATCAAATGTATTGGCTTGAAAAGTTGACGCATTTGGTAAGTTTTTAAGTTTTATCTCTGTGCCCAATAATATAACAATATAAAGCACCAGTACAGGCAAGATATTTTATTGAATTTACAGAAAGCCCAATAACATAACAATATAAAGCACCAGTACAGGCAAGATATTTTATTAAATTTAGAGAAAGCGTTATCTTTAAAATTCAATTTCACAGTGCAAATGCATACTGTATATACCATGTTTGTGGAAAAAATTACTTGAAAAATACTGAACTTATCCATTAAGGTTTTACTTGTAATCTGTTTTCTTAACCAGCCTTTAGTTAATAATGAGATGCACATGGCAAAGAAACCACCAGCTCTCCAGCTAATATACTTCCAGTTAAACCTGTAAACATGCATCATGAAGTATCTGTGTAAATAAAATGTTTTGCAATAAAAAGCGAGAAGAAAAGGACCAAAATGTATAAATCATAAGAAGTACAATCATAAACACATAACATATGGATGATGTTCTCAGAAAGCGAAAATTCTACAATGGGATAAAGATTTATCTTGGAAAAATGAAAGCACTAACAAGTCATATAATTAAATACCAAGTTTCAATATCTGCTAGGCTGGGCTTTTACATACAAAATTGGTTGAAATGAAAACCTGCACCCACTGTGAACCTTGTGGACCTGAGTTGAGTTCCCCTGTGCTAGACCTTTCAGGGTCTCTAATCTCTTTTGAGTGAGATTTGTGCTCATGACTGATGATAACTGGTATCCTATTGTATTCATTTTCAGCACTGATGTAGAGTTTCACTGGCCTTTTGTCTCTTCTTCTTGTGGCTTCTGCCTCATGTCTGGGAATTTACATTTTTTCTGATTCATTTGCAAATTGTAATTTACATGTGGCTGTTTCACTACCTTGTATACTGCTTGCCACATAGTTTAAATCTGTTCCCATGTATGCTTTGCTGCAGTTTCTCTTTCTACTCTTGTCTTTCACTGTTCAGACTATTCATTTTGTCCAGCATGACACAGTCTCTTTCTGCAGTGCTTTTTCAGAAGTCTTATTTCTATTTCATATCTTTGACTGCTTAAATATGATTGACGATTTGGTTGGAGTTCTCAAGTGAAAGTTTATTTCCTTGAATTTCAGTAAAACTGGTTTGACCTGGAAGCAGGCCTCTGATTGTATCTGCTGGAAAGACAAAAATCTTATATTACTTATATTACTATTTAAAATATGATTTATTAATTATATTTTCAGTTTGTCTTTTGCCTCAGTTATATAGCATTTGGTATATGATTCTCAACAGCAATGCAAAATTTTGTAATATGGGATCTCTTTCATATTTTAATATGCTATCTTATTGGTATCCTTATATGGATAAAGAATGTACTAGAGAAATACTTCAGTGTAATTTGTTATAATAAGAACTTTCCTACTTACTCTGCTCACCACACAGCCGGTCAGAGCCATCTAAACTGACACAATAATTGCATATGGTGGGGTGCAGGACAAAATGAAACTGTTTTACCTTAGCCCATGGCAATGTGTGGAATGTTGATTGGTAGAAGGTTCAAGAGCATACGAATGTGCCATGAGGGGAGCTGGTCTCTAAACTATGACAACACACTGATCCAAGGGGTACAGTAAGGAAGAGCAAGGCCACTATAAGTATAGACACACTAGCTAATGCTCATCTTTGTCCTTCCATCAACACCCAGAGACCATGCTGGATGAGAGATCTATCAGCTCAGGAACTCGATGCAAGATTGAAAGAGCCAAGACTTTTAGCAAGAAGAGCGGCTATCTAACCAGGTTGTAGTGTTATGACATCCATTTGCTTTGCTTCGCAGTCAACGCAACAGTAACCACAAGTGGAGCTGCAGACTACAGCTGTATCTCCGCTACAGGCTGGTAAGTATGACTTAACAGAGAAAGAGTAAAAAATTTTGAGATACTCAGGTCTAGATAGAAAGTCGTAAGGTGAGGATAGGGTCACCTTTGGACACTTCCACAACAAAAAAACAAGCACAAAATACAGTAATATGCATAGAAAATTGCAAACATTAACTCCCTGAACCAATTTTTTAACAGATCCTCCCTCCCACTGCCACCTTCTTCCAATGACCAGTCTTCCCACACCATCCCTACTGCATCACTAGCTCCAACCACATCAACTGGAATGGCCAGTGAGGAGTCCACCTCTGATCACCTCAGTATGGGTTATCCATAACTAAAGACCAAGTAAGACCAAATAAGAAGACAACTGAGGAAACTACACACAGGAAAAGCACCGGGGCCAGATGGAGTCAGTCCTCAAGTTCTCAAGGCCTGTGCTGAACAACTTTGTTGTGGCTTTTGTCACCTGATCTGTCTCTCAAGCTCCAGGAAGTATCACTGCTGTGGAAAACATTCTGTGTTTTTCCTGTTCCAGAGAACTTTACATTTTTAGTCATTTTTTAAAATAGTCTATGGACCTTTTCATAGTTTCATAGTTTTATCCAGTTGGCCATGGCATTTGTACTTCATCGAGGAAATCATTATCATGAACGTCACCTTACTTACACTTTGATTTGTTGAAAGTCCTGTAGTATTCATTAAACATGTTAGTTACTTGTTTGGATACACTAACTATAGATATGGCTGTATTGTTAACCTCTGTAACCTCTGCATTCCAAACTTACTTCTCAAGTATTTGTTAAGCTCAGATCATTTTCCATATCTTCAGAACTAGCATGCCATGACATACTGTAAGAATTAGTTATCATCTGTCTCACTTGTAACCAAAAAATTTAATTCTGTTTGTAATGAGAATTTTTTTGTGGAGTGAAGCAGTGAGCAATCTCAATATTCCTGGTCATCTTTAGAGATCTCTGTGATTAGTTCTGATGCTATTCTAGTTTATAACTTATTTTAATGCAAAATGTAAGAAATGACTTTGCCCCTCAAACTTTAGGTGTTTCCCAGAATGTTCCCACAGATATTTCTGCGGGTATGTTGGTCTCAATGGAAATATCATTTTGTGTAAAAATTAATTTAATAAAATCTTTGTCAGCTACTATTAATGAGCTTATTTTCTAATTTAATGTTGAAGTAATAATGCATAATAATAATAATTATACATTTTTAATGTGTCTTTCATTACTCTCAAGGTCACCTCACAGAGTAAAACAGACTATTAGTAAAAACAATGGTATTTAAACAACAGCAAACATTAAAACAATAAGTAAGCATTAATCAATTGTGAAAATGGCATGAAATAAGCAATAATGGACAGCACTAAATATCGTATTCGACCGTTTGTTCACAGGCAAAGGTGTTTTGGTATAGGTGAGTTTTTAAAACAATTTAAAATGTTCTATATTTTTATGTGGAAGGGTAAAGTGTTCCAGAATTTGGGTGCAGCAGTGAAGGAGGTCCTATCACCCATAGTACATAGGTTAATAGTTGGGACAGTCAAAAAACCTGCTTATGAAGATGGCAGGGAACAAATAGGAGCATAAATGTTGGAGCAGATGGAGCAGGGAGCAGATAGGAGCATGATGTAGCAGGGGGCCAGGTTGTGTAACACTTTAAGTGTGAATAGATGAATTTTGAAGAATTTTGAAGTTAAATAAAAATTCCACAGGAAGCCAGTGAAGGTGAGGTGTAATATGATCTGCTATGCTTGGTGTACGTAGTGATCCTGGTGGCAGAGTTTTGAATGAGCTGGAATCTGTCAAGGAGTTTGTTCGAGATGCCAGAAAGAATACCTTTTAAGTTAATCAATGTGAGAAGTAACTAAGGCACTGGGTAAAATTTCAGTGCTAACATTATGTCAAAGCAGGTCAAATTCTGGCAATATTTCAAATGTGGTAGAAGCACATCACTCCATTAAAACAGAAATAAAATTCAGTAGTAAAGATTTCACTTGTTGACAGCAATAATAGTAGTGGTAAAAGTAATAATACTCAGTGGTGTTTTTGGCATACAAATTCTGCTAGGGCTTAGCGTCTCCAGACTGTAATAAGGGAAACAGTTATCCTGATGACAAAGAGATATGCAGAACATGTGTACGTGCATGTGTGTGTGTGTGAAAGAGAGAGAGACAGAGAGAAATATTCTTAAAGCAAATTTTGTTTGATGGGCAAAGTGCTAAATGTTTCTTTCCTAAATAATCAATTTGATTCTTGATAATGTTGTTGATGACTATTCCAGTGCAGGCAAACGTACAAGTTCATGTGGCCTTTAAACTGTGCCATGGAAAACTCAAACAGTAGTCACTTGGGTAAGGTTTGTTAAAGAATAAGTTAGACTGCACACTTGCAAAGGTATGCTGAAACACTGTGGG
Source organism: Polypterus senegalus (assembly GCF_016835505.1). Classification (NCBI taxonomy): domain Eukaryota; kingdom Metazoa; phylum Chordata; class Cladistia; order Polypteriformes; family Polypteridae; genus Polypterus; species Polypterus senegalus. The sequence continues at coordinate 21,710,051 of NC_053161.1, read as the reverse complement.
GTTGAAGGGCCTGCCCAAGCACATTGAAAACTAGTGTCACCAGTCACCAGGTACAAAGAAAATATTTTTCTAGGTAGGAAATGGTATCATGAAAATTGGAAAAAAATTATTGTGAAGACCAAGTTGAATCTGATAATAGATATTTCAACTATAAATGTAATTATTAAGATAAGTTTGCTACTCATTCCATCCATTTGTTTTCCAAATCTATATTTCACTTAGCAGAGATACAGCAAAAGTGATAGCCTATCCCAGCAAACACAGCGCACAAGACAAGAACAATCCCTGGACAGTTCATTGCAGGGTGAACACACACACATACACACATACATACACTAGGTTCAATTTAGGATTGTCAAGCTGCCTAATCTGAATGTCATTTTGCAAAATGTCTTCTGGGAATGTGGGAGTGTGGTGTCTCTCTTGTCGCTAATATAGAGATGCCACTGACAATAGTAGTGTTATTGTTACATACACAGTTAAATTCTTGCTTGCATTTCTGACCAACATACAACCCTTTGCTACTCTTCAGGTGCCATGATAAAAAAAAAATGCACTAAAATGCAGAATTTTGTTTTATTTAACAGGAAACACAAATTGGCTTACTTGAAGTACTCCTGTGACTGAGAGTTAGGCAAAGATTTTATGTTTAAATATTTTTTCCTCTATATTAAGCATGCATTTTACAAAATAGCAAAGCTTTTTATAGCTTACAATGTTTATTCAATAAATTCTTTACCATCTATAGACATCACAGATGTGGTATTCTCTCTGGATTTTGAGAAGATTTTACTAAATAAAATATTTACCTTATTCAGTTTAGGTTGAAATGAGTAAACTAACAAATGCAGGTGTAGGATCAGCTTGAATTCACTTTGCATGTGATGCAGCTGCACTTTGCTGGTAGCTCAGCACAACATTTTTTCTGTTTAACAGAAAGAAGGAATGATGCATAAAATAAAAAAAAAACAGCATTTAGAAATTTTTAATAAAGAAAAAATACAGTCAGCAAACATCAGCAGTGTGATCTAATAAAATGTCACACAGTATTCTGTAAAAGCAATCAGTCAGATTCCATTACAAGGTTGCAGGGAGCACATGAGAGTCACCAGCCCTGAACAGGAGGTCAGTCCATACCTTTGTACAAACCCACACTGATCAATTTTAGAGGAAAAATGACATGGGATTAAACTGGTGTCCCCAGAGAAAGTGATTTGAATGAAATGTATAAAGATATTTGAATGTGTCACCACTGCACTATTATGCTAATGATTATTTGTAGGTGTACTGTATGCCGAAAATATGGCTATCCGTTCATCCATTTTCTGCACCTGCTTCTCTGATCTCAGGTTTGTTTTGCCTTTGATGCTAGACATCTAGTCTATTTTTTCATTTTATGTTTGAAATAACAACAACAACAACATTTATTTATATAGCACATTTTCATACAAACAGTAGCTCAAAGTGCTTTACATAATAAAGAATAGAAAAATAAAAGACACAATAAGAAAACAAAATAAATCAACATTAATTAACATCGAATAAGAGTAAGGTCCAATGGCCAGGGGGGACAGAAAAAACCAAAAAATAACTCCATACGGCTGGAGAAAAAAATAAAATCTGTAGGGATTCCAGACCATGAGACCGCCCAGTCCCCTCTCTGGGAAATGAGGCTTATAGACTCTGGTACGGGTTTTAGACTGCTCAAGTCATGTCAAGAGCATAACAATGTTCCTTAAGATAGCAGATTTGAAACAAGTGATTTTACCTGTGTATGTCTAGTTTATTTTTATTTAATCTATTAGTAAGTTGGTAATGTGAAAAAAAAATACCTTTAATTAGGAAGATCCCACTATTATGTATTAGCTGTATTCACCGGTTAGTTGTGTTTGAAATTTTTTTTTGTTTTCCTGAGAATATTTTGAATTGTTTTCCAGTTGATGAAAATGTTAGCAGTGGCATCAGGAAATGGATTGCTATTGGTGATCCCAGTCATGAGATATGAATTGTTTCTGCTGTCGAACAAGCCTGTGAACAATCTGCGCACTGTCCTTTTTAATGCCAAAAACAAGAAATCGACAGCAGAATCACGAAACATAGCTTATAGCATTCCATGCAGTTCTTGCCCAGCAGTATACATAGGACAAACATCATAAAGAATCACAACACGTATACAGGAACATCGCAACGCCGTCAGAAGGAAGGACTCATGATCACTGATTTATACACATACAAAATCAACTGGACATACATTCAACTGGGACAATGTACAAGTAAGATTTAAGGCCAGTACTAAAAGTGCCAGAGAGCTGGCTGAATCTTGGCTATCAGACGAAAACACCATTAGCAGACATTTGGGCATAAACCCAGCATATGCAAACTTAAGAAGAACATATTCATAATAAATAAAACTTTATGACCAATACTCCTCCCAACCCCCACCTTATTAAATGCACACACTGACCTACCCCCTCCACCTAATTTTGCTGTATATTGCCTTTGATTCTTGTATGTCTAAGCATTATCCTTTGATGAAGGCTCCTGGCAGGGGCTGAAAGCTTAGGAATAAAAACTACTTTATGATATTTAATTCGTCTTCTCCATTTGTGGATCCCCAGCTGCAAATATGCAAACCATATCACAGACCTTCGCTTCCATATATATATTTATATATATATATATGGAATTTATATATATATATATATATATATATATGGTCACGCATGCACGACTAGGAGGCCGCGGAAGGACCTTAAAACACATCGAGAGCGTTCACCGGCGGGGAATGGCGGGTACTAACCTTTTCTCTTTGTTTTCCAGAAGTAAAGACGCTCCGCCATGAGCCACTATACCGCAGTGCGGCTACTTCCGCCCTTCCTCCGCCATCTTCCCTGACGTCACCAGTCCCGGCATCCCTCACGACTCCTTCCTCCACTTCCGGCTCCTCCCATATTAAATGGCCGCCGACGCCTAGTATGGCGTTGCGCAGATGCAATTGTTTTGTTTCTCTGTCAGACCGGTTTTTTGTTTAGGGACTGGATTGTAGACAATATTTTCGGGGCCGGAAAACCCCAAACCTTTCTTCTGTTTGGCTCTAAGCTTGTTACAATATATATATATATATATATATATATATATATATATATATATATATATATATATATATATATTACACTATATAAAAATAAATGTCATGGCCAGTGTAGCTTCTAGATGGCTGTTCTCCAGTTGTTTTTACTACAAAGATATAAAATATTCATGCCAACTGTTTCATTAAATAAAAAATAAATAATCCTGCTAATTTTACTATGTTTCATTTGTGATCATTGTGCTGTATTAGAATAAATCTTCTATTCAGCCTTAAGTAACCGTTTCAAGATGATCGACTATCTGATTGTCAGCTCCCAACAGTTGCTGCAATTAAATATATCTTAATTGGCATTAGACTAATAAGGCTCACAAAAATGTCAAATCCATATTCCATGTGGATCTGTTTAGCATGATTAATTCTTATTTACGCTGTAGGTAAGGAATTATGTGAAGTTTAGCTGAGCTGACAGATGGTTATTCTAAAACCACTTTGAAATATGAATCCATTTTTGTACCAAGCACACATTAATATGACAGACCCACTGGTCCCTTTAAAACAGAGTTCAGTTGCTCAGTTATTTCTTTTCAATCCTTGTGTATTATTTGAAGATTATGGCAAATAGTAGTGTTTCTAAGCAGAATGAGCTAAGTAAGCCAATAATGTTGATGTTTATATATAGATAAGGATGTTTAAATATAGATAAGGATACATATTAGAATATTTTATTGTTATATATGGAATATTTTCATTCAAAAGCATTTCATTAAACAGTTAGTTAACTATAATAATAAAAAATAAATTAATCTGGTTCCTGAAGACAATGATGTGAATGGATTGTGTAACATTAGAACTTGTAACAATTGATTTGTTAGCTTTGTAAATGTTCCTCAGGCCACAAGAGGGCATTATGGGTTAGAATCTAAAGACTGCTAGGGAGAGCAGCATCCCAGTGACATTTTAGATTATGAAGAGACTGAAGGGGAAACCAGGTGGTGTAATTGGATGGGGTAGAGGATTCCTTAGAGGCACCACCACTTGGCCTCTGATAGGTGGCCAGGTAACCCTGAAGTACTGATTTAGTGAGAAGTCAAGCAAAATGACACCTTTTATTGGCTAACTAAAATATTACAATATGCAAGCTTTCAAGGAATCTCAGGCTCCTTTTTCAGGCAAGATGTAATACAGAAACTGGAGTTCCCTGTGTTTATATAGACACCTGGACAGATACAACATTGGAAAACCTTTAAGTGAGACATTTTAAATGTAAAAAATTAATAGACCTCTTCAGGTTAAGATTCATTTAGCAATAGAGGAGAACAATGTATGGTCAAGATCTTTAGACAAAGTCTTTTGAAATTTTTAATGAGTTTTTTAATACAATGTATGCCTGTAGACAGGTGGTCTGTGTCAGTCTGAGAGATGCAAACAATCCTCATATCTGGCCATAAAACTCTTGTTTCTATTCAAACTATGTTATAATGTATTAAATTTTAGCACAAGTTTAACTTCCCATTCTTTTCTCTCTTGCTGTGTTCTGAAGTTGCCCATAAGCACGGTGACTTTCACGTCCCTCTCACAGTGTCTATGGCTGTTGAAGTGGGCTGCTACAGGAACATCTCTGTTGCCACGTTTAATGTGGAACCTGTGTAAATGAGAGGTTATCCAGAAATGTTTCTGGACCTGAGATTAAAAACTTCTGTCAACAAGTATACTGGATGCATGTACTAAGAGGTAGCAAGCTGGCAGCTGGAGAGAAATCGGTGAATCTTTGTGGTAAATAAAGCAAGTTGTTAGTGGTAAGTAAACTAGCCCCCCAACAGAACACCACCTTCGACTTTTATTATTTTCACCCATTTGTGTATTATTCGTCCCCCTGTCACTATTGTTCATGTGTTTTTGTTAATAAAAAAACCTGCTACCTTTTATTACTCAAGCCTTTCTGATAATAATTTGGGTTCAGTAATGGCTCACAAGTGCCATTAAAGTTCATTACCGTATGACTAATTCCAAGGTGAATCAAGTGCAGGTAAAATCTGATGTATCTGATCTGAATAAAAAAAGAAAAAAATATGTATTTGCTTAGCTAAAGAAGAAGAACTGCTGTGCACAACCTGAAACTGCCTTATGGTATGTGAAAAAAATAATACTATACTAAGGTAGGGAATAAAATATATTTTAATAAGCATGTCTGAGCAAAAAACATCTCAGGTTTTCTGTGTTTCTATTTGTGAATAGCAGCCACTCTGAGACTGTTAAGTTTGTCATCATTAGCAAAGCTGCTCAAACTGTAGATTCAACCAGGACATTATTAGCTGAAGAAAACAGATATATGCCAGTGAACTGTAGCAGATAAATCCCTGCAGATAAAGAGGAAGATGAGAAACTGTTTAGGTTAGTGTATTTTTTTTCAACTTTTTATTTTTAAAACCGTTTCAAGGTTAAGCAGTGTAGACTAGTGGTTAAGGTGTTGGACTGTTGCAAAATTGATCAATGTCTCCGACTCATTATGTGACCCTGAGCAAGTCATTTAATTTCCTGTGCTGTGATTGTAAAAATATATCTGAACATATAACTCTGTTCTTAAAATAAAGCATGGCATTCTTCATTTAGTACATAAAATATTAAGTTTTGTGGATTTAACATAACATAACTGTTATAAAGCTGTTACCATCACTTCAGCTGCAATGTATCTGTACCCATATACGGGGTGAGCAAAAGTAGGTTTACAGTTGCTCGTATGGAAAAAGGTGTGCAAATTATGATTATTACAATAGCTTTATCAACTTTATTAATTCAAAAGAATGTCACAAAAGACTGTCATGATTTAGGCTGAAAATTGATATTTTGTAGTCTTTTCCTTTTAGAGAAGAAATATTGTGTGCTGTTGTCAGTCAGGGTCATGTCTTTCTAGAGGTGTGGTCTCTGGGGTTGTGACCTTGACTTAAGCACCAAATGGCATAAAAGGTCAGCATGTAGATTTAAGCCTTTTCTGGTCTGTGGGTAAAACTTCTGTGGAAGTTCATAACAAAAAAAAAAAATTAAATTATAAATAACATGTGCAGTTGAGTATTTCGAGCCCCGCGTCTGAGTCGGATGGTTCCCCTGGTCAACAATTCGTGTGTTTCACTATGCCCACTATGCTTTTCCGTCTTCAGCTACCCATGTGCACTTGTACGGAGGAGACCTTACAGAACAATGCCAAAACGAAACGCAACTAAACCTGCTGCTGCGAGAGAGGACACATTACAGCGTGATCACGAAGCAAAGAGGCAAAGGTGTGACAGTTGCTCACAAGAAACGGATACTCAGCATTCACACAGATTAGCTCAACGACGCATCTCTGCCGCACAATGAAAGGCAACTGAAACCCCTACAGAGAGAAGACAGATTACGCCGTGATCGCGAAAGAAAGAGGCAAAAGCGTGCCAATGAGACACCCGACAAGAGGTCCTTACGATTGAGTCCTTCAACTGTGGTCATCCAACGCGCAGCGTAGCGTGCGCCAAGTTGCTAGTCTTATATGATACTCTACCGTAGTTGTCCATTTGTCTGTCCAGGATTTTGAATCTCCTGTAGCTCGCAAGCCGTTTGACCTATTGACCTGAAATTTGGTACACATATATTACGTGATGTCTACTAAATGCTTTCGGGATGATGATTTTTATTACTCTTTTTATTTTTACTTAATTTTATTTTAGAATCAACTCTCGGCAGTGGGCCGTCACTTCCCCTACCTCTTCATATCTTAAATCATTCTTGAGGCAGATGGCTAGAGGGCATCATCGCTACCACCTTCATTGTCACTTCCCCTACTTCTTCATAGCTTAAATCATTCTTGAGGCAGATTGAAGACTTAAATGCCAGCTTAAATGAAAAATTAAGAAAAGTGTACTAAGTAATTGCAACAAAAAAACTGACTTAATCAGTTTTAAAACAAAAAGACGCCGAAGAAAGAAGAGAAGAAACGGGCCGCTAGGGTGGAGAAAAGAAGAGCTGCTCAGGAAGCAGCAAGCGCATCAAACTCTGAGCAAACAAATGCTAAACTTACAGAGAAGGAGTATGAAAACTGTAAATCAAGTGTATTTCCTGCACATTATCGTGCACTACGCCATTACTGGTAGCAATAATAATAGTAAGAAGAAGACAAATATGAAGATAAATAATATAAATACATAATACAATAATTAATAAACACGCAATAATAGAAAAGTAAACTGTAAACCTACTTTTGCCCACCCCCGTATTTAATCAATTTCTAACACTTTCATTTTTAAGTAACAGCACTTCTTTTTGAACATTACAATATTTAAATGGTTCAAACAACTGAATAGTTTTTCTAATACCTCTGAAATGTCAGTTTTAATGTATTAATTGACTACTCTAAATTAGCTCAGGGCACCCAATTCTGCAGGGAATTCTGCACTTTGTTCACCAGACGCTGGAAAGTCGCAGTAACCTGAATGAAAGGACCCGATACTCCCAGTGTCCACTAGGGGTGCTAAACGCTGTCTTGACCTTCATGGAGTCCATTAAAGGAATCTGCCAATACTCTTTTGTCATGTCAAGTGTGGTCAAACATTTTGCTTGGCCAAGCCTTTCAAAGAGGTTGTCCACGCGAGGCATGGGGTAAGCATTGAATAGGGAGACCTGGTTAAGCTGACGGAAGTCATTGCAAAACCTCCAACTACCATCAGGCTTATTAACCAATACGATTAGACTGGACCAGGGACTATAACTTTCCTCTATCAATCCCAGATCCAGCATTCACTTCATTTCCAGTTCCACTTCTGCTTTCTTTGCCACAGGAAGTCAATAAGGGTGCTCTCGGACTTTAACTCCCAGTTCAGTCACAATATCATGTGCAATCAAAGAGGTCCTTCCTTGTTTTCACTCACCACCTCCAAGATGGACAGGATAGCTGATTCCAGCTCCTGCCTTTGTCTGGCAGTTAATTTCTAGCCAAAATTAAGGGTGTCTGTGTGAGCAAAGAATGAGCAGGGCTGAGCGGAGGTGGGATCAGGTTCCCTTTCCTTCCACGGCTTCAGCAAGTTCACATGATAAACCTACACGCTTGGATTGGGTTGCTTCACCAAATAGTTGAGCAATCCTTTCCTCTCCATTCTTTCCGAATGGGAGGTGGGAACTAACACCATGACACAATCCCCCAGATGGAATTCTCTGAGTGTCGTGCCACGATCATAATAGTGGACCTGTGCTGATTGTGTCTTTTCCATATGAGTTTTTAAAATAGGTCGGATTTTTCTAAATCTATCATGTAATTGCGCGATATATTCCAAAAATATCTCCTTATATCTCCTTCCTAGCCTTCTTTCACAATATCCAATATACAATATAGGGTCGGCGTCCGTATAATAATTCAAAAGGTGAGAACCCCATAGTGGCTTGTGGGACTTCCCGAAAGGCAAAGAGAACGAGGGGTATCGGGTCACATAATCCATGAGGACTAATATGTACAGTATTTATGTACTCGGGCTCAGGGCTCTAAGGGTCCTACAATATCGACCCCAATTCTTTCAAAGAGGACATCAACTAAGGGAAGGGGAATGAAAGGAGCACGGTCCCTCCTAAGAATTTGCCGTAATGGACATTCTGGACAAGAAATACAAAAATGGCGAATCTCCTCATTAATTCCCGGCTAATACAATTGGAGCTTGATCCGCTCTAAAGTTTTTTCAGAGCCCAAATGGCTTCCAAGGAGGTGGGCGTGTGCTAATTCACAAACCTGCCACCGGTAGGCTCGTGGGATTAACAAGAGTTCCCAGACCTTCCCCCCATGTTCCACGACCCGATATAATAGATCATTTTCTATTACAAAGTGTGGCCATTGATGAGGACCACTGTCTTCTTTGCAGATTTTGGGGAATCATCATTCCACTGTTCCCATTTGAAAGAAGCCGGAGTTTTTCTAAACTGAAAGTGTTTCTCAGAGAGAGGGTCTGGCGTGACCTCAAGGGGCAGGGATTCCTCCCAACTCGACGAGGTGCGGGTGGATGACATATTCACCTGCGACGGTCCAGGAGTTTTCCCATCCTCCTCATGGGCTTCTGTATCTCTCTCCACCGGCTTTGTACATGGCGTGGAGACAGCTTGAAACAAGTTATCCCCATCTAGAACAAGGTTTTTTATCAGAAGTAGTCAATAGTTTACCGCATTTGTTTTCAGACCAGTCCCGCCCCAGAATCACTGGAAAAGGAGGATTAGGGTGGAGCACCATGGGAAATTTTTTTTACCGATCCTCCCTGACTGATGAAACATAGTGTGGTATCGTATACACGGAATTCTCTGTGTCTTTTTTTAATTCTTTGTCACGGTAAGATATATTGGCAATCAACAATGGAAATGTTGCTGCTGGAATCAAACAGGGCTCCTAGTTTATAACCATTAATGACTACAGGTCCCGTATTTGATAAAGTCAGGGGATTGGCCAGAGCGCACAAACCATCTCCTGCTCTCCACCTACATCCCACCTCATTCCTGGGTAGGTTGCACACACGGCGGCCCGGGAACTCAGGAACAGGCTCTGATTTATGTGGAAGAGGCTTATTTTGTAGGACATAATCTCTAGGAAATCCACTAGAGGACTGTTCTGCTCTCTCAGATTTTAAGGCTGGCATGGATTATTTTATAAGCTGTATAAACTCTTCCATAGAATTAAAATCTCCCCAGTCCAGCTGGGCAAAGTTTTTGGGAAGGCCCTGTAAAAAAATAAAGCAGGCGACCTGCTGCACTATTTGACAGGTGGTCAATTCAAATTGCCTTAGCCATAAGGCCACCTGCTTCCAAATGGTTATAGCCGGCTCCTGGATTGATCTTTCTGGATCAAACTCCCATTTCTTTATTCTTCTTGCCTGCTGGACTGGGGTAGCCCATATTTTATTGGGAGCTTAGTCCCAATGGGCGGCTCCGCTCTCTCCTCTGAGAGCATAATAAGCCCTTTTTGTTTCATCCCCAGAAACCAGCCTACGTCTGTGTGTCCCTTTCACACTCTCCACTTGGTAAGTTATCAGCCCGGATTTGTATTTTGGGAGCGGAGCTTGTACTGAGTCTTTCCTGACCCCCGAACGCACTCCCCCGCCCAGAAACTCGGGCCCGGTACTTTCCTACCTGGTTTTTTATTAGTTCGTGTCCTGGTTTCTTCTGGGACTTCATCTTGCTGACTATGCCACTGTAACAAGAAAGACTCCAAGACATCATAAAGGTTTGGGGCAGCCACCCGTATATTGTTTTTCCCTGCTGCAAATGTTGAAATAAGTAGCACGATGTGTATAGAACAGAGTCTAAAACAAAACTGATCACAACAGTGCGGTCCAAATCTAATTATGCAGATCCAGGTCGTCTGGATGACTTTGATTTATGCGGGGACGATTCCAGTTCGGCGCGAAGACAATTCTTTATGTCGTCAGTTTGCACAATTCTCAATGGTCCGGGATTTTTCGGGTGATTTTCTATGTAATAAACTTAATAAGTTATAGCGTAATGAAAATTGCATAATTAGATCTGGATCACCCTATAGACAAAGGGAGATTAAAGGCCCGTATAGGAAGTGACGTCATCAAAAGGGCCGGAATCAGAAGTGATGTCGTCTGGACCGGAAGTGACGTCAGCAAAGGCCCCGGTGCCAGAAGTAATGTCAGCAAAGGGCCCGGTGCCGGGAGTGATGTCAGCAAAAGGGCCGGCTCTGGAAGTAATATCTTCTGAGGAGCCGGAACCTTGCTGGATTTCCCAGGAAAGGTCTGTAGGGAACTGAGAAAGACAGTCAGCGCACTCTGCTGCCCCCGTTCAGATGTTTTATTGCAATTACTCAGACCCTTTAGCTGCCTCCTACTTGCATGTGTGTGACAACAGATTGAAACTTGTGGCTGCAGTACAATAAAATGTCATTTGATTCATATTGTGATGTATAATGAGAACAATAAAATCATATTGTTATTTTCACATTTTTAAGTTAAACCTACATATTGATAAAACAGCAATTTAATATATGCTGCATTCTAAAAATGGATTTCAGTGTTTTTTATATTATTAAAGATTGAAATGATTTCATTGAAAATGGCAATGTAATTGAAACACAACCTATTTGAAGTTTAATTATAAGATGTTGTATATCTCAATTTGATGTGTTCTATTGAAACAAAGGAATAAAAATGAAATAGTTTACATCCCAAAGAAAATATTTTAAAAGGATACTAAGCACAGGCACAAAAAAAGGAATAACTAATTGGTGACTCAGTTTGAGTTACTCTGAGCAGACAAATAAATCAAAACATGATGCCCCCACTATTTGATATGTGCAATTGTGCAGTTAGGTGACTAAATGTCTTATTTGTTCACATGTAAAGCGTGGGGGCACCCTTAAGCAAACCTTGTATATTGTGGCACCAAAAGCAAAACACACAAATTAACATGTGTTCATTATACTGTACGTCTTCACAGATGCAAGTCCATAATAAGACTGGAGAAAGATGGTGGTGATACCAGTTATGAAATTTGGTGAGGCGGTAGGGACAAGTTCATGTTGAAATGACGCCATGTGCTCGCGAGATGCTGGTTTCTAGATCTGCAGAGATAAGGAAAAGAAAAACCTTACAAGACAGTGTCAACCCTTGACTTGGGGTGGAATTACATGTTGACAAGCCATGAAATTGTTTTCCAGGCACACGTGTGATACCAATTTGCTAAAAAATGCTTTTTCTTTTACCTATTAAATGGTAAATGTACAAAATCATCCAAATAACCTCTTCGATATGCATTATGTCAAAAAATGCTGCAAATTCCATGAACACGTTCAGCTGGATCACACTATTTCAACCATCTGCACATTCATTTAAAATGACACTTTTTAATTATTTCATGTTCTTAGAAATTTTTTTTGCTTTTCTTTATTAATAAAGGTTATATTTTGTCATGCATGCTGTAGTAGTTTAGTGGTTAGAGGTGCTGACTCACAACTCCAGGAAACTGGTTATTGTCTGTGTATAATTTACACATTTCTCCTTGTGTCTGCGTGAGCTTTTCTCTGTTTGCTCCAGTTTCCTTTTACATGAAAAAGGTGTGTGCATTAAATATTTTATTTATGCTAAACAATCTGATGTGATTGAATGCCACCTTGTACATAAGTGTACCTTGTGACAGACAGGTGCCTCATCCACCACTGGCTCCTGAATAGGCATGATGCTTCTGGAATAGTCCCATATTTCCTGTTATCCTAAAATTAGATACATAATTTCACTTAATGGATAGGTGAATGGATGCATCCAGAAAAGCAAACTTTTGTTTTTTTTAAGGTTATACGTATGTTACATGTTGCCTTTATGTTCATTTGTTTTACTACTGTTAAAAGCAGCATTGTGGGACCTGCTAATAAGAGCCCTGTTTGTAGACAATTGAATATAAATAGAGTGGCAAGGTCATTTATAAAACTGATAATCAAATAACCTTATACGGTAGGTTAAGTTTCCAAAAGAAATATAAAAATATACTTATTAACATTTTTCACTTAAGCAGTTTATTAATCTTCCCATTAGTTGCATTCTCATGCCATATTATCTAATCTTTATTAAGTAATGCATCTATGTATCTTCATGACTTTATATGGGAAAGTTTTTACATTTTCCCTTGCTATCATCATACTAGGCGAGGAGAATAATTCACATTTCATTGATTGTGCTCCCAGAAGTGACATCATCCAACTTCGAGGACAGGCAGCAGGGGGTGGGATAGAAGTCATTTTGTTACTCTGCCTTTTTTTTCCGAGATAGTCATAGAGTTCCAGGTTAACATTTGTCAAAATTGTAAACACCTGTCAACTTGATGATATTGGCTCCCTTAGGAGCAACTGCTTCCGTGCGGCGATGATATGTACATCATAAAATCTACTAAATTGCATTGCAGCAACAAGGTCACCCCTCCTATCAGCAACTAGTACAAATATATTCCAAAAAGAAAATCTTTGTATGGATGGAAGATGCATTCCTGATGTGTAGTGATGAAGCGCAAGTCTTTGATTCCCGAGAGATATCTTATTGGGCTGAAAGACTTTTTTCAATCTTGGCATATATCTGTGAGCTTGTTTCATTTTCAGCATTGTAATCCAGACTATAGGCAGATTTATTCTCTGTTGAAGACAGGCATATGAATCTATTAGAATCTAAAATATAAGCTCCCCAGTTTTATTTATTTTTTTTTTATCAATTTTCTTTTAAAATTTCATTTCAATACCAAGAAATAACAATCAACAATCAGAAAAAGTTACAATGAAAACATGCAACAACAAACCTCCCCACAGTGCTCTCCCAAAATAAACCAACTCATTTTAGGGTACGCTGGAATTGGGTGAGTCCGCTTTAAAAGTCAGTGGTGCACTTTGGTCTACTTGGAATGGCTAACTTAAAGTTGATAGGCATCTGTTATTTCTTAGATCTTTTGTAAACAGGCAATCTGAGACGTGCAAAATTCCTACAATGTTGTTTTTAAAATTAGGGAAGCGGTTTCCTTTAATTGTATCATTTGAAGTTTCAAAGGGTTTTGATTGTCTCAGTGGTATTTACTGTAGGTTATATTTTTATTAAGAATGTGAGTGCTCGGTGAAAAGATAAATAGAAAAAAAGCAATTTCTGATTTGTTATTTTTTCTATAAACTAATTCTTATGAAATGAATTGAAACATATTATTTTTCAATTTCATTTTTGTAATGTGCAGCACACTGTGTCATAATGCCCATCTGTTTATTCCTTGTAATGAAATTAAATTTTTAAAGAATAATATTAATGGTAAATGTTCCAGTGCTAAACTGTATAACACCTTTACTTACTTCTTTTTATTCTTAATCCATTTTAGTAACACATCTTGTCTGATAAGCCTACTCAAATTGTTTTTTACAGACCATTTTTTTAACTGAATAATCTGTTTGAGCTGCATGATGGCACAGCAAGTAGCATTACTGGTCCTCATTGTTTCGGTTTTGTTCCAGGCTGGAAGGCCTCCTGTCCGAAGCTAGCATGTTCTCAATCAGTTTTTTTTTTATATAGTGCTTTTCATATGGCATACAATCGCAAAGCACTTGAAAACAGCACTCTTCCCATCTGTCTATGAATTTCATGCTGAAATTATGCTTTTTCATAGATTTTAAATGGCTATTGCTAGTGTTATGATCTGAACCAGTTTGTTAATTTATTTGCTTCTCATAAATTTATTCTGCTGCTGTATTGTGGGCCTTTTGAAACGCTTTAACTTCACGGAAATTTATTTCATGAGTACTTTGTATTAATAATTTGGTTATGAAACAGTGAAAATTCTTCCATCGTTTATTTCTATGTGATTCATGTCGCCATTTTGTGTCTGTGTTGTTAGTATGTACTGCATTGTCACTAGGAACTGCATCCCAGAAAGCACTATGCATCACATCAAGTTGCTCAGCTTTGTAACCTCATGCAGCATTCAGTAGAGCGTCCCAGATTCAGTCAACAGTCAATCATCTTCAGCGTTAGCCATTAGGCGAGAACACCTTTTGATATTTGATTCACCACAATTCTTATTTTGTCTTCAGTAACAATCTGGTTTCTAGATTTTGGCAAAGGCTCACCTTCCAGTTTTATTTTCACGACAGCTCGCCTGCTGGTTATTATGCCATTTTGACTTCAGGTTATTGCAAGGTTCTGAGTCTAGACTGTGGTGACAGCTTGTCTTCAAATTATAGTACAGCATGGAATTCTTTTTGGGAGTATGCCTTCTTGTTATTAACTTCCACCACTTCTCATTTTGACATCAGTCACAGCTTTACTGTTTGGTTTTGACAATAGTTCTCTGTCTTTCGATACCAACTTTGACAGTTTCCAGACAAAACGTGTATCTCCTGGACAAGCTACTCCATCTCTACAGGTGTTGAACTTCTTGCTTGTCAGCAGGCAATGTAGAGTGGGTGGGATGTTGGTTGGAACTGAGAAATAAGGTGACCATTGCCTACATTGCTGCCCAGCACAGCACCCTGAATACCAGAATTTGAACAATTGTTAGGTTCATTGGCTATTCAAAAACATCCCTGAATTTAAGAGCAGAATCTGGCTCTTGTATTACTTTATGGAAGAAAATTGATAAATGAATATCTACTCTCTATATATAAAATCCTAAGCCTAAAAGTGCAACGATGACATTTTAATGTCACATTCTTTTGTCATGCTTTAAATTGGGCTTATTTTCAAACCTACATATATATGTTTGGTATCATTCTTTTCAGAATTTATTGAACTTTAATGTGATGTTGTTAGATTTTCAGATTCTTATTTTGTTTTTAAATTATAAAATAAAAAATATCAAGAACTCACATCTCGCGAGACGGGACTTTGTGCCAAAAGATTTAGTCACTCCCAGGGCCGGAAATAAAACACAAATAGTCGGACAGATGCTGTACAGACTTTTAAATGTTTGAAGCGCCGTGCAAGATGCAGTTCTGCTTCAGCTGCTAGTCCGTCTATGTAGTCTTTCTTGTCCTTCCTAATGATTTTCTTCACTGCTCTATGGGCTTCTGCATATTCCTCTTGGGCCTTGGCTTTTAATGCCCTAGTCCTGCTGTTGTTGACTGTCGCTTTCTTCTGTTTTCTCTCTTCTATCTTTCCCAAGGTCACAGCTGTGATCCACTCTTTGTGATGATGTTTCTTCATTCTGACCACTTTTTGACAGGCTGTTCTCAATGTCTCTTTTACTGCCTGCCAACTAATCTGTACACTATTTCCTTCCTCTTCCTGGTGCAGTTCTTGTAGCACCTTAAGCTTGTTCTTCAACTGAAGTCCAAACTCTTTCCTGATGCTGGAGATCTTTAGAGGGCTGACATCATACTTCACTCTACACTGTGTTGTTTCCTTCCAGTTCTTTTTCATCTTCAGCTGCATACTGGCTACTACTAGGTGGTGGTCGGAAGCCACATCTGCTCCTCTTCTAACACTAACGTCCTGAAGAGATCTTCTAAGATTCTTACTAATGCAGATGTGGTCAATCTGGTTTTCTGTCAAGTTGTCCAGTGATACCCAGGTGCTTTTGTGGATCCACGTGTGAGGAAAGATGCTACCTCCAATGACCAGGTTATTGAGCGCACACAGCTCCATAAATCTCTCTCCATTATCGTTCATCACTCCCAGCCCATAGATCCCCATGACTTGTTCATATCCTGTGTTGTCGGATCAAATCTTGGCATTAAAGTCTCCCATAAGGATGACAATGTCTCCGGCTTGAAATGTCTCTACGATTTTCTGCAGTCTGTTGTAGAACTGGTCCTTATCTTCTTCATCAGAGTCATTGGTTGGAGCGTAACTCTGGATGACGTTGAGTTTTATCTTCTTGTGTTTGGTTCTGAAGGATGCTGTGATGATCCTGGGGTCCTGTGCCTCCCATCCAATCAGTGTCCTCTGTGCTTGTTTGGACAACATGAAGCATACTCCCTGCGTATGGGGTGCATTTCTCTCTTCATGCCCGGAGTACAGCAACAGCTCTCCTGTCGTTAGTTTTCTCTGTCCGACTTGTGTCCATCTGGTTTCACTGATGCCCAGCATGATCAGGTTGTTCTTTTTCATCTCGGCAGCTACCTGTGCCATCTTGCCTGTCTCGTACATGGTCCTGGTATTCCATGTACCGATAAGGGTTCTCTTGGATGAAGGAAGGGTAGTCGGCTCGGTGGTTTCCTTTCAGCTTTCACCATATAGCGTCATGCGTCTCCGAGTTGTCAGAGATCCTTCATCTTCCAGGAAGTTAGTCTCTGTTTCTCTTTTTGCCGTTTCTATAGCATTGGGGTTTTACGGGGTGGGGTTGCTAGCCCAACGTCCAACCCTCCTCCTTTTTCATCCGGGCTTGGGACCGGCAATGGCAGAGTTATGGCAGTGGCAGTGTACAACGGCAACATGAAACAGCTGTATGACACAACTAAGAAATTATCTGGAAAGTACAACAGGCCAGAGCGACCCGTCAAAGACAAGGAGGGAAAGGTCATCATAGGACTAGAGCAGCAGATGAATAGATGGGCTGAATATTTTGAGGAGCTTTTGAATAGACCAGTACCACCAAACCCTCCAGACATCAACCCAGCCAACGAAGATCTTCCCATCAATTGCGGTAAGCCGACCAGGAAAGAGATCAGGAAGGCCATCACCCTGATGAAGAACAGGAAGGCAGCCGGACCTGACGACATATCAGCAGAAGCCCTGAAAATAGACCTGGAAGCATCAGTGGAGATGCTGTACCCCCTTTTTCGAGAAGATCTGGGAGGAGGAAGAGATACCGACTGACTGAAAGGAGGGTTACCTAGTCAAGCTTCCAAAATAAGGGGACCTCAGTAACCTTAACAACTACAGAGGCATCACACTTCTGTCAGTGCTAGGCAAGGTCTTCAACCGGATCCTCCTAGAATGGATGAAGGACGTCATTGATCCACAACTACGAGATGAGCAAGCAGGCTTCCGGCAGAATCGATCAGGCACGGACCAGATTGCAACGCTGTGCATCATAGTCGAGCAGTCCTTGGAGTGGAACACACCGTTGTACATCAACTTTGTCGACTATGTGAAGGCGTTTGATAGTGTGGATTGAGGGACCCTGTGGAAGATTCTCCGGCACTACGGCATCCTAGCCAAGGTGCTCAACCTGATCAAGAGCTCATACGAGGGAATAACCTGCAGAGTGATCCATGGAGGGCAGCTCACCAACAGCTTCCAAGTGAAGACAGGAGTCCAACAGGGATGCTTGTTATCCCCGTTCCTCTTCCACATCGCTATCGCCTGGATCATGAAGACATCCACCAGCGAACGCAGGAATGGAATCCAGTGTACCTTGTGGAGCCAACTGGATAACTTAGAGTTTGCCGATGATCTCGCACTTCTCTCCCACAGTCAGCAGCAGATGCAAGAGAAGACCAGTGTGTTGGCAGCCACATCATCACAGGTTGGACTCAACATCCACACGGAGAAGACCAAGATTCTTAAGGTCAACTCCAAGAGCAACAACCCAGTCTCCCTGAATGGAAGTTCCCTGGAGGAGATACAGTCCTTCACCTACCTGGGCAGCATTATCGACCAGCAGGGTGGAACAGATACAGACGTCAAGTCAAGGATCGGCAAAGCAAGAACTGCCTTCATCCAGCTCAAAAACATCTGGGCTTCCGGAGAACTGACCTTGACCACCAAGATACATCTGTTCAACGCCAATGTGAAATCAGTACTGTTGTATGGGGCCGAAACCTGGAGGACAACCAAAACCACCACCCGAAGAATCCAGACATTCATCAACACCTGTCTCAGAAAGATCCTCCACATTTGTTGGTCAGACACCATCAGTAACACCAACCTATGGGGAAGGCTCTGCCAAACTTCAGTAGAAGCAGAAATCTGGAAGAGAAGATAGGGATGGATAGGGCATACCCTACATAAACCGCAAACTAGCATCACCAGACAGGCTCTTAGATAGAACCCCCAAGGAAAGCGGAAGAGAGGCTGTCCAAGAAACACCTGGCGATGTGACCTCGAGGCAGACATCACAAGGATGGGCTACACCTGGAGTCAACTAGAAAGAATGGCCCAGGACAGAAATCTCTGGAGATCTACCTTTGGCGGTCCATACCCCGGAAGGGGTGGAGGGCATAAGTAAGTAAGTAAGCAAGATGCAGATCATACAGCATGGCAGCAGCAGCAAGCCAGCAGAACAAGATCGAGCAAAAAGGAGGTAAAAAAAACTATTTGTTTCCCATTGTATCACCGTTTAAGAGAGGGTAACAGAGGAGCAACCACATCTCCTTGGGATGTGTTCAGCTCCTCTCTTCACAACATGAGCAACAGAGACTTGAAGTGGCTGGAGAGCGAAGCGTGCAGTGAGGAACCCCCTAGTTATTTCATAAAGTAAACCATTCATCATTAAATCTCCCTAATGTGGTTTAGGGTTGCAGGCAGTTGGAGCCTTAAACTGCAGCACTGGGTGAAAGGGATGTACCAGTCTTGGAGACAGGTGCCAGTTCAGTACAGGGCAGAGTCGTACTCACTGATATAGGTCAGTTCCTATATATATATACACAAACACATGGCAAAAAAAATTCTATTCAAACACATTTTGGGTTATTAGTATATAAACCAAAGGTTGAATTTGTTTAAGTTTTTTTATTCATTCTTCTGACTCCCAACCTAATCAGATTTGACATTTGCATGCCTTTTATTTTTTTCCATAGGCTTCCTGGTGAAAGCAGAAGTTGATCAATATAAAAAATTAATATACAGAGATGTACGCTTCATACACCAGTGATGGGTAGATAAATTCAACTGTGAATGCCAAGGAATCAGCACACTCACTTCTGGCCCCTTCTTGCTATTTATTGGAGGTGCAAATCTCAGTATTAAAAATATGCTTGGTAATAAACTCTTAAATTTATGAAAGTGATCCGCATATGTCAGCATGCATCATGATAGTGCTGCTGATATTTGTCTGGCGGCTCCCTGCTTTTCAATGAACACATGAGCCACACACCAGCATCTCAATGATCTTTCAGTGCCATTTAGCCAAAAAAAAGTTAGCTTTACTTTTTTGTTATAAAAATCAAATATTTTCTTAAAATGCTATAGACATTTATATATTTTTTTGACAGTAGGCTATCACCTCCAAATCTCCTGCCCACTCTTAATGATGTTCATACAAGTAGGCAGATTACACATTATTTCAGACTGTTAAAGTTTTAATCAGTAAATATAAAGACACAGGTGATCCTTCTGTTTAAAAAAAAATACTGTTGAAATAGGTTAGCATTATATCTGGCAATTGACAGTATGGCTCACATGATGGGTAAATAAATGGAAAGGTGTTATATGCCAGGGGTGTCAAACACCAGGGGCCTCATGTATAAGCGGTGCGTGCGCACAGAAATGTTGCGTAAGAAGTTTTCCACGTTCAAATCACGATGTGTAAAACCTACACTTGGCGTAAAGCCACGCACTTTTCCACGGTACCTCATACCTTGTCGTACGCAAGTTCTCCACTCGGTTTTGCAGACTGTAGCACCCAGTGTCAAAGCAGTGCTACTGTTCCTGTGTGGTTACTCTTTTATTTTCCTGACGGGGCTTTATAAATACACAAACTAACCGCATATTATTAGTGTAATGCATCTGATTGTAATTAACTTGTAACAATATAATGGTCCAGGGAATAGCCATAGTATTCCAAATACCATAACTGCTTTAGCGTTGTTACTCTCATTGCACCTTCTTCTTCTTCTTCTTTCAGCTGCTCCCGTTAGAAGTTGCCACAGTGGATCATCTTTTTCTATATTACTCTCACTGCACCACTCGGAGTATTTTTATCACTGTATCTGAGTATGAATCACAGTAGCAACTAATCGGAAAGAGAATTATCAGTATACAGTATCAAGCACACGCTGTCTCAGCCATGGCAAAACGTTTCAAAGCCTTTCCTGTACGGATCTCACGGTTCAGAAACAGTTTCATCCCAAGAACTTTAAACGCACTCAATCAATTGCTCCTTGTAGAACTGTTTGTACTTATAACTACAATCACCCCACTGTAAACTTGCACTACAGTTATAACATTACACAACCTGAGCCACTTTATAAAGCACGTGTTTACATATGATGATGATATAATTTTTAAGATGAATTGCAGCAAAATATGTTTATTATATTGTACAGATAAAACTTTAACTTCATTTAAATAATCTATATTCTTCACTGGGACTGGCATGAAGGATAGAATAATTAAACATGTACTACGAAGATATTTCAATGTTCCTTAAACATTTTGAAGAATTGGTGCTCTAAGCTTACAGATGGCTTAACGTCTATTACAGAGCTGATTGTGTGGCGATCGGTTACTTGGAGAAAGAAAAGCAAGGACTGCAGGGGCGGCCATGCCAATATATATTGAATATAAAACAGAAAGAGAAAATAACGACACAGCTAAAAAAGCAGCAGCAAATTTTGATAAAAGTTAAACGCTTGTGTCATGAGCACGAGGCGGCCATGCAGTGTCCGCAATGAACATGGCCATCCGCCGTGCATATGATACCATATTGACATTGGCGGGAGAAGATGCCACTGATTCTTTCTCTGCCCAGGGCCGCCACAAGCCTAGAGCCGCCCATGAGTACTGCTGCAATAAATAATTTCATCAAAGGTCGCACAATCACTGTGCCGTGAAACCCATGTTTAATAACGTGCTTTAACTCCTATCATCATGAAAATGACATCACGTATACATCTCAGTATTTTAGTTATTCAGAGAGCTGTAATATCACGAATGTAATGGATTCTGTGTCCAGTCGGAGGAAGAGAGCTGGTTTAAGAAGCAAGTAGTTATTCACACACATAGAGCACATAGAAGATCACATACAAAACAAAGCATTTAATGTGTTACTTTAATTACGATGAGATTTGAGAAATTGGTTAGTTAAACGATTTTAAGATAAAGTTTATAATGTTCTACTTTAATGACAAAATAAACTACATGATTAAAGTGTAAATTTCGAGATTGAAGTTGACATTTCATGCTTTTTCCCCACAATGTGCCTTTTTTTTCTCTGTACCCTAATAAGCTTTCATATGACACTCAGACAGTGGGCTACGACTCGCCTTTTCACAGTGACTTTGATATCTGACAAGTTCCTTTTTATTTTTTTTTATGTGCGACTTTGTGAACGTGAGCTTTCAAGTTTCTCCAACACGCTATGTCACTCGATCAACTTCCTTTTGTTGATTATACCATGGTTTAAATCAACAAATAGTATGTTTTTCCTTTGCCTCCACTTAGTATTCGCTGAAATTCTTTTATTTTTCTCCATGCTTTTCCCATTGTCTTTTCGCAGAAGGCTGAGCTTAAGGGTGATTTATATTCATTTGCATATTCAAGGAGGCGTAATTCTGGGAGGAGTTGGGGCGGGACAGAATGCGCATGCACGAGCGTTACTTTTCACGCTGACCGGATTTATGGAGCAGAAGAACGCGGAAGTTGGAGTATGCACAGATTTCTGCATCTGGATTTTTCTGTGCGTAAGCACATTTCGGCTTTTGTGCTTATGTCATGTTATAGTGCAAATTCTACGCATGCCTGGAGGGCCGCAGTGGCTGCAGGTTTTTATTCTAACCCTTTTCCTAATCAGTGACCAGTTTTCACTGCTAATTAACTCATTTTCCTTTCATTTTAATAGCCCTGTTTTCAAGGATTCAGTCCTCTGAAGTGATTGCTTTTTTCATTAAATGACAGCCAAACAGAAATGAGATGTGAAACAAGCCAACAGATGAGCAGCTAAACGGGGATTTCAAACTCCAATCAATTTCACTCCAACCAATCTCTTAATGAGAAGCCGATTTTTGCTGTTAATTAAACCCATTATTTAATTCCATGGTTTGATGCTGCTCTCATTCTGCCACACTTTTTTCTAAGAACACCATGAAAATGTTTTCGTGAGCTGAGAGATCAATCTAACCGAGAACTTCGCCTTTCTTTATTTTCAGATATTGTATGATGAGCACAGCTGAGCTGGTCATGTGGAAGCCTGTTTCGTGTCTCATTATTGTTTGGCTGATGATTAAGGAAAAAGAGACAACTAAGGGGCCTGAGTCAAGTTAATTAAAACTAAGGCAAAAGAAGTTAATTAGCAGCAAACACTGGTCACTAATAAAGAAGATGGCTAGAATGAAAACCTGCAGCCACTGTGGCCCTCTAGGACTGGAGTATAACACCCGTGTTATATGATCAGATTTTACATTACTTCCATTTGAATAAAAGTCATTAGGTTGATCGTAAAGTTTAGGTTTCTTTACTGGCATGTGCTAAATGGGAAGAGCTTTGACAAGTATAAACAGGTGATTAAAAAAAGTCCTCTTATTAATATAGATGATGACCTACAAGCCCAATCGTTAAACTGCAACGTTTGGGTTGCACACTCAAGGATGTAGAGAATACTGTAGGAACAATTGGTTTAGACCCTCAGCCAGAGACAGGCTTACAGCACCCAGCATGAAGGACAATTTCACACACCTCTGTCTTTGGGTATGCATGCCCCTTTGTCTCCATTCACATTCAATAACTGATCGCACGTTCCACCTTGGTGGTACTGTTTGTATAGCTCTACACAGAAAACATCTTTCTATTAAACTTTCAGATGAGTTATATCCAGGTGGGACAATAATATAATGTTTTAGCATTGGATCTTCAAACCTTCAGGTACTGGGTAATTGTTTGTGTAGAGTTTGTACCCCTCTCTTAATATTTCTGTAGACATTCTTCAGGTAGTGTGATTAATACACAACTTTCAAAGATATGAATGTTAGATTAATTATTATTTGCAAACTTTTGTGTCTTGCTTAACGACTGACTTTTCATTTAGTGCCAGTCCTCACCTTGAACTTGATGCTTCTGAAATAAGCTTTTTTTTTAAAAAAGAAAACATTTGGCATGTCCACATATACAATAGGGCATTAATACTGTTGATTGACAGAATTCACCAAAGATTTTTTTGTGCTGTGTGTATGCTGTATTCGTCGGTGACCTTGTTCACCAAATATTTTCCTGGAAGCCACTGTGTGACCGGTTTAGGTGAACATTTTTTTTCCAAGTGCCCCATGATGCTTTGCAAGGCCAATATGACATCACAGAGGTGAAGCAGCTATGCATGCTTATTGTAAGACGTTGGAGAGTCTCAAGAACAAGAGGGAAAAAAAGCCATATGGTACATGACAGTGTTGTGTGATATTTTCCCTGTGTCTAACTGCACTCATTTCACCAAAGGGAAACTCAGCTCTTCCACTTGTTGTTGTTTCAACTTCAAACCCAACTGTTTGATTGCTGTATGTAGGTTGTCAGTGAGTTTAAAAGGGTAAAAAATAGTTCACAAAGCCACAAAGGTTGAGAAACACTATTGGAATTCCAATTTGCATGCGTTTAGAAAAATATTTTTATTATAGGGGTACATTAGCTAACCATAATGACAATATTATGAGTGCTTTCACTGATCATTGTATGCTGGTAGTGCAATACCGCATGGTTAATTATGCATGCAAATTAGTCACGTGCCCTGCTATGAGCTTTAAAGAAGCCCAACCCCTCCTCCTGCCCTCATCAGCAAACACATGACACACTGGGAAATAATAAAAACAAAAGATTTAATACTTTACAAGGTGTTTCTTCTTGATGGAAATATCTGCACAGATAAATCGGAACAAAACAAAGGTTGTGCCTGAAGTCAGGTTAAACAATAGAACAAGCCACTCCCATGATGCCACTTTCTAGCATTGCCAATGTGTGCACCATGAGTGGAACTCTGTGAGCGCAATGATCTATATTTTGTTTACTTATTCCAGCTTTTGTGGCCATTTGTTGCATTTTGTTTGTGGTATTTCGTCTTGTGTTTTTTGAGAAACAGTGGTTACCACTGCTGGCTCACAGCTCAGGTCACATTTTTATGCCAACATAATCTGTCTGTCCAGCATATTTGGCAGACTTTTACCCATCTAAAGACATGACTATAGGTGTGGTACACAGCAAAAGCTGAAATAAAATAGAACTACTACTGCAAATATACAAAAAATACTGGCTTTTCCCCAGCCATCAGTGACACTTAAAATGCTAATTCACTCGAAACTAGTTTAATTCCTCCTTTTACCATTGATTTCAATTATTTCTGAGGAGTTCAGTGATGTCCACCAACATTTCTATGATTTTGCTAAACTCATGGCGAAGCAAACTCTGTAGGGTTCACTCATCACTAGTTATTAAATAGCTTCTATGAATGGCATCTTTTAACATTTTGTGAGAATTCCTGAATGGGTGTTTACAAACTGTATGTCCGTTTTGAAGTTTTGGGACCCAAGAATTTGGAATTTATTTTTAGTTTTGGAGATCAGAGTGAATTACCATTATTCTGCACTGTCATCTTTGTTTTTCAAACTATGCCGTGATTTCAGAAAAAATATATCGATCATTGCCACAGTGACTTTCCCAGAGATACCCAGGGTACATGATGTTCCTGACGGTATTAGAGCAGCAGCATAAAGGTTAACACAGGCATTTTGGGGGTATCAAGTTTATGGATTGAGAATTATGTTTGTAATTACTGAAAATCTCTTTTGTTTTTGATTTCTTAGTTTTAGAATTCTTGCTCTTGTTTCTGACAAAAAATATCATTATGTCTTATGGTTCTTGGCTTGTTGTTGACTACGTGCATCTGCCGCTCATTTTCTATTGCTACTATTGATTCAGTAGTGTTACATCTGCATTGTTTTAAGAACCCTATTTTTTTACCAACAGTCGTATTCCCTTATGTGAAACTCTTATAGAATGAACTGTTTCTTTTGTGGGACCTCCTTGTCTGTATGCGCATAATGCATCCTTCTGTGTTAATACTAAGAGCAATTATTTTTCTTTGAACAATTTAAGGATGTTAAACTGAATATTGAAGGCAAAAGCAATCCAGGCCTTTGTCTAAACAAGATAACAGCTTAAACCGTGTTTTGTGCCTGTGTGTGTGTGTTTTGCTTTCTTTATGCTTACCTTTTACCTAATTCTTAATGGAAAACACTCCTGTTTCATATTGTTTCAGCCCTATGAGATGATGATGAATTACTTGTGACCGGATTATGGTGTACTAAACTGCCTTTCTTCTTATGCACCCTACTGTGTCTAAACATACCTTAGTTTATTTTAACAGTAAGCACTTATTTCAAATTTTAACTTGGAGACAATAATATTTCTGGTAATATTATTTATTTTAAGAATGACACATTTTTACAGAAAGGAAATGAATTTTGCTTTGATGCACGTGTAAGGAAACTATAAATAAAACCGTAAACTTTACTCGAAGTGTGATGCACATAACAATAACATTCTCAAGTTTCCTGAATCCAGTTCAGCATTGGGGGTGTCAGGTCCAATTTTGGTTTTTTTGGGTAAAAGCCACCCTTGGATCAAGTGCCATCACAGGATCCATTTACTCATAAACCCAGAGTCAATAACACTAGGCCAATTTAAAGTTGCTAACAGGGACACAGAAAACCCAGGTTGTTGGATCCTTGGTGCTAATCATGCACTGTTCATTATTTTAGTTTGCTGTCATGTCCTTCTGTAGCGGTCCGGTGCCACTAAGATTCACACCGTCAAAATGACAGTGATTTATTTATTTTTATAGAGGATCCCAGGGACGCTCCCAGCCTTGGCTCGACCCGCACTCACTCACAAGCAGAGACAAAATAAACCACACTGGAACTAACCAAAATTAAAGAATATAATGAAATTCAATAATATAAATGAAAACAATAATATCACCCCAGTACCCTTACGGCAATATTACATTAAACACAAAAACACAACTCCATACCGGATGTAAGGAGAGATGATGAGAGTAAGTCCAGAGATCTGTATGTTGAAAGGGAATGAAAAAGCAGTCCTACCGGTACACACTGTAAGGGTGAAGATGAATGGATGGTTCAGGAGCGCTCCTACACTTGCGGGAAAGCCATGAATCCACAATCAGTCGTCAGCACACAGGTAGAAAGAAAACGATCCAGACCCCAACAATGAATACAATCCAGGACACAGCAACTAAATATAGCTTAATTAACAGAAGGCAGTCCGACAGGTAAACAAAACATGAAATACAACAACAAAAAACACTTCTCCTCCATTTCGGACACCTGCCCTCATTTTAAACCCCAACAACCCCTGCAGGGACTGCTGGTAGATGCAGTTTTAACTAATAGTAGCACTGCTACAATTCTGTCATCACATTAATTGTATGTCTTTCCTTAACTAAATTCTTGGCTATGTTGCATTTCATTTATCTTTGGTGCTTTTATGGAATGTCAAATGTGTAAAAGTGAACTTTTGTCCCTGTTTTAATTAGTAAGAATATTATAGAATATTACAAACTAGCAAAATACCCGCGCTTCGCAGCGGAGAAGTAGTGTGTTAAAGAAGTAATGATAAAGAAAAGGAAACATCTTGAAAATAACGTAACATGATCGTCAATGTAATTGTTTTGTCACTGTTATGAGTGTTGCTGTCATATATATATATATATATATATATATACACATACATACATACACACACATTATATATACAGTATATATATCTATATCTATATATATATATCTAATATCTATATATATATATCTATATATATCTATATCTCTCTGTATATATATATATATATACACATACATACTGTACATACATACACACACACATTATATCTTTATCATATCTATATATATATATAGCAAAACACCCACACTTCGCAGCGGCGAAGTACTGCCTTAAAAGTTTTATTAAGAAGAAAATTAAACCTTTTTAAACTGAGGGAAAATATGCCAATAATTATTTGTTAAGGATCTCTTTGTATACCACATTGTAAGTTCGGCCCTCCGGTTGTAATATGACCAAGCTGTGCGCTGAGCTTACTCTTAAGCATGCAAGTACAGTTGGCCATGTGAACAGTAATTTTGTTTCAAATCTCATAGCTTGGATTGCTGCTGTCATAATCGGTTTGAGTTTCATGGTTTGTTTCAATTACAACAGTATTTGTAGGGCTTGTGTTGAAGTGACATTCAGCATCTGTCAAGCGTTGTAAGTATACAACCAGTTTCATCGATAACTTCACATCCAGCTTTTGAGAGTTTAAACATTCATAAACATCAAAGTATCCACTACTGAAATCGTCACCTGTCAATCTAAGATGTTTAAGGGGCATTGGTGGTTATCCAAAGGTGTAAAATATTTGGCCATTTCGGTCCACTTGAAAGCGACAACCGAACAATTCAGCGGCAGCCATCAACTCACATGCAGATGCATAGGTGAAGGGCTTAAGCATTTCACTCTTATAGTGCTCCTGTGTAGTATAATTATCTCCTGTACCGTCATCAGTCCACACCTTGAACCTGTCCCAGTCAATCAATACATAAGACACAATGTTCCTCCAGATATCAAGAGTGAGCCTGATATGGCCGTGCAATATGTAACAAAGAGAATGGAAAAGATAGGTGCCATCTCCGGGCATGGAAACTACTCGGTAAATGACAGTTCTTTGATCGATGGTTATCACCTCAATAGACATGTTAATGCGGGTTAGGTTGGAATGATAAAGGAAATGGGTACCTGAACAATGTAAAGTAAGTCTAAAATACCTGCACAATAACTATAATCGTAATAAATGAACAATAAAACAGCGAAGAAGCTGTGGATTAAATAAAAAGGCTGTAGTTATCAGCAGGGAGACGTGAATCCCGTGGCGAAGCAAGGAAGGGAATGTAGAGACCGGGCGACGGACGGCCTTATATAGGCAGGCAGCCAACAACGTGGGAGGCGTTGGGATGGGGGACCCAATGCCACCTCACATGGTGACTGAGCTGCAGGCTATGGACGTATATATGTACGTAAGTAGGATTCAGTTAGCGTTGGGAACCCGCGTACCAAATTTCTTGAAGATGGGCCCATAAGTAACAAAGACTGTTGAAAAGTTCAATATGGCGGCCGACAGTGGCATCATACCATCGAAATAAGTATGCGTACATCGGTTTCGGTTAGCGCAGGGAAGCTGCCTACCAAATTTTGTGAAGATAGGGCCATGAATAAGAAAGTTCAACATGGTGGACGTTGTTGCCCGTTATGACCGGTATGAGTAGAATTTCGAAATGAAACCTGCTTAACTTTTGTAAGTAAACTGTAAGGAATGAGCCTGCCAAATTTCAGCCTTCTACCTACACGGGAAGTTGGAGAATTAGTGACGTTTGGAAAGTTCAATATGGCGACCGACAGTGGCGTCATACCATCGAAATAAGTACGTACATTGGTTTCGGTTAGCGCAGGGAAGCCGCCTACCAAATTTCGTGACGATGGGGCCATAAATAAGAAAGTTCAACATGGCGGACGTTGTCGACTGTTATCGACCGTTATGACCATTACGTGTAGAATTTCGAAATGAAACCTGCTTAACTTTTGTAAGTAAGCTGTAAGGAATAAGCCTGCCAAATTTCAGCCTTCTACCTACACGGGAAGTTGGAGAATTAGTGATGAGTCAGTGAGTGAGTGAGTGAGTGAGTGAGTGAGGGCTTTGCCTTTTATTAGTATAGATATTTATTTCTATTTTGACTTCTAATTTCTAATTTAGTTTCCCAAATGAGTCATATGTTACTTTAAATATATTTAGACTCTACTGTATGAAAAATAAGAAAAAATGTAATAAAAAATAATAATAAGCACAGTTAGGGCTGCAATATATTTTCACTTTAACAACTAGTTTGCTAAATGAAAGTATTCTCAAATCACACTATTGGGGGCTACCTTACAAATGTGCACATAAATATTCACCCATCCATTATCAACATTCCTTAATGTTGGTCAGGATTGTGAAGGGTTCAACGCATATGTCTGCACCACTGGATACCAAGTATGAACCAACCAACACCTTTCACACCCATCCATGATTGTTAATGAGGGACAACTTAGACTCACCAACCAATCTAATGCACATATCTTTGGAATGTGCAAGAAAATCAGGAATACCTGAGAAAATAAAACATAAACAGAGAAATCAGAGCAGTGGGCATTATGATTCAACTTCTGTTCATTCTAGCAATTTAACATTGTAATTTAGCAATCTCATCATTTTAAATAACCTTGTATTTGACTGTCAAGGTAGTGCAGCGGTTAGCCTTTACAGGACAAAGGGCCCAGTTTTCATTCCCAGCCTGTCAAGGAGATTGCTTATAATGTGTATATCTATCTATGCAGGTAATGCAATATCCTTCCATACCATTCAACATTGAACAGCATCTCCAGAGTGCCATCCTGTTCAATGTTCTTTCCTGTTATATGTATGATCCTACTGGAACAAACTCACTCTCTCTCTGTGACCGTTTAATGGAATATGTGGCCTCGGATGATGATGAATGAACAGCTATATGGACACTGAATGTCATTACGAACACACAATTTTTGCAGTATTCTTTATTTGGGCTAGGAAGCAATAAGATTGTGCTAAAATGTATTCTACTGGATTTTGCTAAATTAATTTTCTATAAAAACAGCTCCTTGACATGAAGGAGTAAGACAAGAGCTGATTGAGGATTTACAGTACTACAGTGTGGCTCTTCCGGCTATCAATTTTCAAAGCTTACCCATTAACCACTGGACATGCCCATGCACACTTCTACTTTTGCTCATATCAGGCCAATACCACGTCAGCAATCCATCTAACTTGTCCATGTTTAGTATCTGGGAGGAAGCCAGAGTATTTATTACATAAATATTTAAGTGGTAGAAGTTATTGGGAAGAGCTCATATAAATTTCTGACCTTAAGTAAGAGATGCATAAACTGAACATCTTTATTGTTAATCCCTCTCCTCCGAACATTAGTTGTATACATGAAAATGTAGATTTGGTGAGATATTGTATATAATACTTCTTCAGTTGCTGAAAAGTCTTTCCACTTCACTTCACTTTCTTTCTTTCTTTCTTTCTTTCTTTCTTTCTTTCTTTCTTTCTTTCTTTCTTTCTTTCATCGTACTAGACTCCCATTCTTCTGGTGAATGCTTTTCTCATGATTTCATCGATCGTTGTGTTAAATAGTAGAGGGGAATTCATGTTTCCTTGCTGGACTCCGATTCGCACTGGGAATTCATCAAATAGTTCATTCCAAATTCATACACAGCTTGCCAGGCTATTGTTGGAAGATTTAAGGAATCTGATCATTTTCTCAAGTACGTGCTCGGCCTCTAAGTTTCTCTGCATTGCTGACCAGTGAACGCAGTCAAAGGCTGACTTAAAATCGATAAAGACGATGATAGTTCACTTGCCACATGCGATTCTTTCTTCCTTGAGTTGACGGATGGAAAAAATTTGGTCACAGCATCCCGGATTCAGTCTATATGGGCTTGCGCCTCCCAGCCAGTCTGCTCCCAATATTTTAGGAGCATGGATTGAATAAGCTTCATAAAGACCTTGCGAATGATGGAGAGGAGACTGAAACCACTAAAGTTCTTATATTTGTGGTTATCACCTTTCCTCAAGATCGGAATAATGACTGCCTTCTTCCATGTTGCTGGGATGTGTTCTGTGCTCCAGATAATTTTCAGAAGGGCGTGAATTCGATGAATGTCCATTTCAATTTCTTCATGTTTTTGTTGGTTAGCATATTTTGACCACTCAGCCTTCAGATGGTTTGATACAGAAAGCAATAAATGTTGTGGGATGCTGTATATGTGAGGTCAGCTCAGATTTTATTACAGTGTACTTCTCAATCTGCTTTTGAAATCAATGTTTTTGGCTATCTTTCACTCTATCACCAGGTTGAGGCACTCATCCAAAATCCATGGCTGCATACTGTGTGCAATCAGTGTGCACAAGGGGATGGCACATTCCAGGATCAACGCTAATAGCTGTTTTCTTCTAAATCAACATTGTTGGATAGATCAAGTGCGGCAGACTTGTTCAAAAGGGCAATCTGGAATGTCTGGCTGGTAGCTAGGTCGCTCTGTTGTGTCCAGTCCTGCTTGACTGACAGTTGTGTTCTTGGCCTTGCACATTGTAGCCGCAGTTGGAATTTGGTAGTTTGGTCATCTCATTGCACACATGTCTTTCAGTGATGATCTAAAACAGGAGTTGATCAAGATATAATCCAGGATAGCTATGTCTTTGCCAAATTGGTTCCTTCATGTAATTTGATGTTTCGAGGGATGTGGTGAAGGACTGAAGGCGCAGTCTGTTATTATTTCCTTCTCCATAACTGAATTTGCCCATCATTTCTTCCCATCCTGTTCTGTCCATCTCAATGTGGGCAATGAAGTCATCTGCTAGGATGATGATTTAAGTCTGGGGAATAGGGTCTGACGTATGCTGAAGTCAGTCATACAAATCATCTTTGCCCTTGTTTGTGCACATACATGGAGAGAATATGAGTTTTGAATGTGCCATTGATGTTGATTGCTGCCAGACGGCTAGAGACAGGTTGGAATGCAATGATGTTTCTGTCCACCCAATTGTCCACCATGAAACAAACACCCATTTCTTGTTTTTTCCCACCAGAATAGAAAAGTGTCATTGACCCATTGGATATTGGTCCGACATCCTGTCACTAGTTTGGACAGAATCACATGATTTTGCAAGCCAATAGTTCCTGACCAGTAATTTCTTTTCGTCCAATGTGGTGTCTAGTTCTTACATTCCACACTGCTGTGTGAATTTCCAGATTTGGTTGAATAAGCTTGTATCCTCAGGTGGTAGTCCTCTTCTTGCTAGTACCCTGGGTCCTTGATACTGACACATTGGCTTGCTTGGCTGTGGTTCTCCATGCAGTTTCTAGCCTCATTTCCCTGGATTCCCAGTTCTAGCCACCTCGGCAGAGTGACTGCCCTCCTCCTTTTTCAGTCAGGCTTGGAACTGTTCTTGATGGAGTTCTTTCCACATATTTACCATGCAATAATATGCTCAGCTGGACAGTCCAAATCATTCTATCCAAAGCAACATAATGGTACTCCTGAGGAATTCCAAGAATAGTCAAGAGATATAATCCTACCATCCGGCCGATAGTAGAATCATCACTTGACAAAGAACTATTTCATTCTGGGAAGGGTTCTTTACATATGAAATCGGTACTTTGTGCTTTAAAAGGTACTTCAAATGTGAACTAAACAGAAACCTTTAACGTATAGTGTCCTGAATCAAGAAGTTGTCCTCCACAATCTTCACAAGGGATTCCAAACAAACTGGAGGATGAGCCATGACCCTTAATGGAGCACCCAGCAGAGGCACAATTAACTTCAGTCAGGTCCTAAAGCAAACGTCTGTCTTGTGAGTGGAGCAGACCTTCTCTAGTGCCTTCAACACCATCCAACCTCTGCTCCTTAGAGACAAGCTGACTGAGATGGGAGTAGACTCACACCTGGTGGCATGGATTGTGGACTATCTTACAGACAGACCTCAATATGTGCGTCTTGGGAACTGCAAGTCTGACATTGTGTTCAACAATACAGGGTGCCGCAGGGACTGTACTTTCTCCGGTCCTGTTCAATCTATATACATCAGACTTCCAATATGACTCAGAGTCCTGCCGCTGATGACACTGCTATTGTGGGCTGCATCAAGAGTGGGCAGGAGGAGGAGTACAGGAAGCTAATCAAAGACTTTGTTAAATGGTGTGACTCAAACCACTTACATCTTAACACCAGCAAAACCAAGGAGCTGGTGGTGGATTTTAGGAGGCCCAGGCCCCTCATGGACCCTGTGATCATCAGAGGTGACTGTGTGCAGAGGGTACAGACCTATAAATATCTGGGAGTGCAGCTGGATGACAAATTGGACTGGACTGCCAATACTGATGCTCTATGTAAGAAAGGTCAGACCAGACTATACTTTCTGAGAAGGTTGGCATCCTTCAACATCTGCAGTAAGATGCTGCAGATGTTCTACCAGACGGTTGTGGCGAGTGCCCTCTTCTACGCGGTGGTGTGCTGGGGTGGCAGCATAAAGATGAAAGACGCCTCACGCCTGGACAAACTTGTTAAGAAGGCAGGCTCTATTGTAGGAGTAAAGTTGGACAGTTTAACATCTGTGGCAGAGCGACGGGCATTAAGCAAACTCCTGTCAATCATGAATAATCCACTGCATCCAGTGAACAGCGTCCAGGCAGAGGAGTAGCTTCAGTGACAGACTTTTGTCACTGTCTTGCTCCAGTGACAGACTGAGGAGATCGTTACGCCCCCACACTATGCGACTCTTCAATTCCACCCGGGGGAGTAAATACTAACATTACTCAAAATTATTGTCTGCTTTTTTTTTTTTTTTTCATTTTTTCATTTTAATTACTATTTAATTTAATATTGTTTCTTTGTATCAGTATACTGATGCTGGATTATGTGAATTTCCCCTTGGGATTAATAAAGTATCTATCTATCTATCTATCTATCTATCTATCTATCTATCTATCTATCTATCTATCTATCTATCTATCTATCTATCTTTAAAATGGGACACTGACCCATTTTAGAAAACTGAAGGGGAAAGGGCTAAAAGAGATCAGAGGTGGGTAGAGTAGCCAAAAATTGTACTCAAGTAAGAGTAGTGTTACTTCAAAATAATATTACTCAAGTAGAAGTAAAAAGTAGTCATCCAAAAAATTACTCAGAAGTAAAAAAATATTTGGTGAAAAGACTACACAAGTACTGAGTAATTGTTTGATCATAATAAATGATTAATTTTTTAGAAATGTTGTAATAAGAATAATGTGTAAATTCTGCTATTTCAAAATAATAAAATAAAAAATGAGTAAAAATAAATAACATCTTTACAAAATAAAGATGCGCAAATAACACAAAGTTCCAAATCTCAGTTTTTCACAAAACTTTTGAAGCCAATACCTACAGTAGGTAACATGTATGTTTGAACAATGCAAACTACTTACAGTGACAAGATATACTGTACAATGACAGTATAATACTGCATATTCACTTGTCCTCAAAATAGCACAGCTGATAGAAAATAACATTAGAACAAGGCAGCTTGTGCACATACAAGAAGTCTCACTTTACCTTTGCTAAGCATGTTTGGAATACAGCGTATATAATGGAAAAAAAGTAATGATTTGAGTGTTGCCCAATGTAGCAGAGTAAGAGTAGCGTTTATTTCTTCACAAATGTACTCAAGTAAAAGTAAAAAAAAATGTTGTGCAGTAAAACTACTCTTGATGTACAAATTTTTAAAAAAGATACTTAAGTAAACGTAACAGATTTAAAGTAACTCGTTACTACCCACCTCTGAAAGAGATATGCACAAAGGCAATCCGAAAGCAAACAAAGTCCCAGTACAAAATTTGACAGGACTGCTCAAAAACAGAACAGAGGTTAGAAATCCAGTGAATTAATATAATTACTTAAATTGCACAAAAACACTAAGAGAACTCACTTAATATTGTAATGAGGCTAACAAGCTGCATCAGCTCTAAAAGTGCAAGAGAATCCATTGGTGTTATGGGGCAGCTGTGGTGGGAGAGTCTCAAAGCTGAGATCCAGACCTGGAATTTCGTTTGCAACATCAGTTCAGGGAAGGGAAACAGATGACAGATCAGTACATCTTCAGCTCCAAAGAATTTGCCTGCTCACTTATCATCAACATACTGTATCACTGGCAAGACGCCCAGTGGTTAATAACTGTGTACAGCCATACAGTCGTTTTTTTTTTACCGAAACATTTTTAATGCTAACGATATAACAGTAATAATTATAAATTATGTGATTTTATTTTATACAAAACATTTTCAGTATTTTTTTTTATTGTGTGTCATGTGCAAGTTTCTCTGATCTTTTGGCAAGCTTCTAAAATATTCCCATTTAATTGTTCACAGAAAACTTGGAAATAACTAAAACAGTGAAAGTCAAAAGTTTGCAAATGTGAAGGGGTTACTATAACGAATATTAAAAGCAAAATATAAATAAATGTAACTGTAGTATATTGTAAGTCTGGACTTTTGGGGATTCCATATTAATAAGGAATCATGGGTATTGGAGAGCTATTAGGAAGTAGAGAATAATAATAAGGCCGTGTAACGTGTACTCTGAAAACGATCTTAGTAAAAGGACCTGTTAGTTTACTGCTTTGAACCTGTCTCCGTCTTCTTTCTTTTATTAGTGCAAAATTATTGCCCATACATATAACAGTAATGAACAGTTGAAAAATACTTTAAATCAGGCAGAGAAAGACATACAAAAGAAGCTTACACAGAAAATAAAATGTATAAACCGGTCAACAGTTCAATTAAACCTGAACTTAGCCTGAGATACTGTATGCATGAAGTTTTGTTTTTTTTTTGGTATTTCACAAATCTCTGTTTATCTGTTCATTGTTATTTAAGGAAAAGCACACCTGTAAAAGCGCAGTGTAATGTTATAGTGGGACCTCTCTTGCTGATACTTACAACATACACTCACCTAAAGGATTATTAGGAACACCTGTTCAATTTCTCATTAATGCAATTATCTAATCAACCAATCACATGGCAGTTGCTTCAATGCATTTAGGGGTGTGGTCCTGGTCAAGACAATCTCCTGAACTCCAAACTGAATGTCAGAATGGGAAAGAAAGGTGATTTAAGCAATTTTGAGCCTGGCATGGTTGTTGGTGCCAGACGGGCCAGTCTGAGTATTTCACAATCTGCTCAGTTACTGGGATTTTCACGCACAACCATTTCTAGGGTTTACAAAGAATGGTGTGAAAAGGGAAAAACCAGTATGCGGCAGTCCTGTGGGCGAAAATGCCTTGTTGATGCTAGAGGTCAGAGGAGAATGGGCCGACTGATTCAAGCTGATAGAAGAGCAACTTTGACTGAAATAACCACTCGTTACAACCGAGGTATGCAGCAAAGCATTTGTAAAGCCACAACACGCACAACCTTGAGGCGGATGGGCTACAGCAGAAGACCCCAACGGGTACCACTCATCTCCACTACAAATAGGAAAAAGAGGCTACAATTTGCACAAGCTCACCAAAATTGGACAGTTGAAGGCTGGAAAAATGTTGCCTGGTCTGATGAGTCTCAATTTCTGTTGAGACATTCAAATGGTAGAGTCAGAATTTGATGTAAACAGAATGAGAACATGGATCCATCATGCCTTGTTACCACTGTGCAGGCTGGTGGTGGTGGTGTAATGGTGTGGGGGATGTTTTCTTGGCACACTTTAGGCCCCTTAGTGCCAACTGGGCATCGTTTAAATGCCATGGGCTACCTGAGCATTGTTTCTGACCATGTCCATCCCTTCATGACCACCATGTACCCATCCTCTGATGGCTACTTCCAGCAGGATAATGCACCATGTCACAAAGCTCGAATCATTTTAAATTGGTTTCTTGAACATGACAATTAGTTCACTGTACTAAAATGGCCCCCACAGTCACCAGATCTCAACCCAATAGAGCATCTTTGGGATGTGGTGGAACGGGAGCTTCGTGCCCTGGATTTGCATCCCACAAATCTCCATCAACTGCAAGATGCTATCCTATTAATATGGGCCAACATTTCTAAAGAATGCTTTCAGCACCTTGTTGAATCAATGCCACGTAGAATTAAGGCAGTTCTGAAGTCAAAAGTGTCAAACACCATATTAGTATGGTGTTCCTAATAATCCTTTAGGTGAGTGTATATACAGTATGTTAAAATAGAGGACAGTGCCCAAAATGAATAGATCAATAAAAAAATATCAGAACTGCACCCCAACAAATGAGAATGCTGTCAAAATAGAATGATTAGGTGTTAAATTCATCATTCATCTTTACATAATATATTAAAATTGTGTTGAAATAATATTAAACATTGTGATGAAACAAATAATACTGCGTGTGCTTCATTCAAATGAGTATAATACCCCAATTTCCAGTTAAAGCAGTCGAGGTAAGTCAAGGTAAA
The DNA here is from genome assembly GCF_016835505.1 of Polypterus senegalus. NCBI lineage: Eukaryota > Metazoa > Chordata > Cladistia > Polypteriformes > Polypteridae > Polypterus > Polypterus senegalus. Next base: position 21,672,522 of record NC_053161.1, on the reverse strand, counting down.
GCTTAACAAATGCACCAGTGTTTTGGTTATCTAGGAATATGGGCAGGTTTGTCTGAGTGAGCAAAATAGAGCGTAATTTTATTGCATGACAATACATGTTTGACATGTTATGTAAAGATAAATGATGAATTTGGCACCCGAGATTCTAATTTATTGAGGTGCAGTTCTGATAGTTTTCTCTTGGTCTATTTATTTATTATTGATGCATTCTCATTTTGGGCTTTATCCTCTGTTTTAACATATTAATGTTGTAGGTATCTACAATAAAGGTCCGAAAACAACATTACACTACTCTTTTACAGATATGGTTTTTCCTTTGAACAAGTGTAAATTTTTTTTTTTTTTTGTAGCATACCTTCAGTTATGAGGTTATTTATGCTACTTTGTCATTGATGGTTCTTCTGGTTCTCTTCCTTTGCGACATCAGTCTGAAGAACCACTTTCCAGCTTTACCTTTGAGAGTTTAGATAAAACGTAGCTTAGTAATAAGTTATCAGAAGGTTGCAAATAAAACAATAGGTTATAAAGAATGCAGAAGCAATGAAGACAGTAGTGTAGACAGTTTCAACAGGTTGAACTGCTGAATTAAAATAAATTAAGTGATCTCCAGTGCTAACAAAATGTTCTACATCTATTTATTTTTTCTGTATTGAGTTTGTGTTTGAAACACAAAGGCTGCTAACGTCAAAGTTAATCAAATTAAGTGCACACAATGGCTAAATTATTTTTTTTCCCTGAAGTAAGGGCTTGCTATTCACTGGATCCATTGGATTTATCTGCTGGCTGATTTGTTTAAAATTTCACTGAGGTTAGCACCTCTGCCTGGTGCTTTTGACTTAAACTAAAAATAGTGATTGTTATTAATTATATCACTTTGAAACTGACCTCTTTCAAATTGTTATAATGGTATCCTATTTGTGACACAGGTTTGACTAATTTCAATATGTTATAATGACTTCCGGAATTCTTGCTAATTACCTTCTTAGCCAATTGCTCCTATCTATTGAAAATGTTGAGAATTCTAGAGTGTTGCATTTGGTTAAAAGTTATGATTAACATTTTCATTCACTCAGTCCTAGCTGTCCTCCACTGAGAAGGCTTCCTCCAAAACTATTATCGCTCTGTGCATTTTAATAACAAGTATTTAAAATTATTTTTCTATTTCTTAAGGAACATTGATGCTGTGGGTAATGCTTCTACTTAAAGACTCTGTGGATCAGGATTTCAAATGTCACCCAGGGCATTGCCTTTTTGCAGCAGGCACATTCTCTCGAGGATAATTCAACTGGTGTCTCTAAATGAGGAACCTTAAATGAGTATAAGAATATTCTGTAATGGTCTGGTGTTGAACTTGGTCTGTTGGCAGAACTCCCCACAACCTTATAAAGTAAAAAATGAGATGGATATGCCCCCACACCCTAATTTTTAATAATGTACTGTACATAGCATGTACAAAAAAGAAACACTTTGTTTTTTTCCCATTTCCTATGTTTCTTCTCATAAAAGTTATTTTCCTTTACAGGTTTCAGCTCCCTATCATATTCAATTTCCTTTTATTTAAACTGATTGAATAGACACTATAGTGGCTCGACGAAATATTATGAAATTAGGACTTAAACAGAGCACATCATAATATAAACAGGCTTTACACAGAAAGGTTTGTAATGCATAATAACTATCACTGGTGCATTGTACTCAATCATTTTATAAGACATCTTCCACAACTGCCATTTTGCAAAGCAGGAAATAGTAAAAGGATATAAGATGAAAAAAATAATAATTAAAGACACATAATGAAGAAGAGGATTTTGGAATTTGGGAAGACATTAGCATAGAGTCACTCTAGATCAGGGGTCCTCAATAACAGTATTGTTCAAGTAACACTTCTGCTTCACTTTAGTTGCCTCGCTCATTAAGATTATGAACCCTTACTGCTTAATTTAGTCTTAAACAGCTGTATTCTTGGTTTTTAATCACACCTTATTAGCAATAACAAGCAAATGACAAAAGAGACCAGCATTTCTCCCTTTAGCTTTTTACCATCTATTCCTGTGGGTTCACAGACAAAAGCGTGATAGACATATGCGCCCCGACAAAACTGTGACCGACAAGTCAGCGCCGACAAACCCGCTAACTGGTTTTCGACAAATGCGCGCCGAGAAAATCGCGAGAGAGGCCAAGAGAGTGGGACGCCCCTGCTGCAATTCTTCCTACATATGCAGGGCGTGATCTTAAGGACAATCTGTGTGCCGTGCTGTTGTCATGCCGCGTCTCATAATATTGACTTCTAAAATAAACATTATTATATATGCTTTAAACTAGTAATTCATATTTAATGAAACTTTCGCGGTTTTGTTGGCACGATTTTGACGGCGCGTTTTAATCAGCGCTATTTTGTTGGCGCGCATATGTCTATCACGCAAATGTCGGGTCACAATTCCGGTGTTTATTTATCATCCATTATTGAGTTTAATTAGGGAGGAAAGTGAACAGAGAAAAGATAAGGACTGAGAACTACTCCTCCATTTTAGCCTTCAAATCATTTGGAAGATATCCTTAGAAAGGGGAAGAAAATCTAGGATATGAGAATGACCTGACATAGCAGAGTTAAAGCACTAACAAGCCATGAAATCAAATTATTGGCAAGAAATGGTTTCTAATTAAGCAACCGAGTTAGAACAAAAGCCTGCAGCCACTGTGGCTCTCCAGGACTGCGATTGAGGACCCCATTCTAGATTAAGAATGACCAGTGTCATCAACCAGTAGTAAGGACAGGAACTCAGATCAAATGTTTGGGTGCCAATCAGGCCACCCCACTCAATTGAAAAGGTTTATAACAGAACAAGCAATCAGTGGCACAGAAATGAACAGAAATATATCTAGCTGTTGGCTAATGCAAGGATGCTTATGTATAGAGTGGTCAGGGTTGTGGTTAGAAACTCAGTCTCATCTTCCAAATGAGATGCCTCCTCTTGGGAGGGCCTTGTTTTTACAACTCCTGGATTAGAAGGGGCAGAGTTAGTTGCCCTCATTGGGCATCTTCTCAGAGCTGTTTGTGTAAAAAGAGACAAGGTGGTTAATGATCATGCCCCCTGGTGTCCCAGGAGAGTAGTGCTTACCTTTGACGAGCCTGGCAGGCGACCCTGTGATGCACATGCTTCGGATGCGTGCAATGCTTCAGATCCTCTGTAAGCAGGATGTGGGTCACTAGACCATGGATGGTTTGCCACTCCCTCCCAGATTCTTCTAATAAATGACTACTTTACTTTACATTGTATCTAATGTTAAGAGGAGAGAAAGTGGAAAGATAGTTCAATGCTTGTGACTTAATGTTGTAATGATGATGACAAATGTTATTCTAGAGAAAACCTCCATTTACTTTCAGTTCACCTTCTTTTTGTTTAAAGTAAATGAGGGATCTTTCTTTCATTATAGCTACAAAGTGTCAATTTGATATTTCTGGTAACTTTTGTACTGATCTGTTTAGTACAGTGCCTAATATAGTGCACACTTTTATCCTTTTATATATTCTACATATGTTTCCTACATTCTCTTAATTCGTAAATGCTTTTTAGTTTGACAAGTCACGTAGATATTGAGCGCAAGGCAGGAAGCAATATAGAATGAAGAGTCTATCCATCGCAGAGTATGTAAAACACCATACTCAGCCACATAGGGATCATTTGCAGTTTCCAATTAACACCTTTGGTATTCAAAAGGAAAACCAAAATATCTGAAGAAATATTCATGAACACATAGATAGGTAAAGCATGGGAATTTGACAAAAACTGGTGGTTGAACCACTAAAATAAAAGTTACCATAAAATTAACCTTAGTGAAAACTGTGTTCTGCAGTACGCATAGTAAATGCTGCCATCCATGCACCAGTTGTAGATTAAAAGAGACAATAACAAATTAACAGTGAGCTGGACAGCATTGTTCAAGTGATTCTTCAGAAAAGTAGTTTGAAATAAAATGTGAAATCTCATTTTCCTCCCATTTTATTTAAATGAGACGGGTGACATCATGAGTGTTTACTCTGCGTGATCCTAAATTGTCCCTAGTGTGTGCTTGGTGTGTGGGTGTGTGTGTGTGTGTGTGTGTGCCTTACAGTGGGCTGGCACCCTGCCTGGAATTGGTTTCCTGCCTTGCACCCTGTGCTGGCTGGGATTGGCTCCAGCAGAACCCCTTGACCCCATGTTAGGATATAGCAGGTTGGAAAATGATTGACCGACTGACAACAAATTGTTATTATTATTATTAATTATTATAGTATATTTAGTTATCATGTTTTTCCATAAGATCATTATAAACACTGATATATTACAAATATTTCTTACTGCGGGTGCAGTGACAAGTTAAGTGACTTCATCTGAGCCCATAGTGAGACAATGGGAGGAACTGACCAGCTAGCACACTCATGCTTTAAATTCCAGTGCCTTAGCCACTAGACTTTAAGATTTATGGCCTTAGCAGTGCTTTACACTCATTATCGAGGTAAGCACATGAAAACAAGATCTGTGACCAGACAGGTTCCATCAACAAGACAGAATAGGTGCCAGGACATTTCTTGCAGATTGTAAATGATATTATATGAATTTGTATCACATCTTTATAAAAGGTTTTCCTGACTGGTAATACCACCATGTGGTATGCTGATGCAAAGCACATTCAGAAAGTTGTGATAGTTGCTTACAAAAGACCTGTCAAAAGACTACTAAATAGGAAAAATTGTCATATAATTAAGAATTCCAGCCACCCTAGGCACAAGTAGTTATTCAGAAACAGCATATAATCTAAAGTAGATTATAAATTTAATAGATGCATGTATTCTAATTGCCTGACTACTAAATTATAACTGCTGATGTGCTGTGCCTGGTGATATTGTGAGCAGATATTATACCTTTATGCATGGCTTTCCTGTCCACTTCAGTTATATTACCACACCAGTAATGCTACCAATCAGGGTAATTTCTCTTGCGATTTATTTAATTATATAGTATTTAACATAGAAACCACAAAAATCCCACACCCTTTGTCTTTTCTAATGCTGCTCCAACTGGTTGCTTCATCACACTTCTTGCTTCTGCATTCCCTCATTTACAATAACCTGTACTATAAATCTTATTTTATAGTTGTCATGTTTTATCCTCTGTAAATATGACAAGATTTAGATTACCTACTATAAAATTGCATTTTTGCCTATTTAGGTCATGGTAAACTTAATCTATAACATGTCCACCTCATAATTCAAATAATATGTTTAGAACATAATCTAAACAGACAGAAATTAAAATATTTTATATTATTCAAGAAATGTTCTTGAGAAAGTACATATATCCATCCATCCATCCATTATCCAACCCGCTATATCCTAACACAGGGCCACGGGGGTCTGCTGGAGCCAATCCCAGCCAACACAGGGCGCAAGGCAGGAACAAACCTCAGGCAGGGCGCCAGCCCACCGCAGGAAAGTACATATAAATCATGTAAAATATACTGTATATGATAAGAAAAATTAATTAGGGATATTTTATATTTTGTGGTATACTACATGTCATAAAACACATTATAAGCTTTTTAAAATGATAATGAAAAATGACTAACACATTATGTGTTAACTATATTATACATTACTACATACATTGTTATGTAGTTACATTATACATGTAACTACATTATGTAGTACAATTATATCTTGTAATAATTAATGTTAAAAGTGTAAAAACATTTATAAATTGCTAATAGAGGAATACAATGGATACCTAAACCAAAGTGTTACGGAACATTTAAATAAATTGCACAGCCTAAACTTTAACCTTCTGCTTTGTCCGTTTATGCTACCATACTGCCAGGGTTACATGATTATGCAATAAACAGACTTTAAAAAATGGCCATTAGTTTATGTTAATTTGCTTTACGCTAGTCTTTATGGTTACCAGTATAAAGTGAAATGTGATTTGGGTGACAAGTGTGTCTTTAAAAAGTGGCAAAGACATTATTCTGGTTTTTAACCCGGCTTAGGACTGCAGATTTTAAAAAGAAAGCATTCTTTATGCTGATTAGTAATGCAAGCATACCTATTTTAAAAAAGTGTTATGTTTTTGCTGCTCACAATCCTACATGTAGATTTAAGTCAGAAAACAAGAGATTTTTTTTTAATTGGTGGGAACTCATTTAACATAACATTATGTCTATTATTAAAAAAGACATAATATTAAGAAAAACATTTAAGCTTCACTTGTATATTTTGAAAGAAAAAACAAAACAACTATTGATCCCTATATGAATTACTGATTTATTGGATTTGCCAAATGCATGTTATGTTATTTCTTCAAGGCATTGATGTGGATTCTAAGCAGATTATGGCTAATAATGTATTGCTATTTCGGTGACATTTTTACCAATTTAAATAAAATTGAAAGTAGTAAAAATAGCAAAATAATTTAAAGAAAATATAACAGGGAATGTAATATCCTCAAACTGGCTTTAGGGTTATTAGGGAATAAAGACTATGCCAACAACTTAGGGGCATCTGTTCATCTTAAACTGAGCTCAGGCATAAACTCACTCAGTTACAGTACAGGTATTTAATAAAAAATTATTCAAACTATTCAATAAAAAATAGTTGGAGTGAAATTTTAATATGCAGTGAATTCAGAAGGCATTCAGATGCCTTCACTTTCTTTACACATTTTTGCCCATCAATCTACTCTCAATACCCTATAATGACAAAGTGAAAATGTGTTTTCAGAAAGGATTTATTAAAAATCAAAAACTGATATCTCTCAGAATCTTTGCTGTGGCACTCCATGTGAGCAACTGCATCCTGTTTGCTTTAATTATCCTTTAAATAAGTTCCCACAATTCACACTGCATGAAGTGCATGAATGCAGGAATGCTATAAACATTCTCAATAAAACTCTTGAGAAGACAATGATCAGAGCAAGGGTATAAACCCATTTCTAAAGTTTTATGTGTTCCCAGAAAACAATGGCCTTAATAACTGTGAAATGGAAGAAGAACAACAACAACATTTATTTATATAGCACATTTGCATACAAAATGTAGCTCAAAGTGCTTTACATAATAAAGAATAGAAAAATAAAAGACACAGTAAGAAAAATAAAATAAGTCAACATTAATTAACATAGAATAAGAGTAAGGTCCGATGGCCAGGGTGGACAGAAAAAACAAAAAAAAAATTTCAGATGGCTGGAGAAAAAAATAAAATCTGTAGGGATTTCAGACCAAGAGACCGCCCAGTCCCCTCTGAGCAATCTACCTAACATAAGTCAAACAGTCCTCTTTGTATTTAGGGTTCTCATGGAAGGACTTGATGATGATGGTCACGTAGACTTCTGGATTTTGATCCATCCATCATTGTTGGAGCATCATGATGCTTTGAGTAGGTGGCGGTGGCGCAGGCCACCACAAAGAAACCGGAAAAAGAAACATAAGAGAGAGTAGGGTTCAGTACAGATTTTAGAGCCACCATGAATAGTTATTATGATGAATTGAACATACAGAGTATCAGGATTAAGTTAAAGTGAAGTTATGAAAAGGCCAAGTTAAAGTAATGTGTTTTCAGTAGTGTTTTAAAGTGTTCTACTGTATCACCAAGACTATTCCAAGATTTAGCTGTCCACTTGGTAAGAAGGACATTGGTCAGGGAGGTGACTGAGAACCCAGTGGTCACACTAACAGAACTTCAGATGTCCTCTGGTGAGATGGGAGAACCTGACAGAAGGACAACCATCTCTGCAGTACTCTATCAATCAGGTATTTACAGTTGTGGCTAGATGGAAGCCACCCTTGAGTAAGAGGCATATGACAGCCCACTTGGAGTTTGCAAATGACATTTAAAGGACTGTTGAGAAAAACGTTTAACTCTTTAGGCAGGCACTGCTCATCACCTGCCTAATACCATCCATACGGTGAAGCATAGTGGTGGCAGGACCATGTTATAGGGATACTTCTGAGTGGCAGGGACTGGGGGACTGATCAAAATTCAGTATATGAATATAGCCAAATACACAGAGGCCCATGAAGAGAACCTGCTCTAGTGTGCATGTGACCTCAGGCTGCAATGATGGTTCACCTTCCTGCATAATAATGGCTTAATTTTTCAGACAAGTACTAGAGTGGGCCAGCCAAAGCCTATACTTAAACATCATAGAAGCTTTGTGGAGAGACCTGAAGATTTTAGTTTACAGATGCTTCCCACCCAATATAATGGAGCCTGAGAGGATCTGCCAGTAAGAATAGGATAAACTGCCCAAATCCAGGTATGCAAAGCTTGTAGAGATTTCAAAAGAACACTTAAAGTGTAATTTCTGCCAAAAGGGGTTCTAGAAAGTACTAAATTAAGTGTCCGAATCCTTATATGAATCAGAGATTTCAATTTTTGATTTTTTGTTAATTTGGAAACCTTTGGGTTATTATGGGTTATTGAGTGTAGACTGATGGGCACAAATGGTAAATGTATTCTTTTAAAATTAATTCTGCAACAGAAAGAGTGCAGAAAATGAAACAGCCAGAATATTTTCTGAATCCACTTTTCACACAAGCCACACAATCCTGAGCAAAGTTCATTTGTTGTTACATTAAAAGAAATTTTAAATAATAAAAATAGTCCTAGATAATAACTGTTAAAACTATATATATACAGTATATATATATATATATATATATATATATATATATATATATATATATATATATATATATATATATATATATATATATATATATATATATATACTGTATACAGTATGGGGTGAATTTTCACACAAGGTAGGCCTGTAGTAGGGTAGTTATCTGAGAACGGAGCATAAATAGATTTAATCTTGAAAAGCTTCTTAGGGCTTACCCTTTCATGTTAGTGAAGTAATCAAATGGTGCGACTTAACATTCCTGTCTTAAAGCAAAATGCTTAGTCTAATGAACCTCTTACAACTAAAATAAAATAAGCAAGGGTCTTTATTGAGATTTGCTGCATACCGTTAATAATCAAGACAGAAATAGTTGTATGAGTTATAACTACACTGTTTATTAATCTATGATTACAAAAAATGTCAAAAGTCACTGGTTAGCACGATGTACTGCTCTGAATCTTGCACTTATCAAAAAGTCTTACTTTGTTTTTTCACTAAAAGTGAATTTCCTCTTGGAGAGTACCAAAGTTATCTGTCTGCCTTTCTATTTAAAATGTTTTTTCCCCGGATGGCATAGTAAGGTGGGCCAGTTGTTGCTGCTCCCTTATATCTCTAGGAGCCCAGACATTGCATGGGTGGAATTTGTACTCTCATGCTGTGCCTCTATGATTTTCTTTTCTCTTTTTTTAAGTATTTGTTTCATCCATCCTTTCAAAGATTTGCATATTATGTTAATCAGTGTATGGATGAATGAATGTGCCCTATGATGGATAGACAACACATCCAAACTGGGTTCATTCCTTCCTTGGCAATTAATTCTTCTAGGCTTGGGTTTCTTGCAAACATGCAAATAAAAGTTGTTTAAATATATGGAAGGATAGATAGATGGATGGCTGGGTGAATGATCATTCTGTTATTGTAATAATTCAGACTACTTGGGGTGTTAACATAATATAGACTTAACCATCTTTTAAAAATTCAAAAAAACAGAAGACTTATAACATTTTCTTATGTCATAGTATATAACTGTTATGACACCATAGAAGTGCCAAGAAACCCTAAAGAATTTGCCAGTCAAGTAAAATTAATTTTGAACTTTTAAGAACAAATAAAACACAAGCTGCAGTGATTTTCAAAGTGATGTACTTCACTTGACCACCCATTTGGCTGTATGTGTATTATCAGAAATTCCTTCCCTTTCCTGAAACATTTTTACATATAAGTGTGGTTTAAGGCAAAAGCTAAGCCTAGGCGATACTGGAGAACAATGCAGTGCAACCAACACCACCACAGTGGCACGTTACAGTCACCAAAATAAAGAATGGGCTCATTTTTGAGATGTGAGGGTAAGTATCAAGACAAAAACCACACAAGCCCAGAGAAAACATACAAAGTTCACACAGTGAATGCACCTGGAATTGAACCCAGGTCTCTTAAGGTGTGAGGAAATACACACAAATTATGTACTTTCATTAAAATGTATAGTATATAAATCATATATGTATACTATATATACTATAGCCCTTTTGTTCTTGCATGCAGAGAGAATAATGCATATGAGTGAAGTTTATTTTTAGCAAAGTAATTAAAGATATACTTTCAAATCTGTTAATTTTAAATATAGATATCCAGAAACTTCAAAACTTTGAAATACCCAATTTTCTCGCAGTCTGAAATTGTTGAGCCACTCTATGTATCACTCAAGCTATGGTGTTAAGTGGCCACTCTTGAGAATGGTGTTTATCTTGCCAAAATACTGCAACTCACAACAGTACAACTGTGTTGTTTTCTAATTTGTAAAACTCATTTTGTTTGTATAATTCAGGAAATTGCATTATAATTTTGAATTTTTGAAATGTTTTTAAAGGCACATAATTTAAAAGGTGTTAGAAATGTTTGTTTTTTTTTTTTTACAAAGTGCAAAATTACATGGCATAGAGTTCTGATCAGGCCATCAAATACAAAACTGTCAATCAGTAGAAAAAATTCAAACATATATAAAGTTCCAAAAAATGTGAAAACAAAACCTTCAGCATAGAATGAGCACAAATTATAGTGAGACCATGCTTTCTTCATAAAGATAAAGATAAGATAAAGAGAGTGTTGCATGTTTCAGACATAGTTAAATGGTTATTCAACCCCACCCTGAGCTGTTTAACAGTAAACAAATGAGACTGTCTAGGCAATGGACACTACGGGTGTGAAGCACGAAACAATGAAGCAGGTCTAACTGTGAAGCTGCTTTTTCTAACTACTGTACTGTCAGGACAATGGCTTATAGCTAGACAAAGCTGCCAGGCTAAAGAATGAGTAGACTCTCAAAACACTCAAGAAAGAAAAGAGCAAAAATATGGCTAACGCCCATAGACATAATAGCCAGAGTTGTGATAAGCTATCTTTGTAAACATACAACACAGGAAAAAAAATGATCTAAGCAAAAGTATGGCCAAAATAACATTGATACACTGGCTGTTCTGTGCTAAAACAAGCCTTATTGATACTGTTCTTAAGTGAGACTAGCTCATTGCACTTACAAAGATTTACAAAAGAAGATAACCATACAATATCTTTATATATAATACGCTACCGTGGCTGTCCATTTGTCTGCCCAGGATTTTTAATCACCCATAGCTTGCAAACCATTTGAACTATCCATCCATCCATTTTCCAACCCACTGAATCCGAACGTAGGGTCACAGGGGTCTGCTGGAGCCAATCCCAGCCAACACAGGGCACAAGGCAGGAAACAATCCCAGGCAGTGTGCCAATCCACTGCAGGACATGCACAAACACACCCACACACCAAGGCCAATTTAGAATCGCCAATCCACCTAACCTGCATGTCTTTGGACTGTGGGAGGAAACCGGAGCACCCTTAGGAAACCCACGCAGACACGGGGAGAACATGCAAACTCCACACAGGGAGGACCTGGGAAGCGAACCCAGATCTCCTAACTGCGAGGCAGCAGTGCTACCACTGCGCCATCGTGCCACCCCATTTGAACTATTGACCTAAAATTTTGTACACATATATTACATGATGTCTACTCCAAGGTTATTCCTCTTTTTATTTATATTTTATTTTATTGTAGAATCAATGCTCGGCAGTGGCCAGCAGGGCGGCTGTGTGGCAAAGCGTATGGGCACCGTTCTCAACCCTACCACCTTCGCCGTCACTTCCCCTACCTCTTCTTCCTCTACCACTAAGTGCCAGCTTAAGTGAAAATGAAAGAAAACATACTAAGTAATTGCAACACAAACACTGACTTAATCAGTTTTAACGCGAATAGATGCTGACGAAAGAAGAGAAGAAGTGGGCCGCTAGGGTGGAGAAACGAAGAGCTGCTCATGAAGCAGCAAGCGCATCAACCTCTGAGCTAACTAATGCTAAACAGAGACAGAGAAAGAGTATGAAAACTATGAATGCTCAAATCAAGTGTATTTACTGCACGTTATTCCGCAGTGCGCCGTTGCTGGTTTGCATATAATGAAGAATAGAAAATGAAAACCCCAGTCAGCAGCAAATTACTACGAGTCAATGGTCCTTTGCAACAGGCAAAATCAGAGCTGAACTAGGGCTACTGGCCACTGTTCCCCTTACTTTTGCACAGGTTGAAATATATAAATTTAATATGGAACGATGATGTGGGGTTATGTTAGTAAAGGTTGTATCCCAGATGTTCTAATCACTCTAGTGTGTTATTCAATTGCTCAGGAGCAAAATGGCAGCACCACAACAAGAGACCAAAAGAAAACAGAAAGTGTCAGTAGAAGCTGGTAATGAGTGCTACACTGTAATTTAAGAAAAATAACTACAAACATTATCACATTATGAATGGATTAATCACATTGCAGATGAGTCTGTTAAAATTAGTTGCAGTGGATCATGCATATGCTGTCAGCGTTCACTCTGTTTCCCCATCTGGGAACTACAGGTGGCTAAGAGTGTGTTCTAATCTATCCTCAAGAGGGAAACTGCATTTCCAGAAGGGACACACCCTAGGAGGTCCTCTGAAGTTCCAAGGAGTACATTTCCAGGAAGTTATTCTTAACCAAGGAAATTCCACAAATAAAGGATAGAGACTAAGGAAGACACTCATTTCTGAAAAGGGAGAAATCCTGTGCTGTTAACTGGGGATGAAGAGCTACTCTTATACAACAGATGCTCAAAAAGTTTTGTTACCCACATTGTTTATTGTATAATTGTTTCAACATACTAGATGTATTTGCCACGTTCCTTATTTTTCTACATAATCTGCATGGGCATCTATTCCCTTCTTATATAGAACATTATTTATTTTTTCCTGTTTTTATAGAAGCTATTTAAATAAATAAATAAATAAATAAGTAAAAATTACATACACTACTGTATAGTCTGAATACACCCCAGAATGACTAAGGAGGAAGAAAATTAAAAATAATGAAAAACCTCTGACTTGACAGTTACAGTCACAGTGAAGCATTATGCAGGCATATTGCTGTTAGTATAAAGGAGCCACAGTGGCATATTCTTGACACACTTCTGCTGAATGGTAACTGGCTGCAAGTACTCCATGTTAGTGTATCATAAATAGAATGTGCAGATTTGTTTATAATGGCACTCAGTTTTGCTTTAAATCTCTCCTTTGCTACTACCTCCAGAGTGCATCCTATAACTGAGCTTGCCCTTATTAATTAGCTTGTTATTTCAGTGAAGTGATGTTACCAGCTCAGCACACCAAAGCGTAGAAAGTTGCACTGGCCACCTCAGAGTTGCAGAAGATGTGAAGGATGTCACTACCCACATTTTGCTAAGGAAAAAAGAGCTTACTCTGCCCTTTCTTATATAGTGAATCTGTGTTACGAGACCAGTCCTACCCGTGGACTCTCAAGTACTTGTAGGAGTATTCCACCTCTACATCCACTCCCTGAATTTTGACTGGACATAAGGCTCTTTCACACAGCAAAAGTCAATAATCAGTTCCTTTATTTTACTGATGTTAAGATGCAGATAATTCTTCAAGTAGCCCTGATGGGACTGCTGTTGTTGGCCAGCCAGAACAAATAATGTGCCTTCAACTTCTGCTTGACCTTTTTTGGGAACTTAGCAAGTTTCCAATTGTGTCCCCGTGCTCTTGATTAAAATAACAGTCTCGATTCACTGTACTAATTCCCTTCAAAATTTTAAACACTTTAATCATGTCTCTTCTTAATATTCTTTTGCTTAAACTGAAAAGGCTCAGCTCTTTTAATATTTCTTCATAATTCATCTCCTGTAGCCCTGGAATGAGCCTAGTTGCTCTTCACTGGACCTTTCTAATGCTGCTATGTCCTTTTTGTAGCCTGGAGACCAAAACTACACGAAATACTCCAGATGAGGCCTCACTAGTGCATTATAAAGCTCAAGTATAACCTCCTTGTACTTGTACACAACACACCGTGCTATAAAACTTAACATTCTGTTTTCCTTCTTATTAGCTTCTGAATACTGTTTGGACGTTGATAGTGTAAAGTCAACTACAACTACTAAATCCTTCTCATAAGGTGTACTCTAGATTTTCAGACTTAACATTTTTACTTCCTATGTGTAATATTTAAAATTTACTAACATTAAACGTCATCTGCCCCAAGCCTGTATGCCATCCAAGACCCTCTGTATTGATTTAACTGATTGCAGATTATTTGACAATCCACCTATCTTGGTGTCATCTGCAAACTTAACCAGCTTGTTGCTTACTGTATATTCCTATCCAAATCGTTTATATATATTTAAAAATAGTAGCGGCCCTAGCACGGACCCTGTGGAACACCACTCTTAACATCGGCTTTCTTAGTCTGAGCTAATTCTGCACATATCTAAAAACTTCAACCTGAACTCCCACTTCTTTTTAGTTTGATGCCCAACCTCTCGTGTGGCAACCTATTGAATGCTTTCTGAAAGTCAAGATAAATAATATCATAAACTCGACTCTTATCATACCCTTTTGTTGCTTCCTCATAGGATTCCAGCATGTTAGTAAAACATGGCCTGCCTCTTCTGAACACATGCTGACTGTTCAGAAAAACTCCTGTAATTGCCATGTACTGGTCAATTGTATCCTTAATTATTCCTTCCATTAATTTCCAGTGATGCACATTAAGCTTACTGGCCTATAGTTGTTGGGAACTGCCCAATCAAACTTTTTTATATAATGGGATACTATTTGCCATTTTCCAGTCCTTTGGAATTTCACTTTTTGTAATTTCACCTAAGATATGTTATCAAGGGTTTGTACTTGCTAACCTCTTTAAGAACTCGAGGGTAAATATTATCTAGTCCTGGTGATTTGTTTGATTTCAGCCTATTTAATCTGAGCAATACTTCTCCCTCTACAATTTGCAAATCCTTCAGTACCTCCTTAGTCTCTGTTACCGATGGAAAGATATCTACTTCCTCACTTGTAAAGACCTCAGAAAAATACTTATTTAGAGCATCCGCTATTTAACTGTATTTTATAATTCCCCTTTACTATCGCTGATACACTTCACCTCCTCCTTAACTAATCTTTTACTACTAAAATATTGAAATAATCTCTTTGGGTCATCTTTCGCCTTATCTGCTATATTCCTCTCCAACTTTCTGTCAGCCTCCCTAATACCTTTCTTAATGGTTGCTCTCATGTTCTCATACACTCTACGATTCATATTGGAGTTATTTGTCTTATACCACTGTTTTTTTCCTTTGCAGTTTCTTTTTTAACTCTATATTAACCCACTGAGGAGTTTTCTTAAATCACCTATTAATTCCAAATTTAGGTATGTACCTGTCCTGCATTACATATAAAACATTTTTAACCTGTTCCACTGCTCCTCAACTGTCTCCACACTCAAAAGTTTATCCTAGTCTATCCTTCTTAGGTATTGCTGCGTTGGCTCACAATTTGGCCTATCAAAGTTAAACTTAACAATTTTAGTCTCTGCATCCACACTCTTACAAAACACTGAGAATTATATTTTATTATAGTCACTTGTCCCTAGTGGTTCAATCCCCTCTACAGCTTCAATTATATCCTGATTATTACAAAAAAGCTAAATCTAGACAGGCATCACCCCATGTTGGTGCTTTAACATACTGAGTTATCACCAGCATTGTCTCTGTATACATTTTTGACTGCTTGTGACTTCTAGGTCATGATTCCTTTTTCATAACAATCCATTTTATAAAATTCTCTTTACTAAAAAACAACAATTTTCAAGCCAATTGTGCAAGCATTTGGATAAGGATTGTGGGAAATTTCAAATAAAGCACAGAATAAGTTGCAGGCATTTCCTGTTAATTTTGACTAAAGAATAGAAAGAGTTGTGCAGTTTTTTAAGGTAATCCTCATATATGTTTGGGCTCTTTTTCTTTGTATTACCAACAGCTGTGAATCTAATTAAAATCTATGAGTATAGATTGGCTACACATTCCTGCCTGGTCGCAGCACAGTTCAGTAGTAGGGAAGACTAAAAAATTAAATGGCTTTGAACACAGCATGATAGTGGGCACCAGATGTGCATGCATTTGAAAATCTGCTGGATATTTCAATAACAACATTGTCATTAGTGTACTGAGACTGGGCCATTACCAGTGCTGATCCCATGGTCCAAAAACCTCTGACACAACTTGCACAGAGTAAGAAATACATTTACTTTGACATGGACCATCAGCCCTGGGCCACTCAACAATGTATTCAGTTAATCCCTAAAGAAATATGATTCTTCTCAAGGCAAATGTGGAAGCATCTTGCTCTTAGGTAAGTGAACTTATTAAAAGGCCATTCAGTGTTTAAGCATTGGTAAGCTCACGACGTTTCTTTGTGGATTTTTGCTAACTGTTTTAGACATAGCTGGAAGCTAATGAAGACCCTTCACACTTGAAATAATCCCATAGTCATGTTTCCTTCTTTCTGTTATTCATTCTTTCTGTCCCTTATGCTGAAAGCTACGACTGAAAATCATTAGAAAAGGTACATAATATGAAATGACCTTAAATTATTTTGTTGATTTTCTTTAATATTTTGCACTGTCTCAAAATAATGTTGTTACCTTCTCTGTTTTAACCAAAGACCAAGACAGACTTATTTTTTTTTTTTTTTTTAGTTTAGTTCATGCCAATTTTTCTCCTCAGTTTTCTAGAGACATCCATAATGGTATATATTGTGAAGAAAACACAGAAACAATGTTTAAGGTTTGGGTAATCTGTCCATGTATACTGTAAACACTGGTTTTCAAAGTTGAACGGTCAGACATGAAATATCAAGTACAGACACCAATACATTGAAGCATGGATATTTTATGGAGTGGGAACAGAAATGGAAATGGAATGCTGGGAAAGGAGGCGCTGAGGTTCATGGGATGTAGTGACGTCATCATTGGGGGACTGGAGGGGATGAAGGAACCCAGAAGTGGCTCAGCCTGCTGGCTAGGGATTTCGGGCAGTATTCACAGCTGTATTTTCTCGTCCTTCCTGTTGAAACAAAGAGAGAGTGGTTAGTACACTGCCGTCGTCCCCTGTCTTGCGGTTTTGTGCTGCTTGTCTGGTCCTTTAGCTGCTCCCTAATCGCTCGTGTGTGACAATATAAACTTGATGGCAGCAAGATTGTATTCTCATAAATTATACCAGTTAATCGGTAAAGTAAATGTAGAACCAAGAGTGTGACAGAAATATGCTCTAGATGTAGCCAAGTGATAAGAAGAACTTAAGCCAATGCATACTTTCATACATTCTGAACTGGACAGCTGAATATCAAAGGCAAATGGTACTTTGGCTGACCAAAAAGTACTGACTTGAAATGCATCCTCCGTTGACAGCAAGACAGAATTCCTGTCAAATGTTAGTGAGAAGCTAGCAATGCTTCTCATACATTCCATAGTGAGGTAAATGTTTATGTGCACAGTTGTGTAATTCCAGATGTCTCAAAATTACAAAAATAATCCAGGATCCCTGCATTTAGGAAAATCAATCAAGAGGACCCACATCAAATCTCCATCTTGTTTGGGGTTCACCCTTCCTTTTATAGTACAGTACTGTAAAATCTCAAGTTATTTTTTATGAGAGAAGGACTGTAGGAGAGAGAAACAATGAAGAGAGCATGCCTGACACACCCACAAAGCAAAAATGATGAGGGAAAAACGTTTTCCACAATGTGGATATAAACTAAAAAGTTTTGTTACATAACTTAATGTAGGCATTTCTACATATACTGTATTCTGTGATTGTAAGATTTCCAACAATTGCAGCCATCTTCGTTGCTTTCAAACAAGGGTGAAATGAGTCTTTGAATATGTTTAAGCAGAATGATTCTAGGATTAAGTTCTTGCTTCCAAATTTATTTAAAGTGTATAATCTGATCTGTCAATTAATTTTATGTGGAGTTTGGAATCAGAATGGTCAGAGGCATAGTTAAATTCTGTTTTGCTCATCCAGACTAGTAACAATCATCATAAATTAGCTAATTACTATTCTCTAATGTTACAGGTAGGTGATCCACCTCAGAATATAAACATAAATTCTACAACTACCTTATTACTCATATAAACAAAATTGTATACACAGAATTTCAAAATAATATATTAACATAAATTACCTCAAATAGTTTTTTCATTGTATACATAATATGGGGAAATATTACCATGTTCAAGGTGAAATTTTGGGAGCCTCTTTCATGACTTAGTTGTGGGAATCTGAAGCCAAATGAGTGAGAGGCATGAACCAATGCTGGATAAAAGCTTGAATTTTACAGGGTGCCATCCAAGAGAGTTAACAGTTAACAACATCTGGACAGTATATGTTTTATTTGTGGGAGGAGAAGAACATTAATTTCCTCCTGACATTAAACCACAAACTCTAACTTCCATAATCTCCCCAACATAAGTGTATTCATCTGCTTAAATATTCATCTCTGACTTAAATATATCTCTAAATAATATTTGTTAGAAAGCTACTAGAAAATTATGTGTAAGTATCATTTTAATCCAGCAATATATGAAAGTGTAGAGCCTTGAAAGGGAAGAAAACACATCAGACGTTTTCTCGGTGCAGGCAAAAACTACTAACTTTATTATTGAACATGCTTAAACTAAATACATAACTGTTGCCTCTCCACTCATCACCCTGCCTCCTCCCTATACTGCAGTGCATGTGAATTGTGTCTTTACAGAGGCGCAGTGCTTCCAGGGGCCCCAGACTTTACATACACGGGCAACGTTAACTTTGTTATGGCACACACTATGCGCCCTGTGCGATTGCAGGTAGGCAGGGTTGTGAACGGACCTGGAGAACTAAAACCTGCATGCCCAGTAGGTACAGGTGTGTTAGGGGAAGCAGTAGCCAGGTCACCAACAGGTGCTGAAAAAGAGTCAAAAACATTTGAGGAATTCATGTGCGCAGGCTTACGGCAATTCAATGAGACCGTCTGCTGTTTACCAAGTACAGATGTTTTATCTCTGCATTCCAGGAGTCGGAAAGGGCGTTCATAGGGTGGTTTCAGTGGACTGTGATGTGCCTTGTGCCAGACAAACATGAAATTTGCTAATTGCAGGTGGCATGGGAACCAGGAGTGAGGAGAGCCATGGTGGGCAGGAGGCACTGGCTGGAAGTTGACTGTTGTGCCCGGGAACAGAGATTGATGTCAGGATGCAGTCCAGGGTACAGAACTCTGAGGGATAAAATCCCCGGGCACACGGAGAGATTGGCCAAACACCAGTTTATCGGGCAAGACCTGCAGATCCTCTTCCGGAGCTGTATGTAACCCCAACAGATCCTACAGCAGATGGTTGACCCAGCTGTCTTTGGTAAGAGAAGCCTTGAGGGCTGACTTTAGCTACTGGTGAAAGCACTCACAAACACCGTTAGCTTGGGGGTGGTAGGCAGTGGTGTGTTGGAGGGTCGTCCCAAGGTCTTGTGTCATTGCAGCTCAGAGCTGTGAACTAAACTGTGCATCTCGGTCAGATTGGATGTGGGAGGGCATGCCAAATCGTGCAACCCAAGTGCTGATAAAAGCTCTCACTACTTCTGCTGTAGTCATGGACATCAAAGGAACCACTTCAGGCCGCCTGCTTCTCCTGTCAACAAAGGGTCTACCGGGTCCGAGTGAACATGGTCGAAATGGTGATAAGGCACCAGGAAAGGTGTCAGTGGAGATGTACACACACACATGGAGATGTATTTTAACCTTCAGGCATGCAACACAAGCTGCTGCCCAGCTACGAATATCTTTCTTGTTTCTTCACCACCAAATGGTGGGATGCCTTCCACTCTGGATGTGAGAGGTATGGTGACAAAAATGTGCCATCTCCATTTGCTGCAGACAGTTTGGCATGGGTTACCTGTGCTGGTGTCACAAAGGAACTTATCATTGCTGCCGTCTAACTGCACCTCTGACAACTGCAGGCTAGTTTGTGCCAAGTGAAGAGCCTGGACCTCTGGGTCCTTAGCTTGGTCAGCCGCTAGCTGGGAGTAGTCAATTCCAATGTGTATGGTTACTTTTTCTTACACTCGACATGCTGGACATCTGTTGTGAACTCTGATATGTAACCCAGGTGCCTTTGCTGCCGGGCAGACCACAGCTCTATGACCTTGGACACTGTGAGAACAAATGGTTTGTGATTGACAAATGCAGTGAATGGCCGGCCTTCAAGCAAGAAGCGGAAATGTCGAATGGCCAGGTATAAACTCAGTAGTTCCCAGTCGAAATTGCTATACTTGCGTTCACTGGGATGTAAATTTCTGCTAATAAACACTGATGGCTGCCATGAATTATCAGCCCAATGTTCAAATACCGCCCTCAATGCATGGTCTGAAGCAGAGGGGGCCTTAGGGATGTGTTGGGCCTAGGGTTGATCAACCCCATGCAGGGCCGGTTATGTCAAACACTGTTACTGGTATGTGTGGACTGTATAAACTTACGTGCTAATTTAATAAAAATAATGTTAACATACACCAGATTTTCTTATTACAGTATTCAGCTAAATTTTTGCAAGATAACAAGCGGACTTTATCAAAATATAACTGGAGAATATAACTTGACAAATCCGCTAGAATGGGAGACCATATAAACGGGGCTCCTTTAGGCACAGGACTTGTGACGGTCATCCCACTTGCCACTCCCAAATGCCGCTCTTGGCCTGAAGCGTCAGTTGTAAGAGCGAGTGCAGCATCGATCAGCAGGTGTACGAGCATGGCCATGTAAGTTAAATCATGTTTGGTAAATGCCTCATCCAAGTCTTTGCACCATGTGACAGGGGACTTTGAGGACTGGCCCTGTATTGCCTCATGTAAAGGTTGTGCAATGAGTGCTGCCCGAGAAATGAAGTGGTGGTAGAAATTGACCATGCCCAAGAATATCTGGAGGGTGTGTATGGTGTGGAAAATCGGTGACAGCAGAGACTTTGGAAGGCAAAGGAATCACACCTTTTTTTGAAATGCGATGCCCCAGGAGGTCTATGTCAGGCACTTCAAATAAACACTTAGCTGGATTGATAATGAACTCTTGCAGGCTCAGGTGCTTGAACAAGGTTCGGAGGTGGTTGAGGTTACCATCTGGCAACCAAGATGTCATCTAGGTAGACAAAAAGGAAGTCAAAATCGCAGAGGACAGAGTCCATCAACCTCTGAAATGTTTGTGCTACATTTTTAAGGTCGAAGGGTGGAGGTAATGATACTGCTGAGTATTCAGGGAAGGCGGGCAAAGTCCTTTGTATGTATCTCACCTTGGATAAAGTTGGATAAATGACTAATAACTTATGCTCAAGTGAGTGTGTGTACAGTATATAGCAGATAGGACAATTGCTAAAATAACAAAATATACAATGTCAACTGTTAGGCAGTCTTTATATGCACCAGTCAGGAACACAATTAAAACCACTGACAGGAGAAGCAAATAATTTTGATTAACTCATTACAATGGCACCTGTCAAGGGGGTGGGATATTTTAGACAGTACGTGAACAGTTCATACTTGAAGGTGATGTGCTGGAAGCAGGAAAAATGGGAAAGCGTAAGGATCTGAGTGACAATGATAATTATGATGGCTAGACAACTGGTTCAGAGCATCTCCAAAACAGCAGGTCTTGTAGAGTTTTCCTGGTATTCAGTGGTTAGGACCTACCATAAGTTGTCCAAGGAAGAACTGGTAAACCGGCGACAGGATCATGGACATCCAAGGATCACCTATGTGCGTGGTGAGTGAGGGCTAGCCTGTCTGGTCCAATCCAATAGAAAAGCTACTGTAGCACAAATTGCTGAAATACTTAATGCTCAATCAGAGTGCCCATGCTGACCACTGTCCACCGCTAAAAGAGTGTACAATGGGCAAGTTAATGTGAGAACTGAACCATGGAGTAATGGAAGAAAGTATCCTGGTCTGATAAATCGCTTTTTCTTTTAGGTCATGTGAATGTCATAGTGCGTGTGTGTTATTTACCTGAGGATAAGATAGCAGCAGGATGCACTATGGGAAGAAGGTAAGCCAGCGGAGGCAGTGTGATGCTCTACATAATGTTCTGCTGGGAAACCTTGGGTTCTGAATTTCATATGGATGTTACTTTGATATGTACCATTTACATAAAGAGTGCTGCAGACCACATACACCCTTTCATGTAATGCACCCTGGAATGGTTTGAGGAATATGACAAAGAGTTCAAGGTTTTGACTTGACCTCCAAATTCCCCAGATCTCAGTCTGATTGAGTATCTCTGGGATGTGTTGGAAAAACAATGGAGGCCCCACCTGTCAACTTACAGAACTTAAAAAATCTGCTGTTAAGGTGTTGGTGCCTGATACCACAGGACACCTTCTTGTGGACTTCAGGCCTTGATGGGTGATCAGTGTATAAAATAAAGTTGACAGACTCATTGATTCAAATACTATTTGTTATGTGGTTAAAAAAGTTGAAAATTGGCACGATAGTACATTGAGGGTAAATACCAGGAATCATGTATGACATGAATCATGTAACGCCCCCAACATCATGTAACAGCCACAAAATCCTCCCTCTTCGCTCTTCACGTTAATACATCAAAGTAACACTTAGGGTACTGGCACTTATGTATATCCACGTTAAGCACTGCTTTGCATATCCATTTGCATCTGCAAACTTTAAAGGGGGAATACATACAACTGATGAAAACACAAAAAGAAACACTGTACCTGAGCGAACAACATAAACAAATGAAAATTGCAAATGTCTAATGATAATGATATATATTCAGATTTCACATTATTCCTACTGAGTATC
The DNA here is from genome assembly GCF_016835505.1 of Polypterus senegalus. Lineage (NCBI taxonomy): Eukaryota > Metazoa > Chordata > Cladistia > Polypteriformes > Polypteridae > Polypterus > Polypterus senegalus. The sequence continues at coordinate 21,649,629 of NC_053161.1, read as the reverse complement.
CATTTTGATTCAAAAGAATGTACTTTCTTGTAAAATTGTGTTTGTAATGACCATCAACCAAAGCCAAGTCACTAGGTTCAGAAAGGTGGTATTCAAGGCATGGCAGGCTGCCTGGAACACACTGGTGTAATAACACTGCTCATCAGAGAGGAGCAAGAGGAGTGAGGAGACCTAGTTGTAGTATGGTTGGATCTTGCTAACACATATGGGTCTATACCACACAGGCTGGTGGAATCAGCATTAGACTGCCATCACATCCCTAGGAAGATCAAAGAACTCATCAAAGATTATTGTGGTAATTTTTGGATTAAGATCCCATCTGGACTTACCACATCAGATTGGTATTGATGTAAAAAGGGCATCATTATTGGTTGTACAATTCCAGCCAGCCTTTGAATACTATAGTGAAAGCAGTGGCGGTAGAATGCAGAGGACCCCATACAATTTCTGTTGTGTGGCAAACCCCTATAAGAGCCTTCACTGATGACCTCACAGTTACAACAACTTCAGTCCCAGGCTCAGGTGGATTTTGAACAGTCTGTAAAAGCGTTTTTCATGAGCAAGGATGATCTTTAAGCCAACCAAGTCTCATTCTCTCATCCTAAAGAAGGGTACAGACATAGATTAGTTCTGCTTTGTCTTAGATGGCGTTATAATTCCATCAGTCAGTAAAAAGCCAGTCAAGTGCCTGGGGAAAGTCTTCAACTGTAGTCTGAGAGGCACAACCACCATCAAGACAACCATCAGGTAGCTCGAGGCCTGGCTAACAAAGGCAGACAAGTCTGGATATATCAGCACGGCATCCTGCCTTGAATCTTGTGGTCTCTTTTGGTGTGCGAGGTGCCAATTACAATTACTACAAAGGATTTAACCCACTAACTAGAGGGCAGACAGTACAATATTGTTCAGCCATGCTTTATGTATAATTGTCAATGTTGTTTTAATTGTAACAAAATAAGTCTAAGTGTAAGGTGGGGCTTTAAGGTTGCAACAGATTGTTTATTTAGGTTATATGAAAAATGCCCCTTTGTAAAGCATTTTGTTACGGTTGCCTCTTATTCACATACAGTATAACTCTGCAGGAAACAATACCTCTTGAAAGGAAATCTCAAATAGTAAACTTGGTGCACAGCTTTGGAGCCAGATTACACAGAGAATTGACTTTTAATAATAATCAAGGAAGAGTTCTTTTATATTAGTTGGCTTCTAACATTCTCTGTAAGATTTATTAACTGAGAAGTATTATTTAAGAAATGGTGTTAGAATAGCAAACTTAGCAAACATGCTACAAAGAATATTTTAAGGAAAAGGCATAAGAAATTGGAATTGTACTGGTCTGCAAATGTCTACTCCCCTTTCTCTAGAACACTAAGTTTAGGGTCTGGAATCCTCATCACTAAAAAAATGCTTACACTCTAATGCAACCAACAGTAATTCATAATTAGATACTTAGAACGTTCTAGTGTAATAAGTTCATGCAATTTCAAAGTACTCTGAAGTATATTCCAAAAGTATGGAGGGGCTTGACTTGCATGATCATCACTCCTCTTGTGTTTTTGCAAGCTAGAACAGCGCAAGTCTTAGTAACATCCATATTTCCTGACACAAAAATTGACAGTTGCAGCACTGCGAACAGTGCTCATGGGGGCTAACATCTTACTTGTCATTGCACTTGATCAAAATTATTTTGCCTTTTTGCCATGCAGCTATTGTTGCACCATGGTGTAGCTTCACACAATTCAGTAAAAATATCACAGCAGTTCAGTTATTTAGTTTCAATTTCCATGTCAACCTATGATGACCAATTCACATCGTCAGCATTAGTGTTTGCAGTTGGTCCAGTTTCAGTTCATTCTAAAACTGTCTTTAAGGTTTTTAATTTGGCATTGTGTTTTTTTGTTGGAGGCTCTGTCCCAGTCATGAATATGGATGAGCTATGTTAGAGATGGCATAAAGTGTCAGAAAGCATCAGATATATTCCTGCTTTTTTTTTTTTTTTGATGCCTGATCTAATTTTATTCAGATAGCAGCAAAATGGTGTCCCAAGAGTTATTTGGGCTTAATACAATAAAGAGTATCATTTTGCTTCACCCCGAGCCTGACTTGGATTTAACTATGATTGTATAGAATTCTGAGCTCAGGTATTATTAGGGTTAGCACTTAAGAAGCTTAAAGCTCTTTCTAGTCATTAGTCTTACGTTTTTTGTTTTTTTTTTCAAAAATTGCATTTTGGCTATGTATATTTAGCTAACAGATATTGTTATAAATCCTGAGCGTCTGAGGCCCTCAAATCCCAACACGATCACCAAAAAAGAGATCTTTATCAAATAAATGAAGGTTTTTTTTAAAACATCTCCAAAATATTACCAATTCTCTCAAAACACTGGTTCTTTTCCTCTCACCACCGCACTGCCCTCCTCCAGTCAAGTGTTGCCTCTCTACCACCCAGCTCCGACTCGCCTGAGTAAGGGAGTGCGGTCCCTTTTATTACAGACCCGGGAGTACTTCCGGTGCCAGGGCGATTGCCCAATGAAAGTACTTCTGGATCACACGGAAGTCCATTATTTATTATTTATTTCTCTGGAACGCCCTCTTGCGGCACCCTGTGACTCCAGCAGGGCTGCCTTGGCAGACTACATTTCCCAGCATGCCCTGCTCACTTCCCACTGGGTGGAGATATCTGGGACTGTTGCCATCTAGCGTACTGGGGGAATAACAGTTCTTTAGCAGTCTCCCTGTTTTTATAGAGGTTGTCTGTCCCTTTCTTCCTTCTGGTTCCGCTTCATTTCCTGGCCGGTACGTCCATCCAGCCTGTGTGGCATCTACAATATCTAAATATGGGCAACAAGTTGATGCTGTGATTTGTTCTACCACCTTACACTTCCATAGTCCTGGTATCTAAAATGAACAACAAGTTGATACAGTGGTTTGCTTACACCTCCATTGTCCTGGTTTCAAATTCCAGCCTGACCAATGCCTACATGGAGTTGCAATAGTTTGCCCATGCTTTTTTGAGATTTCTTCCAGGTAATCTGGTAGTGTGTTAGATTGATTTATAAATTGGTGTGAGTGAGAGAGTGTGTGTGTGCAATTTTGCCCTACAATAGGCTGATTAATTGTCCTTGCTGGATCCTGTATTGTGCTTAGTGCTCCTGGGATAGGTTGTGGCTTCAAGAGATCCTAAAGTGGATTAGTCGGTTAGAAAATGGATGTATGAATAATGTGGCCACCAGGGGGCACTCCAGGTCCCCAAACACCCAACAGAAAGTCGTGGACACACGTGTATAAAATAAACAAGAGGATTCAAGAGGATTTCATTTCAGGAAACTGTTCCCCAAGAAGATTTTACCCACAGGACAGTCACAGCACAAAGCATCAGCAATAAAGTACAATACTGCAACTCTTTGTCTTCTTCCTCTGTCTCTGCCACTGGTCACTGCCTCCTCCACTTCTCCTCACAAGCTCTGTACACTTTCCTCCTGACTCTGGTTCCTGGAACGGAGACAGGCAACTCCTTTTACCTACCACCTGGAAGTACTTCTGGGGTTCCATACATGAGGTCCGAAAGCACTTCCTGGTGAGGCAGAACAAAGATATGCCCTGTGGGAATCTGAGACATTGCTGCAGCCCAGTGTGGCTGCCATTTAGCGATCAGGAGGAGATAATGCTCTGTGCACACTCTGTCCCCTGGTCCTTTCATCTTAAGAGCATCCCAACCAGGTAAGGATGCTGGCCATTCCTCACAATGGACAGATAGAGAAATATACAGTATATTTCATTAGCTGAAGATTTTTGATCTCATTTTACCATTATTTATAGTCAATGTAAATCCACTAATTATCTTTATACTTTGAATTAATATGTATTATGACCTTCTTCATGTGAGTGTTGCAAATATCTGTCACACACGTGCGATTAGGAGGCAGTCAAAGAGCCCATAGGTGAATGAAATATCACGAGACAGAGGGTCATCATGTGGTACTTACCCAAATCTCTTTTATCAACAGAAAAATGGAAGACAAAACCACAACTTCCGGCTTCCAAAATGGCCACAACGACGTCACTTCCGGTGTCCCAGATCACGTCATTCCAATCATTTCCTGCCAACCATTTCCTGTCCCCATAATACTTTTTGTATATAAATGCCATTTTCATTCAGTAAAGTTGTTCACTATAATTCAACTACATTGAATCAATTTATTTCTTCATTCTCTGAGCAACAATATATGGGGACGGTCCCCAAAACTTTATGATTGACTGTGTGATATTTTTATTCATGAAGACTCATTCACAATTGGCGTAGTCGGCAGGATTGTTTTTCAAGATGTCGGAAGAACATCCAACCATTTCCTGCCAACCTTTTCCTGTCCCCATAATCCTTTTTGTATATAAAAGCCATTTTCATTCAGAAAAGTTGTTCACTGTAATTCAACTACATTGAATCGATTTATTTCTTCATTGTCTGCACGACAATATACAAGGACAGTCCCCAAAACTTTATGATTGACTGTGTGATATTTTTATTCACAAAGACTCATTCACATATCATAACCTCAAATTGCATATTAAGAATATGATCACAAAGTAATGCATTAAAACAGCACAACTAGCAATTAAGTACTTGAAGAATGTGAGCCAGGAGTGATGAAAGTACATTTAAGACTTAGATTACATTTGTTTTTTAACAAGTCTTTTGTGTGTATGGGGAAATCCTTCTTACAAGTGTGAACTTGAACCCGGACACAGACAGACGGACATCGTTGGATCCACCAAACACTGTTTATTTACAATAACTATTTACAGTTAGTCACGTGCACTCCCCAGTGCCTCTTGCACCGTTCCCCAAAGTCCAGGCCTCACAGTTTCTATGCCTCTCTCTCTCTCCTGGCTGCCACCAGTCCTCTCTCCAGCTCCGTCTCTCTGCCACCCGAATTCCGCCCATTACTGGAGGGAGGCGGCCCCTTGAATAGGAACCCAGATGGGCTCCAGCTGCTTCCCGGCACTCCTCCGCAGACACGCCCCAGTGTGGCGGAAGTGCCGGCTGCACACCCGGAAGCCATCTGGGTGTCCCCCGTCATCTTCCCCCCAGCACTTCCTGGTGTGTCGGAAGTGCTGGGCTCCAGGGATATCCAGGCACCGGGGTGCCGCCTGGCGGTGGCCACGGGTCCCTACAGGGCTGGGCTTCCAAGCCCTTCACCCGAGGCCCCCAACATAACCAGGGCGGACACCCCCTCGCAGTCTGGAGGAGGCACAAGCCCTCCTCTGGTCCTCCTGGGCGTCCCGGCCGGGGACCACACAAGTTCTTTTCATTCATTTCAGTATTTGGCTTTTCAAAAATCCTACCCATGACAGTGGCTGTGATGTCAGACACTTCTGCTTCTGTGACTCCCAAATACCAGAGTTTAAGCAATGTAGCAATGTGAAAGAGATACAAACACAAGTTATTTAGTCACTGTTATACAATATCCTAAAATGTTGGAGTTCAAAGAGTTTTAGGGTGGCCACCTGTGTTTATAAATGTTAGCACTCTAAAGTAAGCTTAGAACTGAATGGGCGAAAGACTAAGGTTTATTTGAGGAGTATGGTATATATATATATATATATTGCCTGAGATGCTGAGGACGATTTATGGCAACAGTTCAGCCAAGGAGGGTTTCAGTGTGTGTAGCTCTTTGTTCTCAACTCAGTTGCTTTATTATAGACTAATACTTGCCAATAACACTTCTTTAATTTAATTACTTTATTACTGTTTTTATTCTTCCATGTCAGGTCATTCATGCTGAACATAGGTGTAAATGGGACTAAGTCATATGGTGCACTGCTTGTCCATTTGTCATATCTGTCTCATTTGTTAATTGGCAGCTGGCTAAGAAAGCAATAAACAATTAAAAACAGAGAATGCATCAGTTTAAGACTAAAAGAAGCAATTAAGGTTAGTGAAGCACAAAAAATATAGCTTGAGAAATAACTGCTTCAGTAGCGCTATTCGGCTTCTAATTAAGACAAGATTGGAGTGCAAACTTTAAGCTACTGCTGCCACTCCCTCCATCCCCTGCCACTGAATCTGAGCATCATTGCTTAATGCATCAGTTTTTCTTCAGGGTAACTAATTTGTCAATGCATGTTGGGGTATGATAAATTGTGTCTGCCTTTTCACTGGTTTCATGTGTTGACAGAATGCTGTAAATACACCCAACACTCAAGTGTGAAATATTAGCAATAGTGAGTACAGTGTAAGACAAAAACATCTACTAAAAATCATGTGATTTATGAATATTAAGAAAAATGTAGCAAACGTATTTTCCAGTATTAAACAGTGGTGTCAAATCTTGTACCACCTATTTTTTTCCGGTTTGAATCTGGCTACAGGAAGTTTGTCTCCTGTTACATCCTATTGTGAGCATACATCTTGTGAAGTAAAGAAAGTTTTGTTTATTTTTATTGCCGATACTACTAATAATAACCACAGCTATATACGCATAACTTGGGATGTTGGCCTAATGCTTGCCTTGTACACTGTAAAAATTTTATTTTTGCTTCTTTTTGTCTACAACAATAGAATGTTTGAGGTCTTGACAAAGAATTTCAGAGAAAGGAGTTCCCTTGCTTTAATCATGACAAAATGTCATTAAAGAAGCTTGTTTTTACCGTTTGTTTTCTTTTTCAATATAAAGTATGTCAATTTTGCTACGATTTACAAGATGAAGGTAAAATTTATGCATCTGATAGGCTAATTGCTATTCAGCACTATAGATAGTAATGTGTGTGTTCCTACCATAAAATCATATGCACCTACAATAGCTATTAACAACATACAGTATGTGAACAATAAAGATTTAGTTTAGTTAAGGCAAACACAAATTCTATTGCCTTTTTCCATGTTTTTCTCAGCATTAAAATATCTACTATAATAAATATAAGGCTGAAATACAGTTAGCTCAGTTAGCTGGATTGTTAATATTGTGATACATAAAAAAGAAACAATCCTTAATGCTAATGACAACAGGAATGTTCACAACACATTTATGGAACAGGCACAAGCCCCTATAAACCAAAATGCTTCTATTTATTACAGCATGTTCTGATCTTATCAGTGCAAAGCATGTATGTATGTACTGCAGCACTACTTAGTGTTTTACTCCAGAATTGTAGAGGTAAAAAATCCTACTCATAAAAATCACTTATTTGGAACAAATTTGATCATCAAATAAAGTATTCTTCTGTTAGTATAGTAGAAGAGAACATAATTTGGGCGATTCACTGGATACACACACATACTAAACTTCTTTAACTATCCAGAAAGTGTGTCATGACTGAATAAACTTTTCATACTCAAAGCCAAGATCCAAACTATACAGCCATTGCAGGAAACCTTTAGAAAAACTGTTTTGTCTATTTTAAAAGCAGCCTTCCAGAATTATAAAGGGCATTTTGCCTAAAAGTTTTTGCAGAGAGCAGTACTCCTCTGTCAATGTGTTCACACTGTTGTCCTGTCTCTTTCTCTAGTGCTCCTATCTAAATCAATAAAATGTCTGCATTAAAATTCAGTCTTTCTGATCCAAAGTTGAACTTTTACTTTAGAACAACTCTTTCATACTGGGCAGTTCTCTTCATTAATTCACTCCCACACTGCCTTTTTACTGATGACTTTCTGAATTGCAAAGAACTCTGCATTTAAACAGTTTTCCTGAGACTGGCACCACACATTTCACTTTGAAACTCCAATTTCGCATAGCAAAGTCTCCCACTGGTTGCATTCTCTCAATCACTTTACTAGCCCTCTCTTAATTATGAATAACTGCATTTAAAGCAGCCTATAGGATCTGCAGGGCAGACTTAAAAATGTAGGCTGCTCAGGAGCCTTTTCTGCATGGTTAACCTGACATGATTAAAATTTCAGATACTGTACATATGGGTCCAGGGAGTGGAAGTCATATGTATGTACAAAATTTCCTGTAACTGCTTTTCCTTTTTTGGTGACATGTGAATGCATATTTATAGACACATTTGAATACAACAGGATGGCACGGTGGCACAATGCTAGACCCAGCATTCTGGTTTTGAATATTTTTCCCTGTCATTGTCTATGCAAAATGTCTATGTTCTCACTGTTTGTATGTAGGTTACCCAAGGTTTCCTCACACATCAAAAAAGATGTGAAAATTAGGTTAACTGCTGACTTTTCTCCTTGTGAGTGCTGGTGTGTGTTTGAGACTTGGCCTAGCGGTGGATTGGTACCCAGTTCAAGGCTGCTACTTGCTTTGGAACCATTTCTAAAGGGACTGGTTATGTTTTTTATCCAATATAATTTGAATTAAGAAGGCTTGGGAATGCATTTTTGCATTGAAATTACATGATTATACACCTTTCTAATTCTTATTGCCCATAACTGTGCATGTGAATGTACTGTACTTGTGTAGGTGAGTGAGTGAGTGCGTAGACATTATAGTTTATTACTGCTGCATTGACCATTTCACCTGCCCAGGTTTTTACTGGATCTGTAACTGCTTTTAAATTTCTGGTCAACATCCCTTATTACATTGAACTGGACATCACATTGGTTGCACTTACTGAGTTTCTGATGGATGACAGAAAACATAGAGCACAAGCATACAGTATGTCCTAAAACATTTCTTGTTTAGTTTATTCCTGATTCCTTCATCCATGATATAACTCTCCAATGTACTACATTTTTCCCTCATTCTTCCCTTCTTTGTTCTGAAAATTATCCTACAGCATCTGTCACAATTTCCTTTCAAAAGTAACAGACTTCTTTACCTTTGAAATGTCTTCTTTGTCTTCTTTCTGCTGCTCCCGTTAGGGGTTGCCACAGCGGATCCTCTTCTTCCATATCTTCCTGTCCTGCATCTTGTTCTGTTACACCCATCACCTGCATGTCCCCTCTCACCATATCGATAAACCTTCTCTTAGGCCTTCCTCTTTTCCTTTTTCCGGGCAGCTCTATCCTTAGCATCCTTCTCCCAATATACTAAGCATCTCTTCTCTGCACATGTCCAAACCAACACAATCTCGCCTCTCTGACTTTGTCTCAACCAATCCAACGTGAGCTGACCCTCTAATGTACTCGTTCCTAATCCTGAAATGTATATATTTAAATATGGAGTATTTTTAAATGGAGTTTATTTGCCTGAAAAAGGTACAGTAAATTATTGGTGCACTTAGATTACTCATAGTAAGCAATTTGTATTTTAGTGCATTATTTTGCAGTCACTCTTTAAGTGGACATGACACACCAAAATATAGTATAGTATACCACTGAATATTCAAGGTAACCATAACCAAGTTTTCATTTCTCCAAGATATCAAGAAAGTAAAAATAATATTGCTTAACTGATTACCTAAATATAATCTGAAAAATGGTAGGTGCAGAACTACATTCTTCTGAACAATACTGTATATGCATCACCCATAAACAGTAATGATGCATAAAAGCATTTAAAGAAACAATTTCACAATGATATGATAATCTTTTTTGTCCATATGGCTTTAAACTGAGATATTTCTACAAGAAGGCAGTTGTGTTCTACTGCAATTTAATATTAAAATAATGGGTTTGGAAAATACAGTATATGTTACCAACTCTTTCAAAGTCGTATGCTCCTTTACTCCATTTTATATAACTTCAGGTTCCTGTATTAGAATTGACCAGGAATCCATGCCCAGGCTGAACTAATTTTTAAATATTTATGTTAGCCTTTATTAAAAAATACTTACAATTTTTTCAGTTCATTGTATCATTCCACAAAAATGACAAAGAAAGATACAAAGATTAGTTTATCTTTTTATCCCTTTTTAATTTATGCACACTGTACAATATATACCCCTAAAAGCATCATTCAGCATCAAATACAGTATACGGGTTATTAAATCTGCTTATATTTTCGGAATATTATATTATAACACTGCAAAAACATCTAAATTGACCTATAAGTTTAATTGCAGTCATTGGTGGTGCAGAGCTCATTTTGTAAAATGTCATTAGGCATTTTTGGACAGTTTTGGGACATAGTAGTAATTCTCATTCAAAAGAATTAGTAACTCTCTTTAACTATTTTTTTCATATTTGTTTCTTATTTCAGTAGCTATTTATTTTACCTGGTATGCAGTTTAGTGAACTGGAACCGGAAGAGTATAGACAGTGTGAGACATGCCAGAACACCACTAGACAGACACCACATCTTTATCAAAAAGCATGTTTTATTCTCCTCCTTCATCTCAACAAAGTCCCGCATAGTACACCGGGCTATTCGCCCCAATCACCTTTCCTCCAGACTTTTCTCTTTAATGTCCTCAGACCTCCTTTCCTCTCTCCACGGGAGCCTTGTCCCGCTCCCACTCCCGACTCTAGCTCCCAGACTGTAGGAAGGCGGGCCCCTTTTATTCTCACTCGGATGTGCTCCAGGTGCTCCCTCTGATGACACTTCCTGGTGTGGCGGAAGAGCACTCGGAAGCACTCCGGGTGTCCCTGGAGGGATCCTCCTTCATCTTCCCGGGTGTAATGGAAGTAAATCAGTCCTGGGCCCTCTGAGACTCGGGGCACCCTCTGGGGGTGGCCACGGGCCCCAATAGGCTTGAGCCTCCTTGCTCTTTTCCCGTGGTCCTCCTCTAATCCAGGTCAGTTGCCTCCTCATGGCCAGGAGGACGTACATGCCACATACCGGTCCTTCCAGGCATCCCGGCCGGGTTGCAGCCCCAGCGACTCACCACAACAGCCAATAGTTTCATTCTTTTCTATGCTGTTTAATGCCATTATCTACTACATTTTACATTTCCTTTCATGAACCAGGAGGAGCGCCAGTATCCATCAGCATTTGTCCGGGAGGGGGTCAAGCCGAGGACTAGCCCTTCAACCCCGGATCTGGGACTGCTGAAAGTTGCCAGGGATTGGCAGATGTAAGTTGACTTGGATCAAAGGCTCATCTTCCCCACAGAGATCGTAACAACTACTCTGCGACCAGACCTCGTCCTTTGGTCTAACTCCCAAAAACTTGCTTACGTAATTGAGCTGACGGCACTGTGGAAGGATGCAATTGAGGAAGCATTTGAACATAAGAAGCTGCGGTATGCCAACTTGGCAGCTGAGGTGGAGGACAGAGGCTGGAAGATCAAGGTGCGCCCAGTGGAGGTGGGGTGTAGGGTCTTTGTTGCCAGTACAACAGCAAAACTACTTAGAGAGGTTGGAGTCAGGGGACAGGCTCAACGACAGGCTCTCAGAGAATTGGCTAACACTGCTGAGAGGACCGGTCACTGGCTATGGCTGAAGAAGGCTGACAACAATTGGGCAGCTAAGGCGATCAGCTAACCGCGAGACACACGCCCAGGATTGATCAACCTGTGGTGGGCCTACCTCAACAGAGTGTGTCTTGTGATAAAAGGCCGAAACACCCTGTGAAGTTAAGGCACACAACTGATGATGTGTCCTGCTGGTAGAGCTTCCTGGCTGCCATTCCTCATAGCAACCATCCCTCAAGACTTTCCTCACTAGAAGCGATGCAAATATCAGGGACTGTAACATCTTAGTCCTTTCATTGAATCTAAACTTACTTTTTTTATATTAAAGTTTCCATCACTGACTCTGGAATATCACACTCTCTGAGAAAATTCTATTAATCCATTCTTATAACTTCTCCTGTTTTTGAAAATATTTCAGTACTCCTCAAAAGAACTGTTTCAACTACTTCCTGTTCTGGTTCACTGATGTTAACACACACCTTACATTGACTTATGGTTCACTGAACTGTATTTCAATAAAACTGGAATTATTATAACATAATAACAACTGGACTTCAAGGTGTAAAAATAATAATAATCTGTTTGAACAAATTAATATGGAATGGGGCACTGTACTACTGAAATAAAACAATAAAAATAATCTGTTTGAATGAGTTATATGATTCATTTGAATGAGTTATGAATTTGTTTGAAGATGTTGTGTAATTCATTTGAACAAGTTGGTAATTTGTTTAAACAAATAATGGAATTCATTCAAACGAGTTAATAATCAATTTTCCATCCATCCATCGTCTTCCGCTTTTTCGGGGTCGGGTCGCGGGGGTAGCACCTTAAGCAGAGTGGCCCAGACTTCCCTCTCCCTGGCTACTTCTTCCAGCTCTTCTGGTAGAATCCCAAGGCGTTCCCAGGCCAGCCAGGAGACATAGTCCCTCCAGCGTGTCCTGAGACTTCCCCGGGGCCTCCTCCCAGTTGGATGTGCCCCGGAACACCTCACCAGGGAGGCGTCCAGATAGCATCCTGATCAGATGCCCGAGCTACCTCATCTGACTCCTCTCGATGCGGAGGAGTAGCGGCTCTACTCTAATAATCAATTTTTTTTTTATTTTTTTCCTTCACACCTATAGGGCTCCGTATTTTTATAAACTCTACTTATAACATAACTTTTTTAGTCCTCCTTAATCCAGTTTAGGGTTGTAGGGGCACCAGAGCCTATTCCAGCAGTACTGAGCACAAAGCTGGAAATAGCTACCAATAGTGTGCAAGTCCATCAAAGAGCCCACTCAACAACACTCACTTGACTTCAGGTTAAAATCACTAATTATTATAACCATGCTTTTCTGAAAGTTTGGAGACTAAGCTGAGTACCCAGAGAAGACTGGGCACAAATCATTAAATTAGGACAATGACATAGGTTAAAGCAGCAGCACTACCAACTGCATATACAGTACATACATACATATACATATACTTATACATATGTATATAAGCCAGGGAAAGTTAATGCATTAATTGTTGTGATTAATGTGGCCTATTTAATGCAATAAAAAATCTTGTTGTATCCCTGCAACAAGGCCAAAGCCTCAGGCAGTGCTTTGGTCAGGGCAGCATTTTCATGTCGTTTTTTTAACATTACAAAATAATAATACAAAAAAGTTAAGTGTGTACCTAAAGAATTATATACACATCCAGTATCATATTCATATACTACCTCAAAAATCTTATGAAATAAACATTTTCATTTAAAGATTAAACATTTCATATTACCTGGATCACAACAATATGCCACACGTCAATATGTAGAACTGGTGCTCATTTTTTTGATTTATACATACTGACATAGGTGCAGGGGTGTGGGAGGAATGGGGAAGGGGGTTAATGGCAGTCTTGGTGCAATATTAGAGAAAAGTTGCAAAGTTAAAAATTACTCTCTCTTTTTTTCATTTCATGTTTCTGTAAGAGGATTGAATCAATGTCATATCACATAGACTTCACCCTCTCAACTTTGACCGGTGAAAATGACAGTTTTCATTTCAAGGCGTATTTCAAGTTACCCACTGTGTCACTGAACAAACAAATGAAGAAATAATTAAATAAACATGTAAAGAAATAAGAAACAAAAAACGAATTGATTCATGCAATCATTTGTGCTCATATACAGTGCTGTTGTATTTATTTGTCACATTTTACAATGCATTTACTTTTTTGCATATTTATTAATTTAATGTGCACCGAACTGTTCCTCAGTGAGGACAGGTACAGCCACCCATGACCTTAGACTGGAAAAATGGGGTTTGGAAAATTAATTAATGAACAACTAATAACATATAAAATAATGTATATAATGTAACTTTAATAGGCCTCCCTATGTTTGAGGTTGATTTGGCGACAAAATGAAAAAATAAATAAATTAAACCCCATGTTGAATCTTAAAAATGAGAACTGGTCCTAGGCTTGTTCTGGTCATGGGCAGATGTTGCAACTGCTGATGAGTTCCAACTAATAAAATCACCACCACGTAACAACACTGGGTAGATTAAAATACAAATGAATTATTTAAAATAATAAAGGTGACGTTTAGGACACAAATGCACGAAGCTTATAATCTTTAAAAGGTACATATTCAGATATACTGTGTTATTTATGAGGACAACGATAATTTGGCAGACTGATTTCAAGTTCTTACAGTCGCAACATTTTTGACTTCAGAATAGATTGTGGCTCTCCGGGGTATTTGAAGGAGTTGGTCTGATGAGACAGTTGAAACATTGTATACCTGAAAGTAACAGTTTGAGATAATTCCATAATTGAGATAATTCTATAAATTACGTTTTACCTTGCGTTAAAAAAACACTGCCTTTAATAGGATGATCTATATTTGTGGCGATTAGAGCGCCGAATCTCAGTAACTGCCGGCTATCGCAGCGAATGGGCATTACTGGTTACTACAGGTACACCAAGAAAACAATGTAAACAAAACTGAGAGGTGATGCCTGTTGGTATTTGCCGCGGGGTTTCACGCGAAAAGACATAGGATTTAAAAAGCAGTCCTATAGGACAGTTTCACGAGCGCGTGACACAAATAGCCAAGTATGCCTTCCAGTAGCAGGGCGTCAAGCGCGTGCACACGGAGAGCACCGCGCACGCCTGCGTACTAAATTGTCATCTTCTCTTTTTCGGCTTTCTATTTTCGTGTACAAACGCGGGACAGTCTAATGAACCAACAGACTGATTTATTTCTGCTCTAGACAGGTCGCCACTAACCCGCCCTCTGTATAAAACCTGCGACCTTCAACTTAGAGCACATTGCAATTGATTACTGGCTTAGTATCTTTCTCAACACACGAGCAAGGTCAGCGGCCAAAAGGACCACAGCTGAAGACACAGTCTTTATATTATCAAACCAAAAGGTAAAGTGTGATGATTTTCATTTGTCCATTACGCGTATGGGTTGCCTGGCTAAATTAAATTAGAAGTGTTTTTTTTTTTTTTTGCCAGCATGACGTTGCACAGAATTCAAGGTGGAGACAGCAAAAAGACCGCTGTTCTTTTTTAGTAATATTTCCCAAGTTGGAGTTTGTATTTGTATTATCAGGCACTGAAATTAAAGCTTTTTTTCTTTGTTCGAATATACAGCGCAGAAATCAAATCCGCAGGGTACATAGACACAAATGACTCTCATAGCATCAATGGATGTAAAGCACCTCACAGTTGATGTCAGTACTGCAGCGATGCCTGAGATCATTTTATTGTTCTTATCTTTATTGAGTCTAATAGGGCTGTACTGGCTAAATCCGCTCTATTAACCTTCAGAGCAAGAAATAGTGATAAATAATGCATACATGATGGTGAAATGAGGCTGAGCTGTTCTATTGTAGTGATGCCGCAGCCTTTTTTGTCAGAGGCGTCTTACGTCAATCAACACAGAAGTGAATGCGAATGTTCCACGCCCCAAGCCGGGCCCACTTTTCATCCAATAGTAAATCATTTCCTCTTGTGACGCTTCAATTATACAAATAGGACCGTCGCGTCATTTGACGATCAAGTGTACTAGAAACCTGCCCTTCAACATCTGCGTTAAGATCCTCTCCCCGAGCAGTCCTATTGGCTTTTCTGTGGCCAGTAACCTTTCTTTCGTGAGTTTTAAAATACTTTTTCCTTATCACTACACCGTTTATGAATTACGCTTCCTTTCTGTAAAGTCAATTGTAAAATCAAGATTTTAATTCTTTGTGGTGTAGAGAGTTGCTCTGCACCGTTATATGGTCTCCCTATAAATTATACTTTACTAATTTTTCTTGAGTTGTGTTTTAATGATGAAGGCTTGAAAGTGTAAGATGTCCAGTGTTTTTATTTACTTTAAATATCAGTGAGTAGGTGCATGTTAAATGTTAAGTCAAGTTTTTATTCAAAGCAAACTTGTTACAAGTTAAAAAAGTATAACATATATATATATATATATATATATATATATATATATATATATATATATATATATATATATATAAGCCTGTTTAATCTAATTCTTTCTACTAACAACATCTTGAGGAAGATAGAAATGGTATTTACTTAATAGACTATCAATAGTTTTATTATTGATTTTTTTGTAGTGTTGTGCATTTAATAAAACACTGTATGTACATAAATACATTTTACTGTGTACATTTGCATAGAATAAATGCAGTACCATATTTCTGCTGCAGAGCTCAAAAACATGTGTGATGTTGAGTGGATCCATCCATTTGTTGACCTCCCCTTTTTCTACTAAAGAGTCACAAGGAGTCCAGGCCTAGGGCAACGTCATTAGTGCTTTGGATTTACTTTGCCTTGTGGTCAATCCAGAACTGGGTTATTGTAAACCCTTTCAATTCATGATCACTGCCATGAATGTAGGACAAATATGTTTTTTGTCAGATATCTTATTTGTAAGCCTGCTTTTCCCAGTTCAATAGCACAGGAAGCCACATTCCATACTGGAGACAAAGATTGAATGGAAGGGAATAACTCTGGACTGAACATCAGATCCATAGCTGGGAAAGCCCAGACTCCCATCACAGGCCATTTCAGATTTACCCAGTAAACTGTTTTTGTGCACTGATAAATTATTGTTTTCTCCACATATCAAAAATATGATAAAGCAAAAGATTGTACAGTTTAGGTTGGTTGGTCATTGTAAATGAGTGATATCAAAATGATCAAGTGATTCTGTTCTTTACTGGTTTCTATGTTGAATTTGATGTTGCTGAAAAAAGTTCCAGTTACCAATGACCCTAAATCAGAATAAGAATACATTGAGAATAAATGATTGAAAAACCTTGTCATGAGAACAGGATGTACAAGATTTATTAATTTTATAGAACACATTCCTGGGTTATGATGACATTTCCTAACACTATAGACAGAAGTATTTGACAGCCTGAAAAAGAACTTAACTGCTCAAGTAGTATATTTGCATATCTGTGCAGGCAAAAGAGGCATTTACTTCGTAAATTTTAGCCAGTGCTATTAGATGTTAGTTAGAAAGGATACAAATGTATGGAGAAAGAATTAAAGATTTACTGTACATCACTATGGAAAAGTACATTACTAAGACAGGCAAATAGTTCTGTTCAGAAAGATTTGCATACAGAATAATATATAAGATGATTTTAATAAGAGCTGGAAATTTTACCCTCATTATAGAGCTATTGCAAAACAATATCATGTTGGTAATGCAAATCTCATGTTAGCAAATGTAACTGAGGTATTTTAGGTGTAATAATGATGTAAATGTTTTATAAGGGTCAACTAACTCAGTTTGTTTGTAAGGCACCTTGCTGTTATGTTTTTTTTTTAAGATAGAAAATGCCAGAAAGCATTTAACCACAAAGTTCACACCCCCATGTAACAAATATTTTAGCATCCACACAAGACATACATGATGAAGATATTCTCTGACAAGGAAAGACACATAGTCTAAGATATTTAGTGCCTTTTAATGGTGTAATCAGTAAAATGTCATACTGACTGTTTACTAGTCAGTGTGCTAGGTTTAGTATAATAGAACAACCATAAATGTTTCGATGGATTTATTTCGTTCTGATGTTTAGTGGATGTGTTACACGGTGCACCTTTATAGTTAGGAGATTGTGTATGTTTAAAATTAGTAGACATATATTAAAAACATTGAAGTTTACAATAGTAGATGAAATGATAATGCAGTTTAATTAGGAAATGTGATTATATATTTCCAAAATTAATTGTTTTTTATTCATGTTTTTATGTTATTATTAGATTTACTGAACAGTTAAAAAACTGAAGGTAAACTATTTTCATGCATATGTGTCTTTACAATCTTGTTCTAAATATATAGAGAATGTTCATTTAAGGTTAAGTGTATTTTATTCGACATCTTTAATCCTAATTCAAACTGAGAAGGCTTCCAATTTGTTTTTTTTTTTTTTATTAAAATGAACTTTCATGTAAATACTTACACCAGCTGCATGATTCCTATGATACATTTCATTATTTTGAATTAGAAAGCTGTAGGAGTAATGCATATTGTAAGTATGTAATTAAGTCAAGAGAAGATATTTTAAGAAAATAATTGTTTCACACACCCTGTTCTCTCCTACAAATGGGACACAAATATCACCATTTTATATTGCTGCACCACTTTTCAAATAGGCTATATAGGATCATTTTCACCAGACAATCACATATGTGGACATATCAGAATTATGGTGAAATTGAAATATCAAAGACTTAAATGTACATATACGGTATGCAAAATGATAGTGTGTTCTTTAAGGCAAATATTTTTTCTTGTTTTGTGTATTTGAGGAGGCTGTTGTTTCTTATAATGTTTCTATAGTGTTCTAAAAAAAACTACATTGCCTCTTGAGACAGAGTACCTGTACTTTCTATCTATCTATCTATCTATCTATCTATCTATCTATCTATCTATCTATCTATCTATCTATCTATCTATCTATCTATCTGGCAGTCAAAATGTTGCACACATTTTTAAAAGCAATACAGAAAGCAAAGTTTGAAAATGGGTGAATTATTTGGATAATACATCTGTGGATTTTATTATTGTTAAAAAATATATATATATATATGTTTGACCTAGTCACCTCTTGGACCAATTGGGACCAGCTTTGTGAACTATGCACAGAGTTCCAAACATGTGGATTTCACCCATATGTTTTATAATGCTTGTGATTTTTTATAATAAATATGGTTACACATGTTAATCTACTCACCATTAAAAACATAACACACAATGATAAAAACAAAACAATTTTTTTTTCAAAATGATACACTAATAAGAACTGAAACATAACACAGAATGTATAATAACTCAGTCTGCTGCACAGAGAGGCCAAAAGCAAAGTATTTCAGTTGTAGATGTTAATTGTAAAGTTTTAGTGTCTTAAATTTTCAAAACTCTGGTATTAAGCCATACATTCTTTAACCTCTGTTGTCTTGAACATATAATTTAGGACAACAGGAACAAGTCATGAGATGCATGTTTATAGATGTGTCACATGGCTTTTTGCATATCCAGTTTCCTAATAATTATAGGTAACCTTTCTCCTGCTTAGCATTGTTACTGCTTTGAAGTGACTTATTCTAGTTTAGACTAGAATTGGTGTCATCTTTAAGCACATATTTTTGAAGAACATAAATTGTTAAGTGCTCTTCATAAAATAATGTGCTTGACCTTTCCAGTATTATTTTTTAAATAAAACATTTGTTTTTAAAGAGGATGACTGTACAAGCCTTCTGCAGTAAACAAAAATAGATCCAGTTTAATTTAGTGTTTTCTTATTTTTTTTATTGTCTAGTGAGGTTTCTTATAATTGCAGGAATTGGAAGCCAAAGGGAAAATATAACTGTAGCTTGCTTATCTGAAAGATACAGGGGGTGGACAAATTAGTGGAAACACCACACAAAAATGTTTAAATTTAAAGTAACGAAATGTCAGTTACAACTGCAGATGCAAAGGTGAGTAATAATAGGTTGATTACCAATTAGTAGTATGTGTCAGCAATAAAAGAAGTCTGGTAATTAACACTGTGATATGTTTACACATTTTTTGTGAACAACACAAGTCTAAAAGCAGAGCTGCAAAGAGGTCAAGTTGTCATTGCCCAAGGTCACAAAAACTGATTTTTTTTTTAGTGTGTCAAAGAGAGCAGTCCCAAAAAAAAATTACAGCATTTACCAAACCTGGACAAATTACAGGAAAGTGAAACAGTGGTTGCAAGCTGAAGCTAACTTACAGACATCAATTGACAATTCACAGGATAGCTGCTAAACACTGCACCTTCAGAAATTAATCCAGAATTGAGTCAGTATCTAATGAGAAGCAGTCTAAACAAAAACTGTAAGTGGTGAGCTACACAATGTTGGAATTTATGGCTGTAATGCCATTCAGTAACTGTTTGTATCCAATGCACAAATACACATAACCTAGTGAAAGAAGCAAAAACCCTACATCCCTGAAAAATTAAAAAAAAAAAGTAATATGGTCTCGTAAGTCATCATTTACTATGTTTTCTACATTTGGACAGGTTTATCTTTGGAGAAAGTTAAAAGATGCCTTCAGCTCACAATGCCTGTTGCACTCTGTTGAGGTAAAGAGAAATGTATGGGCAGGCATCTTGTGGGTCTTACTAGGTAGAATAATTGTTTTGCAAGGTCATATATCATACCATAATATTTTCCAAGCAACTAAATCATTAGCAGGGTCATGGGGTGCTGGAACCTATATCAGTAATCATAGGGCACAAGGCAGGAATTATCCCTGTATAAGGTGCCAGTCTATTTCAGGGAGACCACACACAAAAACACACACACACACACACACACACACACAAACACACACAGACACAACATTTCACCTAATCTACATGTCTTTGGACAATGAGAGGAAACCCATGCTGACATAGGGAGAACCAGGTTAATCCCAACCTCCACCCTCCATGATGCTAAGCTAATTCATGAGAAGATTCATGGATATCTAGATGTATTCGGAGGATTTCAATGTCTCTGTAATCACTAGATCTAAACCTTATTGAACCTTTATGGGAAGTGGTTGAGTGCAGATTGTGAAGTATATTCCTTTATTTCTCAAAGAAGTGGGATCCTTCTCTGAAGAATGATACAATTCAGGACCTGTATGAAGACTTTTAAAGGAGGACTGAAGCTGTTCTATAAAGCAAAGGATGTCTGTAGTGCATATATTGTTACCTCTTTTTTGCTTTTTGGTCAACCATTTTAAATCCGTTATACACTAAATACGTTTTCTGTTAAAATTTGAGTGGTTAACATTGATATTTTAGGACTCAAAATGAATCAAAAAGGAGGTTTCCTCTTTAAATAGACTTTCTTCTATCCACCATTCCAATGCTGACTCTCTAGAACTGACACTTGGCTCATATGTACTGTACATGCAGGTTGCTATTTTAAAATTTGATTTCATGCCAGAATTTTAACAGGTTTTCCCATGTCTCAGTATTTCCTTGTGATGTTTACTATTTTTAAAGTGTTTTATTTTCATTTTATGTATAAAACACGTAGTGGTAGAGTTTGCTGATAATATAGAAATGTAAAAATAAGGTTTTTCTTTAACTAGGTTTCTTTATAAACTGGGTTCCTTAGCTTTGAGACTGCAAGAGGCCTTAATTAGGCAGAATTTGAATAGAATTCAAAAGAAAGTTACTTTCTTAGTATAAATAAACATTTAATTGCTTTTGATTTTGCTTAAGCTTGCTCTGCTTAATATTACTTTTTGTCTGTCTGCCTCCTATTAAAATAATAATAAATTGTTCTGATATTTCATTGTGACAGTATAAGGAAACAGTTCTATAAATGTTACACTTGGAAACCTGCATCTGTAAACATTACACTATTGTTGTATTATGTTTTTAAGGGAATATGTGATGTTTTGAAAACTAATTGATACTGTATATCTTAATTCACAGATTTTCTAAACAATAGTCTTTCAAGGCCTGAAGTGATTCTCAAATGGGGGACAACCTGTTAAAAAGTTTGTAGTGAAGAGCAGAGAAATCTGCCACTGCAGGTTACTAATACTGGGCTTATTCCTAAACCACCTACCCCCAATTTTATCAGTCTGTGCATTTTTAAACCTGCAGGGTTTCAGGAAGACAGCAAAATAAATAAAAAAATAAATAAAAAATAAATAACACTTGACACTAAGAGTATATTAAAAAGTTAAAGTTGCTGTGTTTTATTCAGGAGCTTAGTCGCACAAAGTAGCTGAAGCTTAGTGATTAATTTGCACATTGTAATGAGTACTATGAAAGAAAGGACAGACCGTCTCACACACACACACGTAGACAACCTCGGCAACCTCGGCTTCCTGGCTCTATGTGTTTGAGAAGTACTTTTGTCTGCTGTGATATCTTTCTGTCATTTTACTACTGTGTTACTTTATGGCATGACAACAGAAAAGAATTTAGATAACCATTGTACTTAAAACAATGCTAAAATATTCTGTAAGAGTAATTGAGACGTGCAGTTAGAAACTGAATGTTGTGTAACCTCACCAGTGCTTTTACTGGTGTCTTTTGGCAGATTTGTTGAATCAAGTGTTTTAAGTGCTGAAACCTTTCTCCTGTGGCTGTTTGTTATCAGCTCTCTTAATGGAAATCCTTTTGACAGGGTGTGACATATCGTTTACTTCAAATGCATATTTTTTCACAAACATAGCTTCTGATTGTTTAAAGCTTACATTGACTCAAACACTGTCTTTGTAACAGAGAACAACTACACACTCACCAGCTGTGACAATGTTTGTTCACTTTTACCACTTGTCTATTGATGTCTTTAAATGCCAATGTATAATTTGATGTTACAAAATTTTGTTTTTATTTGCATCAGTTTGTTTATTTGTTATTGCCTGCTCTTTTTTTTTCAGTGTGGAGAAGTGTCTGTATATATGTGTGTGTGTGTGTGTGTGTATATATATATATATATATATATATATATATATATATATATATATATATATATATATATATATATATATATATATATATATATATATATATATATATATATAATATACTGATCCTGTCTAGCTATTTACTTACTATCTGCTTATAACCTTCTTCTTTTTCTTACGGCTGCTCCCATTTTGGGTTACCACAGTGGTTCATCTTTTTCCATATCTTCCTGTCCTCTGCACCTTGCTCTGTTACACCAATCAATTGCATGTCCTCTCTCACCACACCCATAAACCTTCACTTAGGCCTTCCTCTTTTCCTCTTGCCTGGCAGCTCTATATTCTCCCAATATACCCAGCATCTCTCCTCTGCACATGTCCAAAACAACACAATCTTGCCTCTCTGACTTTCTCTCCCAACTGTCCAATTAATGTACTATTTTCTAATCTTGTCCATCTTCATCTACCCAATGCAAATCTTAGCATCTTTAACTCTGCCACCTCCAGCTCGGTCTCCTGCTTTCTGGTCAGTGCTACCATGTCCAACCCATAAAACATAGCTGGACTCACTACTGCCTAAGAGACTATCCCTATCACTCTTGCTGATACTCATCTGTCGCAAATTACTCCTGACAGTCTTCTCCACCCATTCCACCCTGCATACACTTTCTTATTCACCTCTCTTCCACAATCCCAATTTTTCTGTACTGCTGATCCCAAGTATTTAAACTTGTCCACCTTTACCAACTCTATTTCCTGCATCATCACCATTCCATTGACCTCCCTCTCATTCACACACATGTATTCTGTCTTGTTCCTACTGACCTTCATTCCTCTCCTCTCTAGGGCAGTGGTCGGCAAACTCATTAGTCAAAAGAGCCAAAGATCAGCAGTACAACGATTACGATTTCTTTTGAGAGCCAAATTTCTTTTCAAGAACCATGTTTTTAGGAGTCGGTTTAAACTAACTAATAACATTAAATAAAACCAGATATCATAATAATAATAATAATCTTGTTTATTGACAAAAAATATTTTTTACATTAAAATAAAAATATGACAAAACACGCATTTAATGTGAACAATGACCTTGCATTTCCTTGGAAAGTTTGGATAAGTCAGGTTTGTATGTCGTTGTTTTTAATTTCAAGCAGGATTCCAGGTTCTCATCAATAAGATGATTTATCAAAGTACTTTTGATAAGGTTTATGCTTGAAAAAGATTGTCCGCATGAATATGTAGAGCCAAAGAGTGAAAGAACAGCAAATGCTAGTTTTTTTTTTAAGTGATCATACGAGTCAGGAATACTATTCCAGGTGTTGAAAATTATCATGTCTTCCTTCTCCATTTCTTTCAAAGCAGACCACTTGTGCTTTGAACTAAAATCACATTTATTTTTCTCCAGTTTTTCCAGATCAGCATTAAGGCGTTCAAATTTCAAGCTCCATAATTCTTTGTTTTTTAACTCCAGTAATTGCATTTCAAAAGCGCCAATGTCAATATTAAAAAGAGAAAAATGTAATTCTGTTAAGTCAGCACTGAGAGGTTTAACGTAACGTAGCCATGCTATTTCTGAATTCCTGAAACCTTCATAGAAAAGCTTCCCTCATATTTAAAATTGTTGTTTTGAAATAGTAAATGTCAATTACCGAGTTATTTTCTTGGCGATGTTTCAGCAGGCTTGGAAAATGAATTAATGTTTCTCTTTCAAAATCTTGCGCTAAAAGGGATAATTTGTTTTCAAATGAAATGACTTCTTCCATCATCGAAAAAATTGTGTTTCCTTTCTCCTGTAGTTTACAATTAAGATTATTTAGATGAGACGTAACAACTACCATGAAATAAAATTTTTGGATCCATTGATCATCTGTTAGTTCAGGATAGTCAACACCCTTCTCAAGGAGAAATGCTTTAATTTCTAATAATAAGGAAGTGAAACGTTTTAAAACGTTTCCCCTTAAAAGCCAACTTACCTTATTATGTATGCAGCAGAAGATCTGCATATTCACTCTCCATTTCAACTAAAAATTCTTTAAATTGGCGATGTTAAAGAGCTTTAGCTACAATTGTGTTGACAATCTTGATCACCAATTCCAAAACATTGCAAATTTCTTCTGGAAATGTCTGCGCACAAAGCGCTTCTTGATGAATGATGCAATGGTAAACAAGGATCTCGTGATTAATTTTTTCCTTCGAAATAGAAACAAAACCTTTTCTCAGTTCGGTCATACTTTTTGCCCCATCTGTTGAAATTGAAACAATTTTATCGAGTGGGATATGATGTTTCTCCATTTTGACTGTCCTATTTTTTACTGTTTTAGCAGACAGTGGTAACTCTTTAATTTTTTTTAAGAATTTCTGCCTTGTTCTTAAAATCCTGGAATAGCTCTTCGGATGCATTTATAAAACAACTTTTAATGTACTCGCCGTCTGTGTATGGTTTGCCTGTCTTAGCAATCTCTTGACTAACAATAAAGCTTGCAATATTAACATTGTTGGAAGACTGCACCCAATAATTAAATACAGAAGTTGATTTTACTTGATTCTTCTGAAGTTCCTCAACTGCTTTCTTCTTCACATCACCGGCGGGATATTTACTGGCAAATGACGCGTGTTTAGTTGTAAAGTGTCTCTCCAAATTTGATTTCTTGTTATGTGCCAGTTTTTCTTGACAAATAAGACAGGTCAGAAGGCCATTTGAGTTTTGTATGAACGCGAACGATTCGGTCCATTCAACTTTAAATTCACGGTTTTCGTCTTTCGTTTTTTTTTGCTTCTTCTTTGTAGCCATGTCAAATAGGTGGCACCTAAAAACATGTTTCGTTTTATAACAATAAAAGCAGCAACACAAAGTTAGTACAACTTATTAAATTGATGCCAAAAATACCTGTGAGATCTGCAGCTGGTTGAAAGATGCAAGTAGCTTAATGCACTTAAGGTTCTCTCGTCACTCACGTGAGACTTTTTGGCACGCCAGGCACTGACCACTGTACACATTGACGGACGAGCTGTGACTGGCTCACACTCGCTCAACTCGTGCATTAGTCGCGTGTGTCTCCTCCGTTGCGCTACGTCAACCCGACTGACACCCCGCTTGCCCGCACGTAGTCGAAATTGATTCGTGGCAGAGCCGCACTCAAGTGGCTAAAGAGCCGCATGCTCCATATCGCCACATCTGAAGAGTCTCCTCAGCCTGCTCCCTACTCTCACTACAGATCGCAATGTCATCAGCAAACATCATTGTCCACCGGGACTCCTATCTAATCTCATCTGTCAACCTTCACATCACCATTGCAATTAAGAAAGGGCTCAGAGCAGATCCCTGATGTAATCCCACCTCTCCATTGAATGCATCTGTCACTCCTATAGCAGACCTCACCACTGTCACACTTCCCTCGTACATATCCTGTACAAATCTTACGTACTTCTCTGCCACTCCTGATTTCCTTATACAATACCACAAGTCCTCTCAAGGCACCCTGTCATATGCTTACTTCAGGTCCACAAAGATACAATACAAGTCCTTCTGGCCTCCTCTATACTTCTCCATCAACACCCTCAGAGCAAACAATGCATCTGTGGTGCTCTTTATTGTCATGAAACCATACTGCTGCTCACTAATCATCTCCTCCCTTCTTAACCTAGCTTCCACTACTCTTTCCCATAACTGGGGTGTCTGGACCAACGGCCATCCTCTTCATAGCTTTCCTTACTTCCTCCTTGCTAATCCATTGCACTTCCTGATATTGCCACATTATCCAACCTTCTCTCTCTTGCATTCTCTTCATTCATCAGCCTCTCAATGTACTCTCCATCTACTCAACACTTGTGAGTATGTTTCCATCTTTATCCTTTATCACCCTAACCTGCTGCAAGTCTTTCTTAGCAAGGTCCCTCATCCGTCTGTAGCCAATCAGTAAAGGTCCTTTTCTCCCTCTTTAGTGTCCACCCTCTCATACAACTAATCATACGCCTTTTCTTTAGTCTTCACCACCTCTCTATTCCCCTTACACCTTATCTCTTGGTACTCTTGTCTACTTTCTGCATCTCACTAACTATCCCACTTCTCCTTCGCCATCCTCTTCCTCTGTATACTCACCTGTACTTCACAGGTTTTCTTTTCCTCCTTCCTCTGTCCAGATGTCACGACAAGCACACCTCTTGCTGTCACCGTTACTACTTCTGCTGTAGTTGCCCAGCTGTCTGATAATTCTTCACTGTCACCCAGTGCCCATCTTACCTCCTCCCAAAACTCAACCTTTCAGTATTCCTTGTTCAACTTTCACCATTTGATCCTTGGCTGTGCCCTCCCTTTCCTCTTCTTCATGATCTCCCACATCATCCTACAGACCACCATCCTATGCTGCCTAAATACACTTTTCCCTGTCACCACTTTGCAGTCTTCAATCTCCTTCAGGTTGACTCTTCTGCACAGGATATAATCTACCTTTGTGCATCTTCCTCCACTCTTGTACATCACCCTATGTTCCTCCCTTTACATTATACTGTAAATTAATCCATGTCATATGAGTCATCAGTACCTTTTTATGATTTTATTCAAATAACCTTCAGAAAAAATCAATGTTCAATATACTTTTGTTACAGTGTATTATGATTAATCTGTACTCATTTATCATCATTAGATATGTACACGTAAAGCTATACTTAAGATATCATATCATGACTGTTAAGGCATTATGGTGTTTGTTTAACCAGTCAAGTGACCTACATTAATCACACACTTAACATTAAAGTATAAGCAAATGAATCAAGGAAGTTATGCTTGACAAGCTTTGCATATTATCTGAATTACCTAGGTTTTACACCTTAATGCTTAATGTGATTCACTTTCAAAATATTATTTCTGCAAACTTGTTCAGAAAGAAAGACAGAAAGAAAAATACATTTTTAATATTTTTGATTGATTGACTTATTCTTTTAAAATATTATAAATACGGTGTATTCCTGTTCTTAGTTGTCAGGAGTTGAATCCAGTGTGGTTTTCTGCTCTTGTAATCCATTTGCTTGTACTTAGTGAAAAACATTATCTAAGAATGAATTGAATTGAATCAGTGTAATGTTGTATTATTGCTGGTGGAGTAAATTTAAAGCTGACTGGTTTTTATCAAAGGAAAGAGAGAAATTTGTCTACCACAGTGAAATGTAATTATGATGTATCAGTTCCTTGAAACAAACTAATTTTGTCAAACATCCTACGATCCATTACAGGTTATGTTTACTTCTAAATAATAAACGCTGCAAACAACAACCCGTAGGAGCCTTTGGACTAGGTTCTCTGAAATGCATGGGTTCTGACATGCAGTAGTTTCTGAGTAGTTGCTGAGTCATTGTTGTTGAAACTAGCAAGGTCATAAAGAATTTGCTTATAATCATGCTGGCCACACCCAATCTATAAAATCATGTGCATTAGGAGGTCAGCTGCCTTCATGTTTGAAATCATTTATGGTAAATAACAAATCTGAGTTTCTTAAATATTGGGATATTATTCTGAATTTGTATTGATTAAAATATGCTTTTTAAAGATTTGGTCACACTGGGCGATCACTTTCAAGTTTTTTATGTCATAAATTATATTTTCTAAAGATATAGTTAAATAGGTTTTATTCTAAATGTATTATTAGCCTAATATTTTTCTGTAATTACATATTTACATTGAAACATCACAAAATGAAGACATTTTATTAAGTATATATTGTGCATTGGGTTGGGGAGGTGGGATTTTGTACCATTTGTACCAAGGTACTAATCCATATAAACAAAAGTCCCACCACTGCATTGTAATTGTTAGCATGCTTCTTGTCACTCACTCAATTGCTAACTCTAAAACAGAGAGCAATATTGCTGTCAAGCACTGGCATACAAGATGTTCTATTGGCAGTTTTTCAGGGTGTCGAACAAATTGAGTTGCCATTCTAAAATGTCAAAGCAAAATGATTCTGGGAAAGTGGAATTAGTCTAAATGACATTTTATACACCAAAACTCTCAGGGAAAATAAAAATAAAGAAGAAACAACGGAAAAGTTTCCAATAGAATAATATGTTTTTATTTTAACATTGTGTATATTGCAAAGGATCAACATTCAGAAAATTATAAATTTTAAAAATATATAATAGAATTGGCCCATTTCATTCAATCAATCAATCAACATTTATTTATATTGCACATATTCATACAAAAAAATGTAGCTCAAAGTGCTTTACAAAATGAATAGAAAAATACACAATAAAAAATAAACATAGGTCAACATTAATTAACATAGAATAAGTAAGGTCCGATGGCCAGGGTGGACAGAAAAAACAAAAAAAACTCCAAAGGCTGGAGAAAAAATAAAATCTGTAGGGTTCCAGACCACGAGACCGCCCAGTCCCCTCTGGGCAATCTACCTAACATAAGTCAAACAGTCCTCTTTGTATTTAGGGTTTTCGTGGAAGGACCCGATGATAATGGTCACGTAGACTTCTGGCTTTCAGTCCATCAATGTTGGTGCATCAGGATGCTTTGAGTAGGTGGTGGTGGCGCAGGCCGCCACCACAAAGAAACCGGAAAAAGAAACAGAAGAGAGAGTTGAGGTCAGTACGGATTTTAGAGCCACTATGAATAGTTATTATGATGAATTGAACATACAGAGTATCAGTATTAAGTTAAAGTGAAGTTAGAAGAAAGCCATGTTAAAGTAATGTGTTTTCAGCAGTGTGTTAAAGTGCTCCAATGTATTTGCCTGGCGAATTCCTATTGGCAGGCTATTCCAGATTTTAGGTGCATAGCAGCAGAAGGCCACCTCACCACTTCTTTTAAGTTTTGCTCTTGGAATTCTAAGGAGACACTCATTTGAAGATCTAAGGTTACGATTTGGAATATAACGTGTCAGACATTCTGATATATAAGATGGGTCGAGATTATTTAAGGCTTTATAAACCATAAGCAGTCAATCCTGAATGACACAGGTAACCAGTGTAGCGACATCAAAACTGGAGTAATGTGTTCAGATTTTCTATTCCTAGTTAGGATTCTAGCAGCTGCATTCTGCACTAGTTGCAAACGATTTATGTCTTTTTTGGGTAGTCCTGAGAGGAGTGTGTTACAGTAATCTAGTCGACTGAAAACAAATGCGTGAACTAATTTCTCAGCATCTTTCAGTGATATAAAAGGTCTAACTTTAGCTATGTTTCTTAAGTGAAAAAATGCTGCCCTAGTGATCTGATTAATTTGCGATTTAAAATTCAGATTACAGTCAACAATTACCCCTAAACTTTTTACCTCCATCTTGACTTTTAATCCTAATTTATCCTGTTTATTTCTAATAGCCTCATTGTATCCATTATTGCTAATCACTAAAATTTCAGTTTTCTCTTTATTTAACTTGAGAAAGTTACTATTCATCCATTCTGAGATACCAGTCAGACATTGTTAGTGAATCAAGAGAATCGGGGTCATCAGGT
This sequence comes from Polypterus senegalus, assembly GCF_016835505.1. Lineage (NCBI taxonomy): Eukaryota > Metazoa > Chordata > Cladistia > Polypteriformes > Polypteridae > Polypterus > Polypterus senegalus. The sequence goes on along the minus strand of NC_053161.1, from coordinate 21,619,958 downwards.
GCTATTGATAATTACAGCTGTGTGTCATCAGCATAGCTGTGGTAGTTCGTGTTGTGCCCTGAGATAATCTGACCTAATGGAAGCATGTAGATTGAGAAGAGCAGCGGACCCAAGATAGAGCCTTGTGGAACACCATATCGGATATCATGCGTCTTCGAGTTGTAATTACCACAACTAACAAAATATTTTCTCCCTGTCAGGTAGGATTCAAACCAATTTAAGACACTGCCAGAGAGGCCCACCCATTGACTAAGGTGATTTCTAAGGCAGTCAAGTAGGTGTCAGAGAATGTACACTTTACTGATTAAGTGTGCACAAACTGTGCTGTTAACTTTGAGGTAATGATAAATCATTGTTTGTATATTGTATTGTTATAGAATTTATGTGTTTGAAAGCTTTGGAAACATACATATTGCATTTATTGAATGTCAGTCTCAGATCTGTTTGTTAGTGTACATCATTTATATATTTGTCTGTACATTTAGAACTGAAATAAAAACTGATTTTTTGTGACCTCTGTCCACAACAATATATGAATACATTACTACTGAGATTTTAAACATAGTGTATTTGAGAATATTTTCTGCCAGACAAAAGGTTGCCAGTATCACCAAGGACAAGAGCTTATTGATGAATAGAGAACCCTTCTAGAAATCAGCATATGTAAAAGAGGTTCATCCAATGTGGTTAGCCTTGCAGTTGAAAAAGATCACCAGGGAAGAGATTTTTGAAGAACTCTAGCTTCAGAGAAGTGTTAAAGAGTACTGTTGCCCATAAATAACTACATGAACAGAAACGTATCACAGCGACAAACAATGTACTTTATTATCTGACATATTCATTGTGAGCAAGCTGCCTAATTAACTAGTCAATTACTAACTTAATGTAAATCCTGGGCCATTTTAACCATTCTGTTAGTTAAATATTATTAACAATTTTGTTAGCATATTCCAAGTATTTCTTGATAAGTCTTAATGATGTATATTTTTAGCTTTTTCTCCAATTTCACAGTGACACATACTGAAATAATTAACTTTAAAATGTAAAATGTAAGTTCTAAATTCATTTTTTAGTTGTTCCAAGTTTTCATCTTTGTTTGACTCTAAATGTTTACTGGACATTTAACCACGAGTGGTTCTTTCGAATTCATAGAAAAAATATGAGGTTGTGATAAGCTGATGTATGCTATGCTGCTTTCATATTCCATATTATGCTGACATGCATTATGAAATATAATAAGTGCAAAATTCAGTGTTAACAAACCATAGTTGATAATTCCATTGCATTCATTTTGTTCCTTTTTACAAATACTGTGTTATTTGAAGCTGATATAGTACCACTCCATTAATTTTCATTAACACAATGCTGAGTTTGTTCAGCTAATTAAGATCTTTTCAGAAAACACTGTTTATCTTAATTTTTCTACAAGTTTGTTTGAATGGTATTATTTGCTAATTACCATAAACCATCCGCTGTATAGTAATCAGTTGCTCAGAATTTTTCCTGACTTTGTATAGTTTTATCTGTGGCAATGATAACTACTGAAAAGTTACCTATATTTTTGCTACTATGCATTTTTTCACTTTTCACAACAATTTGCAATACATTAAATACATCTTGTTTATTTCAGAACAGGATTGCCAGAACTAAACTAATACATTTTAGAAGTGAATCTTTGCTAGTTTGGGTAACTGTTTTAAATCATCAATCAGTCTCATTTCTATACAATTTTACTGGTCATATGTGCAGGGGTTCAAAGTCTGTCCCTTCAGGTTAGGGGCAAGCATCAGATGAAAATAAAATAGCATTGAAATTAATAAAATATTTTAAAGTGATTTTCTGATTACATGGTTCTAATTTTTTGATGAAAACAAATATCACGCTGAAGCACTTACTGTGACAACAACAACATTTATTTCTATACCACATTTTCATACAAAAATGTATCTCAAATTGCTTTACAATATATCAAAGAGATAGTTACAAGAAAAGAAATACAAATAAAATTTAGACTGGAATAATAATGAATAAATAACAAAGAATATATCCATATAAGCTTACATAACATATACAGTATAAGTAGTAGAAAAGTAGCATTCCTATATACAATATCATATTGTATGTCTCTACAGATGAGTATGATGATCAGGTGGTCAGGTGGCCGGGAAGACGGAAAGAAAAATACAATTAAGCTGGAGAATAAAACAAAATCTGCAGGGGTTCCAAGGCCAAAAGACCTCCCAGACCCCATAGGGCATTCTATCTAACATAAATATACTTAAGTCATTCCTAATTGTTTCCAGGCTTTGATGCAGTGGGCCCATGACCACCTGTTATACCCGACTTCATTCAAGCATCACAAGTGGCTGCCTAGTGCCTTGATCAGGCAGTGGTGAAAGTAGAAAAAGAAAGCAGAGGAAAGTAGATATTAGTAAAGATGGCAAATCCCTGAAGAATATGATAACTTTATGTGTATATAGTTCATTAAGAGTACAACTAAATTGTAGCTAAGAAAAATCCAAATTAAAAAGTAGGGTTTAGCACTATTTAAAAGATGTTTCACAGTATTTGCCTGGCATATCTCTATTGGTAACATATTCCAGATTTTTGGTGCATAATAACTGAAGGCCACTTCACCACTTCTGTTACGCTGTTATGCTTAGCTCTTGGAATACTAAGCACATCACAATTATAAGATCCATGTTTACAACTTGGGGGTATAGGGGGGGCAGGCATTCCCAGATACAATAAGGAACAATATTATTTAAAGCTTTACATACCATTAGCAGTATTTTAAAATCAGTTCTAAAGGACATAGGTAACACATGTAATAATGCTAAAACTGGTGAGATGTGTTCAGATTTTCTTTTTCTGGTTAAGATTCTTGCTGCTTCTTTCTGCACTAATTTCAACAGACTGACGTGTTTCTTAGGTAGATCAGATAGGAGTGTGTTACAGCAATCTAGTTAAATTAAAGCAACAGCGTGAACTAATTTTTTCTGCATCTTGCAATGTTACAAGTGGGCTAATTATTGCAATGTTCCTTAAATGAAAAAAATGTAGTCTTTGTAAACTGGTTAATGCGTGATTTAAAGTTTAGGTCAGAGTTATCTTTGCCTTGACTTTTACTGGTAAGGGGTCAAGTTTATTCCTAATACCCTCATTATTTCCATTTTTGCCAAACCTCAAGATTTCTGTTTTTTTCCTTGTTTAGTTTGAGACGCTATAGAGAAATAAAGCTGCATATCACCTGCATAGATGTGGTAGTTCACCTTGTGTTTAGAAATAATCTGGCCTACTGGAAAAATTTAGATTGAAAAAACCAGCGGCTCAGAATAGATCCTTTTGGTACACCACATACAATATCATGGATCTCAGAGGTACAATCAACACATCTAACAAAGAATTTTCTACCTGTTGTCTAAGGCCATTTATAAGAATGCTGTGATCTATGGTGTGAAATGCTGCACCAAATGCTCAATTTATTAGTTCTTTGCATCATTTCTTGAATAATTAAATAAATACTTAACATCTATTAAATTATTTGACTAGTCCGTTCAGCCATCTTGTGCTGTTGGTTCTTTCTTCTTTTTTATTTAGTGGTTACGCAGAGCTTGCCTTCATGTGTCTGAAAAATAAATAGAGAGATGGAAGGGTTTTAAATGATAAACTGTTGCAAATTAACCTTCAATTCCTAGAGTTTTCACTTAATCTTAGGTTCTTAGATCAAGTGACAGAATGAATTGTAGAAACTAATTTAACATGTGGAAATAGAGAAGGAAAACTGTGTGTTTTACATTTATGTATAATGCAATAATTCCTTATTAGTACCTCTGTCAAATCACTAGTATATTTGTTTACTTTTGAGAGAAATTATATTTTATTATTGAGATTTTGATCTCAGCTTTCCCCCAAATTTGTGCCTATAAATGATGATGCTTTGTAGTAAAAAAAAGTGCTGCCAACACTTAAAAATACTTAAATGATTAGGCTTAAGTTATGAAGTAATAAATTAATTTAAAATGGCCAAACATAATAAAATGTTCATTGTACCTCATTATATGCCCTTCAAAGGAGCAGACAAACAAGGCAAACCACAGTATTATCAGATAAGGAACCTAGAGCAACAAAATGAATTATTTACAAGCCTAAGAACATAATAAATTTTACAGATGAGAGGAGACCAGTCTGTCCATCAGGCTTGTTTAATTAGCAAATAGCTTAATTGACCATACACTTGATTCCATATTTTTTAAGCCATCAGTGTTTTTTGTATAAACTCTCTGTGTGGTAACTTTATAAAGGATTTGCTAACGTGTAGTGTTAAAAACTACACATAGGGCATGAATGATTTTCCACATAATTTTCTCAGTTTTTCTCTAGTATGTGATACTTTGCCTAAGTGAGATTATTTTGCCAGATCATCTCTAACAATAAGTTTGAACATTTTGAAGACTTTAATTTGGTCCTCATCACATCTTCTGTTTTGAAGAATAAAACTGTCATTCTCCAGTTTAAATTGGTCACATTCTTCAGCTAATGGAGGCACTTGGTTTTCTGGAATGTCGGAACTCAACCCTGGCATCTGTCTGCTTCCAACATTATAGCTAAACACAGAATGTATACTAAACTTGGTGTTGAGAATAGTCAATATGTAGTGCTGAAAAAATATGTGATTTGAGTGCTTACGGTATCTTATCATTATATGACTCAGTATGTGCAATAGCATTGCCTGCGAAAAAGGGAATTGAGTACATATGAGATAAGAAAGGGCAGCACGGTGGCACAGTAAGGAAACATGGGTTTACTTCCCGGGTCCCACCCCGTGTCTGCGTGGGTTTCCTCCGGGTGCTCCGGTTTCCTCCCACAGTCCAAAGACATGCAGGTTAGGTGTATTGGCGATCCTAAATTGTCCCTAGTGTGTGTGTGTGTGTGCCCTGTGGTGTGCTGGTGCCCTGCCTGGGATTTGTTCCTGCCCTGTGTGGGCTGGGATTGGCTCCAGCAGACCCCCGTGACCCTGTGTTAGGATATAGTGGGTTGGAAAATGACTGACTGACTGACTGAGATAATAAAAAAAATTATATAATTTTACTATGTATGTGTTGCTAGCTCATGTTGTTAATCATGGTAGATGCTTTCTCAAATCATGTGAGTTCATTGCATAGTGACAGATCTGCTGCTCTTTCGTGCAGACCATAATTTGTTGCAAGTCATTCAAGAATATAACCACTGACTAAACAAATCTGTAGAGATAAAAGTATGATAAAATGCAGCAAATTGGGGGTTTGTCGGGGATAAATATCATAACTTCACACACCATGGTCGCTGTGAGCAGGCAAGGGAACAGAAAACATATTCTTACCTCAAGAAAAGGGTATCCTTGATAAAATGTATTACTTCCAGTTTACTTTTGTTGTCATAAGCATACCTCAGAAATGCATAAAGCATGCTTACTTAAATCAAAATATTTCCTTTTTTAAAGTGGACCTGTTTTGTAAGTTCTAAAGGTTTTGTCTTCATGTTTGGACTCTTTCCCCATCTCTTCCAATTTAAAACACAAGAAAAGGGTGATTATTTTTTTTAATTGATAAAAAATGCTTCACTTTAGAACACTTTTTTATGTGGGTAACTAATATGTAGCATGACCATGAAGAAATAATATGATTGAAAAATACCAGACTTATTCTTTAACTGGCTTTGCTTATGTGCAGTGTTATGTGCAGCCTGCTGACATTTATGACTCTGTGATTTCCAGACTGAATCACAGAACTGATGCATAAAAACAAATTTCACATATAAACAGAATTGCACAGAATACAAAGATTTGAGGGAAATTTATTACAAAACGTCTGAACATGGTGAACTATTTGAGTAATCTATCCATGTATCATCAGCATAATATGTTTACATTTGTTGCTCATTTAGTGGAAACCATTCTTAACACAAACGTTCTTCCTCTGTGTCTTTGTGCATGTATGTACACAAAGTGTGCAGGCTGTCCAGTTCCTGCACATCAGTACAGGCATGTGGGTTAGCTTGCTGCATGGCAGACTAATAGAATATAAATAGAAAAAAATGTCCAAGTGACTTGCATCAGGTACTCCAACAATGACCAAAAAAACTATGAAACACAATCTTAACTGCAAAATTCAGGACATAAAAATATCCCATTGATTTTTACGAAGTCTGGCAACAGCTTTACTGGAGCATATATACAAATGTCTCTCTTCTTCTCTGCAGCTTGCCTATCAATGGAATGATGCAAGACAGCAACTTTCAAAGGCTGCAGAGATAGCACTTCCCTACATATACTTTCTAGGTAGCTCAGTTGGCTGTAAGAGAAGCATCAGCAAATATAAGACACTCCTCACAAAGTGATTCACAACATGAGCTGAACACCAAGTGCCTCACAACCATGTACTTCAGTGGGGATATGTGTCAGAAATGGAACTAAGAAAATGAACACTGCACGAAGTTTAAAAAAGAAAACACTGATTAAGGGCTTTAAAATATAAAAACTTTTAATTTGGTAAATTCAAGTGTTTTAAGTTGCAGACTGCACTTTTATTTATAGTTACATTTATTTTCAGTCATGTCATGATATTTAATTAATTTATTCATTAATGCATTTTACTTAACCCCTGAAACTCTTGCTGTTACTGAATATGTGTGTGTTCAATTTGTGGAATTTTAAGAAAAATAGCACAAAGTAATGAGTGAGAAGAGCTTGTGCTTTGGCTGATTTTTTTTTTTGCATACAAATTTAATTGTATTTGCAGAGTACTTTTTCTACAGTTTGTTTCTCTTTAGTTAGGTTTTCTGTTTTTTTCACAGGAGTAATGCTGAGCGTGTAAATTGAAGCAGCTGTAGGGATTTTGTATTTACTTGACAAAAGCATTCTTGTTCCTGCATAGTCAATGAATTATCAAAAGAAGATGTAAGGGTTAACCCATAAAATGAAGAAAATACAGTACAAAAAGAATATTAGATAAATCCGTTTCTTCTTACTAGAGTCAGCAAGTGTTTGTACTTGGAAGGGAGTGTTGGCAAAACATATATTCTAACAGGGAAAAGAAGTTTAATCAAATACAGTTTAATTAACTGCCTTAATTCTTTTCATTACTATTGTTTTTAGTTGTTGGTCTTTTATATTTTGTTCTGTAGAATAGTTAATTTAGTCTAACATCATTCTTTTATTACATGGTCGTTTTTTATGAGGTTTTCATTTTGTTTGTTTTATGTTAACTTCATGAATGAAACCATTATTTATAGTTTTACAGTTTTTGTTTTATCATTCTATTTTCTGTTGTATGTCTTTATTTTGGTGAGCATGTTTGAAACTTTCCTATAAATGTTTCTAAGAGGATATAATGTTGCTTATCCTGTATCGTTTTAATTATTGCAAAAAGTAAGGTCTGAGTATGTGTCATATCATGTTAAAGTTGAGAGGCACTGATTGATAAAACATCAGCATCATTTCTAGGTCATCATGTCATTCCAGCAAAAGTGGCATTACTAGCATGATTTTAGTTATTTATTACTTGCTGTTATTTTTCAGACCCTAATTGCTGCATCTTCTGGGCTTAATTCTATTTAAAAAACACTGGAACAAAAAGCATTAATAGTCAGCTAGAGTGCTTTTTGTGTTTAATAGGAGTGTCTTGTCTACAATCTAAAGGAAATTCACTTAGAGTAATATAATTGGTACTGCAACTCTAATAAATCAATTTTGTCTGTGAGTGTGTTTACATAAGTGTGCCCTGCAAGTGGTATCTTACCCAGGGCTGCCAGGATAGACTAGCTCTTTGTAATTCTGGGCTGGTGTAATTGGGTTAAAAATAGCCAAACTGGTTGTCCTGACACTAAATTAAAAGGGCAAAAAAGAGAAAAAAATGCACTATTTTGTTGTCTTTGCTTAGCATTTCTTGTGGCTTTAAGTAAATGAACATTTGAATGAGCTTATTAAGAAATTATTTTGAATCACCTAAACTATAAAATTTCATTTATGTACTTTACTATAGTGAGTACATTTGTTTTTTTTATTGTCTTGCAACTCCCATATAAAGCATCTACATATACTGTAATCAGTTTTAATTTGTATTATCTTCTTTCATATGATTCTGGTTTTAAGTAAGTAAATAAAGTAAAACACTTCGCTTCTCATTTCTTCTGATGCACATTATCTAAAGGAAAAAAGAGCTGTGGAAATCCAGTCACTTGTCAAGAGTAAAATAGCTGACTCATTTGCCTGATATGACCTTGGATATCTTACTTCACTTTCACGCATCTGTTAAAATGTGTCATAGAAGCATGGTAGACTGATACTTTATGTAATTTTTTTTCAAGATTCAAGAGTTTTATTCATCTCACACACACACACACAGTTATCCAGGTTCAACATGCAGTTAAATGAAAAAGCTAGCCTGCTTCAAAAATGTGCAAAGAAAAAGCAAACACAATAGAATAAATGATAAAATTAAGAAAAAGATAATAAAATTAATTTAGTTAATTTAAATTAAATTAAGTTAAACTAGATTAAAATTGAGTTAAAAGCTGAAATCTGAAACTTTAAAAACCGTAAAAAGAATAAAGTGGCTGTGCAGTAAGTTAAAGTGAGTTGTAGGTTCGAATGCAGTAAGTTAAAGTGAGTTTTATTTTAAAAAAGTACTTTTTTGATAATGTTGAGTTCTGAGACATTACTTATTCTAGAAAGAAATTTTAAAAAGAAAATTATTCTAGTACAGTTAACACAATACAAACTTTCCTTCAGGGGACAAGCATATTACTAGACTAAAATCAAATGTGGTTATTAATAGCTTGTTTAAAAACAGTCATTGGTTCAGATGAGTTCACATCTTTCACTCATAAGAAGGTGTGCAATTTAATAATGGGTTCATTATCTTGGTAAAACATCTCATCTTTATTGTATTTATGTACTTTATGTATTACAATGCAGACGCAAACCATCATATGACTGGAATTATGCAGTATGAATACTTTCTCTGCAGGTACGGATAACACTTCTATTTGGCAACATTACAAACAACAGTATCCAAGTAAAGTATAACTAATGTGCGCTGGTGGAACTAACTATATCATGTTCATTTTCATTGTGTTTTGTTGTCTTGCCAACACATTTTCCACATTGCAGCCTAACAGTGTGTGAAAATCAGTGCAGAGTTCATTAGCAGATATTTCTTTTACCTTGAGGGAATTGTGTTTTTAAAGTAAAAGAAAGCTGCTACATACATTTGTCAACTCTTATTCCACTGAGTATTGCTGGGACATTTTCCAAGGATTGCATGTTTAGTATAATAAATTGCAGGTGTTAAGTTAGGTTTTAGAAGTTGACCATAACTTCAGAAGAAAAAAGTACATGATGCATTGGTGAATTATTAAAGCAAAAAGACAAGTTTAAAAATAATATGTAAAGTAAAATGCTCAGGTGTACTGTCCTAACGGAATTTGCTATGATAGGAAAACATCACATTCTCAAAAACATTATGTTGATGATACTTACAGCAAAAGGCAAAATATGGTTACTTCCATATCTCTATTAAATATTCAAACCCTTGGACTTTTAGGGTTAGTGAATGCCCTACTAACTCCAGTACATGGAAGACAGTGTATTTCACTTTGCTGTCTTATATCTCTTGGAAAGCAGTTTTTAAAAGTTAATAAAAACCAACACATATTGACATTTTAAAATGTGTAATTTTTACAAGCATTAATTCCTAAAATGAATACTGACTGTCTTTCTTCCTGCTAATACCGTGAGTAATGTACTGTATTGGTCAAATAGTTACTGGATTGTTCAATAAATGAGTGAAAGTATTAAGAGTCCCATATTTCAATAAAGTTTAGCATCTAAGGCATGTTATTCATGAATTTTAAGTGACACTGGACATGTACTGTATTATCCAGAGAGGGTACATGTGAACTATGCTATAAATCAGGAAATTCTATTTTTCCTATTAATTTGCTGTTTCTGTTTTTCAGCTGTGTTTAGGTGCAACATAAACCTTTCTGTTACAGGTGTCAATCAGTCACCCGCTTGTTACTCGGAAGAGTAAAAAGGCAGGTGTTACAATCTACTGAACCATGAAAGACAATTCCCTGCTATGACAGAATATAGAAGAAATTGTTGAAGTGTGGCAAAGGAAGTCTGCCACAAATTCACTTTGCCTTCCTATGTAGTCAGAGTACAAGAGCCAGATGAGAACTTCATGTCAGTTTCTAGCAAAGATTACACACATTACACCATCACTTTTATTTATAAAAGCACTTTAACATTTTTCAGCATTGTTATGAAGGCATGAACAATGAAACCTAGCATAACTGTGAAAACCCTAAAATAATGCTAAACTTGCTGATCAAGTACTTAGAGCTTGCTTTAATTCCCAAATCAGCTTGTTTTGCAATTGAAAATAAATTATTTTTTCCTACTGCAGCTTTTCAACATGTTTTATTATTAAGATCTTCATTGCTGCTAATACTTTTATAATGCAATGCATTATAATGTAAATAGGCAGTAAAAATATTCATCTTTAAACATATGTATGATTCTTAATTCTCTTACAGCTTAAATATATAAATACTAAATAACTATCAATCTGTAATTTACCTAAATGTTATACATTTAAGCAGACATTGCTCTCCAATTATTGTATTAACTGTCAAGCTTGGTTTCTATAATAGAGTGTTGACTCTGAGGCTGGAGATCTGCGCTGGCAATCAGAAGGTTGCCAGTTTGAATCCTGTAAACGCCAGAAGTAATTCCACTCCACTGGGCCGTTGAGCAAGTCCCTTAACCTTCTGGGAATGATGTTAACCTGCATCCAGCCCTGCAAGCAGGTCATCCAACTTGCAGGGAAAATTCGGGAGTTGGTGGCAGGACTGGCCACTGTAAAAAGAAAAACCTCACAATGTTCCATTCCATTCAAACTGGTGTGGTGCTGAGGTGTCGCCCGTTACATGGCTGCACTGAGGTGGTTCTTAATGTGGTGAGTGCAGCAACATGCTGTATCAGTGCATACTCCCAACCTCTATCAAGCTTTAAAGAATATTGTGCTATGAAACAGTCTAATTACTTCCAGATTCACTTGTGTACTAGTAATAACTAAAGCTTGCATTGTGCAAACTATTTATTTTTTTCATGTCAAGTGGATAAACTCCATTCATTATCATGATAATATATATACCACCAGAAAAAAAATATAGAATATTAGTAGCATATATATGTACCATAGTGATACTTTTAAACTCCCAGTTGAATAACTGTCCAAGAGCAATTGAGATGGATGAATTATTAAAAAATAATACATTGAAAGGACTTTGGTAATCCAAGTATCATAAATTACAGAATACAGAAGACAGCAGTAGGAGATTCAAAGGAAATCAAAAGATGTTGTTATGCTTCCAGACAATAAAATTAGATGAAGCAAATCCATATCTCAATACTTAACACAAGGATAGATGAAAAGCCTGAAAGATGAAATGGTATGAATATCTTAAATTGTTTAGAAAAGTGTGGGATAACATTTTTTCACTGAGATATTCTTATAAAATAAAAAATGTTTTTTGATATTACTTAATAATTATTCTTCAGCAGGTGTTTTTGTATTTGAAATATAAATACAATCAAGATAAAAGCTGGAATAGAGACAGGACATGAACCGTGATGCTGCTGATTTGCAGTTGGACATTCAGCCATCTGTGCTACTCTGCAACTACCAATCAGCATTTCTGACTATGAAATATCAAACATCATCACTGTTGTCTCTGAATTTTTTAGCTTGTTGGTGAGGTTGGATTTTTCTTGGACATCAGGGCCACAAGATTGACCCATGAATGAAAATCCAGGAGTATATCTACCTTCAGGGCATTCTGTGTATGTGACAGCAAAAGGGCCTTCTACCAAGATGGAACGATAAAGTCTCCATGCGGCAAATTAATGAGTATGAAATTGCACACAGCATTAAACTACCAGGCATCCATGTGCTGCATTGTTAAAAGAAAGATCAGCTCTCTGTTAAGGAGCTAAATCCCTCAGGTGCCTATGGATCTTAATCCGGGCTTGACTTTGACCTATTGTATCCTAATTTGTGTCTAAGAATGTCTAAGAAAATGTGTAATCTGTATTTCTCTTAAAAAAAAGTAGAGATGTTTTTTTGAAGGGCACTATGTGAAACTATTTAATTTATTTCAAAATAACTGACAATGCAACAACTGTGAACACCTTTTTACTATGCATGTCAGTGTAATATAAACTATGTCAGACTTAATGTGATATTTTTTTACCAATACTAAATAAAAACTGCGGTGGGCTGGCGCCCTGCCTGGGGTTTGTTTTCTGCCTTGCACCCTGTGTTGGCTGGGATTGGCTCTAGCAGACCCCCGTGACCCTGTAGTTAGGATATAGCGGGTTGGATAATGGATGCATGGATGGACTAAATAAAAAACATTTTGTGAATGAAAGTTCAGCTGATGTGGCAAAACAGTTTGGCTAATTCATATTTGAACTATCTAAAAATTATTCCCCACATAGATTCTGTTAATTACACTTAAACATATTTATTTATTAATCTGATATTGTACTATTTTCATTTTATATTCTAGTAAATCATTTGAAGACATTTATATTAATAAGTTTTGGAATAATGAAAATGGCATACATACATATTTATACAGTTCATACGTTTACGTACTCTGGCAGAATTTGTAAGATGTGTACAATACTTTAAAGAAAAGATGACTGATCGGGCAAAAGACATTTAATTTACTTTTAATGGAATCCAATATAAACTATAAGGCATCACAGAATCGCACAACCATTAAACAACATATTAATGAGAAAAATAATGCAATGGTCCCTGTTCAAAAATTTGCACACCCTATGTTCATAGTACTGTTTATTGCCCCCTTTAGCATCAATGATGGCATGCTGTCTTTTGTGATAGTTGTTGATGAAAAGCCTTCAGGTCCTGTAAAGTCTTGGGTGGTCTTGTATGTACTGCACGCTTGAAATCTCCTTAAAGTGGCTCAATGAAATTGAGGTCAGGTAACTGTGATGGCTACTTCGGTACCTTCACTTTTCTCTGCTGTGGCCACCAAAGGGTCAACTTGGCCTTGTGTTTTGGATCATTGTCATGTTGGAAGATCCAAGTGTGTCCCATACACAGCTTCCGGACTGATGAATGCAAGTTGTCCTCCAATATTTATTCATCTTGCCATCAATTTTTACTAAGTTACCTGTGCTACTGTAGCTCATACACCCCCAGAACATTGGAAATCCACCTCCATGCTTCTCATTAGGGATAGTGTACTTTTCGTCATGGGCTTTGTTGCATCCTCTCCAAACATAGCATTTATGGTTGTGACCATAAATTTCAATTTTGGTTTCACCACTCCAAAGGACTTTATTCCAGAATTTTTGAGACTTGTATAGATGTTGTTTGGCATTTTGTAAGTAGGCTGTTTTGTGGCGTTGGCACAGTAAAGGCTTTTTTTCTTGCAAATCAACTTTGCAGCCCATTTTTGTTCAAGTACCTCTTTATTTTGCATCTTGAAACCGCAACACCACTTGTTTGCAGAGAAGCCTTTATCTCAATTGAAGTAGCTTGTGAGTGTTTCTTGGCAGCTCAACAAATGATCTGGCAGTTGAGGCTGACATCTTGGTCTACCTGACCGTGGCTTGGTAACAACAAAACCCCTAACTTTCCACTTTTTTTTATCAGTGTTTGAACACTACTGACAGGCATTTTCAGATCTGTAGATGTCTTTTTATATCATTTTACTGATTTATATAAATTAACAAACTTTTCTTGCAACTGTCTGACAGTTCGTTTGCTTTCTCAGTGGCTTGGGGTCCAGCAAAGTCAGTGTAACTCTGCATGAACTTAAATTGACTGTGTATACACAAGCACTGATTGCAATCCAAGAGGTTAGATGTGTGGACACACTCCCTTAATTACCCTGAATTTGAACCTGTGTGTGTCAGCTTGTGTGTATATTATCAGCCCCACCATTCAAGGGTATGTAAACTTTTGATCAGGCACATTTGGTTGAGTTCAGTTATCATTATGAGTTAAAAAGGGCACACACAAATATGTGATAATAAATTGCCTCACCTGAGCACACACTCTAATTAATAGGAAGGCTATGTGCATGATTACTTATATTTTCCAAGCAATGGCCAGTATTTCATACATTCTGCTAGGGTAGACTGTACACAACTGTACACACACAGATACACACACATATATAATATAGATATATACTGATAAAAAAGAAACACAAAATCTCATGGAATGAGGAAAATATAGATATCCTGCAGCTTCTGTACTTTCACAAATGGTGTCAGTTTTAGCTCTCTAAAAGAGTATCAAAGCTTGTTCAGTGAGACATTGCAAATGGTCAAACATATAAAGGTTTTTAGGTGCAATGTTACCCTACAATGTCCAGGCAGAAAAATGTCTGATCAAGTTTTGTTTAAAAAGGCCTTAGTTTTCTCTTCTTTCCACAATGTGAATATCACTTGAAGAAAGGGAGAGTACCATGGTATGCTTCAGTCCTGCATGCTATGTGTCGATATCGCCAGTCACTATGAATTATACTGCTCCGCTGTGGCCTAAAAGCAGGCAAGTATTCAGCAGACGAGGAGAATAGAATAGGACCAATAGCCTTACTTCTGCTGAAACTTCCAGCAGACACAATACACACATTGGTGACTAACAGTGAGCTACACATTTTATGCTGCTGGCCTTAGAGCAAGATGACATGTCAGAGGCTAGCACCTTTTATGTTCAACTTTACAGCAGGACAGTGACTGAGTGTGCAAAACCTTTGGGGTGCACTAAAGTACCCTCTGCTTACTGGAGTCTAGCAGTTTCATCAGGCCATTCTGCAGGAATTGGAGAACAATCCTTAGCTGCAAATAGAGTTTAATTTGCTGAATACGACCAAGGTGTTGAGCAATGGAGGCAGCAAACAGCTATCACAGAAAATACTGAAGAACTACGTGAGTGTTGTTGCTATTGATGTCCTGTTATTTTTGTGATTGTACTGTTTTTTCTTATTATTCTCGTTTCCATTTCAGGTTGAGGTCTCAGTCTAATGTGTGAATGTTTCTCTGTTTCATCATGATGCTCTATGTTTATATACTGTATTTGCAATTATTGTATAGCACATGCTGTTACAAGTGGAAGAATGCTCAATAAAAAAGAAAAAAATTGAATGGTATTGAATTAAACAGAAGTGGAACTTCAGCCTGAATTATTTTCTTAGTGTCAATGTAAATACACACCTTTTGATAGGAATTATATGATATCTGTTCACCGTATTTTTCACGTACCATGTTTCTCTATGCGTGATAGTATTATAATTCAGTTGAATGAAACTGAGCGTTTTGTTTCATATCACATTGTTTTAATATAAAGTATAAATTTCTTGAAATTGTAAAATATAGGAAAATTTTGAATTTACAAGTATTTCATTTTAATGGGGGTGTTTATTAAATAGGCAAATTGTTTCCAGTAGGGATTGATGAAAAGAAGTAATAAAATTTGTTGTTATAAAATATTTAGAATTCATAACATCACCTAGCATGCATGTTATTTTGAAAGTAGTATATTCTGTCTGTATTGAAACATCATAACAATTGGAAATTAATTATTATCTGCACTACATATATTGGGCCGTAAAAATATTTAAAAAACATGTTAACATTAATATTCTAGTGGGTGAAATTAATGTTAAAAGATTACTGTTTTGCACTGTTTCACTCCCTAGAATATTTATCTTACGTTTGTAACATTTGTTTGTTAGTTTGCACTTTTAAAAATGCTAATGGTGGTTCATCAATGAAACTATTTGCATTCCTTCTGTTAATGTAAGAACCGTTTTATTACTTAGTCTGCAGTTGCAAATGGCACAGTGTGACAAGTAATTAAGTTAATTGGCCTGTGCAGACAACTTCGAAGCACTGAATATTAATACGTGGATGAAACTATGTAATCAAATCATGTGCATGTTGATAACTAGAGGCTGTTGTGAGTGATTTATTGACATATTAATAGATCAAGTGTTGTAAGAGGTACAGAGTCTGCTCTGTACTACATTGCTCTTTGCAAAATGTTCAAACAAATTATCATGTCAAAGAATGATCTTTCCTTGTGTTATGGTTAAACCAGTAAGGGAAAGATCATTCTATATAATATATATTTTATTTATATATATATATATATATATATATAATGTATTTCTAGGTATTTGGACTTATTGTTAAACTTGGATCAGTCTGAATAAAATAAATGTCAGTGAAACTGTAACAATAAATCAAAAATGAAAAGCTGTTTGACATCAGGCTGTTGAGTTAATTAAGTTTTGTGCCACATCAATTATAGGTGACCGTGAGTAACAATAAAACAAGTTATGTTTTGAGCAAATGGCAGAATGCTGCAAAGAAAGTGATGAGTTAATAAACAGACAAACAATAAATCATTTAACCATATATTTCATTTGAGCAGTTGAAAGAATAAAGGAAAATTATGACTCAAAGTAGGAATAAACACTAGACATTAGAGATGAAGACCATTACCTTAGTCAGTATTTCACAGATAAGTATTCAGAAGTGTTAAATGTTGAAAATATTTTTTCACTACTTACAAGGTATGGTGGAAACTAGTTTATAAAATATGACTGATAAGTTATTCTTTATTCAGAACTCAAAGACTGCACAGGTGCAGTACAGATTAATGTGAAATTAAAGGCCTCTTCTGTATTGAATAACTTTTTTGTCTCTTTCCAGCTGATATTTCTTTATTAATAATGATGATATGATTTTCTTTCCACATCCCCAACATGTCCTAGGTCAGTGTTGGTTACAATAAATTGATGTGGTGAAAACAGGTGTAGGTGATTTTCAGTGTGCCAGTATTTTATTGGTATTCTGAGCTGCTGGGATTATGCAGTTTCTGAAATTGGGTGGATAGATGGATCCATAAAATATAACCATCATGGCACCTGAGGCCCTATATATGGTGTAACGTACACAGAAACATGACATCATGAAATACAAGACAGTAATATATCTTTAAGAATAATATATTTTTCCTGTCCTTGTGTGTATGTAACATAGTTCTTATGCACATTTTAATCAAGTTTAGTGTTTTGAGAAAGGTACCATAAACTTTGAATGTAGCCATGCAGGATTAGCAAACATTATATTTATTGTAAAGTAAAATTTACAAGATTAAAATTGGAGGAATAAAAACAGGATTGGAACATGACACACATAATAATGGCATATTTGACATATAAATAATTTTACTGAGAATGTTGTACTTTATCCACTGATAACACAAGGCATACAGTATCTTCTAACCACATTTCTTTTGATGACTTTTATTATAGAAGGAGTTCCAGAGATGATTTAATTAAGTTTGCACAAAAACCTGACAGCTTAGGGTGAGGTTAACCTTCTGTTTACAGTGTACAGTGGTATGCTCTTGACAAGCATTGCCATTCAACAAAAAAATTAAGACAAAACTTACCCCAGATAACCTTCTGTAAGATGTCCCTTCTTCTTTTTGAATACATTTTAAGCAACAGAATGCATCTTTGAATTTATATAACATTAACACACCTGAAAAAAATGATGTAGGCAAAAAAATATGTTTTTAGACAGATTTCATTTAATGGAGACCTGTTTAGAAGCAACTTAAATTACTTTTTTCATTGGTCAGTAGCAGATATGCATGATTTATGTTACAGAACATGATCTGCCTTTCACAGCACTAGTATGGGATTATTAGACCATAGTTAGTTTTACATTGAGTCTGATGTTCTGTTAATAAACAGACCACTTGAGCATAAAGCAACCAGACTGAGGCCTATTCAAGTTAAATTATATGGATTTTTTTAAGTGTACACATTTTAGATTAGAGATTGCAGTTTACTATTTGTTGCTCACCTGTGTTCAGTTTTTCACAGATATGATACTGGCACTCATTTCATTGTAATTTCTAGCTAACAAAATTTTAGTTACTATAGTTTATAATTTCCTGTTCTGTTTAGTCATGCACACAAAAAGATTTAATTATTTTTAATAAAAGCACATACCACTCTTTCATTTTATGTCAATATGGTTTACCTATGTAGTTTCTATTCACAAAACCTGTATCTTTGCTTCATTTTACTTATCGCAGTGGCTAATTCATTGCCTTTACGTGAAATGCTGCAAATGCATTAGTGAAGTAGCTTTTCTTACATTTTTTTCTGGCCTTTATGATAACATAAATGATACAAGACCATTACATACTGAGCAGTTAAAAGTCAAAATCACATGACCTTTAGTAAGAATTATGCAGATGACTCTTACTATGTATACAGGAGGTCTATTTGGTCATTAAAATAATCTTCCATGGTTATGCATCCATGGTAATACATCTTTTCCAAAGATCTGGAGGACACCACTGATATTCGCTCTTTAATGTTAACTATGCAGATTTGATTTTTGCAACCCCACAACAATCACCACAGTAAGAATTCATGGTCGATGTTCTTGCTGATAAATACATCCTCTTTTACTGATGCCATGAATTAGATTCAACAGACAGATGCTGAATTGTCACTGTGATGCTATTCGCTGCTAAGCACAAAGTGCAAGAGGCCAAAGGTGCAAGTTAGTAAAACTTGTTAATGCAATACACAAGTGTTGTCAGCAACTGGAAGCCAGTGATTCTCTAAAGAGTAAATATTCAAGCATTAGGCTGTGATGCTTGATTTGACTTTTGCATTTCCATAAGAAGAACACAACCACTTTTAGTACTCATTTTCACAGATTTTGTTGTTTCAGCTTCCTCATAGCAATTGAAATAAATAAATAAGTAAATAGTAAAAATACTACAGTAAAAATTAAATAGCAGGCTTTCACCTTCGGTTCTATAATTTAACTGATGTTATATTTTAATTGAAATAAAAAGACATTATCTTGCCTTATGTCAATGGCACTCTGGTTGGCCGCTTAATTTATCAACAGTCTAATGGTTCATTCCTCATGTCTGATAAGGAACTTTAGGAAGGTCAATGTTTGTGGTATGATACTACACACCTATCATGATGTGTTCTTAGGCTGAGCCGATTATCCTGTAATTTTCGCTTTGAAATGGTGTTATGCTCTGAAAATTTAACAAAACCAATTAAAGCATTCAGTGTTGTAGTTCCTCACTGCATTAGTTGTTTTGCTGTTGTTTCTCCCCAATGACAGACAGAGTTGTTTCACAGTTGCCAGCTATAGAACAAACAATTCTGCTTCTTTCAATGTGATGTCACATAAACCTTAAGGACCAATTCACCATTCTGCATTGTAAATTTCTAGTGTTGGGCATTTTTCAAGTGTTTTAATGTTGCTTTGCAGTAATTTTTCAAGCATTTCTGTGGCTTTTTTGGGGCATTATTAAGTGATTTTGAAGCACTTTCTCCAACATTTCTAAATAAGTGTTTTGCAGGGAAAATATAATTTGCATCATTTCCATTTTGCATTTTGTGAAGCGATTGTTGTGTTTTCAAAATAAAATTTATGACTTTAGTGCTTTGAATCTTGCCAATCACTGTACTAAAGAGCAGGTGTCATCTTCATCATGAGTACCCAAAGTGTGTGCACCATGTTCAGTGCAAGTAGGAAAATAATGAAAGGAGAAATGTGTGACAAAATATTAACTGTTGCAAATGAGAGTATTTATTATTTGTTGACTAATTAGGCTATTGAAAAAATATCACATTGGCATCTATTTGTTCGCTTCCCGGGTCCTCCCTGCGTGGAGTTTGCAGGTTCTCCCCATGTCTGTGTGCTCTGGGCCTCTGGGTACTCCGGTTTCCTCCCACAGTCCAAAGACATGAAGGTTAGGTGCATTGGTGATCCTAAATTGTCTCTGGTATATGGGTGTGTGTGCCCTGCGGTGGGCTGGCACCCTTCCCAGGGGTTTGTTTCCTCACTTGCAACCTGTGTTGGCTGGGATTGGCTCCAGCAGACCCCCCCATGACCCTGTAGTTAGGATATAGCAGGTTGGATAATGGATGGATATTGTTATTTTACTCTGCCTGTGTTGTTCTGATGCATTACTTTAATGGCATTTAAATATTTTGTCTATCTTGAGTAATAACGTGCGAGTGGTCTGGAACTGACTTATAAAATATTTTGTTATTTATTTTATAATAATATAGCATACACCAAACTAATGGAAGACCTTTTGGTTAACATTGAACTAACATTAGGTCATTTCCAGCATGCTTAAAACATTATAAATCAAGCCTTACATAAAGGAGAAAACACAATTATATAATTTTCACAGTTTTTGCTTTCTGCTTTTGAAATGTAATCTCATCACTAGTACTAATAACAGTGGCTAATTTATTAGGTTCTGACTTTCTAAGTAACTGTTAGTACAGAGGTTTCCAATCCAAGGGACCCCCATGGCTGTTGGATTTTGCTCCAAACAGTTTCACAATAAGTGAGTCAACATCCCTCCAATTTACCTCATTGTTTAATTAGCTGGTCTATTTTTCTTATTCTGCATTCAGAAAAAAACAGTTCTTTAAAGTGTATTTTATTGTATTTTGCAGGTCAACATTTTAAAATCAGTATATATAAATATTTTTTGTCATGCAGGAAATCAAATTAATAAAATCATTTTAATACAATTTCAGCTATACTGTACCTAGAACTAGTTTGGCATCATACCAGAGCATCTGCTTATCCTACCATAGATCATTTGTTGGTTGAAGGTCTCCTGTCTGTCATTTATAAAAAATACTTTATGTAATTAAGTTTTACAAACTGATAATTATGGCAAAGAAAAGACTCAATTTCTCTCTTTCAGAGATTAAAGGAATGTTGCTTTGGTTCTCTTTAATGCCTACTGTTTTGTCCTGGTGACTGTAAAATCAGAGTGAATTATAAAAAAGCTTTTAATTATTTATGAATATATTTCATTTTCATGTTTTCCGTACTGTTGTGTTTAATGTAGATTTTTATTTCATAGCTGCTAATAAGAATAACAAAGTATTAGTTTAACTTACTTTGTTGTTGTCTATGAACTTTTTATTAGAGCAAAAGTGTGAAAGTCATATCTTGGTGCCAGAAAAATACATTAGGACAATATTCTGTTCATTTGCAGTTAAACACATGGAGTCTTCAATTAGTGCCATCTGCAGAACTGTGACAGCTCGCCCTGCCATGTGTTGTTTTTTTAGTTATACCTGGCCTTCGCTGTATTAAAACAGTTCACTGTAAATATTCATTGTAACCTTCCCAGGGTCATGAAGATCAACATTTTTGTGTTTTCTTCAATGTCAAATGTAAAACATGGTCATGAGCTTAATGAGCAATTTATATATTTATAACAACTAACAATGCCAATATGAATAAATAGAATTTTTTTAACTTAATAGGTTCTTTATCATAACTAATTTAAATTTATTTTAAAGTTGAATATCATGGAAAATATGTGTAAGTGATCTATATACAGATTTTAATAGTTGCCAGGTACAGAAATTGGATAAATGGAAGTATTAACCTTATTTTTGCAAGATTTTGCCTTTTAATGTGCAGTCATCTGTTCCCAAGACTCCAGAGATATTTTCTTCATGGTTTAGTCACCAATTATAGAGATACATGAAGAAAATTACAAGATCTATACAAATAAAGTTTGTATTTTAAAATGGGAAGAAAGTAATAATGGCATATATGTCTTGAGCTGTTTCAGCTGGTTTGAACAAAAGAGGCAAAAAGCAACTAGATTTAAATGATTTGTCTGTGAACTTGTCATTTCCCAATACTGTTCAGCTTTGTTGTAGATGTATTTCTTATTGGGACATTAAAAGAAGGATTATAAACTGTGCAATTTCTTTTGTCAAAGTTTTACATTTTTTTAATTCCTTCTAAAATACCAAAGCAATTATAATGACAATCTTTTAAGTATAAAACATGGAAGCATCTGCCACCGCAACAGATGGCAAAACCACAGACAACAGATTTAAAATATTAGATCCAATAAACTACACTACTCCTGATTTTATATGGTGTAGTACTTGAACAAATATTAATAATATTTTCATGACCCTCACTTCTCAAGTTTTAATGCATAATCTGTAGAAAAGTCACACCGGTACTGTGCTGTATTTCTATCGTGGTTTTTGACTGCAAACAGGAAATGTACTTTTTTATTCAGAGTTTATTTCTATTTTATAAAACATTATTTCAGAAAGGACCTTTTAATACATACAGGATGGAATGTAGATCCACTTAAAAAAAAAATTATTATTTGGTTTGGCTGTCTGTGACACAGATATGAGGTAAATGCAATGATGAAAAGAAACCGTGTTTTCTGCTTCCAAGAAGATCTAGACTGAAACTTTCATTATATTGCATTATATTACCATCCTAAAAAGGCAAAATAGTTTTACAATTATCACCAGACATTAGTCACACCATTTTTATATTCCTAATGCAGTCACAAGAATTTATAATTAAATCTTTACAGTCTTTTGCAGGTTGAGTAAAATAGTTTTGCATTTTCATTATCTCTTTCTTTGAAACATATTGAAAAAAGTAATGTTAAAAAATAAAGATATGCATTGCTTACCCAGTCTAGTGAAAATTACTTGGCAAAAATTATAAATTACTAACTGTAAGATTGTGAACTTTATAAATAAAATCTTTAGATAATAAGAGAAAATGTGAAATACAGTATTTTGACTTTAGCTTAGCTAACTGAAAAAGAAATAGAAAATAAAAGTTATATGCAACATTTTTGTTCTTACAGTAGTTAGCCAACAGTTATTGCATTACTATTTAATAAAATTAACCCTGGAAATGTCACTTGAACTCTCCCATCATTGCATAATGGAAAATTATAAACAGTTGTACTCTGTGTAAAGCCCTTAGGGATGATATTTGCTGTATCTGATTTCACACACATTTTGTGCCAGGAATGTAACGGTAAATTTCCAAGTTGAGGGCATATGTCTGCACAGTTCGAGTCAGTATCTCAGAAACTCAACCTGGCACAGTTTCCCAGGTCAAGACACAGTTTAAGGTGTCAGATGAAAATGTATTTAGTCTGTAGTTCCTGAATCCCTTCATAGCTTTTAACATGACATTATAAACTCAAAATAATATCACTGATAAAGCCAGACAGTGTTTGTTGAGAAATTCTGGTTTCATATAATAACTTTATTTTTGATTACTGTGGAATAAATAAAAATGTAATCTTTTTTCAGTTCATGCAGCAAATGTCACAACAATTCGAAGTCATGTTTCACTCACATTAATGATGTACCTGTACAGTGTACATCCTCCCAAAATACATTATTTTCTAATAGCTTACTCAAGTTAAAAGAAAGAAAAAAGAAATTACAACTTGGTAAACAAGAACATCATACACATTACTTATTAGTGTATTTTTTCTCTAGCCCTAATATACAACAGACAATATTTTCATTAATATTTTAAAATTCATCCAAATTTCAAGTAATGCTTTTGTTAATGTTCCATTAGTATATACTCTGATTTGTATTACTAATTAAAACCTGGCTGCAACCCAATTGCTTCATGAAAAATCATTCATTCTTGCTCAAATGACATTTTTCTGCTTCATTTTGGTTGCCTCGCTTGTTAATATTTTAAACACTTCATTGCTTATTTTAGTCTTAAAATGGCTGCATTCACTGTTTTTACTAAGATGCAAATGACAAAGAAACCAGCAGTTCTTCATGTAGCTTGTTTCCATTTACATTTGTGTGCATTCATTGTACACTATTGAGTTTAATAAAGTACTCAAAAGGAAACTGAAGAGAAAGTGAAGAACTGACTATTTCTCATCCATTTTAGACTTCAAATCATTTGGATGATATCATTAGAAAGGGAAGAATGACCTGACATTGCAGAGTTAAAATACTAACAAGTCATGATATTATCCATCCATCCAGCCTTTATCCAACCCGCTATATCCTAACTACAGGGTCACGGAGGTCTGCTGGAGCCAATCCCAGCCAACACAGTGCGCAAGGCAGGAAACAAACCCTGGGCAGGGCGCCAGCCCACCGCAGAGTCATAATATTAAATTATTGGCAAGGATAGTTTTCTAATTAAACAGCTGGGCTGGAACAAAAACCTGCAGCCATTGCCCCCCTCCAGGGCCGACACTGATCACGCTTGTTCTAAACCAACTTAGCAAGAACAGAGTCACACAGAAACTGGAACCTAACCCAGCAAGCGTTGGGCTCAAGGCAGAAAGAAATCATTAACAGGCACCAGCATATGAATCTTAAAATTAAGTAGTATGATAGTTCACAGTGCATTCTCACAGGTCACAGCAGCCCAGTCCCTATCTGTGTGAAGAATGCACATTATTGATATGTTTTACTGGGAATCCTTAAAGTACAAAGGTTTTCTGCCACATCCCAAACACATGGTAGATTAATTAAACTTACTAAACTGGCCTGCTGTAAATGATTAGGAATAATGCAACAATGAACCCTGTAAAGGGACTGGAACCCTTTCCAGAGTTAGTTTCTACTTCACATCTGATACTGATGACAAATACTATCTTTTAATTAAAATAAGGAAATCTGAAGTGTGTTAATGAATTACAATTTTGCATATAAAATTATTATTATATGAACTTTACCTTAAGTTGAACCAAAGATGTGCATGTTACATTAATTGCTGAATGGGTATAAATGGGTGTGGATTTCTGCCTTTTTTACCTAGTTCTGCCAGGAGTGTCTGTGGCTTACTGCAAGCAACTTGGAGGCGCTTACTGCAAGCAACTTGGAGGCACTGATGCACTGACTTAACTCAGTGTTATGCAATGCTGATCTTGCAATGCTGTAAAGGCTGTTTGCTTTTTTCTCCATTTTCTTAATTATAAGGCAAATCTTTTAGTTTAAGGCATTTCACCCTACTGTGATTATTCTGCTATGTCAGAAATTCTCTTCAGAATTATTTTACTTTCAGAAAAGACCAACTCAATCGAAGAAGATTAAAAAGTCTCACTCTCAACTTTTCCCTTTTTTTTTCCAAGATATTTTCTTCTTTATAATAACACACGTACAGGTAACAATGGCTTCACTGCTATTAAGGAGGCTGTTGTGTTCCTCATTATTTGTGACTTATGGTAAATTGCCTTCTGATTAATAAAGAACTTGAAATTCTTGTGAAGCCACTGAATGAAAATGAAACAAACAGGTACAAAAATCAAGAGACTCGTACATAATAAAATACATTACACCAATAACCATTTTACTGAATTTCAAATTCAAATAAAACTTACTTTATTGCACATTTCTAAGGCAGTAATGTTAGAGCAATCAATCTAATGAAATGAGGAAGTGGTTCATAACACGACTGAAATAAAAAATTGGCTGGAACAAAATCTTCCCACCTTGGTCCTTCAGGACCAGGATCAAATGCAAGAAAATTATCAGTCAGTCATTTTCTAGACCACTTAGTGCGGAACAGCATTGTGGTTTTAGCCAGAGCCTATCCCAGCTAGCATAAGGCACAAAGCAGAAACCAACCCTGAATGCAGACACAAGGAGAATATGCAAACTCTGTGAACCCTGGTTGCCTAATTGCGAAGTACCAGAGTAATTATCATGACATAATTAAAACAGACTTTCATTTGTATTTCTTTAAATCAATATTTGTACAATTTCATGATGTATGAAATTGTTTTAGAAGTTGTAACTGTATACAGACATTTGTATATTACAACCAATTGTGGTTATCATTGCTGTCCTACAGAGCTAGCATGCCATATGGGAATATTTAAACCATTTGCTGTCCATCTGGTATTTACAAGATCTCTTCTTGTTTGTATCATTTTTCCTCCCTAGTTCTCCATTTTTCATCTCTCATTCCTAATGATGTACAAGTTAGATTAATAGAATGATTCTAATTGCCACTGTATGAGTGGGCCCTGTGGTGAACTGGCACCTTTTCCAGGGTTTTATTTCTGCCTTGTGCCGATTGCCGAAGGGATAGGCACCAGTCCCCTGTCACCCTGATCTGGGTTAAGTGAAATTGAGTTACAACATCAAACCTTATGGCGTGTAATTAATACAGGAACCCTGCACTTAATAAATTCAAACACACCTACAGCCATAAAAATAAGGGTGCCAGAGTGGTTCTTCAGAACAATCCCACAAGGGAACCATTTTTGGTTCCCAAGAGAATCAGCCATGTGAAGTTTCCGGTGAGAACCTTTAGATCCATAACAAGTAACATAAATAATCATAATAATATTACATTTAGAAAATTTAAATGGGAACATGATTTTAAAAGGAGAGTAACATAGCCTACCCTCAGTTTTTCTTCATCTGATTTCTGTTCTGTTCAGCTTTTCAAAACCAAAAGAACCAACTTCTTATGCAAATAATCCCTCACTGAGTGCAATGGTTCTTTGTCAAGCAAAAGTTCTATGAGAAACCATATAACTCAGAGAAGTGCCACTAAAGAACCAGTGTTTTTAAGAGTGTACCTCTTCAAAACAGCCATGATAATTTTTCCAATGCAAGCATATAGTTGTATTAACTAATATATGGCAGGACTATTGTGTTGAATAAATATTTTTTAATATTCTCCTTATTGCAAATTTTTTGTATAAATTAGTTTGTGTGATGTGAAAACTGCTGAAATACTGTAAGCAAAATTATTTTCATAATAAGTCTTCACATCCTTGATCTTGAAATGATTATCATAAGGGTACAGTGTCTGTTTTAATTGTTAATGGCTGAGTCAGAACCAATAAAAGTGCCTCCCACGTTTAATACTCTTAGGGTGGAGCAGGGGTGGCTTGCCCTTCCATTTAAAATACCTCTTTTTATTGTGAATGGAAAAAAATAATAGTTATACATCTTTAAGTGTTCTACCATATTATGTATTGTACATTTGAAAATGTGCTCATTCCAGTGCACTGAATAAACTGGATAAGGTCATCCATAAGAATACATATTCGTGTTTGTTTTCCTTTACTCCTCTCTTGTGGAATACCCTTTATGGTACAAACATTTATTTTTTCTGGGCTTCCACTGATGAACTGCTGAATGAAAGTGGTGCAATTAGCAAAAATCTACCAAACAAACAGCTGTCAGGAGTGCATAAATTCTAACTGAACAGCTGCACCCTTCCTTGTGCTTGATATATTATTTGGAAAATGTCTTATTGAAATATTTATTGTACATGAGTAAAACCTTTTTGGTTCTGTTTGTGGAAACTGAGTTGCATGACATTTAACCAAAGTATTAAATGTTTTCATTTTCTGTTCATTTCTAGCTCAGGAAGTATTCAAAACAGCCAGCAATGCCACCAGTTGCCGGAGGTCCCCCAGATATCGCTCCACCTGATGGAGGCTGGGGCTGGGCTGTAGTGTTAGGTGCCTTTATCTCCATCGGATTTTCCTATGCATTCCCAAAAGCAATCACAGTATTCTTCAAAGAAATTCAGGAGATATTCCATACCACATACAGCGAGATTGCATGGATTTCGTCTATCATGTTGGCTGTTATGTATGCAGGGGGTAAGTCTGACAAATGTGTTTCTCAATTCTCACTAAATTAGATGACAATTTCTTTTATTAAAAAAACAAATAGGGATAAAAATTCAGTCAAATGAAAAAACTGACAAAATGCATAAATTTAATTTATTGAAAGTGCTGTGAAAGGTTGGCCAACTGGTAATATACTGCATACTTGAAATTTTTAATCATTAAGGATATTGTAATATTACAGTATATATTAGTGCAAGCTTAATGCATTAAACACAAATGTTCCTGTTTTGTTCACGTTATGTTTTACGATTTGCTTCTTCTGAACCTGATTGATTTCTAATTATTTTATGTAAAACTTTTCTTAAAGAGTCTGCTAAGATAGTAGACTGTGTTATACAGTTACTTCTGAAACTGTATGTCACAGAGATGGTAAACTTTTCATGTACGTCAAGGCGATTCAATAATTTGGCTTTTAAATAAGGTTTTTTAAGTCAACAAACACACTGTTTCATCTTTCAAACTACAGTTTATTTCTTTCCATTGTGTGTGGGTAGATTGGTATAGAATACTCTTAGGATTACTATTGTTTTTACTAGTTCACAAAATTACCCTGGCATCATCAAGTGTTCTACTCATTATGTGCTAACAATATTCTGCACTTAAATAAACCATCTGAATATTAGACCAAGTACAACATGTTACACATCTGAGTATATAGATTGCTAACCTCAAAGTTTACTTTAGAGAAATTTCTGATTAAAGCAGTCTTGGACTAGGCTTTTTCCTTCTCTCGTCTTCTGTGCTTCCTTTTTCCTAGTTACATGATGCAGCTATAGAGGTTTACGTAAGCGACAAAAGTGCATGTTAAGTTGAATACTCTTTAGGTCTATTACATAAGAGAGGCATGTCCTCCCTTTTAAAAGACCCTTTTTATTGTGAATGGAGAAATTTGTCCCTAAGTAATGCACCAATTCTAAAGGATGGTGGGTTTTTAAAATTTGGTGAAAGCCCTTTTAGAAAGTAGCTGTAGGTATGATATGAAGATAAACCAATCTCTTCCAAGGTACAGTATGCTTTCCTTAAATTCTGAACATGTATAATTTCTCTTAATGCATGCATGGTAATAGTTAGTTAAACTATAGTGTCTTCTTCTTCTTCATTCGGCTGCTGCCGTTATGGGTTGCCAAAGCGGATCATCTTCTTCCATCTCTTTCTGTCCTCTGTATCTTTTTCTGTTACACCCATAACCTGCATGTTCTCTCTCACCACATCCATACACCTTTGCCAAGGCCTTCCTCTTTTCCTCTTCCCTGGCAGCTCTATCCTTAGCATCCTTCTCCCAATATACCCAGCATCTTTCCTCTGCACATGTCCAAACCAATGCAATCTTGCCTCTCTGACTAGGTCTCCCAACCGTCCAACTTGAGCTAACCCTCTAATATACTCATTTCTAATCCTGTCCATCCTTGTCACACCCAATGCAAATCTTAGCATCTTTAACTCTGCCACCTCCAGCTCTGTCTCCTACTTTCTGGTCAGTGCCACCGTCTCCAACCCATATAACATAGCTGGTCTCACTACCATCCTGTAGATCTTCTCTTTCACTCTTGCTGATACACGTCTATTACAAATTACTCCTGACGCTCTTCTCCTTCCATTCCACCCTTCCTGCACTCTCTTTTTCACCTCTCTTCCACAATCCCCATTACTCTGTACTGTTGATCCCAAGTATTTAAACTCATCCACCTTCGCCAACACTACTCCCTGCATCCTCACCATTCCACTGACCTCCCTTTCATTTACACACATGTATTCTGTCTTGTTCCTACTGACCTTCATTCCTCTCCTCTCTAGAGCATGTCTCCACCTCTCCAGGGTCTCCTCAACCTGCTCCCAACTATCCTCGTCTGTCAACTTGTCCATCACCATTGCAAATAAGAAAGGGCTCAGAGCCGATCCCTGATGAAATCCGACCTCCAACTTGAATGCATCCGTCACTTCTACCACAGACCTCACCACTGTTACACTTCCCTTGTACATATCCTGTACAACTCTTACGTACTTCTATGCCACTCTCGACTTTCTCATACAATACCACAGCTTTTCTCGAGCCATCCTATCATATGCTTTCTCCGGATCCACAAAGATGCAATGCAAATCCTTCTGGCCTTCTCTAAACTTCTCCATCAACATCCTCAGAGCAAACATTGCATCTGTGGTGCTCTTTCCTGGCATGAAACCATACTGCTGCTCACTAATCATCACCTCACTTAACCTAGCTTCCACTGCTCTTTCCCATAACTTCATGCTGTGGCTCATCAATTTTATTCCCCTGTAGTTACTGCAGTCTTGCACATCCCCCTTATTCTTAAATATTGGCATCAGTACACTTCTTCTCCACTCCTAGGGCATCCTCTCACTTTCCAAGATTCCATTAAACAATCTGGTTAAAAACTCCACTGCCATCTCTCCTAAAGACCTCCATGCTTCCATAGGTATGTCATCTGGACCAACGGCCTTTCCATTTTTCACCCTCTTCAAAGCTGTCCTTACTTCCTCCTTGCTAATCCGTTGCATTTCCTGATTCACTATCTCCACATCATCCAACCTCTTCTCACTCTCGTTCTCTTCATTCTTCAGCCTCTCAAAGTAGTCTTTCCATCTGCTCTACGCATCCTCCTCGCTTGTGAGTATGTTTCCGTCTTTATCCTTTATCACCCTAACCTGCTGCACATCTTTCCCAGCTCGTTCCCTCTGTCTAGCCAATTGGTACAGGTCCTTTTCTCCCTCTTTAGTGTCCAACCTCTCATACAACTCATCATACACCTTTTCTTTAGCCTTCACCACCTCATGTCTTATCTCCTTGTACTCTTGTCTACTATAGTGTCTACATTACTTTATTGCATAGTTTGGGCCTCTTTGTCTTAGCTACTGTGGTTACACTGTGGCCAGCTGTAATGGGGAATGAATTCCACAAAAAGTAATAAGCAGCTCAACTAAACCTGAATTTTAAGTTTCAGAAGTAATGAGAAACCATAAATGAGTTATATGTATGTTTTCATTGATAAATAGAGCACCAATGGTGAATTGTACCTGATAATTTATGAAAGGCACTTTTAGTATTTGACTGCATGGATTGAGAATAGAATATATTTTGAGCCAGTAAGGTTTAATAGTCAGTTTTACTTCATAAATGAAGAAAGGATGGAATATTGTCAAACTTCACAGAAAAACTGACTATCTAAACATAAAATAATTTGTATTGATTGCCTGAATTTGTAAGCTTTAAGCATCCTAAATGTTAACAAACACCAAAGAGAACAATCAATCAAATTGGTTACTGCTATTAATTGACTTTCTAATTTTTCTTCATTTATTAACAAGATTGAATATCAGGAACACTACATTTTGAATATTATGGAAATGAAGACTGGATGATTCTTACAGTTTTATGGATAAATGCATCCTTTCCAACAAAAATAAAAAACAATGTGACTATTAAGGCTGCTTAAAATCCAACCCCATTAATTATGGAGCTAGCATATTGTACCAATAATAAAGTATTTCAAAAAGCCATGTGCAATGTGAAAGCATAAATACACACACATACTGTATGTTGCCACTGATATAATAATAAGAATTTCTGAAGTGAGGAGAATGCACAGTACATTCATGAACTCCAAGATACTGTAGACCTGTGTTGTTCCGTTGATAAACAAATCAAAACAAAAAGTGATGAGTAAATATGTAATTGAAAACATAAATAACCAATGATCATATTGAACTGATTGAATAATGTCCATACTCTATCCATTCAAAACAGAACATTAAAGTCTCTTATTTTCAACATTGAATTTATTTTTATAAAGAGTAGTCTTCTTATTCCAGAGATCATCAGCTGCTAGGATAGAAGCCAATTAATGATTAGAAGTCAATTTAGGAATCTCGGCAAGTCAAGGATGAACAAAAGAGGAATGTGCCTGTAATTCATTAATAGTAATTGTCTGAATAGTTCACACAAACTGGGAGAACGAAGCTCTGTTTATAGAAATCCATGGAACTTCGAAATAGATAGATGGATGCATCAGAAAACATGGTTATCACATGCAACTAAATGCATTAACAATGAAAATGTTAATGTGCATAAATAATTAATAATCATGTTAGAATGAACAACTGAAAAACCTGCCTACAGGTCTGAACGCACACACACACACACACACACATACACACACAGCTGTGCAATAAACAACTGACCAATGAGCTGGAAAGAAACATGAAGTTAAATTTTCTTTCCTGTTGTTGCAGAAAACGTTGAGTATTTATACAGTATATTCAATGTAGAAATATTAATGAGACACATTAAAGCACCAAATATAAAAGAATGCCAGATTAGGAGAGTTTCTTTGAGTTTGTCTTAAGTTTTCCAAATGACAGTTTGTGGCTTCCTGTTAACTGCATTCGGCTAGTAAACAGACATGTGCATAGCTATTATTGTTAATGGTAGTTAACAATGCAAAATGAAATTTGAAGTTGAAGAATATCAAGCAGTTTTTGTAGTGTTTAAGTCTAAGGCTTTGGACTTTAAACCCTGAGGTTGGGGGTTCAAATTCTACTACTGACACTGTGTGATAATGAGCAAGTCACCTACCTGAGCACCAGTTGGAAAAACAAAAGAAATGTAACGAATTAGATCTCAAATATTGTAAGTCCAAGTGGATAAAGCATCAGCCAAATAAAAAGTAATAATAAAAGAATGTTAAATGTAACAATAATTTAACATTCTGAGATGACTGAAGATGCCAGGTTTTCTTTGTCATAAGGTAACCAATATATTTTTTGAATCCTTGATTACACTTATCAGTTTATAAAGTAGGTTCATTATTGTCATACAGTATCTGCAGATGACAGTGAAATATGTAAAGTGTTTTGCCTCTGTGAATAACAGCAGGAGGTTTTGATGAGATACAGTGTGTGTGAATCAACTGCATGTAAAGAAAATGATTGTTTAAAAGAGTAAAGAAACTTTACACACATTAGCAGAAGAAATCAGAGAGCACGTCCTGGTTCACTTCTGTTTAGCATGGGTGTTTCTGCCAGAACACAGTCAGGAGAGTTGTCATTCATTACGAACCTTCTTTTTTTCCAGTGCAATTGTTATATTCCAACAAGTGACTATTAATACATTTTTCCAAGGTATACTTCAGAAAAGGCTTCCACAGGTTTCCCTGAATTTTGAATATAAAAAACTGTCTTTACCTGGTGCTAGATTTTTTAACATTTTTTAAAGTTACAGCAGCCAATGCTGTGATGAAGCTGACGGAGAAAGGGTTTGTTGAGGGTGTTTATTACAGGTAATCTACAGTGCATCCAGAAAGTATTCACAGCGCATCACTTTTTCCACATTTTGTTATGTTACATCCTTATTCCAAAATGGATTAAATTTATTTTTTTCCTCAGAATTCTACACACAACACTCCATAATGACACCGTGAAAAAAGTTTACTTGAGATTTTTGCAAATTTGTTAAAAATAAAAAAACTAAGAAATCACATGTACATAAGTATTCACAGCCTTTGCTCAATACTTTGTCGATGCACCTTTGGCAGCAATTACAGCCTCAAGTCTTTTTGAATATGATGCCACAGGCTTGGCACACCTATCCTTGGCCAGTTTCGCCCATTTCTCTTTGCAGCTCTCAAGCTCCATCAGGTTGGATGGGAAGCGTCGGTGCACAGCCATTTTAAGATCTCTCCAGAGATGTTCAATCGGATTCAAGTCTGGGCTCTGGCTGGGCCACTCAAGGACATTCACAGAGTTGTCCTGAAGCCACTCCTTTGATATCTCGGCTGTGTGCTTAGGGTCGTTGTCCTGGTGAAAGATGAACCGCCGCCCCAGTCTGAGGCCAAGAGCGCTCTGGAGCAGGTTTTCATCCAGGATGTCTCTGTACATTGCTGCAGTCATCTTTCCCTTTATCCTGACTAGTCTCCCAGTTCCTGCCGCTGAAAAACATCCCCACAGCATGATGCTGCCACCATCATGCTTCATTGTAGGGATGGTATTGGCCTGGTGATGAGCGGTGCCTGGTTTCCTCCAAACGTGACGCCTGACATGCACACCAAAGAGTTTAATCTTTGTCTCATCAGACCAGAGAATTTTGTTTTTCATGGTCTGAGACTCCTTCAGGTGCCTTTTGGCAAACTCCAGGTGGGCTGCCATGTGCCTTTTACTAAGGAGTGGCTTCCGTCTGGCCACTCTACCATACAGGCCTGATTGGTGGATTGCTGCAGAGATGGTTGTCCTTCTGGAAGGTTCTCCTCTCTCTACAGAGGACCTCTGGAGCTCTGACAGAGTGACCATCGGGTTCTTGGTAACATCCCTGACTAAGGCCCTTCTTCCCCAATCGCTCAGTTTAGATGGCCGGCCAGCTCTAGGAAGAGTCCTGGTGGTTTCGAACTTCTTCCTCTTTCGGATGATGGAGGCCACTGTGCTCATTGGGACCTTCAAAGCAGCAGAAATTTTTCTGTAACCTTCCCCAGATTTGTGCCTCAAGACAATCCTGACTCGGAGGTCTATAGACAATTCCTTTGACTTCATGCTTGGTTTGTGCTCTGACATGAACTGTTAACTGTGGGACTTTATATAAACAGGTGTGTGCCTTTCCAAATTATGTCCAATCAACTGAATTTACCACAGGTGGACTCCAATTAAGATGCAGAAACATCTCAAGGATGATCAGGGGAAACAGGATGCACCTGAGCTCAATTTTGAGCTTCATGGCAAAGGCTGTGAATACTTATGTACATGTGATTTCTCAGTTTATTGTTTTTTTTTAATAAATTTGCAAAAACCTCAAGTAAACTTTTTTCACGTTATATATATATATATATATATATATATATATATATATATATATATATATATATATATATATATATATATATATATATATATACACACTGTGTGCACAATTATTAGGCAAGTGAGTATTTTGACCATATCATCATTTTTAATGCGTATACTCCAACTCCAAGCTGTATTAACTTGAATGCTTATTGGATTTCAGCACGTCAGGTGATGTGTATTTGTGTAATGAGGGAGGGTGTGGCCTAAGGAGATCAACACCCTATATCAAGGTGTGCAGAATTATTAGGCAGCTAGTTTTCCTCAGGCAAAATGGGCCAAAAAAGAGATTTAACTGACTCTGAAAAGTCAAAATTGTAAAAAGTCTTTCAGAGGGATGCAGCACTTTTGGAATTGCTAAGATATTGGTGTGTGATCACAGAACCATCAAACATTTTGTTGCAAATAGTCAACAGGGTCGCAAGAAGCGTGTTGAGAACAAAAGACTCAAATTAGCTGCCAAAGATTTGAGAAGAATCAAACGTGAAGCTACCAGGAACCCATTATCCTCCAGTACTTTCATATTCCAGAGCTGCAACCTACCTGAAGTGCCCAGAAGTACAAGGTGTTCAGTGCTCAAAGACATGGCCAAGGTAAGGAGAGCTGAAACCCAACCACCACTGAACAAGAAACATAAGTTGAAAGGTCAAAACTGGGCCAAGAAATATCTGAAGACAGATTTTTTTCAAAGGTTTTATGGACCGATGAGATGAGAGTGACTCTTGATGGACCAGATGGATGGACCTGTGAATCAGTAATGGGCACAGAGCTCCACTCCAACGTGGAGGTGGGGTACTGGTATGAGCTGGTATTTTTAAAGATGAGCTAGTTGGACCTTTTGCATTGAAGATGAACTCAAAATCAACTCCCAAACCTACTGCCAATTTTTCAAGACACTTTCTTCAAACAGTGATACAGGAAAAGACCATGATTTTATGCAGGCCAATGCTCCATCACTTGCATCGAAGTTCTCCACTGCGTGGCCAGCCAGTAAAGGCCTTAAAGATGAAGGAATAATGACATGGCCCCCCTTCCTCATCTGACCTAAACCCTATCGAGAACTTGTGGGCACTTCTTAAACGCTAGATTTACGGGGGAGAAAAACAATACACCTCTCTGAAGAGTGTCTGGGAGGCTGTAGTCACTGCTCCACAAAAGCTGATCGTCAACAGATCAAGAAACTGACAGACTCCATGAATGGAAAGGCTTATGACTGTTATTGGAAAGAAGTGTGGCTATATTGGTCATTGATTGATTGATTGATTTTTTTGAAATGTCAGAGATGTTTATTTGTAAATTTTGAGGTGTTTGTTTATTATTCTCACTATAACAGATGAAAATAAACAAGTGAGATGGGAAAATTTTCATTTTTCCTTTAGTTGCATAATAAATCTGCACACTAATAGTTGCCTAATAATTGTGCACATATGTATTCCCCTGATGATGTTCACACTCACATTTCCGTTGTGAAACATTCAGGTTTCAGGTTTATTAACATTTTGGATTGACTAATAGCACTGTGTTTGTTCCATATTAAAATTAATCCTCAAAATACAACTTGCCTAATAATTCTGCACTCCCTGTATATATATATATATATATATATATATATATATATATATATATATATCTATGTATATATATATATATATATATATATATATATACAGTGAAACCTCAAGATACGAACAGCTCTGTATATGAGAAATTCAAGATACGAGGAAAGTATGAGCGATCTATGGATCTAAATACGAGTATTGGCTCCCGTAACGAGCCATGAGTCAGGCTGTGGGTATGCATGACGCGTTTCCCGATCCATCTCGACTCTGGGATTCACCCAAGCTGACGCTGCCAGCCCGTCAGCTCACTCAGTGTTCCTTGTTCTCCCGTAGCGTGAGGATCTACGCGTTTGTGCGCTTGTGATTTCATTGTTTCGCTGTAGCAGTTAAGCCATATAAGCGTATCCAAAAATATCGCGGACATGCAGACGGAGAATAGGAGATGATTGCCCTCAAGGAGAGAGAGAGAGAGAGAGAGAGCGTGCGCGAGCAAGAGAGATAAGCAGAGAGACGCGCACGAGAGAGAACCATTAGCTCAGTTATGATCACATGACGCTCAGCAGACAAAGTGTATCCATACTACTCGTATTGCAAGACATCACTCATTTTATCAAGTTAAAATTAATTTAAAAATTTAGCTTGTCTTGGAAAACACTTGTAAACCAAGTTACTCGCAAACCGAGGTTCAACTTGTATATATTATTTTTCAGTGTTATTTGTTAGGAAAATTGATTTTTATGTTGATATTTTTGGGGGTACGGAACGGATTAACTGGATTTCCATTATTTTCAATGGGGAAGTTTGTTCTAGATATGAGAAATTTGCTATACAAGCTCAGTGCTGGAACGAATTAAACTCATATCTCGAGGTTCCACTGTATATATATATATATAGTCTTTTCGTTTGTCTGTCCAGGATTTTAAATCACCTGTAGCTCGCAAACTGTTTCAACTGTTGACCTGAAATTTGGTACACATATACAGTAATCCCTCGCTATATCGTGCTTCGACTTTCACGGCTTCACTCTAACGCGCATTTTAAATATAAGTATATCTAAATATATATCACCGATTTTTCGCTGGTTCATGGATTTCTGCGGACAATGGGTCTTTTAATTTATGGTATATGCTTCCTCAGTTTGTTTGCCCAGTTGATTTCATACAAGGGACGCTATAGGCTGTTGGCTTAGAAGCTACCCAATCAGAGCATGTATTACATATTAACTAAAACACCTCAATGATATAAGATATGCTTCCCGTGCGGTGTTTGATTGTTTGCTTTTCTCTCTCTCACCCTCTCTGACATTCTCTGCGCCTGACGGAGGGGGTGTGAGCAGAGGGGGTTGTTTGCACAGAGGCTGTTTGCCGAGAGGATACGGATGCTCCTCTACAAAATGCCGCTTTATCGCGGTGCTTCGGCATACTTAAAAGCACGTATTGATTTTTTGATTGTTTGCTTTTTTGTTTCGCTCTCTCTCTCTCTGACATTCTCTGCTCCTGACGGCGCACCTTTGAAGAGAAGATATGTTTGCATTCTTTTAATTGTGAGAAAGAACTGTCATCTCTGTCTTGTCATGGAGCACAGTTTAAACTTTTGACTAAAGGGTGTTATTTCATGTCTAGAGGGTTCTAATAATTTTAACAGTGTGGAGAGTTTATAAGGGCTTAAAATATATAAAAATAACCATACAAACATATGGTTTCTACTTCACGGATTTTCATCTATCGCGGGGGGTTCTGGAACGCTACCCCCCGCGATCGAGGAGGGATTACTGTGCTACATGACGCCTACTATCTTCTTTCGGGGTGATGATTTTTATTACTCTTATTATTTTTATTTTATTTTATTGTAGAATAAACTCTTGGCAGCGCTCAGCAGGGCGGCTGTACAGCGCATGAGTATGGGCGCCGTTCTCATTCCCTACCACCTCCACTAATGATTCTTGAGGCAGATTGAAGACTTAATTGCCAGCTGAATTGAAAAATTAAGGAAAACGTACTAAGTAATTCCAACATAAAAACTAACTTAATCAGTTGTAATGTGAAAAGATGCCGACGAAAGAAGAGAAGCAGTGGGCCGCTAGGGTGGACAAAAAATAGCTGCTCAACCAGCAGAAAGCGCATCAACCTCTGAGCAAATGAATGCTAAACAGAAACGGAGAAAGGATGAAAACTAGTAATGCTCAAGTCAAGTGTATTCGCTGCACGTACGCTGTTACTGGTATTATATAATACAGAATGGCTTAGGACCTGTTTGTAATATCCTTATTCAGCAGCACTCACATAGGAATAAAATTATGCTATTTTATATACAGTATGTATGTTGGTATATTTGCTCATTCAGGGAAATTTTTATATCCCACGTTTGTTTGCTGTATGAATTGCATAAATATGCATTGCATAAATTGCATAAATTATATTTTAAAATAGAGTAAATTGTATTTTAAAGTATTCAAACACTCTGAAACCAAATTTACCTGTGTTGTCTTTAACCTTATGAAGCAGTAAATTAACAAAGCAAATGCCATTTTATTTAAACTATTTAACATAATTGATCTATTTAATCTGATATAGGTTAAAGTGATTTGAATGTTGACAAAAATGTGTAATATACTGTTACATCCCAAATTTTCACTATAAATGCAACATAATGATTAAATAATAATTAACTTTTTTTTATAATTCTTAAAAAAATACATATTTAAGCAATTAACAATATTTTTGGTTATGGACCACGTGATCATTAATTGTTAAGTTACACAGCTGTATTCATTTTTTTTTTTTTTTATTATTATTTTTATTAATTTTATTTCACTCCATACAAAGCAATCAAGTTTTTACAAAAAGAAAAATAGAGTTAAGAACAGATCGATCCCCACCCTTGAGAGAAAGAGAGCAAGCCAAACGGCATAAAAATACACAGCTGTATTCAATATACGTTTTATACCTCACAAACAATTATTTTTGTGGTCTCTGAAAACTGTTTTCATTTTCTCTTTTTAATTAATGATTTAAAACTGAGAATACAGCGAAAAGTGGAATGTCTTCTGACTTATAATGCAGACATTAAATTTAAAGCCTTTCACTTGTGTCTCATGATGATAAGTTTAGTCATTGCCTGAAAACGGATTTTAAATTTGACATGAAATGTATGGAGCTTTAGCTTTTATTGTAATAATATAAGCAGAACTGCAATATGGTTTAACTATGCATGGTAGGAATGTCAGTGGATCAATAACAGTTTCATAGTATTTTCATGGTAATGGTCAAAGTGGATTAAGTGAGATAAAGATAAGATTTTAAAACAGCCTTGAGCATGCACTCCTTACTTAAATGACCTTGGTTATTTACTTTAGAAAAAAAAAAAAGATTTTCTTACACGTTGTTTTAACAGCAGGTGCTGGAATAGTCTATAATTTACTACATGCACTAATTTCCTATAAACAAATCTCTTGATATATTTTTTACTTATTATAATAAAAATTGAAATTTGAAATCTTAGAAAGTTGTTTTCTTTTTGATTATAGTCTTTCAATTAATTTTTGAAGAGCAGTAAAATAGTACAATAATATATTACATATGCATACTATAATTGTACAAACATGGCTATAATGTACTATTTATTCATTTGCTGAATGGCTGCTGCAGTGGAAATATGACAAAACAGTCAACCTTTCAGTCAAAGTTTGCCTGTTCCTTTGTGCATTTTCAAATATATTGTGTGCTTATCAATAAAAAAAGGAAAATTGATTCATTGATAACCTTAGGATTTTTTTTATCCATAATAAAAGATCCATTATAGCTACAATATTCTTGAAAATGGTAAAACATTATCAGAAATTTTAGTCAAACTGTCATGGTGTGGCTATTAAAATGATAAAATGATTACATCTCTGACCAACTTTTTCTTTTGATATTTAAAAATGCCTTCATCATTTATATATATATATATATATATATATATATATATATATATATATATATATATATATATATATATATATATATATATATATGATTTTAACAATGTAAAATGGATGTTGCATTAATACCAGTTGAGGTGACCATGTACGACTGACCCAGGGTGAATATATTCTGTTTCATAATCTTTTGAGGATTGATCTTTGCATTTTGTTCAGTGGTATGTTTTTTGCCTTACAATTTTCATACTATTGGAATATGGTACCTTGTTGTCTTAGCATACTCCTCCAAATAATCACTTGTTTCTGTCTCCAAATTATGAATCAGAAATTTGATTTGTTTCCTTTAATTATATTTTGTTTGCTGCATCGGACACTTAAACATTTAATAAAGGTTAGTGTAAAGAAAGCCAATAAAATACATATAAAACACAAGGACGTGCGAGTTAAACAGTGACAGCAAGTGTTCTGGATTGATGAACCCAAATTTGAAAGAGCTTAAGAAATCACACATATGAGTGTCTCGACCATACACTAGAGCATGGTGGAGTTACCCTGCAGATTTTGGGCTGCATTTTTATAAATGAAGTTGGTGGTTTGGTCAGAATTACTGCAATCCTCAATTTTGAGAAGTACAAGCAGATTCTTATCCATCAGGATAAACAATTAGGGAGGTATCTAATTGGTCCCAAGTTCATTCTGCAGCATGACCATCACTTCAAACTCACAGCCCATAACATAAAGGAATATTTTCACAGAAAAAAAAGAAAACAAGAAAATGGAGTTCTGCATGACATGATATGACCTCTGCATAGTCCTTATCTCAACATCATCAAGACTTTTCTTTACTGAAGAAAATGAGATGGCCGAAGCCTGTAAAGAAATAGGGCAAGTTCTCCAAGATGCGTGGAACAAACTACCAGCTGATTTTCTAATAAAACTGTATGACAGTAGACCTGAGATAACTGATGCCTTTTTAGAGAGAAAGTGTAGTCACACAAAATAGTGATTTGATTTCTGTTAATTTACTTTTTACTGTTCTTTTTAGTACATTGTTTAATATGTCTATGATGTGCCTAAGACGTTTGCATATTATTGTATGCTGTAACTTCAGCTAACATCTAATTCATATTTTTGTCTGTTTCCTTCAGCTTGTCAAAGTAATACAATTGAGGATGCATAACATTAGTATTTGGATTACAATGCTGAACATGTGCCAGGATATGCTTTGGATGATAAACAGGCCCACTTAAGCATATTCAAAATGCATTATCTATGGAACTCCCCAAAGTTTAAAATCTACTGATTTACGTGTAATGTAACTTAAAGTATATGATAAGAGATACACAATGACAGTAGAACAAGTCTCACTGATGCCAGTGTGGGAATACAGTAGCCACTTGGGGGATACATGTGCTAGAAAAGAAATAGGCAAGAGTATGAGCTTGAAAGAGTTGTGGCTTGACTGAAAACATATGATGCCCCACTAGAATGCTAGAGAGCAGGTGACCTTGCTACTGGTGTGCAT
This sequence comes from Polypterus senegalus, assembly GCF_016835505.1. NCBI lineage: Eukaryota > Metazoa > Chordata > Cladistia > Polypteriformes > Polypteridae > Polypterus > Polypterus senegalus. The sequence goes on along the minus strand of NC_053161.1, from coordinate 21,578,498 downwards.
GCCTGACCTTCTCCCTCATGCTTAGTCAAGAAAGGAAGCACCAGATGTGGAAACACTGCTTGGCCACTTGAGGGCTGACAGTCCAGGTAGGAAAAATATAGAACCGTGCTTTCCCTTTTGACAGAGCAGTGGAGAACCACAGAGATCAAGTCTTTTATGACCAACTTGAGATTCAGGGGTAAAGAAATTCCAAATGGTATGTTCTAAATGTACGTATATTTATGGTTTATTCTCATATTTGAAGTATTATTTTTCATATTTTTATGTATTTTCTGTTAGGTTTGTAATAATGTACCATCCTTTTAAATGTGCCTCCATTCCTTGTCTTGTGTGAATGTCGCTCCCAGAAGGAAAGGCCGCCCATGGTATAACAGCTGCTGAGTCCTTCTTCTGGTTTTATATTCCCAGTAAGAGGCAAGATCCAGCAGTCGAGCCTTTGGTTTGTGATGGTGGTTAGTATTTTTTTTTTTTTCTGCGAGACTTGGTTTTGTTGGATTTTCTGCTTACTTTGACTTCTTTTGCTTCGTTCTCTCTTTTTTCTCTCAGATGGTGGACTTGAACTTGTTTGCTTCAGGACTGCCTTTTAGGCAACTCTTTTCTTGCTGTTTTTGAGCATTTTCCATTTTTTAATAAATATTGTATTTATAAAGATAGTGTGCTGCCCTTTCGTCTACCAGCCATGGGTTCAAGGCAGGGGTCCCCAACTCCGGTCCTGGAGGGCCCCAGTGGCTGCAGGTTTTCATTCTAACCCATTTCTTAATTAGTGACCTGTTTTTGCTCATAATTAAACTTAATTTTATTTGACTTGCTCTTGAAGACTCAGACCCTGTAATTGTTTCTTTTTCCTTAATTAGCAGCCAAACAATAATGAGATACAAAATGAACCAAAACATCCATCCATCCATCTGTTATCCAACCCGCTATATCCTAAGTACAGGGTCATGGGGGTCCACTGGAGCCAATCCCAGCCAACACAGGGTGCAAGGCAGGAAACAAACCCTGGGCAGGGCGCCAGCCTGATCATACAATATCTGAAAATAAAGAAAGGTGAAGGTCTCAGGAATGTTGATCTGCTCAGGTCCCCAAAACATTTTAACAGTGCTCTTAGAAAAGAAAAAAATTCAATTCTTTATTGTCATGTGTACAAGTACAAGTAACATGTACAATGAAATGCTTGCTTGCATGTGCCGTGCAGACAGTGAACATAGACCAAAAAAACACAATAATAAATGAATATAAATGAGTAAATACATAAAACCAGAATCCTAGGAATAAATAGAGACAGTGGCAGAAGTATATGTGCAGGTAGCAGTGGAGGTGACACAAGGTTACTGATTGTTTATGAGTCTGATTGCAGTTGGGTAGAAACTGTTCCTGAACCTGGAGGTGCGTGTCCGTATGGGCTTTAGTCGCTTCCCAGATGGGAGGAGGGTGAAAAGTGACAGTGCAGGGTGGTTGGGGTCTCGCCTGATACAGTTCACTTTCCTGAGACAGTGTGTAGTGTGGATGTCATGGATCGCAGGGAGCTGTGTGCCCCAGATCTGCTGTGCTGTGTTCACAACTATCAGAGCTCTGCAGTCCTAAACTGAGCAGCTGCTGTACCAGGATGTGATGCATCCTGTCCAGATAAATTCCACAGTACACCTGTAGAATCTGCACAGGGTTGTGGGGGACATCCTGGCTTTACTCAGTCTCCTGAGGAAGTAGAGGCATTGTTGAGCTTTCTTAACTACTGCCGCAGTGTGACTTGACCATTTAACGTCATTAGTTAGGGTGACTTCGAGGAACCTAAAGCTGCTGACCTGCTCCACAGCCTCACCTCCGATGTAGATGGGGCTGTGCTCTGTTGCCTGTTTGCGGAAATCCACAATCATCTCCTTAGTTTTGCTAACGCTGAGTGTGAGGTTGTTGTCCTGACACCAATCTGACAGGAGTCTGACCTCCTCCCTGTAGGTCATCTCATTGTCCTTGCTGATCAGACCTATTACAGTGGTATCATCAGCAAACTTGAGGATGGTGTTAGAGCTGTACTTAGCTATGCAGTCATGAATGTAGACCATACCCTGCACACTACCCTACGGGGTGCCAGTGTTGATGGTGATGATGAAGGAGGTTTTTCCACTATTACGCACTTCCTGAGGTCTGCCGGTGAGGAAGTTCAGTACCCAGTTGCACAGTGAAGAGCTAAGCCCCAGATCCAGGAGTTTAGTTCTGAGCTGGGATGGAATGATGGTGTTAAATGCAAAGCTGTAGTCCACAAACAGCCTGGCATAACAGTTCTTGTTCTCCAGATGAGACAGGGTGGTGTGAAGTGTTATGGAGATGGCATTCTCAGTGGACCTTTTGCAACGGTAGGCAAATTGGAGGGGGTCCAGACTGTCAGGGATGATGTCCTTAATGTGTTCTAGCACCAGCCTCTCAAAGCACTTCATGGCTAAGGGAGTAAGTGCTACTGGGCGGCAATCATTAGGGCAGTCTGCTTTATTTTTCTTTGGGAAAGGGATGATGGCTGTGTGCTTGAAGCAGGTGGGGGCAGATGAAACTCTCAGAGATGTGTTAAAATATCCGTAAAGACAGCAGCTAGCTGGTCGCAACATGTTTTTAAAACGCAACCTGAGACTCCGTCTGGGCCGGGTGCTTTGCGGATGCCGAGTTGGGAAAAAGTCTTCCTTATGTCATCCTCGGAGAGCCTCAGGCTGGAGTCTTGTGGCACTGTGGGGGGTCACACGGGCCTGTCCATGTTAGCGAGCGAAAAACATGTTTAACTCAACCAGGAGTGAAGCGGCGGTAGCTGTGGCCACGGGTGTCCGGGGTTTGTAGTCTGTGATCAGCTGAATACCCTGCTCCATCTGACGAGCATCTGCTGTGCTGTTAAACCGAGAGTCCAGTTTGTGGGCATACTGACGCTTTGCATGTTTAATGGCTTTTCGGAGATCATACCTGCTCTTTTTGTATGCCTGTGTTTCTCCGGAGTAAAACGCACTGCTGCGCTCATGGATCTGCTGGCGTACTTCAGCGCACATCCATGGTTTCTGGTTGGGAAATGCGCATACAGATTTTGTGGGTACACAGTCATCCACACATTTCCCGATGAAGCCTGTGACAACTGCGGCATACTCGTCCAGATTCTTAGAGGACTCTTTGAAAACATCCCAATCCACAGATTCAAAGCAGTCCCTAAGTTTCTCCTCCGCTTCTGTGGTCCAACAGTGAACCTCTTGCAAGACTGGCTCTGTACGCTTCAACTGCTGCTTGTAAACAGGAAGGAGCAGCACAGAGCGGTGGTCTGACTACCCGAGGTTCAGCCGCGGGAGTGAGCAATACGCGTTTTTGTGTGCGGTGTAGCAGTGGTCCAACGTATTAGCACCCCTGGTGGGACAGGAGACGTTTTGGTAGTATTTGGGGTAAACAGAACTGAAGCTTGCTTTGTTGAAGTCCCCGACGATGATAACCAGACCTTCGGGGTGTGTGTTTTCACAGTCCGTAATTAGTCCATACTGTTTCTTAAGTGAGGTGCTGGTGTTTGCTTGCAGGGGGATATAAACAGCCGCCACGTATACAGCTGTAAACTCCCTAGGCAGGTAAAGCGGCTGGCACTTGATGATCAGACATGCCAGGTCCGGTGAACAGCTTTGTGAAATGACTTCCACATCCATACACCAAAATCAACAATTTCAGAAATGTCTGCTATTGTACAATGAGAATAGCAACAAACTATGGAGTTAAAGAATGGGTTTAATTAACAACAAGAGTTGGTCTCGTTCATTGTGAGAGATGGACATCTGAAGCGGAGCTCCGCTAGCAGCGGTGTTATTTTTCATATTATCTGCTTATTATCCTGAGATATCCTGTGTTTATCCAACCTGAGGGGCACCACTACAGTATTTGCAAGAATATATAAACATGGCCAACAAGAAAGGGGTTCAGAAAGAAACGAAAACTAAAGCTACATCCAAGCTCAGATCGGCAAGCCCAAGCTCAAGATACGGCCTTTCAGAGACTGACCTGGATCAGATGGGCGAAAGCCCAGACTCCTCGGGACCACGGTCTGCTACATCGTCTCCGGTTGAGAGCGAAATGGGGAGAAAATGTACGAGTGCGAGTGACGCAGGTCGCGATAGCTCGCCAATTGGAGAAGATCATCTGAAACTGGAAAAGCCTTGCAGTCCGCGCTCTCAACTACTTCACACGAGCCGGGAACACCGACTGCAATAGAGCCCATAGCCTCACCTACGATGCACAAAAGCAGAAATGATCTGTCTGAACTGAAGGTGATGATCGCTGAACTCAAGCAAGAGATAAAGAAAGATATAAAGAAAAGTGAGAAAGCAAGGGAAAAAGCAAATGAGAAGCTGCGACAGGAGCTGCAACAGGAGCTGCGACAGACGTGGCAGCAGGATAATAAAGACTTGGAGGAACGCATATGTATTCGCTTTGAGGCAATCTTTAAAAATATGGTGGGTAAAATTGAAGAGCACATTCAGGAAAACTCGTCTAAACTGAGCACACTGGCTGATCAACTGGAGGATGTCAAGGAGACATTCACGACTCGGATTGAATCAGCCAAAAATCTAGCTGCCAGTGCTGAAGAAAAAGCAAAAACTACCAGCTCCAAATGCAAAAAACTCGGAGACAGACTTGCTGCTTTGGAAGATGGAAGCAGAAGGAATAATATTAGAATCGAAGGTCTACCTGAGAATCGAGAAAGTCCAAACCCAGTGAAATTCGCAGCTCAACTATTTTCTAAAATAATTGGAAAGGACTTTAACGCAGATTCTGAGATAGCAGCGGTTTATTGCGTATGCGGATCAAATACCGTTAGACCTAGATCTTTTATTATTCGCTTAGAGAGAGGCACTCCTCAGGCACAAGCAAGAGATTATATATGAAAATAACCACATTCGTATCTTCCCTGATTTCTCTCCAGCAACAGCTACTAAATGGGCAGCCTTTTACAACATTAAAGAGCGGTTACGGCAAGCCAATATCAAATACAGCCTCTTGTATCCAACCAAACTGAAAGTGGAATTGCACGGTCAATTCAATGTCTTCGCCAGCAAGGAAGAAGCAGAAAAGGAATTAAGATTGCTGATCCCGGCACTATTCTGAAACACAATAGTGAGTCATAGCCTGTCATGATATGGCAAGGATAAATAACCTACTGTCTGATCTATTTGTTAAGATACGGGTTTTTATCATTCTATATCCTCATTATTACTCGGACGCTATCTGTTTATGTTTTAATTACAGTTATAGACGTTTTTTGCTTAATTCCTTTTTTTTTCTATCTTTTTTTTTTCTCTACCCTAAACGAGACTGTTTAACATCATACCCTTGGTTTATTGTTATTGCTGTTATTGTATTAAGACTTACTATGCTTATTCTGGACCACTTTCTAACACCATTCCCCAGGTTTATTATCCAGGTTTATTATCTTAATACATTAAGATTGCTGAAGATTATATATATTTTAAGTTCATAGTTTGTTAATGATTATATTTTAGGCATATAGTATTTAGACGGTATTGGTAATAGATATCTCTATTTTTTAATCCTAAAACACCGCTGCGTGGGGGCTTGTTTTGCTTTGGATGTGCTCTGTCTCTGGGTATGTCAGAGGACTTTGTGAAGTGGGGTCTAGCCTCACGTGGGGAGGCAAAATGGGAGGGTGGGGGGTTAAGGGGGGAGAGAAAGAGAGCAGGCTATATCTATACCTAATCTATCCTTATAATCTTTATAATTATAACTACCAATGTAACAATAGGCTGCATAGCAATAACTCTTGGGGTAATAGGAAATTAAGGTTAAAGCTGTCTCAGTTCCAGTCAAGACTTTAAAATGACATCAAAAATTCAGAATCAGTGTCTCCATGATGGGACAGTTAACTTTGTGAGCTGGAATGTTAAAGGCCTGAATCACAAATTAAAGAGAAAGAAAGTAGTTTCTCACCTAACAGGTTTAAACGCTAAAATAGTATTTTTACAGGAGACCCACTTACTAAGCAAGGATCAGTTCTGGCTACAAAAGGACTGCACTGGCCAAATGTTCCATTCTAGCTTTACAAAGAAAACTAGAGGTGTGGGAATTCTCATACATAGAACAGTCTCATTTGTAGCATAAGATGCAGTATTGGATCCTTAAGGGAGATATGTGATGGTCATGGGCAACCTATCTAACTGTAAAATGATTTTGATAAATGCTTATGCACCTAATGTTGATGATAAGGAATTTATACAAAATGTATTTGCATCCATTCCCAATCTGAACACTCACAAAATTATAATGGCTGGGGACTTTAATTGTGTTTTAAATCCACTCTTAGATGGGACTTCTATCACAGGGGGGACGACATCTAACACTGCAAAGATAAAGTTTATAACTAATCACAACTTATCAGACCCCTGGAGGTTTTTAAACCCAAACGCAAGAACATATTCTTTCTACTCACCAGTGCATCATTGCTACTCAAGAATTGATTATTTCTTTATAGATAACTAGCAAAATACCCGCGCTTTGCAGCAGCGAAGTACTGCCTTAAAATTTTTATTAAGAAGAAAATTAAACCTTTTTAAACTGAGGGAAAATATACCAATAATTATTTGTTAAGGATCTCTTTGTATACCACATTGTCAGTTCAGCCCTCCAGTTGTAATATGACCAAGCTGTGCGCTGAGCTTACTCTTGAGCATGCAACGTACAGTTGGCCATGTGAAAAGTAATCTTGTCTGAAATCTCACAGCTTGGATTGCTTCTGTCATAATCGGTTTGAGTTTCATGGTTTGTTTCAATTACGACAGTATTTGCAGGACTTGTGTTGAAGAGACATTCGACATCTGTCTAGTGTTGTAAGCATACAACCAGTTTCATCGATAACTTTGCATCCAGCTTTTGAGAGTTTAAACATTCATAAACATCAAAGTGTCCACTACTGAAATCGTCACCTGTGAATCTAAGATGTTTAAGAGGCATTGGCGGTTGTCGAAAGGTGTAAAATATTGGGCCATTTCGGTATACTTGAAAGCGACAAAAGAACAATTCAACAGTAGCCATCAACTCACATGCAGAACCATAGGTGAAGGGCTTAAGCATTTCACTCTTATAGTGCTCCTGTGTAGTATAATTATCTCCTGTACCGTCATCAGTCCACACCTTGAATCTGTCCCAGTCATTCAATACATAAGACACAATGTTCGTCCGGATATCAAGAGTGAGCCTGATTTGGCCGTGCAATATGTAACACAGAGAATGGAAAAGGTAGGTGCCATCTCCGGGTATGGAAACCACTTGGTAAGCGACAGTTCTTTGATCGATGGTGATCACCTCGATAGACATGTTAATGGGGTACGGTTGGAATGATAAAGGAAATGGGTACCTGAACAATGTAAAGTAAGTCTAAAATACCTACACAATAACTATAATCGTAATAAACGAACAATAAAATAGTGAAGAAGCCATGGATTAAATAAAAAGGCTGTAGTTATCAGCAGGGAGACGTGAATCCCATGGCGAAGCAAGGAAGGGAATGTAGAGACCGGAGCGACGGACGGCCTTATATAGGCAGGCAGCCAACAACGTGGGAGGCATTGGGATGGGGGACCCAACGCCGCCTCACACGCTGACCGATCTTCAGGCTATGAACGTATATATGTACGTAAGTAGGATTCAGTTAGCGTTGGGAACCCGTGTACCAAATTTCTTGAAGATGGGCCCATAAGTAACAGACCGTTGAAAAGTTCAATATGGCGGCCGACAGTGGCATCATACCACCGAAATAAGTACGTACATTGGTTTCGGTTAGCGCAGGGAAGCCGCCTACAAAATTTTTTGAAGATGGGGCCATAAAGAAGAAAGTTCAACATGGCGGACGTTGTCGACCGGTATGACCGTTACGCGTAGAATTTTGAAATGAAACCTGCTTAACATTTGTAAGTAAGCTGTAAGGAATGAGCCTGCCAAATCTTCTACCTACACGGGAAGTTGGAGAATTAGTGACATTGGAAAGTTCAATTTGGCGGCCAACAGTGGCGTCATACCACCGAAATAAGTATGTACATCGGTTTTGGTTAGCGCAGGGACGCCGCCTATTAAATTTCGTGAAGATGGGGTCAGCCTTCTACCTACACGGGAAGTTGGAGAATTAGTGATGTTGGAAAGTTCAATATGGCGGCCGACAGTGGTGTCATACCACGAAAATAAGTACGTACATCGGTTTCGGTTAGCGCAGGGAAGCCACCTACCAAATTTTCTGAAGATGGGGCCATAAATAAGAAAGTTCAACATGGCGGATATTGTCGACTGTTATCGACCATTATGACCGTTACATGTAGATTTTCGAAATGAAACCTGCTTAACTTTTATAAGTAAGCTGTAAGGAATAAGCCTGCCAAATTTCAGCCTTCTACCTACATGGGAAGTTCGAGAATGAGTGAGTGAGTGAGTGAGTGAGTGAGTGAGTGAGTGAGTGAGTGAGTGAGTGAGTGAGTGACAGTCAGTCAGAGTCAGTCAGTCAGTCAGTCAGTCAGTCAGTCAGTCAGTCAGTCAGTGAGTGACGGCTTTGCCTTTTATTAGTATAGATAATTTCTTCCAAACAAATATGTTTCTTCCTAGAGACAAATACATCCTCAGATATTTCTGCAGGAATTCTCTGGGAAACTCTTAAGGCCTTCTTAAGATGACAGGTTATCTCATATCTTTCCCACAGAAATAAATTAGAAACAAAGAAAGTAGCAAAGCCATAAAGCGAAATTACTAGAACAGATGAAGAATATGGCAGGCTTCCAAGCGCGGGTCTACATAGGAAAAGGCAGGCACTGCATTCAGAAGTAAACCTCTTGACAACTAAAGAAACTGAACAATTAATTTATAAATCCAGACATCATTACTATGAACACGGAGAGAAAGCTAATAAGCTTTTAGCTCAACAAATTCACAAGCAAGAAGTTTGCAACACAATCCCAGTAATCACCAACACAAACGGAGACAAATTCATCAACCACAAAAATATAATGCACACATTTAGAGACTACTATAAATCCTTATATTCTACTGAGTTTAAAGAAGACAGTACACAATCTAATGCATTTCTGGATACATTACAGATACCACAAATAGACACTTTTAGTGCGGAGGAACTCAAAAAAACCTCTGCCGTTATCAGAATTACTAGATGCTTTAAAGACACTTCAAGGCGGAAAGCAGCAGGCCCTGATGGCTACCCTGCATAATTTTATAAGACATTCTCTGCTCAGCTAGCTCCCCTCCTATTAGCAATATTTACAGAAGCCAGAGACAGTCAAACTCTTCCAGTTTTCGCCAAGCATTAATCACGGTTTTTCCTAAACAAAATAAGGACTTATTACAATGTGCATCATACAGACCAATTTCACTTTTGAATAATGATGTTAAAATACTCTCAAAATCATAGCTAGAAGGATGGAGAAAGTGCTCCCTTCGGTAATATCACAAGATCAAGCTGGATTTATCTTCAAATCTTCGACACCTGTTTAATGTAATATACTCACCAAATAAGTCAAACACTCCAGAAATAATATCATCATTGGATGCAGAAAAAGCATTTGACATGATTGAATGGAAATTCCTTTTTACTACAGTGGAGAAATTTGGGTTTGGCCCGACATTTGTGCATGGATTAAACTACTGTATACCAATCCAGAAGCTTCAATTTGTATGAACAACACTTGTTCAGACTACTTTAAACTAGAAGGTGGTACCAGACAAGGATGCCCCTTGTCACCTCTTCTGTTTGCAATCAACATTGAACCACTGGCAATACACTGTCGAAATGCTGATCAGATAAAGGGATTATCAGAGAAGGACTGGAACAGAAAATTTCTCTATATGCAGATGATATGGTACTGTATATATCAGACCCACAAAATTCTGTGCCTGCAGTCTTAACAGCACTCACAGAATTTCAAAAGATCTCTGGTCTCAGAATTAATCTGAATAAAAGTGTACTCTTTCCAGTGAATTCTCAAGCATATAATATTAGATTAGAAACCCTACCTTTTATCATTGCAGAACAGTTTAAATACCTAGGGGTAAACATCACAAGTAAACATAAAGCTCTTTATCAACAAAATTTCGCCATCTGCATGGAAAAAATTAAACAAGACTTGCATAGATGGTCAACCCTTCATCTCACTCTAGCTGGAAGAATTAACACTGTTAAGATGAATATTCTTCCTAAGCTCCTTTTTTATTTCAAAACATTCCAATATACATCAATAAATCATTTTTAAGCAATTAGATTCAACAATAACCTCATTTATTTGGAACTCAAAACATCCACATATCCAAAGAGCGACCCTACAAAGACAAAAGGCAGAAGGTGGCATGGCTCTACCTAACTTCCAGTTTTATTACTGGGCAGCAAACATACAAGCTATAAAACTCTGGACACAAATAGATGAACATACACAGGCTTGGTCCAAATAGAAGTAAAATCCTGCAGTACTTCTTTATATTCCCTGCTCTGTGCCCCAATAAATGCAAGTTATCGGCAATATACTAATAACCCAATTGTGCTTCACTCACTCAGAATATGGAACCAATGTAGAAAGCATTTTAAGATGGAGAAGCTTTTACCTGTGGCACCTCTGCAAGAGAACCACCTCTTTCAACCTTCGCAAACATATGCAGTTTTTAATATATGGAAAAAAAAAATTTGGATTAACTAGCTTAGAGATCTTTATATAGACAATATCTTTGCATCCTATGAACAATTACATTCCAAATTTAACATTCCAGCTACACATTTCTTTCACTATCTTCAAATCAGGAACTTTGTTAAACAGAACCTTCCCGATTTTCCTCATCTTGCACCCTCATCCATGCTGGAAAAAATATTGCTCAATTTCAAGGACTGAGACAGCATCTCTGCAATATATAAAACCATTTTACAGTCCCTTCCTTTCAAAGATCCAAGAGGACAATGGGAAAAGGATCTCTCCTCGACATATCAGAAAAGGAGTGGAAGGTAGCAATGCAGAGAATTCACTCGAGCTCCATATGCTCAAAGCATACAATTATTCAACTCAAAATTATATATCAAGCACATCTGTCTCACCTAAAAGTCTCCAAAATGTTTCCAGGGAAAGATCCAACCCGCGAACGCTGCAATCATGTCCCAGCCTCACTGGGTCACATGTTTTGGGCCTGCACCAAATTAACATCATTCTGGACCAAAATTTTTAATTACCTTTCAGAGAGCCTTGCCCAAAGCAGGCCTATAGATTTGGACTTTAAGATATTTGGAATGAGACCAAATCAGGTCAGGAAGAGGAGGCATGGCCAGGCTTACAAAGCTTTTTAGAGGCTTCACACCCATCTGCAACGTTTGGAACATCATATCGCAACACCCAGGGAGGTCAAATCTGGTGTCTCTGGAGTAAATAGAAGACTGTGTCTAATTATGGTGGTGATTCTGTGTCCTGGCCAGTAGTGACATAAGCAGGCTGTTTAAAGCAACCTTCATACTAGATTCCAGTTGAGTGCATAGTTTTGAGGAGATTTTGGCAGGAGGAGCAAAGGCCATGATCTGCAGTGATAAAGCTAGTGATAAGAGGTAAAGGCTGTGCTTTCTGGTAGCATTATGGTGGGCAAACAGGCAAGCCTTTTCCCCAGATAGACTTGGCTTCAAGACCCGATAATTCATGTCTAGAAAGGCAGCAGGTTTTGCTATTTTACTTCTGATTATTTGCTTTGTGAGTTACTTACCTTTGAACAGTACATTATGTAGTAGAGGTGGCATTTTTTCAGACTTTGTTGCCTCCTTTGTGTTGATCTTTTTGTGGAGAGCTTTATATTACATATAGAGAAAATATGTGAAAACAGTCTACAGTTGTGCTCATAAGTTTACATAACCTGCCAGAATTTGTAAGATGTGTTCCATACATTAAAGAAAATATAACTGATTAGACAAAAACCATTTCATTTACTTTTAATGAAATCCAAATTAAACTATAAGGCATCACAGAACGGCACAACCAATAACAAAACATATTAATAAGGAAAAGAATGAGATGATGCCTGTTCAAAAGTTTGCATATCCTTAGTTCTTACTACTGTTTATTGCCCCCTTTATCATCAATGATGACATGCAGTCTTTTGTGATAGTTCTTCTTGGCGAAAAGCCTCTAGGTCCCATAAATTCTTAAGTTGCTTTGCATGATCTGCACATTTGAGGTCTCCCCAAAGTGGCTCAATGAAATTGAGGTCAGGAGACTGTGTTGGCCTCTTCAGCACCTTCACTTTATTCTTCTGTAGCCACCAAATGATCAGCTTGGTCTTGTGTTTTGGATTACTGTCTTGTTGGAAGATCCACTTGCATTCCATGTGCAGCTTCCAGACTAATGAATGCAAATTGTCCTTCAATGTTACAAGTATTACAAGTGTATTTTCCTTGGACAGTAAAACAGCTTAGTAGTACAGCAGTGGCAGCAAGTGCCATATCAAGATCTCAAGAAAAGAAACATAATAGGAGAGGGTTAGTAAGGGTTCATAATTATAGGATTATTTATTTGTTTATACAAATGACCAATGATCAAAGTTGCAATAAGCCAAGCTGCTTATCAGCACTAGTCAGGGTCTACTAGAATTAAGTAGTGAGTTTCCGCCTGGATTTAAACACTAAGACCAAAGGAGCATTTCCTATATAAGCAGGCAGATCATTCCACAGCTTTGGAGTCATGTAACTAAAAGCTCAACTTCCCACTATTGTTTTATTAATCCTTAGAATCATTAGTAGGTCGGCATCTTGAGCTTTTAATGAATGCTATAGTTTGTAAGTACTGTAATGACAAATTAATTCTTAGTGATAATTAAAACAAATTGCACAGAAGTAGCAGCCTTTTCAGACTTATTGGTTTAACTTAACTCAAGTAAATAAAACCCCAACCCACCTTCTTTTAAACTACATAGTAATACATTGTAATTGTTTTATACCTATTTGGCTTAATTTCAGCTATTTACAGAATAAAGGTTTTAAAGTAAAACTTGATTCTTCAGATTCAGAGAACCAATAACACAATTAGCGCAAAAGCAAAAAAGAGAACAATAAAAAATCCAGTATAGTGTATATTACAAGTCTCTTAAAACAGTATAATCTACAATGTGATATACAGTGTTTATCAAACGAATCATTATAATATTCTGAAATTTGTATTAGACATCAGTGGGCAGAATATTTATGACACAGCGGTGTACAAACTAGAGTTACTTTCAAGATCAAATTGATTTTTTAAGTTACATTCATGTACAGAATATACAGATGGAGCCACGTCAAATAGCCGCGGCCGTGTGAATGGCGTGCGGCTGCCCTATGCACGCCGTGATCCCCCCCTCCCTCTACTGACAGAAGGCGTGTCAAGATTTCACAGTAAACACGCCCATTCATGCCCTATTTATTCATTTACCTGGTTCCACCACTAGATGGCGCTTTGTTCTCAAGAACACGTTAACACACGCCAGCAATTTAGCTGCGCTGAGTTGCAATCACGTGATTTTAACATTATATTTTATTATTATAATTATAACATTATATTATATTATATTATTATATAGGAGCTTCCCTGTCTGCCTATCATATAGTGCCTTTCCTTCCTACCTATCTATATATCTATCCCTTAGCTGTTTTTATATATCTATTATACAGTGCCTTCCCTGTTTATTTATATATCTAGTGCCTTCTCTGATTGTCTGTCTGTCTGATTGCATATAGCGCTGAACTTACTGCTCTGTACTATTCTGTCCTCTGCATATCCTGGAGTACAAAAGAAACAGCACCATACAGCAACATGTGCGAACTGGCAAGATCGGGGAAAAAACACGCGTCACTGATTACAAACCGCAAGATGAATGAAAGAGACAATATATGTAAAACATCATTGCACTAATGCAATATTATTTGAAACGAATAGCGCCAGATCGGGTTTGAATATGCCCCGATCCGACGCTGTTCGTTTTCAAATAATATTGCATGTACTGTGCGTTGAAAGTGCTGCACTGAATAAGATGACTCCTTCTGTAACAGCATCAGCGTGTATTCAAACCCGATCTGACGCTGTTCGTTTTCAAATAATATTGCATGTACTTTACTATTTTAGAATAAAAACATACATTTGATTTCAGTCAGTCTGTAAGAGCCAGTGTAAATGCATGATAATTGTAAAGGTTAGCTTTTTTTAAATTCAGTTCCATTTTCTCAGTCGCGTTCACGATCCCCCCCCTACCTCTACACCTGACAATGCTGTTTTCACATAAAGACGCTATAACTCAAATGTGATTTATTTGGAGATGCGCTATAGCTCGAATGTGATTTATTTGGAGACGCGCTATACTCGAATGTGATTTATTTGGAGACGCGCTATACTCGAATGTTATTTAAACAGGGAAGAAAGTACAATGTCAGGTGCTCATTCAGTGTAATAGGAACCATAGTACAGAGAGATGTGTACACTGCAACAAGTACACATGTCGTGAATGTAGGAAGGTGTGTGGAATTGTTAATATTTGAATGTGATGATTTTATATAACACGGATCGGAAATCAGCAGTTCTTAGCATTGCACCACGCAAGCTGTCGTATCAACCGCCTACTGTAACTTGCTTTATTTTTTCTTCACTTATAGTCTAGAATAAAAGTGCACTTGTTTTTCATTCTTGTACACCAACATATGTTCCTGTGTTTGAGCGACATGGGCATGCTAAAAAAAATAGACGTGTAATGCCACGAAAAGTGCACGCAGGCACTTCAGTTCGCAAGCATTGGTACGAGAATGCAGTCACAAGTACACTGCAGAGCTACAGCGCATCTTTATGTGAAAACAGCATTCTCAGATAAGGATCCTGAACACGACTGAGAGAATGAAAAGTGAATAAAAAAAAAAAACTAACCTTTACAAGTATCATAAATCACACTGTTACACACTGAAATCAAATGCATGTTTTTATTCTAAAATAGTAAGACTAAGAGCAGTTTACTTCTCAAAACTGAGTGGTGCAGGATCGAACTCGATCTTTTGACTCCCAGTCGGGAGCTGATTCAATTGTGCTACGGAGTCCGTCACAGTAAATGGCTGTCAATGTCCCTTGTTAAGGCGGCTTTTTTCTGCAGTTATATTTTTGAATAAAAGCATACTTGTTCTGTTATATTTGTTTTGTGAAAGTGTTTGATATTTGGACTTCAGGCTTCATACATTATATAGTTTATGCTTACATTTTGTCATTTACTACTACAATATGAAAAACGTTTCTGTTTTAAAAATGTGTTTACACGGATTACTGTAGAAATGGAACACACGTGAAATGCGTGTATTCCAAATAATGATCTATTATTTCCTCTCTAAAACTCCACTTCACTCCCAGATAATCAATCAAAGCGTGAGCTGGGAGAAGTTTGTGCACGTTCTAAATTGGTGGGGGGATGGAATAGCCGGCTACTTGCAGCTTTTCTTTATCAGCACATTTAGATTAACAAAAGACACTGGCGGAGAGGTGAGAACGGTTTTAAGAAGCGATTGACTAGTTTTGGAAGAATACATTTTATTTCTAAAGTCGTGTGCGTGTTTTAATTGTTGGGGATGCGCAGCAGAGACAGATTAAATCCCCATAAACACTTGGCAACAATATTAAAAAGTTAGCGCTGTTATACCAATGTATTTTTACTGATTTTTTACTGCTTATATTTTTTATCTAGTTTCGTTTGGTTTTACGCAATTTCATGTGTTATTTGTGTGTGTGTGTGTGTGTGTGCGTGTGTATGCGTGCGTGCGTGTGCGTGTGTGTGTACGAGAGAGAGGCTCGAGAGAGAGCTTACAGTACAGTATATTGTGATTAGTCCAACGTCGCTAGAGCCTGGCTCCTACCAATATAAATTATTTCAATTAAACCCATTTGTCTCAATCACAAATTAAGCCAACGCTGTAAACAAATGACACAATAAATTATACATTCTAAAAATCAAGTTTTATTCGAACATTTGCAAAATATATACACAAAAATGAAAACAATCATAAATTTCTGCTAAAGCCAGCCCGTGGCTGTTCAGGGTCAAGTTTACGAGGGCTTCTCAGTCTTTCGCTTATTTTACTTCTGACTCGAACCAGTGGTGCGCTGTCAGATCCGAAATCTCTGCATGACAGTCTCGTGCACCTTCTCTTTTAAATTCTTGGGCAATTTGGCTTTGCCGTTGTCCCACTCCAGTTCACCTGCTTTGCCCAGCTCTGGTAGGCCTCAAATGGACAGAGCGCCATGAAGACACTGGCTGCATATATATCTGGCGACGCTCCCTCGCTGGAAACACTCTTTGTAAAATGTCTCCTCCCTTTCAGCAGTCAGAGGCCTGAGAGGCACATCTGGAAGTTGTGTGCTTTTCTTGAAGCTGATGCTTTGATGGCAGGCTGGAGTAGAAGCTAAAAATGCTGGTGACATGGTCAGTTCAGCGTTGCCCTCGTCAGAGTCTGGAAACCCAAATAGCCAACGTCCACAAGAGGGGCGTGGGGGGGCGGAGGTGAGCTGCTGCCACATCGGAAGAATGGGGGTTCTCTCACTTTCTAGCTGTTCCAGTCTCTGGATGACAGCCTCCAGCTGAGTCTTTAGGGCCGCACACCCCTCACACGGCCCCACTACCTTGGTTTGGACCAGCTGTTGTTCCATTTTGTTATTCGACTTCGGAGGTCCCTGACTTCAGCACCTAGTAGCTTCTTGGAAGATTTCATAGAAGCTGGCGGCGACGAGAGAACGCTAGCCTGAAAAAAAAGTTATTATTTAATTATGCTATACAAAAATATATAATATTTTATATATTATAATTTATATATTATGAAACCAAAGCATAATATTGTACACAATATTAGAGCTTAACATATCTAAACTCACACCCATGATATATTTCATAATGTATTTTAATGTAATTTGCAGTACATCAATTCAACTTACCGCTTTCTTTTTCACCATTCTCACTTTGCCTCTAGGGGTGGATGCTGCAGGTTTTCTCTGCTTTCCCTTTTGGTGGCTGAGGAGGGCATCTGTGCCCAGAGAAACATGAATCAGTCACACATTATGAAACCAAAGCATAATACTGTACACAATATTAGGGCTTAACATATCTGAACTCGCACACAAAAAAGGAACATTTGCTTACCGTAGCTGAAACACGCTTGTGGTCTCTGTGTCTTGTAAAAAGTGACCGCTTCCATTCTTAGCAGAATTATGGAGTCGATTTAATTCATTCCAAAAAATTGTGCGCTATTTATTTGTAACCTGGCTTGCGATACTGACCAAATAGAATCTGATTGGTTAGCAACCTGTGAATATTTTAGCCAACCAGAATGAGTTAGTTGGAACACGCCCATTTGTGCGCTATTACATTTTGCACGGATCAACCACTGCAATTATTCACCTTTTTAACGACTGTATTGTGCTGTGAAGATGCCGCACATCACTCAACTGTGCTCACAACAAATTGTCAAATGCGGCCTGTGGAAAATCGGCACAGCAGATACAGCAGCATTTTGCAGGATTGGGGATTAAAGTTTCGCCGTGTTGTGCGATATCACTACAAGGAGAGACATCCTCGACGTTCTTATCCAAAGAAACTACACCAGTAAATAATAAAAAGAATTAGCAAATACTGAACAAGTGTGTGATACTGTTATTCATACAGTAGAACAAGTTATGTTTGCTTTTGTCTAATGGTTATCTCTGATTTCTGTAGCAATATCCTGAAGGCTATTGATGATATGACCGTGGCTAATGATGAGATGACCGCCTGGCAAGTGCAGCAGAAAGTTGTCAAAGACTTCGGCGTTCATCTGAGTCTCACCAGTGTTCGCCGAGCTCAGAGAAAACTTGGGTGGACGTTTGGAATGACTCGTTTTAGCCCAATGATGAGAGACCGCAGTAAGGAGGCACGGCTAAATCAAGCTCTTCAGTGGAGGGAGTCGGGGGAGATATGGGATGATGTGTTGTTTACAGACGAAACAACAGTAGCTCTTGAGCACTATGCCCGACAGAGTTTCCACAAAAAGGGACATTTTGCTTCCAAACCACGGCCTAAACATCCATTGAAGGTCCATGTCTGGGGAATGATTTCGAGATATGGAGCAGGGCCTATTGTAATTTTTGAAGGAATTATGGACAGACAGTTTTTCAAAATTCCATCATCAAAGCAGCTGCAGGACCATATATACGAAAATATTTTGGATCGCATCATCGCTTCTTCCAGGATAACGATCCAAAGCACACTGCTGCTGCATCCTGCATTGCGGCAGAGGGAATCAACTGGGTGAAGACTCCGCCAGAGTCACCAGATTTGAACCCTATCGAGCTTGTCTGGCACTCCATGAAAGACTTCATCCGAAAAGAGGCAAAACCGGGCACAAAAGAAGAGCTCATTCGTGCCATTGAGGTATTTTGGGAGACAAAAGTTACCCAAGACTTCTGCAGTACATTAATCACCGGACTTCATAATGTACTGAGAATGATAGTGAAAAACAATGGGGGGCACAGTGGAAAATGAACAATCTTCAAATCCCCACCAGCGCACAAACTGTACACTATAGCTGTGTTTTCACAGTTAATAAAGAGTACTGAAATACATCAAACACATATGTCCTGGTTTGTTCTATTGTAAACATGTCTTATTAAAGATGCACTGTATTGTGGGACATGGCAGTTTTGTAATGTTCAGCAATGTCCAAGCAGCCGGTTACTAAGTTCAATAATTAAAATAACTTATGTTAACATAGTTTCATAAATAGATGATGTGGTAAAAAAGGGAAAAACGATTAATAAAACAGATTTAAATCACTCAATACACAACCCATGATGCTCATGCTATTTTAATTAATTAATTAATTAAACTACTTGGGTTTGGCTTTGTTATATTTTTGATGTTTTCGCTGATGTTTTTTTCGCTGATAGTCAAAAAATGGCATAACAAATCAATTAATGGCGCATAATATCTGGAACAAATATCTGTCCATACGGATCAGTATTTCTTTAGTCATTTAACCAGCATAACGTTGCCCCATTAAAGATCTGATGGGCCATTAATCACTTATCACAACTGTGAATAGATGCGGCAGCAGAGACAGATTAAATCCCCATAAACATTTACACTTGAAAACAATACTAACAGAACTAAACAGTTCCAGAGGGTTAGCGCCTGTTATCGCAGGACAGGAATCACCTACAGGATACTACTGTATTTTTCACTGCTTATATATTTTTGCCATAGTTTCATTTGGTTTTACGCGATTTCATATATTTGTGTGTGTGTGTGTGTGTGTGTGCAAGAAAGAGTGAGAGAGAGAGCTGTGTGCGAGAGAGGGCTTATATTGTGATTTGTCCACGGTTAAAGCCTGGCTTACTACTAATAATAAAAACATTTCAATGTAACCCATGGG
Source organism: Polypterus senegalus (assembly GCF_016835505.1). NCBI lineage: Eukaryota > Metazoa > Chordata > Cladistia > Polypteriformes > Polypteridae > Polypterus > Polypterus senegalus. Next base: position 21,559,069 of record NC_053161.1, on the reverse strand, counting down.
TCTCAATCACAAAATCAGCCAACACTGTAAACAGATGACACAACAAATTATATACTCTGAAACGTTCATTTGAACATTTAAAAATATATACAAAAACATAAATATAAAAACATTCAACTATTATTGTTAAAGTCAGTCCGTGGCTGTTCAGGATCAAGTTTACGGGGCTTCGTTTAATGTTGAAGCACTAACGGCCAAAGTGCCACCGGTGTGTGTGTGTGTGTGTGTGTGTGCGCGCTCCGGCATTCGTCAGGTTTGTCTGAGCTGGCTTTAACACAAACACATTTGCGCCAGCAGGACGAAAAAACCATTTTAGCACCATCTAACAGTCAGTAATAAGGAGAAGTCAGTACATTCTCCGTTGAGATTTCTCACATTCAACTCCTCCTAAGTTTGTCTTTTAATGAAGTTCTAAGAAAACTAAGAAAAATATTTTGGGTCACTTAAGCACGAAATAGCATAGACGAAATGATCAAGATTTGAATTGTTGTTGTCATTTTCTCAAACATGATTTTCCAACTTGGCGTTTATAAAGATTCAGACAGACTGAATTTAAGAATGCACCCCTAGTAACCTAAAAAAACACACCCACACACCGAAGAGCAAAGCGAGCTGCATTCACACCTCAGACCGTCTTTTGTCTTGTAAATGAGGTCTCCTAATTCACCTTCCAATCCCCACCAGCACACACACTCTTTGTCTGTACTGTACACTGTTGCTGTTTGTTAGGGCACTTGGTTATACAGAGTACTTTAATGTATAAAACACTTACTTCCTGGTTTGTTTTATTTTAAATATAGCTTATTACCTTATTCAGCAAAATAAACAATGTTATCTTTGTGTTAATTATTAACGTATTGATGTCTTTTAATTAAGGACAAAAATAGACCATGCGCTTGTGTTTAGGACTGCTGAACAGCTGTGTTCATAGGTTTAATCAACGATAACAGTTAAAGCATTTGTGGATGAGAGGTGTGTGTGTGTGTGCGCTCCTGCATTTCTCCGTTGGCTTTAACACAAACACATTTGCAGACAGGTCTAAAGAACCCCTCCCCCCCTCCAAAAAACACACACAGAGCAATTAGCACCATGTCATAGTCAGGATTCTCCACTGAGGTTTCTCACCTTCCACTCCTTCTAAGTTTGTCTTTGCTCTTTTGATGGAGTTCTTAAAACCCAAAAAATTATTTATACTGAGAAAAATTATTATGGGTCACATAATCACAAACACAAACTAGCACAGATACATATGATCAAGTGTTTAACTGTTGTTTTCATTTGTTTCTATGACCAGTAATAATATTAATAATATTATTATTGTTAGCCCAACTCTGACTATTTAAAACAAAGGCGTCTCCCATTTTTTGCCCATTTACTGTAAGTAGTTGGTTCAAGTAAATGTTTTTAAATACCCAAACAATCCCCAACAATTAAAACACGCACACGACTTTAGAAATAAAATGTATTCTTCCAAAACTAGTCAATCGCTTCTTAAAACCGTTCTCACCTCTCCGCCAGTGTCTTTTGTTAATCTAAATGTGCTGATAAAAGAAAAGTTGCAAGTAGCCGGCTATTCCATCCCCCTACCGACTTAGAACGTGCACAAACTTCTCCCAGCTCATGCCTTGATTGATTATCTGGGAGTGAAGTGGAGTTTTAGAGAGGAAATAATAGATCATTATTTGGAATACACGCTTTTCACATGTGTTCCATTTCTACAGTAATCCGTGTAAACACATTTTTAAAACAGAAACGTTTTTCATATTGTAGTAGTAAATGACAAAATGTAAGCATAAACTATATAATGTATGAAGCCTGAAGTCCAAATATAACTTGCTGGGATAGAGTTTTCAGAGATTTAAAAAAAATCTTCATTATACATGTTTAATTATGCCATCCATTCAGGGTTGCCCATCCCAGCAAACATCTTGTGCGAGGCAGGAGTAAATCCTGAATGAGGCCAACACATCGCAGGGTGAATATGAGCAACACATAAAGTAGCAGGGTCAATAATACATAACAAAACCCCACATCCTACATGTCTTTAAAAGGAAACTGAAACACGCCGAGTAGACCCACCAGAAAAACATGCGAACTCAAGGCAGGGAACACCCGGGATCCCCTTGCTGCGAAGCAGCAGTGCAACCACCACGCCACCGTGCCCCCATATGCTTTAATACATTTTAAGTTCTGAAAACTCTGAGGTCTAGGTTTATAACTTGTTTTAATTTCACAAAGACGTTTATCGTGTGGTGATTGGTTATGTGCAGAAAGAAAAAGCAAGGATAGGAACAGGAGGTTTAGTACGTCAGATAGAGACAACGCGCATGCTATAAAGAAAGCCCGCTCAGAAGAACATCCATTGAATTCTGCGTTCGTGTCTCCGATCACCACATCACGAACCCAACATTTACACAATATTTAAGTTAAACCTGTGCGATACCCATTCATATATCCAGTTTTTTTGGAGCCTCGTCACACCTGCCATAAAGTTCACTACACTGAACATACAACTGGGGACCCCTTAATGCAAGGGAGCAGCTCTATAGCCACGCCACCGTGCTCCCCGCCAGCCATGTTTAATACCTGCTTTAATGCATTTCATCGTGAAGAAGATATCAAGTATTTATCTTAGTATTCTGAATGTTCATTGAGCAGGAATATCATGAAGTCAATGTGCAGCGATCGATTTCTGTGCCTCTCAGTGCATGAGGAAGTCAGTTGAAGAAGCATAGAGATTAACAACTGGGTCGGGGAACACTTAATATAAAGCATTTAATCTGCTACATTAATTAATGACGGGGTTTGAGAAAATCTAGTAAATTAAACATTCATTTTAAGATTTAGTTTAGTTTGCGACATTCTACTGACAAAATAAACTATTAGAATAAAGTGGAAATGTCGACTTTAATCTCAACATAATTGGCGACAATAAAGTGGAAATGTCGAGAATAAAGTCAACATGTCGACTTTAATCTCGACATTTAGATTTTTTTTCTTCACTGTGTCCGTATTTTTTTTCACCGTGGCCCTAATACGCTTCCGTAATGTACACTGGCTCTTACAGACTGACTGAAATCAAATGTAAGTTTTTATTCTAAAATAGTAAAGTACATGCAATATTATTTGAAAACGAACAGCGTCAGATCGGGTTTGAATACACGCTGATGCTGTTACAGAAGGAGTCATCTTATTCAGTGCAGCACTTTCAACGCACAGTACATGCAATATTATTTGAAAGCGAACAGCGCCGGATCGGGCATATTCAAACCCGATCTGACGCTATTCGTTTTCAAATAATATTGCATTAGTGCGATGATGTTTTTACATATATTGTCTCTTTCATTCATCTTGCGGTTTGTAATCAGTGACGCGTGTTTTTCCCCGATCTTGCCAGTTCACATGTTGCTGTATGGTGCTGTTTCTTTTGTACTCCAGGATATGCAGAGGACAGAATAGTACTGAGCAGTAAGTTCAGCGCTATATGCAATCAGACAGACAGACAGGCAGAGAAGGCACTAGATATATAAATAAACAGGGAAGGCACTGTATAATAGATATATAAAAAACAGCTAAGGGGATAGATATATAGATAGGTAGGAAGGAAAGGCACTATATGATAGGCAGACAGGGAAGCTCCTATATAATAATGCAATATTATTTGAAAACGAATATGTAAATGCATGATAATTGTAAAGGTTAGCTTTTTTTTTTAAATTCAGTTCCATTCTCTCAGTCGCGTTCACGAACCCCCAATCTGACAATGCTGTTTTCACATAAAAATGCGCTATAACTCGAATGTGATTTATTTGGAGACGCTATAGCTCGAATGTGATTTATTTGGAGGCGCGCTATACTCGAATGTGATTTATTTGGAGACGCGCTATACTCGAATGTTATTTATATAGGGAAGAAAGTACAATGTCAGGTGCTCATTCAGTGTAATAGGAACCATAGCACATAGAGATGTGTACACTGCAACAAGTACACATGTCGTGAATGTAGGAAGGGTGTGTGGGAATTGTTAATATTTGAATGTGATGATTTTATACAGCACGGATCGGAAATCAGCAGTTCTTAGCATTGCACCACGCAAGCTGTCGTATCAACCGCCTACTGTAACTTGCTTTAATTTTTTCTTCACTTATAGTCTAGAATAAAAATATTTTACTAACTAGTTTTATTAATTCATTATTTAATAATAAATAGCATAATCATCATGGGTTGTGTATTGAGTGATTTAACAAAACTGTTTTATTAATCGGTTTGTTGTTGTTTTTTTTACCATGTCATCTATTTATGAAACTATGTTGACAATACAAGAACTGCCTGTACAGTATATTAAAGATACGGTATAGGGCTTCCTGGACACTGCAGTTAACTGAAGCAGTCAATGCTCCATCTGGCGGGATTATACAGCATTGCAACCATCTTTTTAGAAAGCGCATGGGGGCGTTTATGGGGCGTGGCATCGTTAACTGCGTCATCGCGGGGAATCACATTCCGTGCACGGATCGTGCATGGTCCTGTCATGGACCTGTCATGCTCCAGGCGGCTGTTTGACGTGGCTCCCACTGTAAGTACACTGAGGTTATACTTCTTATTTCTTGGCATGATGATGCATTAACACTCTACCTAGAGCCTTCATCAACCAATTATTTAAACCTGCTTATTGTATGCAGGATTACTGGGAGTCTGTCCTAGGAAGAGAGGGTGCAAAGCAGAAAAATAAAAATGTTAGGGGGTTCCAGATAATCATAGAACACATCACTTACACCAGGTCATTTTAGTAGTTCCAGTCTACTCAGCATGTTTTTGAGCAGTGAAAATAAACTAGATCTCCCTTAGGTAACGAATGTAAGAATGAAGAACACAGCAAGTAATCACATTGAGAATCAAGTGCTGTGAGGTACAGACTACGTTTAAATGCATGTGATAAACATTTTAATGTAGGCCTATGCAGCAAATCCTTTTCATGATAAACATTTTGCTTTGAATTATTTATTTGAAATATCTTTTAATAAAGAATGTCATAGTTGACATTAAAAATATACCTTTATATATAAATAAATGTGATAAATGATGTCCAAAAATGATAAGTCCTTTGGGTTCTAAAGTAGCTTCATTGGACTGTAGTTGATTGTAGGCATTACTGCCATGGCCCAAGGTGAAACCACTCATATTAAATAAATTTTAGCAGCTGGTAGAAATTGATTGTCATTCTGAGGACCAGCAAAGTGGAACTATTTGCCAGATGCCCAAAAATATGTCACATTTTATTGTATTCCATATGCTTAATACCCTTAAAGGATCACTGTGTATACACATATTTGTTGTATATGCATTTTATCATTTTCACACCAAAAGCAATGAGTTATTTATTCTAAAGATTAAATAATGCAAGTGGGTTTTGGCTTTCAACAATTTCTACCTAAATGGCTTCTGGTTCATTTACTGTAGGTATCAGAAAATGGTAAAAGTTCCTTTTTAGCATATTTATAGAAAATGAATGCACTCCTGGCTGTGGTTAAGAAGTTTGTAGCACGTGGGTAGCCTAAGGGATATCTATGAAGGTGCCTATTTTTTTTACAAATCATCACCTTGACTGGTTTTTACACATTAACATATTTTCCGTTATAATGATTTTTAGACTTTCTCATACAGTCACCAACGGTCCACATCAATAAACATTGTGAAACCATCTGCCTGCACATCTGCTTTTTTCCTTTGATCAAGCTCCCAAGTCAGAAAAAAAAACATGCTGCATCTTATAAATTAAATACATTTATCAAAGCCATTGCTTTTGTTCTGCTGAATTAAGTAAATAAGTACCCATAATGAGAGCCTGTCAGGCAATAAAAGTAATATATCCAGTTGTGCTTTCTTCACACTGGTTTATAAACCAAAAATGAATGCCTTCATTAAATTACATAATGAATATCTAGTGACAAAGACTGTACATTATTTAAAGTGGGGATTAGTAATGAAAGTATTTCTAATTGGGTAATAAGCAATAACCCATTTTGTTAGTTTAGTTAATATGTATGTTTTTTTAACCAGAAGGCATTCACTGAATAATTTTGTTTATTTAAAATTTGGTTAAGAGTGGCATTGGTAGCTCTGCTTCTTATTCTTCTAGTATCAGCCTGGGTTTTCTCTAGGTTCTCCAGCTTTGTTTCACATCTCAGAGATGTGCATGTGTTAAGCTAACTGGCATTTATAAATTGGTGCAGTGCAAGTTGGTAGGTGTTTGGGTCTGTGTTGTTTATGAAGATTAGCATCTCATCCTAAAGCAGTACCTACCTTGTGGCTGATACTACTGGGGAAGATTCCATTACCCCATTAACCTGTAAATAAACAGATTAAGAAATAAATGGATGGAATTGGAGTAGTACAGCCATATTCATATTTTTTTCTGTAGGAACTTTACATGTTCTTGCGGTAATTGTCTTTTTTTTTTTGGTACGTCACATACTTTTCACATATCCTAAATTGATCTTAACTAGTTTTAACTAATATGCTTGTGTGCTTCAGGGGTTGTTTCTTTCCTTACATCTGCTGTTGCTGAGATTAGTTTTGACTTCCTATGACCCTGTGTTAGAATAAGAGGGTTTCAAAAAATAAGTTGTGTTTTCTTTTTTGAATGAGTACTGTTTCTTAGTATATATGTTGAAAAGTTATTGATTTAAATTTTAATTGATTTATTTAATTTCAAATTTGTATTAACACTGGTCTTATTGTAACTGAAATATTTTATTTATTTTATATTGTGACTGTTGCAATTAATGTTTTTTGTAAGGTATCCTTTAGTACATGGAAAGGCACCTACAAATAGAATAAAATAATAATAATAACTTGACATACATAGTTAATATCCATTTAAAATTGCTCATTTTTTAATTTTATTTATTGATTTTATTGAAATCACACAACATTCCATACAAATAGATCAATTTTACAAGAATTGGATTGAAAACAAATCAACCCCGATCACTGAGAAAGAGAGCATAGGCAGCAGAATAAAACTTAAACCTAGTAAAAATAAGTAAATAGATAAATTAATAAGTGAATATCTGCAGTGGGCCGGCGTCCTGCCCAGGGTTTGTTTCCTGCCTTGAGCCCTATGTTGGCTGGGATTGGCTCCAGGAGACACCCATGACCCTGTAGTTAGGATATAGCAGGTTGGATAATGGATGGATGGATGGAATAAGTGAATATAGATGAATGGAGAAGAAAAAAAAAAGGAATAGGGAGAGAATCTGTTTCCTCAGTACTGTACTTTAAAAGCTTATTCTAAAATGTTATTGATTAGATCCTGCAAGGTTTTAAAAAAATTTTGCACAGATCCTCTAAGTGAGAATTAGATTTCTTCCTATTTCAAATAGTATATAATATCAGTTACTCACTGGCTTAAAAGGGGAGAGTTAGGATTCTACTGTAGTAGTAGTGTAGTGTAGTAAAGGCAATTACAGTTTGTTTGTCCTTCTCCACTTTAAACCCATCTGGAAGAACACCAAACAAAGCTGTTAATGGATTAGGAGGGATTGAGACTCCAAAGCTGTCTGAAAGGCATTTAAAGATTTTGGTCCAGAATGATGTTAATTTGGTGCAGGCCCAAAACATGTGACCCATTGAAACTGGAACTTGATTGCAGCGTTCACAGGTTGAATCTTGCCCTAGAAACATTTTGGACAATTTTAAGCGAGACAGATGTGCTTGATATATAATTCTGAGTTGAATAATTGTATGCTTTGCACATATGGAGCTCGAATTGCTACCTTCCACTCCTTTTCTGATATGTTGAGGGAGAGATTCTTTTCCCATTGTCCTCTTGGATCTTTGAAAGGAAGGGACTGTAAAAAGGTTTTATATATTGCAGAGATGCTGTCTAAGTCCTTGAAACTGATCAATATTTTTCCAGCATAGAGGGAGGTGGGACTGAGGAAAATTGGGCAGGTTCTGCTTAACAAAGTTTCTAATTTGAAGATTGTGAAAGAAGTGTGTTGCTGGAAAGTTAAATTTTGAGTATAATTGTTCGAAGGATGCAAAGACGTTGTCTATGTACAAACCTCTAAGTGATTTAATCCCAAATGTTTTCCAGACATCAAAAACTGCATATGTTTGCAAGGGTTGAAAAAGGTGGTTCTCATGCAGAGTTGCCACCGATAAAACATTCTGTCTTAAAATGCTTCCTACACTGCTTCCATATTCTGAGTAAGTGAAGCACTATTGAGTTATTAGTATATTGGCAATACTTTGCATTTATTGGGGTGCAAAGCAAGGAATTTAAAGAGGAACTGCAGGATTTTATTTCTATTGCAGACCAAGCCTGTATATGTTCATCTATTTGTGTCAATGTCCAGGTTTTTATATGTTGTATGTTTGCTGCCCAGTAGTAAAATTGAAAATTAGGTAGGGCCATGCCACCTTCTGCCTTTGGCTTTTGTAGGATCGCTCTTTGGATACATGGATGTTTTGAATTCCAAATAAATGTGGTTATGGTTGAATCTAATTTCTTAAAGAACGATTTTTTGATGTACTGTATATTGGAATATTTTGAAATAAAAAGAGAAGCTTAGGGAGAATATTCATTTAACAATGTTAATTCTTCCAGCTAAAGTGAGATGAAGGGTTGACCATCTATTCAAGTCTTGCTTGATTTTTTCCATACAGACAGCGAAATTTTGTTGATAAAGAGCTTTATGTTTACTTGTGATGTTTACCCCTAGATATTTAAACTGATCTGCGATGATAAAAGGGAAGGTGTCATATCTAATATTGTGTGCTTGAAAATTCAGTGGGAAGAGCACACTTTTAGTCAAATTAATTCTGAGTTCAGAAATCTTTTGAAATTCTGTTAGTGCTGTTAGGACAGCAGGCACAGTATTTTGTGGGTCTGATATATACAGTACCATATCATCTGCATATAGAGAAATTTTCTGTTCTAGTCCTTCTCTGATAATCCCCTTTTTCTCATAAGCATTTTGACAGTGAACTGCCAGTGGCTCAATGGCGATTGCAGAAAGTAGTGGTGACAAGGGGCATCCTGGTCTGGTACCATGTTCTAGTTTAAAGCAGTCTGAATTAATGTTGCTAATATAAACTGAAGCTTCTGGATTTGGTATACAGTCGTTTGATCTATGCACAAATGTTCGGGTCAAACCCAAATTTCTCCAATGTGGGGAAAAGGTAGTTCCATTTAATCATATCAAATGTTTTTTCTGCATCCAAGGATAATAATATCTCTGGGATGTTTGACTTTGAGGGTGAATATCTATATATATAATTCACTAAGGCAAGACACCCATGGAAAGCACTATTCACTAAGCCGCCAAGACACCTGTGGCGCATGCAGGGAGGAGCCACGCCCACCAACTCCGAGACCATTGGATATGACTACAACTCGCAGAGCCATGCCCACCAACTCGGGCGCAACGACACAGAAAGAATGGCGTCATTTATATTCGTCTGTCGAGAGGCCTCATGTACCTGCGAGCCACCTTGACTGTTCATAGAGGCATGTTTCTCGCGGAGGTGAGTCACCATATGCAGCGTGTAAAACAGTTTGTGAGGGGTATCCCATGGGATCCTTAAAAGAATCCTTTACAACTGAGGTTAAAACACAATGAAGTAAGCAGTCTTTAAAAACCGAGTTTTCGGTTACGGCGCACCACCGCGTGCACCATAGCAAACTCTTTTACACGCTACATACAGCAATTCGCATCCGCGACAAACATGCGTCTTCTTCACTCACAGACAATTATATGTTGCTCTCTCCAGAGTTCCATCTTTTCATTCACTTTCTGTTGTATCCTCAAACCCTCCCTTCTTAGACAACTGCATCTTTCCAGAAGTGTTCAACCATCAATAAATAATTATGCGGCGTTTGTTATGCCGCGGGTTCACTATTGTGTTGTATTTTGCTCTCTCCAGAGTTCCATCTTTTCATTCTCTTACTGTTGTATTCTCACACCAACCCATTTTAGACAACTGTGTCTTTCCAGAAGTGTTTAGCATTCAATAAATAATTATGCATTAGATTGAGCGTGTGTCTACCCGGCGCAGAGAGGCGTGGGTAAGCCGTTGAACCCCATTCGGGCTGCAAACCGTGGAATTCCCACTAAGTGCGACTCATACGCTCCCACTGGTTGCGTCCCTACCCTTTGTGCACACCCCCCTCCCACCTCACTACTACCGTGGTCGGGTGTCTTGGTGGATTATATATAGAAAAGCAGCCAACGACTCAAGTGATGAGTTGGAGGTGGGCACATGAACGGGCAGTACATAATGAACGAGAATTCAGCAGACAAGCATGACAGAGGGAGATGAATGGACGTCCTTCTCCTCTCCTCCCGTTCCACACTCCGCGTGCACCCCCATCCCTCCGTCTGGCAAGAAAAGGCGCGATTGCGGTCCGCCAGTTTTCAGTCACGGATGATTGTGTGTTGGTTCGTTCCGCACATTGTTACAATGTTGCTTTTCTTGCTGATTTATTACATTACCGATTTTTCAAATGTTAATTTTCTCCCTGTGCTTAAAAATCATTAAAAAACTGGCCTGATTATGCGGCGTATGGTACGGGTTGGCTTACATTAAATATGCATCAAAGATTGGACACTAAATTTAGGCCTTTAATAAATCCAGTTTGATATTGTGATATTACTGAAGGCATTACTTTCTCCATCCTTCTAGCTAGGATTTTGGAGAGTATCTTAACATCATTATTCAGAAGTGAAATTGGTCTGTATGAGGCACATTGTAATACATCCTTATTTTGTTTAGGAAAGACGGTGATTAATGCTTGTCGAAAAGTTTGAGGTAGAATTTTATTGTCTCTAGCTTCTGTGAATGTTGCTAATAGAAAGGGAGCTAGCTGAGTGGATAACTTCCTATAAAATTCGACAGGGTAGCCATCAGGGCCTGCTGCTTTCTTACTCTGAAGTAACTTTATAGCAGGGGTGCCCAATGCCTCGATCTCGATCGACCGGTAGATCGCAAATGTAGTACAGGTAGATCACGTTGCATTCCAAAAAAAATTTTTTAAACGTTAGTCTATATATCCTCCCTATGGCATTTGCCACTTGATTGTCATACAGAGCAACCAGTCTGAGATCTCTTTTCTTCTAAGACACTGGTTATCCCGCACGCACGATCAAACAGGCGAGCTACTGCAAAACTCCAGCTCTGATCTAGTTAGCCTTCCAATTTGTATCGTCTAAAGAAGGGATTTAAAAAAAAAAAAAACCTGTTTGGGAAGGGTATGGGCTGGATGTGGAATTGGAAGAGGATTTTTTTTTCTTACAATGTCACAATCAAAGTGCGTTTTGTCTGATCTGTCAATCTATCATTGCTATTCCAAAGAAGGAAAATGTGGAAAGGCACTTTCGAACTGTTAATAAAAACTACAAAACTGACTTCCTTCCGAAAAGTGATCTGAGAAAGAGAAAAGAGAGGGAATTAAAATTAACTGGACAGCCATCATTTTTCACTCGGCTGAATTCAAAAGCTCCTTGACTGCATTATTTGGCTCTACTTATTTATGCGAGTCAGCCTTTTCCCACATGAAGATTATTAAATCCAAATACTGTAGTGACCATAAATGTATTGAATCGTTATTGTGCCATAAATGTTATTTTAGCTTTGCAAGGTACAACAAAATATATTTTATGTATAAAGTAGACTCAGTATATATCTATACTAATAAAAGGCAAAGCCCTCACTCACTCACTCACTCACTCACTCACTCACTCACTGACTCATCACTAATTCTCCAACTTCCCGTGTGGGTGGAAGGCTGAAATTTGGCAGGTTCATTCCTTACAGCTTCCTTACAAAAGTTGGGCAGGTTTTATATCGAAATTCTACGCGTAATGGTCATAACTGGAAGCAGTTTTTCTCCATTTACTGTAATGGAGATGAGCTTCAACGCCGTGGGGGCGGAGTTTCGTGTGACATCATCACGCCTCCCACGTAATCACGCAGTACATAGAAAACCAGGAAGACCTAAAAAAAGCGCTGAAGAAAACATGCATTATATAATTGAGAAGGCAGCGAAACAATAAGAAGCAAGCGAGTGACATATACAACCATATTCATGAGTTCTGCTACTTCGGAAACAAAGCACGATGTAAACCTACACTTTAAATTAAGTTCATAGACAGGCTGCCGCTGGCGTTTGTAATTTAGTGCCTGCCCATATAAGGCCGTCCGTCAGCGGCAATCCAATAGCAAACTGCCACTAAATATTCACGGGTGAAGGACTGTGCTTATGGAGAGGAAGATGAGATGGTCAGGGTGGTGTTTGACACAAACTCAGCGAAACTGCGAGAGAAAGTTTTAAGTGCCAGGACTAAGGTAACATTAAATACAGCCATGGACATAGCACGAGATGGCACCAGCACAGCTGGGAACCTTCGATGCATGTACACCGAGCGGCTCACGTGAACTGACGCGTGCACAGATAAAAGCAACAGTTCCAAAGAGCTGAACAAAACCGAATTACACAATTGAAAAGGCAGCAAAAATATGAAGCGCCTGATACATATAAGCATATTCATAAATCCAACTACTGCGGAAACAAAGCACACGGTTGGAAAAAGTCAATGTTCCGCTAAAGGAAGACAGTGTAAAAAACCGTGCATGCAGTGTGTCAGGTCTCAGATAAAGAAGAAGACGAGCTGTTTATTGATGCAGTAAGAAACGAATCGATGAATGAAACCTGTCATCTTTACAACGATTGACAAACACGGAATGTAACTTGAACACAACACATCCTACAAATACGAACCTGATTGAAAGAAATAATGATAATCAAATCCTTGATGACAGCAACACTCAGTAACACTCACAAAACAAATACTGTATATTGACAGTCATGTTACGTTATTTTTAAAATGTTCCCTTTTCTTTTCTAGCTTTTTAACACACTACTTCTCCGCTGCGATACGCGGGTATATATATATATATATGTATATATATATATATATCCCGATCTACATACTCGAATAATGGATACTTTATTCGCCATCAATGATTGTTTTGGTAAAGCCATACTCAGTGTATTCATTAGATGAACGGTAAAAAGTAAGAGCGAGGGAGGATGACTTATTGAGGCATGCAGGCTGTAGTGCGTCAACTCTATCTGAATTGCGATCACATTTGAAAAATATATCTTTTCAAGTTCTATTTAGTCCATATGTGTCAAACTCAAGGGCATACCACATCCGCCCGCGTAATTATATCCGCCCGCGAGATCATTTTATATACTGTATTATTGTTATTAAAGCCCGGTATATGAAGCGCTGGTAACACAATAAACTACAGATCCCATAATGCAGCGCTTCAGCTGCCTTGCCAACACTTACCGCGTTAATCAAGTCTAGCTTATGATGCTGCAAGTTATTGCGAAGCTAGCTCACACGATGCTGAAGAGAAAAGTTGATTCTGAAAATAGAGCCTTTAAAACCGATGGGAGGCTGAGTATATGTTTACTGAACCCGTGTGTCTCATTTGTGGAGCTAATGTGGCTGTAATTACAGAATTTAATCTAAGACGGCACTATGAGACAAAACATCAGGGTAACCTGAATGCAATGCAGAAGATACAGAAAGCAGAATAATTAAATAAGAATCTGACACTTCAGCGGACGCTTTACCCGTGCACAATCACAAAGTGATTTCAAGTGAAGCTGCTTTTATGGGAGACACAAATGCACCAGTGCACCTTGCCCCACTTTCCCTGTTGCCAAGTAATGTTAAACCAAGTCGTCACTACGGTGTTCCCAAATCGCACTTTGCTGATAAACTGAGCGCACTGAGTTTGCACGGCGCTTTGGTGACTTTGAAGAACAAAAAGTCCGTCTACATGCGGCTCGAACCTTGTGCATGTTTGGTAGCACATATCTGTGTGAGAAGCTCTTCTCAGTGATAAAGACTAACAAAACAGCACACAGGAGTCGCCTCACTGATGAGCACCTGCAATCCATCCTGAGAATCTCCACAACACAGAACCTCACACCAAACAGAAACGAACCTGTGGCCAAAAAGATGCCAGGCGTCCAGCTCTAAAATGACATATGAGCAAAGACAACTGAATGATTTGATTTGTTATTGCTGAAAGGAACACATTTTATTTATATTTCCAGGTTTTGTTATGCAGCATGTTCATATTTGAATTTGTATAATTTTGACAGGATATATTTTTATGGAGAGCAAAATCTTTTGGGATATTTAAAATCTAAGTTTATTTTTTATATAAAATTACATAAGAGTAAAGAAATTTGAATGTTTGTTCTTTTAACGTTTACTTTATTTCTAACTTGTATAATTTAGACAGGATATATTTTTATGGAGAGCAAAATATTATAAGTTGTTTAAGGTTTGAGTTGATTTATTCACGAATAATATTCCTGTCTGTTTTTACCATTTCTACCAAAGATATTTCTGTCGACTAAATAAAAATTCCTTCTATTTAAAATTTAAATAGAACTTGAACAAATACGATAGTTCATAATATCCACGCAGACTTGCACGTAAGAGCGGTGTCATCCTTTTAACAAGCAGCGTATTGCACTGATCTGAAATAGCTGTGTGTGTATATATGTAGATATGTATGTATATGTATATATATGTTTATATATGTGTATATGTATAGATATGTATATATATATGTTTATGTGTGTGTGTGTAAATATATATATATATATATATATGACAACAATACTCATCACTCACAACAGTGACAAAACAATTACATTGACAATCATGTTACGTTATTTTCAAAATGTTTCCTTTTCTTTTCATTGCTTCTTTAACACACTACTTCTCCAAGCTTTTACTAGTGTATATATATATATTTATATATATATATATATATATATATATATATATATATATATATATATATATATATATAAATCATTTTTAATGTAGGTAGATCATTTCGAGCTGGTCATTTTTAAAAGTAGCTCACAAGCCAAAAAAGTGTGAGCAGCCCTGCTTTATAGCATCTAATAATTCTGATAGTGCCAACGGTTTATCCAATTCCTCTGCACTAAGAGTATCTATTTGTGGTATTTCTAATACATCCTGAAATGTATTAGATTGTGTCTTGTCTTCTTTAAACTCAGTAGAATATAAGGATTTATAGTAGTCTCTAAATCTGTGTATTATATTTTTATGGTCAATGATTATGTCTCTGCTTGTGTTGGGATTGCATTGCGAACTTCTTGATTGTGGATTTGTTGAGCTAAAAGCTTATTAGCTTTCTTTCCATGTTCATAGTAATAATATCTTGATTTAAAATGAGTTGTTCAGTTTCTTTAGTCAAGAGATTGAGTTCTGAATGCAGAGCCTGCTTTTTCCTATGAAGAGCCTCACTTGGACACCTGGCATATTCTTGATCTATTCTAGTAATTTCGTTAGTTGGCTTTGATACCTGCTTGGTTTCCAATTTATTTCTGTGGGAAAGATATGAGATAATCTGTCCGCTTAAGAAGGCCTTCAGGGTTTCCCAGAGTATTCCTGCAGAGACCTCTGAGGATATATTTGTCTCTAGAAAAAAACTGATTTGTTTTGATATAAATTCTGTAAAGTTCTCGTCTGCTAATAAAAGTGGGTTAAGACACCATCTGCGAGATGTGGGGCATAATGATTTTAGCTCCAAGATCAGAGGGGCATGGTCGGAAATAACAATAGCATTGTACTTGCAGGATTTAATCATAGGCAAGAAATGGTTATCTACAAAAAAATAATCAATTATTGAGTAGCAATGATGCACTGGTGAGTAGAAGGAATATGTTCTTGAATTTGGGTTTAGAAATCTCCAGGGGTCTGATAAGTTGTGGTCAGTTACAAATTGTGTGATTGTCTTTGTAGTGTTAGATGTCATTGCCCCTGCAACAGGAAACCTATCTAGGTCTGGATTTAAAACACAATTAAAATCCCCAACCATTATAATTTTATGAGTGTTCTCATTGGGAATGGATGCAAATACATTTTGGATGAATTCCCTATCGTCCACATTGGGTGCATAAACATGTATCAAAATCACTTTACAATTAAATAAATTACCCATAACAATCCCCCTTCAGGATCAGATACAAAATCTGATACTACAAAAGAGACTGTTATATGTATAAGAATTCCCACACCTCTAGTTTTATTTTGTAAAGTTGGAATGGAACATTTGGCCAGTCCAGTCTTTTTGCAGCCGAAACTGATCCTTGCTTAATAAGTGGGTCACCTGTAAAAATTACTATTTTAGCATTTAGACTTGTTAGGTGAGAGAGTATTTTCTTTCGTTTTAATTCGTGATTCAGGCCTTTAACATTCCAGGTCACAAAATTAACTGTCCCGTCTTGGAGACATTGATTCTGAATTTTTTATGTCATTTTGTAGTCTTAGCCAAACACAAGACAGCTTTGACCTTAATTTCCAGTTTTCCCAGGGGTTATTGCCATGCAGTTCATTGTTACGTTGGTAATTATAATTATAAGGGTTAAAAGTATAGATTAGAAATATTATGCTCTCTTTTTTCCCCTCCCTAGTCCCCACCCCCACTTTGCCTCCCCACGTGAGACTGAACCCCACTTCACAAAGTCCCAGTCCTCTGACATACCTAGAGACAGAGCACATCCAAAACAAAACAAGCCCCCTGCAGCAGTGTATATAAATTAAAATTGAGATATCTATTGCCAATACATTCTAAATACTATAAGCATAACAAAAAAAAGAAAAAAAAAAAGAAAAGAAAATCTTCAACATTCTTGAAGTGTTAAGATAGCAAACCAAGGGAATGGTGTTAAATAATGGTCCTGGATCAGCATAGTAAACCTACGCAATAATAACAACAATAATAAACCAAGGATATGATGTTTAACTGTCTCCTTTAGAATTAAAATAAAAAAAGGTTACTAATTTAATTTCTTCCACACATACATGTATAAACGTGTAAAATTGTAATTAAAACAAAAACAGATAGTGACCGAGAAGGGAAAAGGATGTATAATTACGGTACCAGTTGTCATTACAAGTGGATCAGACTGCCGGTGATATCTTCTTTATGATGCCATGACAGGGTGAGACTCACTGTCATATTTCAGGAAAGTGTTGGGATCAGCTTTCTTAACTCTTTATCTGCTTCCTTCCTACTGGTATATATGTAATGTTTGCCTTGAATCTCCACCTTCAGTTTGGCAGGATACAAGAGGCTGTATCTGATATCAGCTTTTCATAAGTGCTGTTTAATATTATAAAAAGAGGCACGCTTAGCAGCTGTTGAGGGTGAGAAATCAGGCAAAGTACGAATGAGGTTATTTTCAAATCTCTTGTTTCTGTCTGAGAAGTGACATTACATTTAATCTAAATTGTAACTTATCAAAGTGCACAATAAAAGTCCTAGGTTTAGAGTTGTTCGATCCCCATATGTGATAAGCTGCAGCTATCTCAGTGTCTGATTTAAAGTCCTCTCCAATTATTTTGGAGAATAGTTCAGCTATGAATTTCACTGGGTTTGGACTTTCGCGATTCTCAGGTAGACCTTCAATTCTAATATTATTCCTTCTGTATCCATCTTCCAGAGCAGCAAGTCGGTCTCTGAGTTTTTTGCATTTGGAATTGGCAGCTGTTGCTCTTCCATCAGCGGTGGATGGTACTTTTTCGGCTGTTTCATTTCGAGTCATGAATGTCTGCTTAACATCCTCCAGCTGATCGGCAAGTGTGCTTAGTTTAGACGCATTTTGCTGAATGTGCTCCTCAATTTTTTCAGCATACATTTAAAGGCCACCTCAAAGTGATTATACACGCGTTTCTCCGAGTCTTTATTATCCTGCTGCAGCTCTTGCAGCTCCCGCCGCAGCTTTTCACTTCTTCTTGCGTATCTTCTCGCTTCTCTTGAGCATACTATTTATTTCTTTCTTTATCTCTTGCTTGAGCTCAGCGATCATCACCTTCAGTTTGGACAGATAATTTCTGCTTTCGTGCACCGCAGGTGAAGCGGCGAGCTCTATTACAGCCGGCTCGCAAGGAGCAGGTGAAAGTGCAGACTGTAAGGCCTTTTCCGGTTTCAAATGATCTTCTCCAATTGGAAAGCAATTGTGAAACTGCATCACTTGCACATTCGCTCCCATTTTCGCTCTCAACTGGAGAAGATGCAGCGGACCGAGGTCTCGAAGAATCTGGGCTTTCGCCCGTGTGTTCCAGGTCAGTCTCTGACAGGCCGTACCTTGAACTTGATCTTGGACTTACAGGTCTAGGCTTGGATTTAGCTTTTGTTTTCTTTTCCGTTTCTTTCTGAGCCCCTTTCTTGCTGACCATGTTTATATATGCTTGCATATACTGTAGTAGAACCCTCGGGTTGGATAAATACAGGATACCTTGGGATAATAAGAAATAATAGAAAAAATAACACCGCTGCTAACGGAGCTCCGCTTCAGATGTCCATCTCCCGCAACTGATGAGACCAACCCTGTTTATGAAGATTAGCATCTCATCCTAGAGCAGTACCTACCTTGTGTCTGATACTACTAGGACAGAGTCCATTACCCCAGGAACCTGGGTTTCGGTGGCAGAACTGCTAACCAACCGCACTAATCAATCCCAAAAACACCTGCCCTATGACTTCCTTGCACTGGAATTAAGGGCTTTAGAAAGTGAAAGAATCAATTAACCCCTGAAGAAAGCATCCACCATGTTGGAAGGAAACAAATGGTGAATTTTAATGTGCCATTATTTTTATTATAAATAAGCCATGTGCCAAACAATATGTATATAAAACTGATTTATTTTTTGGTATCTTTTATTATCTTTTATTACTGAGGGCATGTTGCTTTGTCCTGGAGTTTTTTGGTTTTTTTTGCGTAATTCACCTTAATTAATATTGGAGTTACTTTATTCTTATTGTGTCCTTGATCTTGGAATTGAAGGATGGATGATTTATAATGCAATACTTGTCTCCATGATATATTTTGTATGTAAGAGAAACATTTTATTCTTTTTTGTGCCATTTTATATTGTAATAAAGATTGGAACTATATAGTCAGGATTTACAAAGCATGGTAAATACAAATAAATATGTAAATATCACTACTATTGTAAAAAATCTACATGTTTTATGCTAATTGCCTGCTGGAATTTTTCAGACTGTTGTTCAGTTTTCCATAAATGCATTAAAAGCAAATATACTGGTAGATAAAATAACTGAAAGAAATAATTGATTTTATTTAATGCGCATTGTAATTGCACTGTGAGACCTAAAAAGATTTGTAATTTAGAGCAGAGATGGATGAATGCCATTAAAGTCATGTGAATACATTTGATTAATGCTAAATGAAGGTCTTGACAGCTGGCCATGAGTCCCCCTTACTTATATGAAGTTTCCAGTGACTCTTTCTCAGTATACTAGGGTTGACTAATGTGTAATTAAAAATAGCTGCATTTATTCCTATGAAAAGTAATACTAGAACTGGGCATCAGTTTAATTTTATTGCATTTACACATATAGTTAAATATTACATTTCTCAGTTCATTATTAAGTCTTGTGTGTTAAATCTTTGCATATTCAGTGATTAAAATGAATACCATTGGTTTATTTTTTATATTTTATAAAATATGTAGTATATATATATATATATATATATATATATATATATATATATATATATATATATATATATATAGTATAGAACATTCAACCTCGACAGACAGACACAGAACACCCAAGTCCAAAACACATTTATTGTTCTTCTGCCTTCTACAGCACCACATAATGCACAAACCCACAATGTTCAGTCCTTTCTTTCCTTCTCTCTTCCTTCACTGCTGCCTTCACTCCTCTCTCACAAGCTCTGTCCTTTGCCTCTCGTCTCCGGCTCCTCGAATGGAGTGAGGTGGCCCCTTTTATAATGCACCCGATGTGTTCAAGGTGCTCCCTGACACTCTTCCAGTAGCACTTCCTGGTGTGACAGAAGTGCTGCAGTCCAAGGCACTGGGGTTGTTCAAGCACCCCCTGGCGGTGGCCAAAGAGATGGATATATAAATGGATGCATGAATGGATATTTTCAGTGTCTATTAAAAGTAGTCACCATCTTGGAAGTTTTCTTATTAGATTATTATACACCTTTGACTCACAGCAAATTTAATTTGGCTTTTTTGACACTGACCAACAAAACACAAATCTTTAATGTAAAAGTAAATCCAGATCTCTGCTAAGTGATCTAAATTAATTACAAATATTATATATATTGTAATCAAGTGAGGAATCACAAGTCCAAAACAGTAAATGTTGGGGCACCAACCCAGTCATCCCTGTTTACCTCTGACAGAGATAAAAGCAAAATAAGTGCAGACAATGGCACAGAAGCAGAGAAAATAAAAGTAAACAAAAAGGTTGCCATATCACACTTCAGATCTTTAATGCTTTAAAGCTGGTCAACCACGCAGGAGCTCTGTCCTGTACCATGCTCTGTTAACAGAGCGACACCATCTTCTGTCAAACCCATGACTTATAGGCAAGAGACTGGAAGGAGTGGAGTAGAGGGCATGATTCACCAGGGGGCCCTTTAGGTGATCCAAAGACCCTTTATATATGTGTATCTGTGTGTGTGTGTGTATTTGTGTGTATATATATATATATATATATATATATATATATATATATATATATATATATATATATATATATATATATATATATATATATATATATATTGTGGTCCGCCCAGGAGGACTTGTGCCTCCTCCAGACCGTGAGGGGGCGTCCGTCCTGGTTATACTAGAGGCCTCGGGTAGAGGGCTTGGAAGCCCAGCCCTGTAGGGACCCGTGGCTGCACCCCGATGCCGGTATATCCTGTGTGGTCCCCGGCCGGGACGCCCAGGAGGACCAGAGGAGGGCTTATGCCTCCTCCTGACCGAGAGGGGGCGTCCGTCCTGGTTATACTGGAGGCCTCGGGTAGAGGGCTTGGAAGCCCAGCCCTGTAGGGGCCCGTGGCCACCGCCAGGCGGCGCCCCAGTGCCTTATTATCCCGGGAGCCGGCACTTCCGCCACACCAGGAAGTGCCGGGGGAAGACGACAGGGGACACCCGGACGGCTTCCGGGTGCGCAGCCGGCACTTCCGCCACACGGGGGTGTGTCCGCGGGAGATTGCCGGGAAGTAGCTGGAGCCCATCCGGGTTCCTATAAAAGGGGCCGCCTCCCTCCAGTCAGCAGTGGAAGTCGGGTGGAAGAGGACGGAGCTGGAGTGAGGACTGGAGGCGGCCAGGAAGAAAATAGGCACAGGACTGTGTTGCCTGGACAGTGGGGAAATCGGTGCAAGAGGCACTGGGGTTTGTAGTGCACGTAAATCTTGTACATAATAGTTGTAAATAAACAGTGTGTGGTGACAATATGATGTCTGTCTATCTGTGTCCGGGTCCAAGTTCACAGTGGCGTAGTCGGCAGGATGGGCCGTCTGGTACAAGACGGGGACCCGCATTTCCTTTAAAACAAATTTCTGTGAACGGCCCGGCACAGCAGCGGACCCCACACACTGGCCGCAGGAGCGGTTCGCCCCAGAGACCGTCGCCGGACCGCAGAATGGCCATCCCCGGGTGCGGAGGAAGAACGGACGTTGCCAGAGCGCAGCGGGCTCCGAGGGTCACGCTGTCAGGACAGACAGCCAGGCCGCGCGCGGCGTAGAAGGCCACACCGAGGCAGGGGCCTCGGCATGACGGGATCCGGGAGGTAAGTGCCCTGCCCTGCAGTAATCGGCCCTTCGGGTCGCACTTACCTTTTCTACAGGGAGGGCGATCCGGATCCGCGTCCGTGGCAGGAGCACACCGGGCCACGGGCTGTCGGCAGCGCGATGGTGGCAGCAGAGGAGGCTGCGAAATAGGAGCCGCTGCGGCTCGAAGAATCGCCGCAGCTGCGAAGCTGCGAGGAGGCACGTCACCGCACCCAGAGCAGGGGAGACAAGATGGCCCCTTCGGCCGGATGTCCTGCCCGCTGACAGGCACGGGATTGGCTGGTGTGTCTTGTGTGCCGCCAATGATTGGATGGAGGGGACCAAGGAACGCCAGTCTCGTGCCTAGAAGGGACCCGATTGGGCCGGAGGGAGTGGCCCACAGGAGGCAGGCGTCGAGTGGAGCTGATGGACAGGTAAGCTCACCGGCGTCTGTCTCATTGTTTCCACCAGTGGCTCGGCGTGAGCCGGAGGAATCTCTTCGGCCCGCCGAGTTGTCCTTGGAGCAGGTGCTGGGTGATTTCATCATCCGTTTGGAGCAGCTGAGGGGGAAGGCGGTCGCGTCTGGAGAGACGCCGCGTTTGACAGAGGATCGGTGTGACGCTGGAGCCTTTGGCAATCGGGACACCACGGGGAAGGTGAGTTGTATCGTCCCCGTAAAGCATAAAGGGGGATCCGCCGAACATGGTCGCGACTTATTTAAGGAGGACCGACTTCAAGTAAGCGATCCCCCCACAGCGGACGTGGCGGTGCAGACGGCCGATCGTGCGAGGAGAGCGAGCACGCAGGCGCTGGCAGGACAGGGGCTGATGAGTGCCCTGGGTCCTAGCGCCCTGCGCTCCAAACCCGCGGCAGTCTCCTGTCGCTCTGCAGGGACGCAGACGGGACTGGATTTGAGCTGTTGCCATGCTCAGACCCAGACCGTCAAGGCGTCCAAGAGAAGAAGGAGGAACCGAGAGGTGAATGCCGGGACCTCCGATAGGAAGGGGCGTCTCGCTGGGGGCGAGCGCCCGGAGAAGGGCCATCCTCTGTGAGGGCAGAGGGAATCCCCTGGGCGGCTGGGCGAGCCGCCTGTGAGAGCGGGCCCGCGGACAGCGAAAGGACGGGCATGGAACCTGCGGCGGAGGACTCTAGCAGGCAAGTCAGGGGCTGTCGGAGGGGGGCAGGAGCACTGCCGGTACAGGAACCGACAGGACGCTAAAGGTGAGTGTCCTGGCAGTGCTTCTGGCCCCGACGAGCGCTGGAGCCGACGTCATGTGGGACCTGCCCTCCTGGAACGGGCTGCTCCGCGGGAGGGCTCCACAACGGGAGGCCAAAGGTGACCCAGCCGGTGGGGACGAGAGCGGCGCAGACCAGAGGGGCACGTTTGCGCGTCGGAGGGGGTGCCGAACGGAGATGTCCCAGGGTGCCGTGTTGGACCCTGGGGACATAGTAGGACCCTCTCTGGGGACGTGCTGCCCTTTCGGGAAGTGCCGTTCGTACCCACGTGTCCTCGCTATATTGTGGTCCCTGGCCGGGGCTGGAGCTCGGCCGGGACGCCCAGGAGGACGAGAGGAGGGCTTGTGCCTCATCCAGACTGCGAGGGGGCGTCCGTCCTGGTTATGCTGGGGGCCTCGGGTAAAGGGCTTGGAAGCCCAGCCCTGTAGGGACCCGTGGCCACTGCCAGGCGGAGCCCCAGTGCCTTATTATCCTGGGAGCCCGGCACTTCCACCACACCAGGAAGTGCCAGAGGGAAGACAACAGGGGACACCCGGACGGCTTCCGGGTGCGCAGCCGGCACATCCGCCACACGGGGGTGTGTCCGCGGGAGATTGCCGGGAAGCAGCTGGAGCCCATCCGGGTTCCTATAAAAGGGGCCGCCTCCCTCCAGTCAGCAGTGGAAGTCGGGTGGAAGAGGACAGAGCTGGAGTGAGGACTGGAGGCGGCCAGGAGGAAAAGAGGCACAGGACTGTGTGGCCTGGACAGTGGGGGAATCGGTGCAAGAGGCACTGGGGTTTGTAGTGCACGTAAATCTTGTACATAATAGTTGTAAATAAACAGTGTGTGGTGACAATATGATGTCTGTCTGTCTGTCTGTGTCCAGGTCCAAGTTCACAATATATATATATAAATAATTAAAAACCACCCCCTCTTTACACTTAATGCCATAATGTAGCTTTTAAAATCTGATATGAAAAGACCATGAATTGACACTTGCACAAAGTTTGTCCAAGAAAATAAAAAAGCAGTTTTTCTCATATGTATAATATGCACTTGTTGTGAAAATGTATTAGTATTAGTGCTGCATTTTGTTGAAACTTATTACATTTGATTGCTGACTCTGTTGTACATTAGTTTGATATGATTAAGTATGGCTGCAAGTATGTGCGTGTAAGCCTGCCTTGTGATGGGGTACCATGCTGCTTTAAGGACAGACAGACAGATAGATGCTCACCTCCCGTGAACCCAAAATAAAATTAGAATTTTTTCCATAATTGGGTGTATGAATGGTTAATGACATTGTTCTAGGTGTAACAGTCGGTCAGAGTCTTTATTGTGGCGTTTATTTGCGACATAGATGAATTAAATACCCACTGTAATCATTCCCTCGATTTCCATTGAATTGCAAGGGAGCATATCCACTAAGCAACAGTGCCTGAATGCCCAGGCTTCAGTGACTTTCTTTGTCCAGCATGAATACAATGACAAGGGTGTTATAATTATCAGTAATGTTTATGTATTAAACATGAAATGACTGATTAAATTTGTGAAACACATGCAGCCCTGTGTTATGTTTAAAGAATACAAGTGATTGAATATACAACAAGCTTCTTGTTAATACAGTACAGGGACATTAAATTCTCAGTAGGGTTTTGGGCAGCACAACACACAGCAATAGTCTCAGCATGAGTACTGTGCATAAACAGAGACTGTGTAGCGTTAAACGTCAGCAACATCTTGTGACATTTGCAATATGTCGCTCTTAAGAGGACTGTTTCCTTATTTGCTATACTGTTTAAAGTTATTCATTCTTGTTACTTTTTTGTCTCCATACGTATGTCTTTATTGAGCTATTTAGTTCATTTGACATCAGTTGTAGCAAGCCAGACTGATCATTGTGTTGGTATTTCCATAATTATTTTTGTTACATTATGTAGAATGTCTAAGCTCTCAAAAATTCAAGCTTTGACCATGAATAAATATTGAGCTGTGTTTAAACAGATATCACTGAAAAGATTTCCAAATGTTGTCATTTTAACTAAATATTATAGAGAAATTTATAGGAAATCGTCAAGTGTATAATTACATTTGACCATCATTAAAACTACAATGTAACCACCGTTTTTATATTGTAGAAATATCCAGGCAGTATTTTAGAATGATGAAATATATCTGATGGAAATTTAGTTACAGTTGCATTCATTTTGCAATCAGCATTTTTTGTTGTTGATTTAGGCAATGTTTTTCATTAAGTGTTCTTTGGAGGTAAAGCAGTCCACCTTTTATATAACTTATGTAAAACCTATCATCCATCCATCCATCATCCAACCCACTATATCCTAACTACACGGTCATGGGGGTCTGCCGGAGCCAATCCCAGCCAACACAGGGCGCAAGGCAGGAAACAAACCCTGGGCAGGGCGCCAGCCCACCACAGAAAACCTATCATTCAGATATGAATTCCAAACACAGAGAGGACAAAAACCTGGACATTACTCCTCTACAAACATCATTGATATATGTTAAAAATGCACTGATACATTAGAACTTGAGATCCCAGATATATTAAATTGAATATTTTTAATGTTAGTATTATTTGCAGTACACATTTGCTTTTTACCATTGTTGACAGATAGAGAAACTCACAGTCCTAAGTTAATGGTTTTGTCAGATTTATTAAATTAATATATCTGGTAAGAATCCTCTTGCTACCTGATGTTAAGCTACTTTTTCTAGGAGAAATGTGCAATGTAGAGGTTGTCCTTTTTAAATGTTACCCTGTTAGGAATCAAATTGATATTTGCACTCATGACAAATAGAGATTGAAGCAGCAGTGAGTCAGCATACCAGATTTGGCCATGCCCTGTTTGTCATGAGACATTTTTTCTTCGAAGAGGACATGTGACTTGTTGAATGTTAATAACCTCATTTAGTACGTCCTTGAAGTGACCAGAGTATAAGAGGAACCATTTGATGAAATATACCTTAAGTGACAGGGTCAGATTAAGTAGGTTTTTTTCTTTTTACAGACTGCACATTGTTTCAGCAAAGACATTTTCCTATGAATTGGAAAATAACAATTTAAATGCTAATAACGACAAATATAGTACAAAACATATTAAAAAAGCTATACTTAGCTGATGGGCTTTCTGCAGACACTTATTTTTGACATATCTGTAGAAGGATTAAAGTAAAGTAGAATAGGAATGATGATTTCAGAGCAAAGTAGCCAACTCAAATAATTACAAAAAGCGGATTCCACTACGGAATGTAATTTGAGAACTGCATTACCAGATTAAAGCAAAATTGCAGTAGCATTTCTTATTTTCTTTGTTTTTAAGGGTAACTGAAGAAAAAAATTAAGGTGGAGAACCATTATCAAACGCATATTAAATCTAAAGGGGGCAAGCATTTCTCAAAATAAGATACTCAAAGAAAAAACTGTTGCTACCTAATATAAATAAATAATGTAAAATGGGAGTAAGAGAAGTAAAAAATGTTACTGCTGGAATCATACACATTACACTAAACACTGCTGGAATAGTCTACAGCTATGGAGTTTTGAACCATTCAGGAATTGAACAATATTTCATCACAGGGGGCACTGCCCAAATATACAGTACCTATGTACCAAGAGCAGTAAAATATTGTGCTTTGGACTGTGGTAGGATGCCAGATTCCTTACAAAAATCTATTTGGAACACTGGAAATATGTAAACTTCTTGCCGTAGGTACATCACGTGGAAACTAAGTTAGAGTCCAAGAAGTCCTGTGAATGATGCTTCACCAATTGACAGTTAACTGGGTGGAATTTTAAAAATTTCAGAAAGTCATGATAGAATAAAATAAAGTAAACATTATTAATCCCAATGGGAAATTTAGATGCATGCAGCAGCAAAAACATAAAAAACAAGGATATAGACTCACAGGACAAATAATGAAATCCATCAATCAATCATTAAATCGATAAATAAATGTGCAGAAATTTAAAAATGAACTTAAACAGAGTATGTCAGTAGGAAATCCTTAGATGCATCTTTGGCTAAAAGTGCTCCAAGAGAGCGCCTCCAGGGGGCGTGGAGGGGATTTTTCATGATGGCATCCAGTTTTGCCACTATACTAGTTTCTCCAAGGTTCACTCTGTGATGGAGCAGGCTTTCCTGATATGTTTGATCAGCCATTGTGCATCTTTTGAGCTCAGGTTGCTTCACTAGGAGACTGCAGCATAGAACACCTCACTGGCTGCTATGGACTAGTAGAACATTTCCAGCAACTTGCTGCATACATCACAACACCTGATTCTCCTTAGCAAGTATGGTCTGCTCTTCTTGTACAGCACCACTGTATTGTCAGACCAGTCCAGTTTGTTGTTTAGCTCTGCACCACTTCCACATCCTCCCCTTGGATAGTGACTGGTCTCAGAGGCTCCTTTGCACACTGGAAGTCCACCACCAGCTATTTTGTCTTGCTGATATTGAATAGTAGGCGTTTCTTCCTGCACCACAAGAAATACTGTGCAGTAGAATGGAAGGATTTTGTGTGCATATTTATTTTCCTAGTTCCATATTCTGTCAAAATGAGAAAATAATTGAAAATATATTAATAAGATAAAGAATGATTTTTCAAAGCCTATCTTTGTTTCAAAATATTTTGCTGTTTATTGCATTTATGAGTTTAAATTCATAGTTAATCGCTGAGTTTCTACACTACTAATCAGTAATCTTAACTTTTTTCAGTCACTCCCCAATACAATAAATTATGTTAAAATGGTTAGCTATTCTGTGTACAATGTTTATTGAATGTGGAATAATTAAAGGATTGATTATAGTCATTTATAAAGTATTACAGACAGACAGACCTAACACTTCTGGTAAATACATAATTTGTATGTGTCCACCAATTCTCTTTTTGTATCTGCTTACTCCTCGTGGAGCTCAGCATAAAACAGCTCAAAGCAAGTACAAGTTCTGGTCTGCATGTCTCAGGAGTACATGTCTTTAAACTGGAAGAAGACAGAAATCACTCTAGTGCTTAGTGCCCAGTAGCTAAGTTGTAACCACTGAGTCACCATGTCACTACTGAAGTTATTTTAACCTTCATATAATTGGAACCTCATAAATGCTTTAGATGATCTTTTTCTTGTAGTTATGTATGTTTTAAAGATATTTCTTTTGTATTTTCTATTTTATGCATATATACAGTGTGTGTATGTGTGTTTGTGTATTAATGAATATTTATTAATGAGGGAGAGAAATAATTAAAATAAAAATAAAATAAATATGACTTAATCATACAATTCAATATTTTCATTGCCACTGTATGTACAGGAATATTATGAAGACTAATTAAAAGAAAGTGGCAATTTAGGTGTGTTGCTGTTGTTAAAATTGCCCTAGTCTGGATGTGGGTGTGTGTGTTTTCACACTGTGATAGATTGTACCCAGTGCTTGATGAGATAGGCTCCAGCTTCCCCTGGTTGGGAAAATGTTTGAATGGATAGAATTTATAAACAGTAATACAATATTTTATTATATGATGCATATGCCAAAGTATACTTTCTATTACCCTCAGAGCATTATAATGGCATGCTACTCAATCAAACATGTAATAATAATATAACAAACACAACCATTTACTTCAAAACGAATGCAACGAAAACTACAGAAAAATAGAAATACAATGGAGAAAAACAAAAACAGGAAAACCAAAAGTAAAATGAGATTAACCCCCACTCAAAATTACACTCTTTATTTTTGATGTGAGATGCATCTTGAAAATAGTAGCCAAATTTGGACTCACTCATAAATAAGCAATAAGATTTTATTTTGAACATAATGCTGTTAATACTATAAAATGATTGCAGTGTAAGTAACATTCTGTACATATTCTAGGATCAAAATCAGAGCTTAATTCCTTGCCATATATCAGCTACAAAGATTTTCACCTTGTAACAGTGTGTAATGTTTACCTACATGCATACGAATGTAACTTCAAAAAGTCACATGGTCGAAAAGCAGAGTGCAGGAAACCAAACATGGAAGAATTCTTCCAACAAGGAAAGATTTTTTTTGTACTGTGTACGTGACAACAGAGTGACTGTGTGACTTTGAACATGAAACAGATATCTTGACCTTCAAATGACTAATGGAAATCAAATCAGTCCTGTTTGTTTCTGCAGTAGCGTAATTGCTTATATACAATACATTTCAAAATTGCTATCACCTCTATAACTTTGTTTAGTTTCTTTTGTGGTTCAAGTCCCTTTAAGTTTATTCTGATGGGACCTAGGAATAAAATGTACAATCATGCTTTGATGGGGATATACCTATTTTCTTGCCTTGGATATTCCTATTACAAACAACAGAATATGTGTTGATTTGGTTTAAAATGCTAGATTTTAAAGCTAAGCTCTAATAATGATAAAACAGAACTGGCCGGGCATCAAAGTTAAATTAAGTATTTGCTAATGATAATGTGATACTTTGGCATTGAGTGTTTCCATTGCATGCGTCTGAGACCCTGCCAACAATTCTAAGGGCAGAGTACATTCTTGGAACTATGAAACAATAGCTTCGCATCACACTCTTTATCTTTTAAAGTTTCTGTTGTGTCATACAGAACTTCCTAGATGTTAAATGAGTAGCATTTTAGCTTGGACAAGATAAAAGCTCAGAAAACACAGATGGCATCTAACATTCTAAAAGTTCTACTCCCTTGGCACAATGAAGTATGTTTGCAAAAAAAATATAAACAAACTAAAGAGCTAGTTTGCTTTGTATTTATTTTCTATAATGCATTATTCTAACTTTGTTTATCAGATGTTAGAAGGGATTATAGAGAAATCCTTTATAATGAAGAAGCTTACGCTCACAACCTAAAAGTTTACCATTTTAAACGTACTCCCTTTTGAACACAGAAAAAAAAACCTGTACAGCTGGGCATCATGCCAAGAACTGAAGCATACATCTACCAGCTTATCCTTTTTCATTATAAACAATATGCATTTTTCAGGACATTAAACATTGTCACAGATATCCACATGTGGCCTTGATGGCTTTATTTTTTTCCCTTAGTAGCTTATGTTGAACAAATCAGCTTCCCAGGGAATTCGCACAAGACCATGTCCAGGTTTTTTTTCCAAAATTCTTTTTTTTTTTTTGGACAAGCAACATGGAAGTGAAACAGTTAGGACTGCTGCCTCATGGATCCATCAGACAGATAGATACTTTATTAATCCCAAGGGGAAATTCACATACTCCAGCAGCAGCATACTGATAAAGAACAATATTAAATTAAAGAGTGATAACAATGAAGGTATAACAGACAGACAATAATTTTGTATAATAGTAATGTTTACCCCCCGGGTGGAATTGAAGAGTCGTATAGTGTGGGGGATGAATGACCTCCTCTGTCTGTCAGGTGAGCAGGACAGTGACAGCAGTCTGTCGCTGACGCTGCTCCTCTGTTTGGAGAAGATACTGTTCAGCGGATGCAGTGGATTTTCCATTATTGATAAGAGCCTGCTCAGCGCCCGTCGCTCTGCCACGGATGTCAAACTGTCCAGCTCCGTGTCTACAATAGAGCCTGCCTTCCTCACCAGTTTGTCCAGGCGTGAGGTGTCCCTCTTCTTTATGCTGCCTCCCCAGCACACCACCGCGTAGAGGCACTCAACACAACCGTCTGATAGAACATCTGCAGCATTTTATCACGCTCGGCTGAATCATATTTCAAGGCTTTGTCCGTCTAGAATTTGCATTCTTCCCAAGCTTGAGCTTTCTTCATGATACTCTAGTTTTCCTCAAACAACTCTATGCATGTTAGGTCAATTGCTGATTGTAAATTGACCCCTGTGTGAGTGTGGATGCATCTATATATGAGTGATGGACTGGCTTTCTACAAGGTGTTTTCCCCCAGCAGTTTCCTTGTCCATGGATTCATCACTCTACAATTACAATGAATCTTAAGGCAAAATTCAGGTTATCCAGCTCCAAGGCAGCTTCCAAGCCCCCAAAAAGTGCTTTTTGCACCTAAGAGAGTTTCCAGATGTGTCCCACACCAAAGAATGTAGATCAGCTTCCTGCTCTAAAAGGACTGAAGAGTTGCATGCACCTAGTTTTGAAAGAAACTTTAGCCTCAAAAACATGCAGAGTTGGTTGTATTGGGGATCCTAAATTGTCCCTAGTATGTGGTGGGTGTGGGTGTGTGTGCCCTGTGGTGGGCTGGCACCCTGCCCGGGGTTTCTTTCCTGCCATGTGCCCTGTGTTGGCTGGGATTGGCTCCAGTAGACCCCCGTGACCCTGCAGTTAGGATATAGCGGGTTGGATAATGGATGGATGATTAGGCCATAGTCGTTTATAGTTATAGGTTTAGTGCCTGCTTATAGATGCATTATTTTTTCCATCTACATGAAAATGTTTCAGCTTACAGTTGCATACTTACATTTTTTTTAGGTTCCTGTTTGTCTAAAGGTGTCACTGCAGACATGGCAACTCATTTTTGATTACCACTCCTTATTATCAGATTAAACTTAAAAGACAAGCTGACAAAATGTTGGTAGATCTGCAACTTTGCCATTTAGTGTTGACTCTGGAATTCAGTTGGGGGTTTTGCTGCCAGCTTCCTGCATCCCTGTCTGCTCTCTTAACAGGCCTTGTGTGCCAGTGAAAGTCTAATCAAAAAGAGGAATTGTCTGTTTTGTCCTGCATGTTACGTCATAATAGTTTATAGTTTTTTTGTTTGGTTTTTTTTTTTTCTACTGGAGTTTAGACTACTCTTTAATTGCCATCTTCTTATTGTTTGTCAATGGCCATCAACATGAGAAAAAAACTTTAAATAAAACTTAATAATTACTAGAATAGAATCATGAGACACTTATTTCAGATAGTTGAAACATATTTTTTAAGAAATTACATTTTCATAAAAATGTTTCACAAATAGCAAAATAAAAACTACAGTTACAAAAAACATGTCTAAACATTGAAGAATTCCCTAACTGAAATTAATGTAAATTAAATGACAAATCAGACAGTTTGTGAGTCTCTAATGATGTAAGATGAGCATGCAGAAGAGGAAAACATCTTTGATGTCAGTTTTGAATGAAATACTCTTTTAGGGTTTCTAGAACAAAAAAACTTACCGACCCCACTGAGAATTCTATAATTCTTAAAGATGATAACATTATTCATTAATATCTGGGTAAAATGATAAGTCATAGAAGATTCAGTGTTACAGGTATCATCATTTTGGTGTCTTCCATCATCCATTTTTGCAGCAAATGCAGCTGCATTTGGGTCATGTAGCAGTTGATACCACAAGGATACCAAAAATAGAAACCCAAGACAAAAGTAGTGATTAGTAACTGAAAAAATGATATATGAGTAATTAGGACTGTCTAGGAGTTGTATTCTATGATAACAGCATAGGTATCCCAAAAGCAAATGTTAAAATGCAATATTAATTTTAACCTTTTACAACAGATAAGCTTATGAAAAGGCCAAATTAAAATTATTTTTTAATTAGTGTTTTTTTTTAATGTTCAATAGATCAATTCTGACATATTTGTACTGGTAAAATGTTCCACATTATTGTTGCCCAAAAGCTAAAAGCCACCTCGGAAGTTCTGTTATGTTTCACTTTTAGGTTTTATTTATTTATATAGCACATTTAAAACATAGAAATTAGGGTTAGATGAGAATAAAAGGTAACAGTATGAAATAAAAGCCAGATAAAGAATTGTTAAAAAAAATTAAAAAGAAACCATTATAAATAGTTTATATAAAAATCTGTAAAATAAAAATACATACATAAGATGAATACAGTATAAACAATATACCAGTATTAGAAAGATTTAACCACTCAAATTCATAAGCTAAAAAAAGCAAGTGAATAAAAGTGCTTTTTTAGCAGAAATGTAGCCACCACAAACACACGATCACCCCTCAGCTTCATCCGAGTGTGTGGAACAGTAAACAATAGCTGATTTGAAGACCTCAGCTGCCTGGCTGATGAATATGGAACAATAAGATTTGCTATGGAACAATAAGATTTGCTAAGTATGGTGGAGCTGACCCATGTAGGGCTTTAAAAAACAAACACTAAAATTTTAAAATTCACCCTGTAACTAACAGGGAGCCAACACCAGAACAATGGGATCCATTTTTTTGCTGCTGGTCTAAATTTTAACAGCTGCATTCTGCACCATTTGCATGCAAGACGGAATGTTTTGGAACGTTGATTAAGCCACAGTTTGAATATCTGTGATGACTGTTAGGGAAGGGGATGTATGGAGACAGGCTTTCTGAGATATATTTAAGGTGTTCAAAGGATTATATTTAATTAAGAATATTTTAAGATTACTCTTAAAACACAGGCAGGCAGCCAATCTGATAATATAGATGAAATATATATATTTTCTCTTTTTAGTTATGTTTTTTTGTTGCTGCATTTTGAACACAATACAACTCATTAAAATATTTGCATAGTAGCTTGATAGGAGTGCACTACAATAATTTTTTCAGCTAAAAATAAAACCATGCATTACTTTTAACATCCTGCAGCAATTTAAAAGATCAGACTTATGCTGTATTCCTTAAAAGAAGTGCATGGTGTTAGTAATATTCTTATCCAATATAAAATTTAGTTTTGAATTTATATTTCCCAGACCGGATGATCAGGTTCTTTACTTTGTTTGCTGTGGTTAATACCTAAGAGTTTCTAGTTTTACTTTGTTAGGTTTAGGGAAATTACTGCTCAGCTATTGTTTATCGTTAGAAAGACGTTTAGTTGGGGTTGGGAGCTTCTGGGTCATCTGGTGCTGCAACTAGGTAGATGTATGTTATCTTAATAACTGCAGTAATAAACCTTAAGCATAGAATTGATTTGGCCTAACAGTGGTTCATAAAGTAAGAATATTAATACTGTATTCTCATTTTATGGCTTAGACTGACCCATGAGACACAACATAAATAATACCACATTCTTCTGATACTACCAGCATCTACAGGGATTTTTTTGCGTGTTATATATAATTGAAAGCATCTTAAAGCACTACCATTAAAGGTCAGCCAATACTTGGAGCACTTATAGAGAATGCTGTGATCTATAGTATCAAATGCAGTGGCCAAGTCTAAAAGAAAAAGAACTGTTAAATTATTCATAACAACATTAAGCTGTAAGTCATTTACCTAACTGGTACATTTAATGAATATATGTTTATTCAATATAATCATTTAACTGTCAAAAAGATTTTCTCCTAAAAATCTGCTTCAGAAAGTAGGATAGAGATAGATCTAAAATTGTGCAAAACAGAGCAGCCTAGGTTATTTTTTTAAGCAGAGATATTTGACTACTGGAGTTTTTAAAGTATATATGAGAAATGCCAACTTCTATCAAATAGTTAACTATGTTTAATATTCTGTTGATTAGCCATTTAGAAACATCATTTAAAATGCCTGTAAGAACTGTAAAAAGGATATGTGTGGAAGGTTTGAATACTTTTAAATTTTCTATGTAGTTCATATTCATTTATTTTGCTAAAGGGGTTTAGTTAGTTGTGTTGAATACGAAGAGGTTCAACTTCCTCTATTATTTTAATGTGTATTATATTGCATCTTTATTTTTCCTGTAAATGAATACTGAAAAAACCTTCATACTTCTGACATTTTGTTCATACATTCCTTAGGCAGGGCAGTGTTTAATACGGATTCAGTGGTGCAGAATAATTTGGATTCCCCACACCATCGTTAATTGTGGAAAAATAAGACCAACTCTTAGGTAGAAATCAATTGTATTTAGCTATGTGACCCATTAGAATTTCATAATGTACTGCAGATTTAATTTTTATATCTTTATACTAATCTGTGCTGTACTCTTTTTTGAGTTTTCTATGAAACTATAGTTTCAGCCAAACATTAATATTGCTCATCTGGATATTTATATTAACAACTGTATTAGAAGTAGTGAATTCTGATTGACTATCTATACTAATAAAAGGCAAAGCCCTCACTCACTCACTCACTCACTCACTGACTCACTCACTCACTCACTGACTCATCACTAATTCTCCAACTTCCCGTGTAGGTAGAAGGCTGAAATTTGGCAGGCTTATTCCTTACAGCTTACTTACAAAGGTTGGGCAGGTTTCATTTCGAAATTCTACGCATAAGGGTCATAACTGGAAGCTATTTTTCCCCATATAATGTAATGGAGTCTTGAGTTGGAGATGGCCATGGGGGGCGGAGTTTCGTGTGACATCATCACGCCTCCTACGTAAGTACGTAGATAACAAGGAAGAACTCCAAACAGCGATCAGCACAAAACGCCATTTCACAATTGAGAAGGCAGAAAAACATTATGAAGCAAATGATGCATACAAGCATATTCATAAGTACAGCTACTGCGGAAACAAAGCACGGCGTGAACCGTAAGTTTATATTAAATTAAGTTCATAGACAGGCTGCCACTAGCGTTTGTAATTTAGTGCCTGCCCATATAAGGCCGTCCATCAGCGGCAATCCAATACAAACACTGCCGGTAAATGTTCACGGGTGAAGGACTGTGCTTATGCAGAGGAAGATGAGATGGTCAGGGTGGTGTTTGGCACAAACTCATTGAAACTGCGAGAGAAACTTTTAAGTGCCGGGTCTTAGCTGACATTACACGAGATGGCACCAGTACAGCTGGGAACCTTCGATGCATGAACACCAAGCTGCTCACGTGAACTGGCGCAGTGCGCAGACAAAAAGCAACAGTTCCAAAGAGTGCTGAACAAAACCGAATTACACAATTGAGAAGGCAGCAAAAAATATGAAGCGTCTTATACATACAATCATATTCATAAGTGCAGCTACTGCGGAAACAAAGCACACGGTGGAAAAAGTGAATGTCCTGCTAAAGGAAGACAGTGTAAAAAAACCCGTGCATGCAGTTTGTCACATCACAGATAAAAGGAAGACGAGCTGTTTATTGATGCAGTAAGGAACTAATCGATGAATGAAACCTCTTATCTTTACAACGATTGACAAACACGGAATGTAACTTGAACACATCCTACAAATACGAGCCTGATTGAAAGAAATAATGATAATCAAATCCTTGATGACAGCAACATTCAATAACACTCACAAAACAATTACTGTATATTGACAATCATGTTACGTTATTTTTAAAATGTTCCCTTTTCTTTTCATAACTTCTACTTCTCCACTCGGTACACGGGTATATATATATAAATGTATATATATACCCGATCTACAATACATACTTTAGCATAGACAAGCCACACGCTGTGGCTAATTGTAGAGTCTTAAGCCTCTAACGCCGACATTCGAGGTTCGATTCGAGAGGGTGTACTGACTATGTACGCGCTACCCATTCATTTTACCTTCGATCTCCTTGGTTTGGGACGTATGAAAAATATTAGGTTAACGCAGAATCATGTTACGTTATTTTTAAATTTTTCCTTTCTTAGCACAAGCACAGCTGAGAAGCTTCGATGCATGTACTCCATAACGCGTTAAAAAATAACGCATTTAATCACACTTTCAATTCCAAGCAAACGGAACTTTTGTCAATGCATGATTTCCTGGTACATCCATTACACTGATGCACACATCACAGCTACAAAAATGTTAGAGTCGGAATAAAGCGTTCCTACGACTGATCATTTCGACTACCCGAAAGCCTTGATAAAAGCATGGTTTTGTGCACACTGAAAAGCAAGCAAAATTAGATGCATTACAGAAAGCGGACTTTGTGGCTCTTACTGGGGATCATTGGACTTCCGTGACCGTTAGTAATTCTAAATACATCTAATTAGAAAATGTTCAATGATCACACTGTTTTAGCCTAATGTACAAAATAATTTTGGCTAATGTTACTCAGAGTTTAAAGAGTAAGCTGGTCAAATTACCTTTTATGTTTCTGACTTATTTTTTAAGAAGAAAACTGCACTTTATGTTGAAATTTTGGTTATTATTATTTAAAGACAATACTATTCTGAAAATGTACTTAAAGTACTTAAACTACCACTTTATTTTTAAGTCTGCCCAATTTTAACCAGGGATGATATTTTTGTTTCTGTTTTGAATTCAAATGCAGTTTAAAAGCTTTTTTTCAGAAATTAAAACAGCTTCAGTTTACAATATTCATGTCCATGTCTATTATTTGATTCTGTCGCCCACTAAAACCGTTTTAAATAAAAAAAAAAATTTGCGATTTGGGGCAAATTTACGTGCGATTACATACGATTAATCAAGATTAATTCTTACACAGCCTCTAATTAATTGGATTAATTTTTTAATCGAGTCCCACCCCTAATATATATATATGTAGATATATATATATGTAGATTTGTATATGTTGTATATACAGTATGTATATATGTGTGTGTGTATATATACAGTATATGTATATATGTATGTGTGTATATGTATATATATAACTGTATATATATATATATATATATATATATATATATATATGCCAGCAACACTCATGACAATGACAAAACAATTACATTGTCAATCATGTTACGTTATTATTAAAATGTTTCCTTTTCTTTTTACTTCTCCACTGCCAATCGCAGGTATATATATATATATATATATATATATATATATATATATATATATATATATATATATATATATATATATATATATATATATATATATATAATAGATAGATATGACAACAACACTCATATCAATGACAAAACAATTACATTAACAATCATCTTAAGTTATTTTTAAAATGTTTGCTTTTCTTTTTCATAACTTCTTTAACACACTACTTCTCCGCTGCGAAGCGCGGGTATTCTGCTAGTTAGTAATATTAGAAATTATGGAGTTAGCAACTTTTGTTACCAATATATTCCTTTTTATTTCAAGTTACCAGTATTGGTATTTTAAAGAATACACAGTAGTGCTATGAAATGCCAATGTTTAGGATCTAAATCACATAAACATTTGCTAGGTAAAAGGCTAACTGAGATCAGAGGAATGCACAAAGCTCATCAAGTTTATCGCTTTGGGATCAAATTGATTATCTGTATGAAAATGTAATCACCTACTACTAGAAACGTTTCATAACTAATTATTAAGTTAGAGAATACATTTTTAAATTCATGGATAAACATTGAAGTCACCTACTACAAGAAACTTGTCATAAATAATTATTAACTTAATAATAAACTTTAAAATGAATAAATGAGGCATTACAGTTTGGTGAATGATAAATAGGTAACACAAGAACAGAACTTTTTCATAATTATGGTAAGATATCTAAAAGAAGTGAAATTAGCAAGATAGTAGTATTTACAGTTCAAAAAGCTTGATAAAAATATTTCCCAAGCCACAGCTTTTCTTTCCTACGGAAGCGTATTAGGGCCACGGGTGAAAAAAAAATACGGACACAGTGAAGAAAAAAAAAATCTAAATGTCGAGATTAAAGTCGACATGTTGACTTTATTCTCGACATTTCCACTTTATTCTCGCCATTTATGTCAAGATTAAAGTCGACATTTATACTTTATTCTATTGTTTATTTTGTCAGTAGAATGTCGCAAACTAAACATCTTAAAATGAATGTTCAATTTACTAGATTTTCTCAAACCCCTTCATTAATTAATGTAGCACATTAAATGCTTTATATTAAGTGTTCTCCGACCCAGTTGTTAATCTGTATGCGCTTTTTCAACTGACTTCCTCTTGCACTGTGTGCCCCCCGCCACCCATGTTTAATACATGCTTTAATGCATTTCATCGTGAAGAAGATATCAAGTATTTCTCTTAGTATTCTGAATGTTCTTAGAGCAGGAACATCATGAAGTCAATGTGCGGCGATCGCTGTCTGCGCCTCACAGAGCAAGAGGAAGTCAGTTGAAGAAGCGCATAGAGATTAAAAACTGGGTCGGGGAACACTTAATATAAAGCATTTAATGTGCTACATTAATTAATGAAGGGTTTTGAAAAAATCTAGTAAATTGAACATTCATTTTAAGATGTTTAGTTTGCGACATTCTACTGACAAAATAAACATAGAATAAAATGTAAATGTTGACTTTAATCTCGACATAAATGGCGAGAATAAAGTCAACATGTCGACTTTAATCTCGACGTAAATGTCGAGAATAAAGTCAGCATGTCGACTTTAATCTCGACATTTAGACTTTTTTTTTCTTCGCTGTGTCCGTATTTTTTTTTTCACCGTGGCCCTAATACGCTTCCGTACTTTCCTTAGAGATCAGAATGAACAAAAAAATTTGGAGGGGCTTTTTCGTTTAGCACAGCAGCTCCATCAGAATTAAGTCATGTTAAAAGCCAAAACTTAAGTTGTCCTTCAGCCTTATTCTATACTAGCTGTGTAAGCCCGTGCTGTAAAAAAACGGGCTCCTAGAAACCATGGATTCTGGCACTTCAATCAATCAATCACATTATTTATGCATTAGCGGCTAAGCAAGGTTGTCTTTTTTTCATCGGTTTCGTTCTGCTGACCTGCTCGCCTCCATTATCTATCAGTGGTTAAGCAAGTTTCTCTCTCCTGTAAGGTTTTGTTTTGCCAATGTGCTCGCCTCACTTGTGTATTAGCGGCTAAGAGAGTTTCTGTTTTCTCGCCGGTTTCACTTTGACAACAGAGTTGCTTTCTTTGAGCTTCATGCTGTTACCTCCCATTTCCAGGCCAGACAGACGCACACACTTCCACATGTAGATGTTTATATATAAGATTGTTAATTCAATACTGCAAATTTGTTGTTCAGGTATAAATAATTCTGTTCCAGCGTTTTCATAATAGTAATTTCCTAGCCTTTTTATAGATATTGTTTTAAACAAACATAAGAAAGCAACTTCCCTTATTAAAGTCTATCATCCAAATCTCTACCTGAACTTACTTTCAGCCATAATGTATCTTCCTTCTCTGGAATCACAGGTGTATTGTGTGTAGCTCCTATAAATAACACCTGGAATTAGTGCACCTTTAAGGAGTAGTGTCATTCAAAATAAATGGCCTACTAGAATCCTTTCTATGATCTTCTTAATCCTCTGATCAAGTGTACCATGGAGCATCTTGCTTAGATGTCACTATACTAGGTTCCTAGATTCATTATATTCTCCAGTCCCTATAGCAGTCCCTTGCCCTCTGAATCCTTCTTTTCTACTCTTAATTCCTCAGCCAACACAAAACTCCATACAAAAATAAAAAAGGAGCATGGTACAGATTTCCATTAGAAAATAAAGCCTAGTGACTGCCATTTTATCATCTCAACTGTTTCACATAACCCAGTACAAATTGTGTGACTTTGCATTGCTCCAGGTGTAGAACCAATATGAAAACGATTGTAGCACTGCCATTTACAAAATACTTTGGATAAAAAACAAATAAAAATACAAATAAAAAATATAACTAGAATGTTGCAAATAAACTGGAAGAGGGGACATCCATCACTAAAATGGAAAAAAACATTATTACAAGGTAGACCAGCCCCTTTGCTCTCAGTGCCCTTTTGTCCATTTATAATTTAATTAAGCACAAGTGCATCCCCGCTTTTCATTGTAAGGAGTAGGAAAAGTAATGATAAGAACTGTGCCTTTTTAAAGCTAGGTAGGTTAGTCTATACCATGGGAAAGAAAGGAAGCTATTTAAAAGACTATTACTGGTTTATCTAGAATATCTGGCATTCACAGCAGTGTGTTGATAAAAACACTTGCAGAGTAGAATTCAGTCCAAACTTTTAATGGGAGGTTAATGCACAGCACATCACAATCAATATCTTCTGTATGAGGTACTTAAACAGATGTCTGTATAGTTTTGTTTGTACCTGTGTGTGGTCTGTAATAAAAAGAGTAAACTATAATCAATACTCTAATTATACACTTCAGAAGAGCAATATAAATAATATGTTGTAAAATCGTTAAACTGTATCAAAGTTAATCAGTTATAATACTTGAAATTTGTTGCTAAATGACAGTACTGCTATGAAACTGCACTGTTAACAATTGAAAGCAATATTAGTACATATACTGTAAAAAATACTAAAAATATAAATGTTATTCTCAAGCACTCATTACTCTTACTTAAAACTATTATATGAATTAGTACAAACAATTAACAGTATCAGAAATGTATTAACACTTGTTTGGCTAACAGATTGCTAACTTAGCATTGCTAATAAGAAGCTAAATGTAAGCAGCAGTACCATTTGAGCTTGATCCGGTTAGGTCTACTGAAAGAGTTGAGAGTATTTCGTTATGCATTCTAATGCCCATGCAATAGTGACCCAAGCAATTCATGGTACAGTATATTGAAAGGGTTTGATGCTAAATGAGTATTTTAGGCACTACTTCAGTTGTAGAAAAGCAATGCCATATTGTCTGCATCAACCGTCACTGGTAAATAAAGTTTTTTTCCAAGCTCAGTTCAGTTAAGTCCAAAGTTTGATTCTGCTGAGAAAGATATCGCTATCAAAATGGATGAAGTCATTGTAATCTATCAAAACATTTGATTTCAAAGGATAATTCTACTATGTAAACAAAAAGTATCAATACATCAGAAGCAAAAGGGTATTTTTATTTTTGTTTTGTTATTATTACTATGAGATGTTAATACATACACCTATAGGATACATGAATCATTTTACATTGCACTTTAGGTTTATGCCTTGCTGAATGTCAACTGTGCAAAGAGGAATGGTGATCTGTTATACCAGATGATCAGTTCTGGAGGCTTTCTGAATATCAGTCCCATAACTGGCACTTTATGTAGAAAGAAAATCTCTGGTTTGATGTGAACTCTTAAAGGCATGATCTCTTTTAGCATATCAAGTAGAAAGAAACAAAAGAGAAACAAAAGCTTATGGACCACACAGCCTAATTATAGTCAATAAGTCATTAAGCCAAGATCTTTCCCCATGTGGGCAGAGGGGGGGTTCACACTGGAGGGGGGGTTCACACTGACATTCATCAGGTGAAATTGATCGATTGGGTCACTTCGCTCCAATAACATATTACTAAATTGTACTTTATCGCTGTTGAGTATCAGCTATGCAAGCAGGAGGCCCAGAAACATAATCATGATAGAAAACGAAAGTTTATGAATTCAAAAAGGGAAATTGGGTTCCCGTCTGACCCATATGTTTCTGGCGAAGTGGCTTAGTCCTGCGGCAGTAGAAGAACAAATGAGTCCTGTGAACTGTAAGGTTAGGATTTCCAGCCAGCGCATGCTTGTGCAAATCTCACATGTAAATCTTTCGAAGGAATGGCATGATCCTAAAGAGGTGTTGACCACTGTCACTGCAGTCTCCCTGGCTATGGTTGCTATTGGTGATGATATGATGGACAGTCAGAAGGCTGAGTTGACGTCCCTGATCGGAAGGAACTCCGATGTCTTTTTGGCTGTGCCTGGCCGGAATGAAATTGCTGAACACAAAATGGTGACTGAGCCTCATTTTAAAGTACAGATGTACCTGTATCAGATTCTAGAAGCAAAGAGGACTGTGGTGCGCAAGGAGGTGAGGTAGATGCTCAATTTGGGTGTGAAAGCAAATG
Source organism: Polypterus senegalus (assembly GCF_016835505.1). Classification (NCBI taxonomy): domain Eukaryota; kingdom Metazoa; phylum Chordata; class Cladistia; order Polypteriformes; family Polypteridae; genus Polypterus; species Polypterus senegalus. The sequence goes on along the minus strand of NC_053161.1, from coordinate 21,516,613 downwards.
GTGCAATCCAATTGTAATACTGTATATACAAATTACTCTCTTGTATATGTGCCACATCTTCATGGATTAGTAGGATTTAAGGAGATCTATCTTTTTTCTGGGTGTGCTTAGGGCAGAGTTTGAAAGGGGTACCCTGTAACCAGCTTTGGATGCTTGTGTTTGTTTCAGGAGAGGCCACAGGGACACAGATGTGTGCTGGTGCTTCTACTTTATTATTTTGTCTCTTCAGTTTCTTCTATTGCTTCCTGTTATTTATGCTTATGACTAGTCTATCAGATGGAATTTCCTAGGCCTGAGACTAAAGGCCAAACATGCAAGTGTCCCTGACTACATGTGGTGCAAAAGATGTTATAGTTATGAAAGAATCCACGCCTTTGGCCAAGGATATTATTTTAATAAATTCTATTTTGTAGCATTATCTGCATTAGCTAATTCCATCAATCATGAAGTGATTACTCTCAATTAAAATGTTAATTTTTTTTCAATTGTGAAGGAGGTTGCACTGAGCTTGAAGGTCAGGGCTGACTGAGAGGTATAGCTCAGCTGACATCACCAGGAAGTGCCTCACCCAGAGTGTTCCGACACACTATCTACTTCGGCTAAGGTCAAGAAGGTTACTTTATTCAAGGTGGGAGCTGACTGATAGACAGCGCTCAGCTACCATCAGGAAATGCCCCACCCAGAGCATTTAGAAACACTATCTGCTCAGGCTAAGGTCAAGGAGGTTACTTTAACTTGTGCTGATAAGAAATGTGTCTTTTACTTAATAAAAAGTTAATCACAAAAAAAAAGAAATTACTTCTGGGAGCAATTGTAATAAAGATATTGCAAGTTCACAGCTGTCCACTGGCTGTTAACATAGTGCAAATCTGTGAACTATGTCAACACGGTGTGTAAGTCTGGAACAAAACAAAGCAATTGTTGAATCCATTTTCTAATGTTTTGAGGTAACTAACATGCTAGTAAGAATTTAATTGCACTATCTACACTTAACAACTTGAATTCTACAGAGTTTTCATTATTTTCCTATGACTTCATTAACACTGAAGATGTATTTTTATTTGAAAGTTGCTTCTTAGACATGACTTGAAATGGGTCTGCGTAGATGATCATAAGTGTATAATGATGCAGTCTGATTTTGCTTTGCTGTTCACATGCTGTTCACTGCAGGTTTAATTTGTCCTTGTTCCAGAATGATGATTCTTTCAAAAGAAGAATTCATTACTGTCTGTTCTTGTTTTGCTGTTGACCCTGTGCCCCATGTGGATGGTGTTAGAAGGTTTTAATTCCTGACTTCATCATTAGCCATGCTAGTAGCGTGGCTCACTCATGCCGCCATTCAATTTCTGAAATTAAGTATCACCTTTCTTCTTCGGAAGAGACACACCCTCTTGTGACAAATCTGAAGAGTAAGCTGCTAAGCTTTGAACTAATATTTTTGCATCTACAAAAAGCAGGTTTTGAGATTCATAGCACATAACAGGAAACCTCAATAATAACTCCTTTGGAGATGTTGTCTTCTAAATTATTTTCTGAAAACCGTTCCTCTTCTGAAACCCTTTTCTAGGTAACCTGTCTCAAGTCCTGTCCAAGTCTTTAGAATCATGGTGCTTCCTGTCTTGCTATATGGTTGTGAGACATGGACGCTATCCAGTGACCTGAGACAAAGACTTTACTCCTTTCATACTGTGTCTCTTCGGAAAATCCTTGGGTACCGTTGGTTTGACTTTGTGTCAAAAGAGTGGTTGCTCATAGAGTCCCGAATGAGGCACATTGCCTGCATTGTGAGGGAGCGTCAGTTGCGGCACTACGGCCATGTGGCGCGTTTCCCGGCTCACAAGATCCCCGTTGCCAGCCGGGATCCCGAATTGTTTCGCCATGTAGTGGGTGTGGCAACGCACTGTACCCAGTGCATGCTCCACAACTTGACTTGACTGTCCCTCACTAGACTCCCTGATGATATTGACATATTGAACTCCCCAGTTGTCTGAACTTAATGAAGCTCTACATAATCATCAGGGTGTGATGGCTTGCCTCTGAAGTTTTCTGCTCATTGGAAACAGCACACCCACTTATGCAGATGTTTAAGTGCTTTTTCCACCACTGAATTGAACCCTTTTAGTTAATTTAGCCATAATTACCCTCCCTTTAATACAAGGGAAAGGACTATCATACTGTTCTTACTATCACCTAATTTCTTTGTTAAATGCCAGATCAAAGCTGATGAGGAAGCTGATCCTGACTAGACTGGTCCCTTTTGTTTTCACCATGCAACTCTCACCATATTAATCCCTGCAGCCCTTCTGTGTTTTCTAGTAGAGAGGGCTTTTGACCAGGTGAATTGGAAGTTTTTCTTGTATTCAGTGGTTTTTGGAGAGGGTTATATTATTTTGATCAAGACACACCCTCAATGTAGACAATGGGTTCTATATATGTTCCTTTATTAATATTAAAAAATATAATTTATAGGGATCTAGTATACTAATGGGAGAGTACCCAACTAATAACTGCTGTAATTTTACAAACAACAGAGCACACAAAAAGGATTTCACAGGTGTAATCAGTGGCTGGCTTAAATACATTGTGTTAAAGCACCAATGATATGTGAAGCCTGTCTAGATTTATTATTCTCTAATAAACAGGATATAATGTGCAGTGGTACAGGTGATCAGACTATTGGAACTTATCATACCAAATATCTTGTTGAAGTAAACAGACATGTTATAACATTTACAAGGAAGTTTCTTCCAGATTCCCCTAGAAGACATTTAAAGTTATTCTAAAAACAACCACTTTCTGTTTTTTTAAACGTTTTACATATTGTCCCATTGAGGTTTTGTATATACAGTATACTGTGTAATTGTTAATATATTACCTCAGTACCTTTTTAGTTCATTTCCTATAGATAGTGTTATTCTTCCCCAATATAGTGTGCTGGTTGGCTAATTTCATGTTTTTCTTCTTGTTTTAATAGTGACACATTATCACAAGGAAACCCACAGGTGTCCATTTCTATTAATTGTTGTTTTTGATTTTTTTGGTATTATTATGCTTGAATGGATTTAGTTGGATTTCGTGATAGTATAGATGTGTATAGGCTCATACTCAGCCTCTAAAATATGTCTGATAGCTAAAAGTATAGCTCTAATTCTTAAATAACTAAAATAATAGAAAGAAGGCTCTTGGTTATATAAAGCATGAGCTTGCACATCTGTTCTCTCTATTCATACTGTATGTCAGGAACTTTGAGTCCTACATTATGAAAATAGTACTTACAAATCACTTGCTATAATAACTACAGTCTGACATTATAACTCAAATGATCTTTTTTTGTAAAAATGCATAATAGTGATGATATAAGATCTTCTTTATTATTAAGTAGACTGTTTTTAATCATATAAAGTTTTGTCCAGATTTTTGCAGAATTGTCTGAATTCTTCACGTTTGATTTGTATGAAATTATGCAATTAGAGGTCTACTATGATATGTCAAATACTGTATATTCTACTGGCCTTCATACACATTCTTAATCAGTTGCTTTTAGCCAACTGTAAAAAAAAATTAATAAAAATTAAACACAATTCATATAAAAGTAATAAAATTTTATTTAGAGTTCTTTGTAGAGTATTAGCATAGGGCACTGAATAAGCAACTAAAGTTAGAAAAATGTGGAAAGTTAATTTGAAGAAATTTGCCTACTGTATTTTCTTACTTGCTGTTTAAATATGAACTGTTCTTAAGTGCAAAAGCATTTTACACTTTTCATTAGGATATCTTATGACATATAAATAAAATAGATTTGGCCATCACTAGTAAGGCTTTTTCAATTGCATAATTCTGAAACAACTACCCGATATTAACCATCTTATTCTTGTATCTAATCCTTTTTGTTTAATTAATCTCCTAGTATACGGAGGTGATCTGTAATCATTACATAAAACAAAACTCTATTTCACTGACAAGAACAAAAATGGGAGGGGGGGCATGGGTTGGTAGTTCTGATGGTTTGCCCATTATGGTGACTGTTTTTCTTTGGCAGGTTCCCACAGAGTCTGCTGCAGCGCCTGCCCGACATACAGTATAACAGCAATGTGGGTTATAAATGACCACTGTAACTGTCAGTGTCCTATATATTAATAGGAAACAGATCGGTCTTATGGTTTGGTGGACATATTAGATTTACTAATAAACCTTTGTGCCAGATTCCTCCAGATGGAACAACCTATTTGCATTAAAGTTGGTTTAAACTGGCGCTTCCTAGAGTACTATTAATCAGCTGTATTGAATGATAATATGATAAACATTTGGTATGTCCATAGGCATACAAATAAATATGACATATTTGTCTGCATTAGTACACTATGTGGCAGCAGAATTTAGTATTTATAATGTATTATGCACATTCATTCAATTTACTATATTACATTAATAACAGCAATATTGAAATGCATCTCACAATAACAAGAGTTTAATCTGTCATTTTAATTTTTAAGATATTTTAGTAAGTTAATAAAAGGCAAGAAATAAAAAAACAATGTTACTGATGACAATTGACTTCAAAGAGGAAAACCTGCATGGCTGGATGCTGTGTCCACAAAAGGCAGATATATTAAGTTCAAGTATCTTTATTTTCATCCCATCCAAAAACAGAGTACAGGTTGAGAAGAAATTGCATGTCTTCAGGACCATGGTGCAAAGATGCAACATGTAGTGCAACAGGACAATATACATTATTTAGTGAAAATACAGCACATGGTGCAAATAGACAGGACAGTGTTCGGTAAAAAGACATGACAACAATAGGACAAAGTACAGCAGATGAATTATAATTGGACCAGTAACATCTTAACAGTAACAACAGCATTTTAATTAAAAGTGTGCTGTATAAGCAGATAATACATATATATCTGGAATGTAGTGACTGTTTAGCACTCATGAAGGTAATGTGCGCATTTGATTTAGACGGTTGTCAAAGATGTACAGTAAATAGTGTAAAGTTCACAGTTCATGGTTCATCTGCAAGTTGTTTGGGTTCTAAGGCATTAAGGAGTCAGACAGCATGGGGGAAGAAACTGTTACACAGTTTGGATGATCTGGTTTAGATGGTGCAATACTGTCAGCTAGATGTATGGAGTGAGGGGTAAGCTGCAACACTGGACGCATTGCTGAGGCTGTGTGTTCTGTATGTGTCTTATATGGAGGGGAGAGACACATCGATGATGTCCACGGCTGTCTTAACAATCCTCTGTAGTAACTAGTGGTCAGCAGCACTACAGTTCCCATACTACAAAGTGATGGAGCTAATCATCACATATATGAATCTCTTTGAAAACTGTCTCATTATAATTGTAATGTGTCCAAATCATCCCAACCTGACCGTGAAACCACTCCTGACACAGTGTATTTGATAATGTTTATATAAAGAAATGTCTCAATGCAGGGAGTAGACTGGATGAATTTTGAAAACAAACAGTATAACGGTACAGGATATGATGGAAATATTATTGTTATGTCAATGGAAACAACTGTTTCACTGTTTGAAGAGCTTGCTTGATTTGCATTAGTGTTTCTTAAGTAACAAGATTGACAAATATTTATATTCTAACCATCTTCTGCAGATGGGGAACCGCATGTGCAAGTTTCACTCTTTTATCAGTTTTCATCATGTCATCAGTTAGTAAATATGCATAGCAAATTACAGACTTTTGCAAGAAAGTGACTAATAAAACAAAGGTTCATTTTAAATAAAACAGTGACAATGTTTTAAGTATATTACATAAATACATACATAGATACATTTGCCCGTTTTGCTTTTTGTTTGTGATCCTATGTCTAAAAATCATTAACTTAAAATGTGTTTCATGTTTTATTTCATTCATATCTTGGATATATATCTTTGATTTTATCACATTAATGTGTATAAACATTTATGTTTAAGGATGGTTACCTAGTTTCCTGATCTCAGTTACAATCCACTATAAAATGAATTGTCTGTGCTGCTTCCTGATTGAATCTTTCTATGTTTCTTTAAGATATATATATATATATATATATATATATATATATATATATATATATATATATATATATATATATATATATATATATATATTGTGACAGTGAGGCTCTTGGCCACCTCTCCAACCCTCAGGTACGACTCCAGACACTGGATAAAAGTCCAAGACTTCTTTTTTAATACCAATAATGTGCACAAAACACCCTCCACACTACTCATAAATTCAATAAACAATAATAGTATTCTCTCCTCCTCGCCCAGACACTTCACCCCTCTACCTCCCAGCTCGTCTCAGTCTCAGGGCTTCCCCACGATCCTTTTATACACCCTGACCCAGAGGTGTTCCTGCCCAAACAGTCCACAGTTCCTTATTCCTTCTGAGTCAGGGTAAACAGTCCTTTTCTTCAACCCGGGAGCACGTTGTTCCTTCCTGTCACGTGACCGTGACAACTCCCGGGTTATACGGCACATAAGAGCCCACGAGCCCCCCTACAGCGACTCCCGGTAGCCCCCAAGGTATCCAGCAGGGCTGTGTATAAACACTACATAGTCCATTAGGCCCTGCTGGAACTCGTGGCACAATCCTGCTGTCGGGAGAGCTCCTCCTGGGGGTGAGGGCCGGAGCACGAAGGCGGCAGTCCTCCACAATATATATATGTCTATTAATTTTTCTAAAAAAGTATTGAATCTTTACAGCTTTAAACAGACACACTGATGGTGGTCAGTGCTTTTATCTCAAGGTTTTGGTAAAGTGAAAGACATAAAAATCTCCTGCACCGTGCAGTTGAAGGAACATAATCCTAATATATTTTTAATTCATGTTTATCATGTTTAGTGTTTTAACCACTGTTGAATGCAAATCACTTTGTTGACTCTTTGTTGTTATGAAATTGTGATTATTATGTTTTATTGTTTTTATGTCTCCACTTTCTTCACAGGTGTTGACATTTTGTTGCATTTTGAGGTTATCAGTTTGTAGCAGTGACCTTCCTTTGCTATCACATGGCACCTGGAAGTTACAGTGCATGACATTATCGTTTTAGGGCATCCAAATTGTAGATTAAATGTGAAAATCTTTTTGTTTTTGACTAGCTTTTCATACTTTCAGAGAACCAGAACTTTGCATGTTTTTGACACTTTTTTGAAATATGAATTAAGCTTTGAGATCAGAGTGATTTTTTTGATCTTTTAGCTTTTCACCTTGGTAGATTTCTCAGTCTCTCTCTGTTCTTCATTTCCCATTCATTTCCCTTTGTTTCTCCATATAATTTAATTTAGGCAGAACACGTTTTTGAACATAAAAGTATCATTCCTAAAAAGAGGAAGGTCTTTTCTGAACTAAAACAGGTTCTGCTACAAAATGAAGGCAGTGATCTAATGGTCTTCATTCAAGAAAGGGTGTTGAAGTTTGCCAATCTGTAGCAAAGACTGAATTCACTGACACACTGGCTAGTAAGGGGTAGCAAGGGACCATCAATACCATTATTTTTTTTGGTGTTCTATGGGAATAATTAGCCATGGATTATGTAACAGTTCTTTTTCTATGGTTTACTTCCATACTTCACACTGTACAGAGATTACCTGAATGGGGACAATAATTTCACTTAAATTAAACTCAAATGTTTTGGTTACATGGATCTCTTACATCCATAATTTCAGCTAAGGGTCCTTGGGGTATCTTGTGCTTTTAGTTTCGTTCTCTTCAGAAGTACATCTTAAAATGAACTTATCAAGATATAAGTATCTAAAGTACAATCTAACTCAACAATTATGATAATCTCCACCTAAGTGCCTTTATGATTTTAATCCCCCATTACTTGGTTCGCCATTTATATTTTCTTCCCATTCTGAATTTAAAAGTAGTATAGACATTCAGCACACCAATTGACGTTGTGTCTTAAAATTTATAATTATTTAGTTAATGTGTTTGTCATGCTCCTGCTCTTCCTTGACTTTTTTGAAATAGCTGTACTGAAAATGCCTATTTATAATTCTGAAGTTCTGTTCAGAAAAAGAGATTCATGACATTTTTCTTACACTAAAGTCTGCTCACCACTTCAAGTAGCGTTAGTGAATGCTGTTACCTAGGTGTAAATTGAACTGTTCTTAAGTTCACACTTGTATAACCTTTTTTACTTCAAAAAATCATCACCTGCCACTGTTAATTGACATTACTGAACATTGTAAACCAATTTTCAGTTGTTATCTCTCTTTTCAGACAACTAGAGAACAATTACTGAAAAAATGTGACACATCAAATCACTCACATTGATCCACTGTAAGTGATGAAGATGATCATATACTACCATGCAAAACTGAATAAAAAAACAGTAAATACAACTTTGACAGTGAAGAAAATGTTAATGTACAGTTAAATATATTTGATCAACTAAAAAGCTGAAACAGAAATTGTATCGAATAAATACATTTTAATTCATTTTTTTAATTGTTTCATTATTTTTTTTTTGTAACTGGAACTCAAAATTATGAATCAATGCTGCAGTCAGAAGCATAACTAGGCTATATGTCTGTGTAGCTATGGTGCCTGCTAACAGCATCCTATGCTTTAAGTGTCAGTTTCTTCTTAATACACACTTAATGCACTTTTCATTAGCTAATCAGCAGCACAGAAAAGTATTAGATTAGGGTGGGGAAGAGAATGCCTTTGTCTAATGATTGGACCCTAACCCTAATTGGGTATACAAAAAAGATATGTGACATAAAATTTCAACATCCACTTGAGAAGACGACATTTGCTGAAAAGCTAAATGTTAAGCAGTCATATAAAGCAGATATTCTTGTAAAACAGCAACTGGTGTGGTAAAGTTTACTTGATAACATGTTGTCACTATGACGAAAAGCCTGTTAAAGTGATGAACCTATGGCAGAACTACAGAGAAGACTTCAATTCCCAGCAGTCAGCAAGGGCATGCAGGGCTTGATAGGAGGAAGTACACAGTTTAAGAGGGTCGGCTTTGAGCAGGAGCATAGGCAGCAAAGCTTTGGATGTCTTTTATACCTGTACAACATCTTAGTGTAGATGTGTCACAAAAAGTGGATAGCTCAGCTTGGTGCTTGCATAATTCAAGGTGGCATGGCTTTTGGTTGCAGAGTGTGTATCTTTATATGTTGCAGTTTGCCTACTTAAGATATGCATATCCTAAGTAATAACATTTTCATTAGCTGATTTATTGCATATTCTGTAGCACCAGAGTAAGATTTCAGCGCTTAGCCAAGAATGAGCAGTAACTGAAGCTCCTATTTACCATAGAATATTTTGCATTATGTTTGAAATTCCAAAGCTTTGAAGTATAAAAAGGAAAAATCTTTGGCTACACGTTGTATGAATTGGATGACTGACTATGACATCACCACCGTGCAGGAAAAAACATTGACACGATGATTTTTGATCTTTTGGCTTCTGATCTTGGTAGTGTTAATTTCCTGGTCCTTTACAATTGTATCAGAACATCTTATCTCTAATACAACCTAAATTTCTGTGCTTGGAAAATGTACACAATCATGTATTTCAAAATATGTAATCAATGAAATATATCTCCCGTGACCCTGTGGTTAGGATATAGTGGGTTGGATAATGGATGGATGGATGAAATATATCTGTATGGAATTTGGTTAAGAAAAAAGGCTAATTTTGTTCTCAAAAAACTGACATCTTGTTTGCTTTATGCTTACCATACTATACCATATGTGTATTCAAATTATTATACTAAATGAACAAACTATTAAGCATGACAATACATTTTTCTGATTCAGAACAAACAAAGGAAATGAAGGCTATCTCTGGTAAGTTTAGAATGACCATCCAATCCTCTCCTAGAATGTTCAGTGTATGTATCAGATATCTTAAGAAATAGGTGTAAAACATATAACATTGCAAGATCCTTGTTCATGCCTATAATGACATTTTTATTTTAATTTCAGATTATTTTACACGTAAGAAACACATTGTGTTCAGCTATCACAACTAGACCAAAGCCCCAGTTTAATAAAATTAATTCACAGAAAATCTGCTTTGGCATAATTCTGTTTTCTGTTTTGTCATATTGCTCATAACTTTTTGCATTTGTGTGTTTTTCATAATTCAGACATGCTCTTTCTGCATTTAACGTTGTAATTTCTTGTCATTTACAGGCCCCATTAGCAGCATTCTTGTAAACAAATATGGAAGTCGACCAGTGATATTCATGGGAGGCATTCTTTGTTCAATAGGAATGATTTCTGCCTCTTTCTGCAACAATATTATGCAGCTTTATGTTTGCATCGGAATCATAGGAGGTAGGTTCTGCATTATGTGTGCTCTTTAGTAATTGCTTTTATTGTAAGGCTTTATTGTTCTCGGATTTTGACATGTTGTATAATGACAAGATAACATTTTCACCAACTGAAGTGTTTTAAAGCTGCACTGCAAATTTTTAAGAAGCTATGCAATTGGTTCGTACAGTCTTTTTATTATTTTTCAGATATTTTAAAAGTCTATAAACAAAATCCTGGACTCCTTGGGTTATCATATTTTTTTTCCTCCACATTTAATTAATAATTTAGAACTTTACAGCTGTGTGCAGCCTTGTGAGAGCTTTTGTGTAATGTAAGATTTGAAACCATCTGTCTGAGCACATGTGCCAAATACAAACTCCTCCTAGGCCGTTTAGTCTGCTGTCGCACAACCTGCACTAAATTACTGTCAGGAGTTAAAAATGAAAAAGTTATCAAAGGAATTTTGATTAATGATGTACCCTATCTACTGTGGGCATCACACAGGGACATGCCAGCAGTGTTACAAGTAGGACTCCTTCTAGACCTTTATGTGTTTCATTTTAAAGCATGTATTTAATTCATTTCTAGAGTTCCCACTTCGAAAGTGACAGTGGGTGTGAAATCTTTCTGAACTGAATGTTTTATTTCAGAGCTAATATTTCTATGGCAAAGTATTTTTGCCATTTGTTCCATGGTGTATCCTCTGTTTTGATTAAATAATGTGACCAGAGAAACCAATAAACTTTTCGACTGTTCAATTCAGTAGTTGTGCATGATCAGAAATAATATCATTAAAACATCCTTAAAGTTACAAACCAGCTAACAGTCTAGATTAATGAACGCTTTTTCCTGTTATTATGTAATACGACAGATGCATGACTTAATTGTTACTCTCAGTCATTACTTTAATTTTGAATATTTTGCAAAACTGCACATCTTATATTAATGGTTCTTACAAGATTACATATGTTTACTCTTTTCCAGTCAGCATTTGGTTAGCTACATTTTGGTTATGTCATTTGAACTTAATCTAATAGACTGACCTTTGTGATGTTGACAACACACTCAGCTTGAAGAAATCTACTTCACTTTTTACTTGTGCAGGATTACGACTGTGCTGTATTATCCTGAATTACATAATATACTGTTCAAAGTAGATATTTTACAGATTAATAGTTGACTGTTCATTGCTACTTACATCTACAATAACTGCAGCACCTTCTGGTAATTTTTATTTATTAATTTTATTTTGCTGTCCAACTGTTACTTTGACTTCTTTCAGTATTTTTCTTTTTTGATTTTACTCTAGTTTATTTATGTCTGTTTTATTTTGGGTTGACAAGGAGGTTAATCATACAATGAGTGTATCAAGGAAATGAAAGAATAAAATTAGACTATACTATAACTATATAACTGATGAATCTGACATTAGATTCAATGAAAAAGAAAAAAAAACAAACAAAACAAATTATGTATTTTTTTCTACAGTAATGTTTTTTTCACTCCTTTTAAATACACGGAACTTAATTATAAAGTGTACGTAAACATTACAGGCACAGAAATACTGCATTATACAGTGCCTTGCAAAAATATTCCGTTCCTTAACAAATTCCCCAGAATGTCAAATCCTTCATTGAAATTTGTTCTTTGTGGCATTTTTATTTCAAAGCACTAAGACTCAAAATTAACTTGAGTTAATTTTAATTGTGATACCATTTTATTAAAAAATAAAATAATAATAAGGAAAAAGAGAAAATGTGCTGTTTGGATATGTATTTCATTTCATTGTATATGTATGATATATTGAAATGATAGAATGTCAAAATGAAGTTGACAACAAACTGAAATTCTTACTGTGTGCATGATATACAGTACATTCCCACCTTACACTTTGATTGATTGATTTTTATTTTGAAAGAGATTTGTTTTCACATTCATTTGCCTTTATTTTGACACCTCAGCGACCTATTAACCTTTCCTTGTTTACTGAGCTTTAAATCTGTTTTAAAGCAAAAGTGATGCACTTTACAATAAATTCCTCTTCAAGCTGCATACTACAACATTATTTTATAATATTTGGATCACTGTGTGTTTGAAGTATATTGTGTATACAGTAATATCTTGGTTAACAAATCCTTAGGAAGTCAGCATAAAACATGTTACAACACTTGTGCAAGTCCATGTACTCGTCCACTAGAGCTCTGTGGTATAGTGTGAGGCAACTTTCCTACACACAATGTCCATTGTCTGTCACTGATATTGTGTGTACCTTAGAACAATTTAAGCTCATAAAAACATTAAAACAATTTTCCTAATATTTTATGAAACCTAAGCATTTTCTTTAGTAAATAAATGTAGATTATAAAGAGTGTAGATGCTGTAGAAAAGAAAAGCTACAATACCAAAACTGGGGTTAGCACCCAGCCATGAAAGGAGTTGGGAAACAACACCAAATTAAAAATTACAGTTTGCTTTGAGAATGTGTGGGAATATTTGTATTCAGTGTGAATGGCATCTGAGCCCTGATTTATACTTTTAGACCAGATATTTATGAGACAACAACACTGTTGTGCCACAAAATTAGACTTGATTATTAAGCATGCATCAGCATTCAGCCACAGTTTATTTTTCAGAATGCATAGCTCATACTCTCTGTACAATTGTATACATCAGTGGCCTATTAACATGAAAGCACTGAAATAACTTGAGTCAAATGAATAAATATAGTGTATTTACCATTTGTACAAATTATTCATGCCACATTTTACTGAGTGATGCCCTGTTGAGCAGAATATTGATCATTGACAATGCATTTGCAGTTGTTTAACATGTTGCAGATTTTTTTTTGTTTGTATTTTTTATTTATGAGTTAGAAAGTCATAATTATGAGACACTGCAAAAGTACAATCTATAGGTGCCCTGTGTGCCCTACCTTATTACAGGTGACACTATATTATTATATTGTGGGTCTTCCACATTACCTCATCAACAATTTCAACAATATGTTCCTTTACATGCCTCAGCTAGTGTCTCCATGTTCTTGCCACATTTACTGCTTTTAAACCTGAATGGACACTTGAATAAAGCCATATGTATCTCATTCTGGTAGTAACTCATGAGGCATACTTAAAGCCACTTTATGGACTACGGCATGTCATATATTTTCTACAGAAAATGTACACAGGGCTTTGGGGAGGACCCAGGTTCTACTGTACATCTTCACAGCTTAAATTCCAGAAGTGACTGTGTGGATTTTAGGTTAGCCAGGTTTACTAATCTCCTGGAAAATGAAGGTAGTGTCTAACCAGTAAATGGCAGAATTCACCTTCTATGGCATCTATTACATGTATGGACATTATGTCCCCTTTCCCCTCTGACCTCAGTACTCAAGGTTCCTCAACCATTGTGGTCTCTAATTAAATATAGTGCCAATTGTACCATCTCTCAGTACCTCTTTTGTGTGTTTATTACAAATTTGTCATGCCTTTGTCAGATGGGCAACAGATTCAGATCGGCAGTATAATAAAAAAATAATAATTTTGTAATGAGATGAAAGTAAGGTATGTCCAATAAACAAGAAAAAAAACAGCGAAGAACAAAAAGATAAAGAATAATCAGTATTAAAATCAGTGGTCAAAACCCAATAATTTCAGTAGTACTTTACAAGCAACCAAAAAACAAAATGAAGAGACAAAATTCTTAGTGAAAAATTCCTAGCAAAATCATAACTAAAAACCTTTTCTATAAACAAATACTAACTGAGTTAGTTTTCTGATATTTTTTACACAATTTGAAAAGAGTGCCATGCGCCTCTATTTTAAAAAAGGTTATGCAATCAATAATGAACATTGTTGCTAACAACAATGATCACAAAATAGCAGCAATCATGCTAAAAATCAGCAGGTTAAATGGTGGTGTGATGATGCATATAATACACTGCAATATAATTAGACATATATGCTCACACTCAACAACGGCCACTAGTTCGTGCTAGCATGCACCTCACTACGAAACATCTGTGTGCAGCAAACGTCACCGTGCAACAATAATGTCATGCTCACGACACAGATGAAGAGACAAAACATTGAACCGAAGCAAATACCGAAGCTCAACAAAATACAAGTGAAACACCTCAGCAACGGATGGCAAGGCTTTAAGTTTTCACTAAAAACATTTTCTATCTGGAGATATTTTCTCAAGACAAAGATTAATAGGGCTCGTATGCCAGTTGTATGGCTTAGACATGGTATTACCAGTGTGTTTTTACAAAAGCCAGTGGGGCAGCAAGTACAGGTGAGTCTACGTCCTCTGCACTGAGTAATTCTTAAATGTGACGCCTCTCCAAGTTCATAAATATAGTAAAACTGCCAGGGAGTGTTTGGGTTGTTTTTTTGTCCAGAAGACCACACACAACTAGTATACTATAAATATAAAATTAAACATACACATAAAATAATGTTTTTAGAATAAAATGTGTCATATGGTTCCAAAATTGTGTTCACAGCAGTTTATTCCAGCTTGAATTTTAGTTTCCATTATGTTGTCCCTTTTTACACACTGGTGCACGCCAAATTTAACTCCTACAGCAACTATAACAGCCATAAAAAATTAATTAAAGTACTTGTCAGGCTTGTAAAAGTACTGTAGCTAAGAAGAAAGACCTTATGAGTGACCCCGTAATGGATTATTTCAATGATTTGACACTAAGTAGACAGATTAGAGTGCCTGCCTAAAACAACTAGCTCCCTTTAAACCCAAATAAATGCCACAGTGCTGTAAAAAAAGAAATGGTGCAAAGCACAAAACAAACACATCAGACTACTTTGGAACCTAAGAAACAGTGAGGAGTCAGTATTTGTATCAAATATGAAAAACAAGGAATTAATAAAAGCAGTGAAAAATGCACTTAACTTTTGACCTAACTCACAGTACCAGTTTAAGAAAACCATAGAAAGTTGCTGAATACTTATAATAAAGTGCACAAGTAAACATTTAGCATTTTTAGCATTTTAACATTCTAGTGTGTTTCAACTCTAAGGTGTCGCTTTTTTCTTAAGGTATATATATTTATTTTTTACAAAGCACACTTTTATTACTAGTTAAGCAAAACAAGTCTTTTTGTTATGTTTCCAGTAAATTATTAACTCAATTTTCATAACCATATGAAAGTATTATTTGTTTTCCTTAGGTTTTATTTTTCTATTCAGTTTTTCCTATATACATATAATTTTAATATATATATTTTTTTCTTTTGTAGGTTTTGGATTGGCGTTTAATCTGCAGCCCGCCCTGACTATGATTGGAAAATATTTCTACAAGAAACGTCCAATTGCTAATGGTCTAGCAATGGCTGGAAGCCCAGTATTCCTGAGCACTTTGGCTCCTCTTAATCAGTACTTGTTTAATTCATATGGATGGAGAGGGAGCTTCTTAATTTTAGGTGGAGTTCTGTTAAACTGCTGTGTTGCAGCTGCATTGATGAGACCAGTGGGACCAACGCCAGCTCCTGTTGTCAAAAAAGATGTGGAATCAGAAGTAGCAGACCCATTACTGCAGAACAAAGTAAATCCAACGAAGTTGACAGTATGGCAAACTTTCAATAAATATTTGGACCTATCACTCTTCAAACACAGAGGATTTCTCATTTATTTGTCTGGAAATGTAATTATGTTTGTTGGCTTCTTTGCACCTATTGTATTTTTAGCCGCATATGCTAAAACCCAGGGCATCGATGAGTATAAAGCAGCTTTTCTACTTTCAATTCTAGCTTTTGTAGACATGTTTGCTCGACCTTCTATGGGACTGTTAGCAAACACAAAACGAGTGCGGCCTAAAATACAGTATTTTTTCAGCTTTGCTGTCCTGTATAATGGTATATGTCATGTTTTTTGCCCATTAGCAAAAGGCTATTCTGGACTTGTAATTTATGCTGTGTTTTTTGGATTTGCCTTTGGAATGGTTAGCTCTGTTCTCTTTGAAACTTTAATGGACCTTGTTGGAGCTAAGAGGTTCTCGAGTGCTGTTGGACTAGTCACCATTGTAGAATGTGGCCCCGTTTTAATTGGACCACCACTGGCAGGTATGTACAGATAGTTCGATAAATACCTTATATGCATATATATATGTTTTATAGTGTTACAGAAGCTCTGTGTTCTTTCTGTTTTTCTCATTGTTTTTGAACACAATTTACTAGTTACTTATCTAGATTAAGAATAGGCTTGATCTGGCTTCTGGCTTGTCACTGATAGTAGCTAGTAGAAATTGGATAAATGAATTATAAATTTACAGATGATCTACGCTCACCGCAAAACCAGGCAATGGCTTGTCTTGACTAGCTCATCTTCAAACAGGCTGTGAATTTGGAACAGGTCACAAAGGCTATCTTATACCTGCAACACCTGGAAACAATAGAAATACTGAGAAAATAAAAGCACTGGGAATTAAATACTCCTGTAATGAGCTACTAAGCAGCTCAGCTTCACTGAACCATGTTTGTGCAAAAACATAGAGGGCAATGTGCTGGTGTGGGAATAAAAGCAAGGCAAAAAGGACTCAAGACTGATCTGCCATCCATTACAATGGGTGATGTTCAATTGTTGTCTAATAAGATGGATGAATTGTCCACTCTCTTAGCAGGTCGTGGTGCATACAGATACAGAGATTTTTTACATTTTACGAAGATCTGTCTTAAACTTCATATACCTGACACTGTTTGAATGCAAGATGGATGTCATCCTATGTGAGCAGAGACCTAGTGTGGTGTGAAAAAAAGAAAGGAGGGTTAGTGGGCATCTGTGTGTATTAGGAATGGTATAAAAGGGAGAATATTCCAGTTAAAACGTTAACGTTAAAAGTTTGTAATTCGGACATTGAAACTCTGGCTGTCAGAATTTGAAATTGTTATTTAACCAGGGAAATGTTTTTATAATCCTCAGGAATGGAAATTATTCACTCTGTCACCAATGCTTTCATTGATGTCTCATTCTAATCCTGCAGTTGTAATACAGGGTACATTCAACCATGTGACTTTGGAAGGAGCACTGACAAACCTAAATCAGTTTGTGTCATGTTCTATTTGAGGAAATAATAAGCTGGACCTGGTCTATTCAAATGTAAAAGATTCTTTTAAGTGTAAACTGCTGACACTTCTGTGCAGATCTGACCACAACCTGATTCACTGCTCTGAATGACTGCATCCAAATGACAGGTGGGCAAATGATGTACAAGTCACATGGGAATGATATTGAGGGACTCAGTCACTGCATCACAGGCAATACAGTGGAACCTCGAGATACGAGTTTAATTTGTTCCAGCACTGAGCTTGTATAGCGAATTTCTCGTATCTAGAACGAACTTCCCCATTGAAAATAATGGAAATCCAGTTAATCCGTTCCGCACCCCCAAAAATATCAACATAAAAATCAATTTTCCTAACAAATAACACTGATAAATAATATATACAAGTGAAACCTCGGTTTGCAAGTAACTTGGTTTAAGAGTGTTTTGTAAAACGAGCTAAATTTTTTAATTAATTTTGACTTGATAAAACGAGCGATGTCTTGCAATACAAGTAGTATGGATACACTTTGTCTGCTGAGCGTCATGTGAGCATAACTGAGCTGATGGTTCTTCTCTCTCATGCGCATCTCTCTCCTCTTATCTCTCTTGCTCGCACACGCGTCTCTCTTTCTCTCTCCTTATCTCTCTTGCTCGCTCGCGCCTCTCTGCTTATCTCTCTCGCTAGCTTGCGCGCGCTTCTCTCTCTCCTTATCTCGCTCCAAAGCTCGCGTGCACACGCGCACCTCTCTCTGTCTCTCTCTCTCTCTCTCCTCTTGAGGGCAATCATCTCCTATTCTCCGTCTGCATGTCCGTGATATTTTTGGATGCGCTTATACAGCGAACTGCTACAGCGAAACAATGAAATCACAAGCGCACAAACGCGTAGATCCTCACGCTACAGGAGAACAAGGAACACTGAGTGAGCTGACGGGCTGGCAGCATCAGCTTGTGTGAATCCCTGAGTCGAGGCGGATCGGGAAACGTGTCACGCATAACCACAGCCTGGCTTGTGGCTCTTTACACGAGCCAATGCTCGTATTTAGATCTGAATTTTTCGCTCATACTTTCCTCTTATCTTGAATTTCTCGTATACAGAGGTGATCGTATCTAGAGGTTCCACTGTATTCATTTTTGCATCAACACTGTGGTACCCCTCAAAGAAAGTGAGTTGCTTTCCAAACAAAAAGCCCTGGATTACTAAGCAGCTAAAAAGTCTCCTGAATGAGGAAAAGAGGTCATTTAAATCCAATGACAAAGAACTTCTGAAGGATACACATCAAATAGTGAAGAAAAAGCTGAGTGGATGAAAGGAAGCTTACAAATCTAAAATACAAAACAACTCTTAATGAATAATGTCTGAATGGACTGGGCATAATTACTGGACTCAAGAAATCCAGGACTTAGGTTTCATAAGGGGACATGGACAAAGCTAATGCCCTGTACCATTTTTTTAAAAATTCTCTCCCACTGCCACCTTTTTCCAGTGACCAGCCCACACCATCTCTACTACATCAACACCTCCTAACATGTGAACTGGAATTCTAGGTGACAAGTCCAGATCTGACCATCAGTGTAGACTGTCCATAACTGAAAACCATGTGAGGAAACAACTAAGAAAGCTACACACAGGAAAAGCCACAGGGCCAGATGAAGTCAGTCCTCGGTTTCTGTATGGCATGTGCTCTCCAACTTTGTGGTATTCTTTGTCACAAATGCTGTCTGTCTCTAAGGCTCCAGAAAGTGCAGCTTGAGTAACATTGTGAACAAAACTGCACATTCTGTCTTTAACACAGTAACACTGAGTACTTTTAGAAAATAAATTATTCAGAAGAAGTGTGTTGGATAATACTACTGGGGCACCTTTACATGAGCGATATGCCTCCATAATGTCTCACAATGACTGTGACTGCCAAGCTAGAAGTTTTTTTTGTTTTACCTGTGTGTGTGTGTGTGTGTATATATATATATATATATATATATATATATATATATATATATATATATATATATATATATATATATATATATATATATATATATATATATATATATATATATATATATATATATATATATATATATATATATATAATTATATAATTTGTTTACGTAATGAGCTTCGGCATTAAGCCAGATTTATTCCTTAAGGAAAAATAAAGTTGTGTCTGGGTGCTTTCATAACAATTAATCCTGTTCATCAAATACTATAAAAAATCTAAATGACACCAATATATTTTTAATTGTAATGGTAAATTATAAATTTCAATAAAAACAAACATTGTGTCTGTGAATGGAATATGCTACCTATCAATTATATTTATTTAATATACTACTTATGCCATGTAGTTTTAGAGATACCTAAAAAAAAAAATGTAATCTCGGGTTTCACATCAAGAATGAATATAACAGTCTTACTGACAGAATGAACCAACACTGGACCTCAACAAACAATATAAAGACAAGACTGCCATAAAAAATTCTTATAATACTCCACATGTCACATCATTCCGACATATTCTCACCATGGGCAAAAATGTATGCATTGTTTGTTAAAATACTGCTGAATAAATTCTTACAGAAAATTAAACCAGTGTATACAGTGGAAACACTCAGGGGTGAGCTTTAAAAGTAAAGACTCTTGACCAATAAATGTAATTGCGTCTGCTTTGCCTGCACTGCTGATTTTTCTGGAAGTATTTGTTTAATAAAATTTTAGCAAAAGTTCATGCATTTTGCCCAAGGTGAGAATATTGCTGAGTGATGTCATATGTGGATTATGTGACACAAGTAATATGAGATTTTATCATGGGCATCATTTATATTGTTTGCGTAATCCAGTGTTGGTCACTATGCCTATTCTTTTAGAAACCTTATTACCTTCATTCTGCATGAGAACATGAGATTTAAATTTTTTCTTGGATATCACTGCAAACTACATGGGATAAGTAACCATAAAAATATAATTTTGGGGTGAAGTATTCATTTAATGTCATCTACCTTTATAATAACTGTGTATTGAACGATGTGTACATGCTTTATGTCTTTTTTTTATCTGTTTTGCTAGGCTGGTTGGTGGATTTGACTGGCGACTATAAATACATGTATTTTTGCTGTGGAATCATCGTGATCATCGCAAGTATCTGGTTGTTCATTGGGAATGCCATCAACTACAGACTTCTGGCTAAAGAAAAACGATATGAGGAAGAACAGAAGGAGCCTGAAGCCAATGTGACCAATGGTGAAAAAAGTGCAGAAGCACCCCAGGAAAGCAAAGAAAATGCACTTGAAAATTTGGCTGTTAGTCCTCAGAAAAACCCAGATGAGGCAGATAGAGAGACAAATATTTAAAGGTGTATATTTACAAAACAGTAAGAAATTGAAATGGTTCCAGTGTGTTAATGTCAAAGATCGAGCAACTTTAAATAATCTTGCTCCTCTCTATATCAATAAGTATTGCTGCCAAAGTAACAGCTCTTTCTGTGTTTTTAATTTAAATATTGCTGAAGTGGTTTGTAATATTTCAGTCATTAAGCAGCTTGAACTAACTGTGTTTTCAGCCATATAAAAATGGCTGTGCAAGTATGAAGTATTGGTATTACTTTCAGAAGATATTGATTTTTGTTTTGGTTTAAACATCACCAAGCATACCATCATTTCAAGATTTCAGAGAGAAAAATGCCTGAATGATTTTTAGTGTTGGAAAAGTGAAATTCATATGAATAATTTGGAGAAGCTATCTGCTCTATGGATGTAAAAAAGAGACATTTTTTGTGAAAAATTCAGTTGCCACACTCTGCAACAGCTACTTTCAAAGTACAGCATTGCCTTAAACCTCAAGAAATATTGTACACTTTTTATTCTACAACTTTTGCATCTTGCAGATTTTTTAATGGTAAATTTAAAAAAAATCTTTTTTTTTAGATTTTTGGCCTGTACAGTGGCATGCCATTGTCAAGAAAACAAGACAGAAATTAACAAAGTATATTTAACTGCATATTGGTTTTAATATGTGCTTGTTTAAGTGGTATTAACTTTTAGTCATTTTATTCGTTTATTATTTGATTGTTACCAAATTGAAAAAACATATGTAAAGTTATTTTAAAATGTGTTTAGGACACAAACACCCACATATGCATAAAATATCATTTTTTTTACTTAGCAGAAAAATTTCATTGCATCACATCACATATAAAATGTTTTTGAAACCTCACTGTACAAAAAGCAAACACTAAATGTTGATAGGTATTACATTTTTAACACAGTGTATCTCGAGTTGAGTGACTGTTGTTGTTACAAAATATAAATCCTTTTTTTGCATGAAGGAAATTATTTATTCCATTTAGAAGGAAAGATTGATCATATCTTCTCAAATAACATACGAGGGACATGAAAAAAAAATTTCCACACTTTTTCTTAACACTATTTACTAAGAATTTCAAAAACAAATGACATCACTTTTCTACATAGTCACCTTCCTTTTGCAATGCAGTTTTCCCAGCGTCGTACCAACTTTTTAATACCCAATTACTACTCCTCCCGCTTTCACCACTTCCAACGAAAATATAAGTGCGGAAATATTTTGAACGTCCCTCGTATTAACCATTTGTAAACATAAACACAACACAGGGCTGCTGTAAACACGTATGACAAATGCAACTAACTTGGGCTTCCAATTGCTGCAAATGCAGTTTTTACCATTTAGTATTGGGTATACATTAAGCCAAGCCTGTTATATTGCTTTGTGCCACAACTGTCATTCAGCTCAATATTCCTTTTTATGTGTATTTTTCTGAAATGTTTTTTCAACGTACCATCAAAAATATTGTTAATAATCTATTTTTGTAGCTGTAATATATTTATATGTAGGTTTTTGTTATAATAATATGTTAATTCTTCAGCATTGCCCTTAATAGGGTTTATGTAATGAGTCCAAGTATGACTTTTTTGCATTTTATTTATTATACTACATAAAACATTTCCTTGTTTTCTTGTTTTATTTATGGACCAACAATGTTTATCTTGTGAAAAAATAACCATTAACTTATTTTTATCAGAAGATACTTTCTTATGATAATTATTATAAAAATTGAAAACTAAACCTATAAAATCAACCAGTAGCCTTAATGCTAATTATAAATTTGTTTGTTGTTTTTAATCTTCAAATTCATAATATGTTTTAATTTATGTACGACATAGAAGAAAGTATGCTAATAATCAGGTCTAAAATTTGTTATTTTGTTTTTCAGGGTTTTAATTTTATCTGTAAATATTTTATTGAAAGATATCAAATGTTGAATTAAACCAGTATATGAATTAGCTAAGGAAATGCAAAACATAGCTTGTTAAAGTCAGCAATCAGAAGTAAAAGCCACTAGGCAGAGGCTGATGTGTACCAGAATAGTAAAAGGTATATTATGGCCTCCTCCCAAGTTAGTTACAGTGTATAGAAATTGCTGAAAGAAAAATGCAAAATCTAGCACTTTCTTTTGTACTTCCTCCTTTATTTGGAAATCCTGATAAAAAGGGGAATTCTGGAGTTATAATCTAGGTGGCTTCTTATAAGACAATTTCTGAAAGTTAATTTAAAATACAATCATTACATAATGATTTTTAATATTAATGATTGCACTGAACAATTCTTCAAAACAATCAGAAAAATTAATTTGGTGTTAATGGTAATTCTCAGTTCCAGTGGGCAGAGTGAGTTTTCTTGGGTAAAAGTTGTTTTTTTAAGACCTTCAGAGCCTTCGGAAAAACCCCTGGTGCAATTTGGTCATTCCAAACATTGGATGAAAATGCACTTTTATATCTGAAAAAACAGGGACGCTTATACCTTCGGATATTAACGCACAATTTTTTTTTTTTTTTTTGTTTAATAGATCAATAATATTCTTAAAATTACATAGCTTATGTTGAGCTAACAATTATCATTAGCTCAAAACTTGATTTATTAATTTATCTACTGTGGGGCAAATGCCTCAGACTTTTACAGGGTTATTGAATTTAAAGAATGCAAATTGCTGTTTTTCTTAATATGCATCAAAAACTCCTCCAGAAGAAGTCTAGACCAAAGTGTGGTGATTTTCTCATCACAGCTACCAATAACATTTCTGTTGTACTACATTGGCTTGACTACATAGAAATTCAACCATTTTAATCAAGTATTTGAATTATTTGGCTATATGACTAAATTAATTATTTTGTATATGTCCATTTGTTTGTTCCCTGTCCTATACCTATCTTGAAATAAAGGGTGTGTAAATGCATTTTTGTATTGCCCAGATCTTTCTTATTTTTATCATGTTATTTATTTATTTATTTATTTTTTTTACTATTGCATCTTTTTCATACACTATGCAAAATGAAAAGGACCCCTTCAGGGATCTCCCTAGTTCATTAATCATTATTAGTAATACTAACATACACACTTTATAAGTTTGAGCACTGATGAATGTTCATTTCGCATTCCTTTGAAATGCTTGAAAGTGAAGTCTAACGGCACTTTTCCTGTGAAGTTTTAAACCAATTGGCCAGTTCCTTTAGGGAAATATATAGTAAGCGATATTGCACATTTTTATTTTTAGATGATGAAATTTCTGATTTTGTTACATATTGAGCATAATAATTTTCATGCCATGAAAAAGGCATGTAAATTATGATACCTTAATCTTTAAAAACTAAGGAAAGCAATACACTAAATGTTTTGTACATTAAGATAGGCATTGGTGACACTGGATACAGTCTTTAAATGCCAGCCTGTGTCCAAGTTGGCATTTTCACAAAGTCACACAAGCTAGATTGACTGGCAACTTTAAATTAGCTTAGTATGGATAAGTGTCAATGTCTGCTTGAGAGTGGTTAGCAATTAGTTGGCATCTTGTGTACAGTTTTGTTCAGGGCTTCAGTGTTATCTGAATGCTGAATTATTGTGCTGGCAGTATGGGAATATACAATAAAGTACGCATTCAGTATGCTACGAATGATAACATGGATATCCATCCATCCATTTTCTAACCCGCTGAATCCGAATACAGGGTCACGGGGGTCTGCTGGAGCCAATCCCAGCCAACACAGGGCACAAGGCAGGAACCAATCCTGGGCAGGGTGCCAACCCACCGCAGAACATGGATATCTTAAGTAGAAAAGCATATTGTACATGGATAAACAATCAGCACACAGAAGTCATGCCACCGTATACTTTTGACCAGCATCCCAAAGAACAGTCAATTTCCATAACATATATGGTCTTAGAAGAGCTGTCTGCCCTTAAATAACATATATGTAAAGTTAAAATGGCTATTACATTGAGTGGATTAAGGTAATTGCATGCGATAAATCAATTTACTTTTGAGTGGATTAAGGTAATTGCATGCGATAAATCAATTTACTACAGCCCCATCCAGACACAGATGTGCTTTAGCACTAGTTATTTAAAGTAAACCTCCACCCAAAAATGGCATTTTTTAATTTGTTACTTAACCTATGTAGTTTGTATTAATGGCTGAGAAAAAAATGTAATCTTACGTTTTCTTGCAGAACAAAGATAGCAAAGTTTCTAAAATGGTCTATGGTGACCAATGTTGGACGACAGCACTAAAAAGTCTGTAAAAAATCTCATGTTGCATAATCCACATGTTAAGTCATCCAATTGTATGCTGATAACTTCCCAAACACATGTATTTTTACTTAAATATTGTTAAATAATCCACATCCAGAAAACACGTTCCTGAATGAAAATGGAATGATGTAAGGTTTGTCTTCAAAATACAGTGAACGACACCTTGCTTCTCTTCTGTCAGAGAATAATGTCAAAGAGCAGCAGTATGGGTACTGACAAAAACAGTGTATTTTTAACCAAAACACAAACTGTATGTGTGTACAATAACCATAGGAAGAGAAATTATTAGCAAGTAGTTAAAGCAAGATATTCAAGTGTCATAGAGCAAAGGATGGCTGAGTGACCTTCCAGGTTCCCAGAGTAAAAATTCTCTTTCTTTCTTTGTTTCTTTCAATATCTCCCCTTTTCTCCATGTTTTTTTTTCCTGAATTTAAACTCCATGGTATGCAGCACAAGATATCTTTAAATGCCAAGCCTGGAAAGCTGCTAAAGCTAGACAGCTAATACCTGCCTGTTTACACTACACGGCAAAAAGGACTAGCTTTTCTCCAGAAGGATCAGTCTTTTGCCTCCTTATGGGCTGGTAAGGGGAGAGAGTTAGCAGATATGATGGAGAGAAGGAAGGTTGATATATTGTGCGTACAAGAGACTAAATGGAAGGGGAGTAAGGCCAGGTGGATTGGAGGTGGATTCAAATTGATCTATCATGGTGTGGATGGGAGGAGAAATGGGGCAGGAGTTATTCTGAAGGAACAGTATGTCAAGAGTGTTTTGGAGGTGAAAAGAGTGTCAGGCATAGTAATTATTATGAAGCTGGAAATTGGTGATGAATGTTTTTAGTGCATATGCACCACAAGTTGGGTGTGCAATGGGTGAGAAAGAAGATTTTTGGAGTGAGTTGAAAGAAGTGATGAACATTGTACCCAAGGGACCGAAAGTGGTGATTGGACTGGATTTCAATGGGCATGCTGGTGAAGGGAACAGTGGAGATGAGGAGGTGATAGGTAGGTATGACGTCAAGGAGAGGAATGAAGAAGGTCAGAGGATAGTAGATTTTGCCAAAAGGATGGACATGGCTGTGGTGAATACGTATTTTAAGAAGAGAGAGGAACATAAGGTTATGTACAAGAGTGGAGGAAGATGCACATAGGTAGATTACATCCTATGCAGAAGAGCTGATCTGAAGGAGATTGAAGACTGAAAAGTGGTGGCAGGGGAAAGTGTAGTTAAGCAGCATAGGATGGTGGTCTGTAGGATGACATTGAAGATCAAGAAGAGGAAGAGAGAGTGGCCAGAGCCAAGGTTCAAATGGTGGAAGTTGAAAAAGGAAGACTGCAAGGTTGAGTTTAGGGAGAAGGCGAGGCAGGCACTGGGTGGCAGTGAAGAGTTACCAGACAGCTGGGAAACTACAGCAGATGTAGTAAGGGTGACAGCAAGAAGGGTGCTTGGCATGACATCTAGAAAGAGGAAGGAGGAAAAGGAAACCTGGTGGTGGAATGAGGAAATACAGGAGAGTATACAGAGGAAGAGGATGCCAAAGAAGTGGGATAGTCAGAGAGATGCAGAAAGTAGATAAGGAGCAAGGTGAAGAGAGAGGTAGCGAAGGCTAAAGAAAACGCATATGATGAGTTGTATGAGAGGTTAGACACTAAGGAGGGAGAAAAGGACCTGTACCGATTGGCTAGACAGAGGGACTGAGCTGGGAAAGATGTGCAGCAGGTTAGTGTGATAAAGGATAAAGATGGAAACGTACTCACAAGCGAGAAGAGTGTGTTGAGCAGATGGAAAGAGTACTTTGAGAGGCTGATGAATAAAGAGAATGAGAGGGAGAAGAGGTTGGATGATGTGGAGATAGTGAATCAGGAAGTGCAACGGATTAGCAAGGAGGATGTAAGGGCATATATGAAGAGGATGAAAAATGGAAAGGCCGTTGGTCCAGATGACATACCTATGGAAGCATGGAGGTGTTTAGGAGAGATGGCAGTGGAGTTTTTAACCAGATTGTTTAATGGAATCTTGGAAAGTTAGAGGATGCCTGGTGCCGATATTTAAGAATAAGGGGGATGTGCAGGACTGCAGTAACTACAGGGGAATAAAATTGATGTGCCACAGCATGAAGTTATAAGAAAAAGTAGTGGAAGCTAGGTTAAGAAGTGAGCAGTATGGTTTCATGCCAAGAAAGAGCACTACAGATGCAGTGTTTGCTCTGAGGATTGTTGATGGAGAAGTTTAGAGAAGACCAGAAGGAGTTGCATTGCATCTTTGTGGACCTGGAGAAAGCATATGAAGGGGTGCCTCAAGAAGAGCTGTGGTATTGTATGAGGAAGTCAGGAGTGGCACAGAAGTACATAAGAGTTGTACAGGATATGTATGAGGGAAGTGTGACATTGGTGAGGACTGCGGTAGGAGCAACGGATGCATTCAACGTGGAGGTGGGATTACATCAGGGATCAGCTCTGAGCCCTTTCTTATTTGCAATAGTGATGGACAGGTTGACAGATGAGATTCGACAGGAGTCCACATGGACTATGATGTTTGCTGATGACATTGTGATCTGTAACGATAGTAGGGAGCAGGTTGTCAAGACCCTGGAGAGGTGGAGACATGCTTTAGAGAGGAGAGGAATGAAGTTCAGTAGGAACAAGACAGAATACAGTGGTGTGAAAAACTATTTGCCCCCTTCCTGATTTCTTCTTCTTTTGCATGTTTGTCACACAAAATGTTTCTGATCATCAAACACATTTAACCATTAGTCAAATATAACACAAGTAAACACAAAATGCAGTTTTTAAATGATGGTTTTTATTATTTAGGGAGAACAAAAATCCAAACCTTCATGGCCCTGTGTGAAAAAGTAATTGCCCCCTTGTTCAAAAATAACCTAACTGTGGTGTATCACACCTGAGTTCAATTTCCGTAGCCACCCCCAGGACTGATTACTGCCACACCTGTTTCAATCAAGAAATCACTTCAATAGGAGCTGCCTGACACAGAGAAGTAGACCAAAAGCACCTCAAAAGCTAGACATCATGCCAAGATCCAAAGAAATTCAGGAACAAATGAGAACAGAAGTAATTGAGATCTATCAGTCTGGTAAAGGTTATAAAGCCATTTCTAAAGCTTTGGGACTCCAGTGAACCACAGTCAGAGCCATTATCCACAAATGGCAAAATCATGGAACAGTGGTGAACCTTCCCAGGAGTGGCCGGCCGACCAAAATTACCCCAAGAGCGCAGAGACGACTCATCCGAGAGGTCACAAAAGACCCCAGGACAACGTCTAAAGAACTGCAGGCCTCACTTGCCTCAATTAAGGTCAGTGTTCACGACTCCACCATAAGAAAGAGACTGGGCAAAACGGCCTGCATGGCAGATTTCCAAGACGAAACCACTGTTAAGCAAAAAGAACATTAGGGCTCGTCTCAATTTTGCTAAGAAACATCTCAATGATTGCCAAGACTTTTGGGAAAATACCTTGTGGACTGATGAGACAAAAGTTGAACTTTTTGGAAGGCAAATGTCCCGTTACATCTGGCGTAAAAGGAACACAGCATTTCAGAAAAAGAACATCATACCAACAGTAAAATATGGTGGTGGTAGTGTGATGGTCTGGGGTTGTTTTGCTGTTTCAGGACCTGGAAGGCTTGCTGTGATAGATGGAACCATGAATTCTACTGTCTACCAAAAATCCTGAAGGAGAATGTCCGCCATCTGTTCGTCAACTCAAGCTGAAGCGATCTTGGGTGCTGCAACAGGACAATGACCCAAAACACACCAGCAAATCCACCTCTGAATGGCTGAAAAAAACAAAACGAAGACTTTGGAGTGGCCTAGTCAAAGTCCTGACCTGAATCCAATTGAGATGCTATGGCATGACCTTCAAAAGGCGGTTCATGCTAGAAAACCCTCAAATAAAGCTGAATTACAACAATTCTGCAAAGATGAGTGGGCCAAAATTCCTCCAGAGCGCTGTAAAAGACTCATTGCAAGTTATCGCAAACGCTTGATTGCAGTTATTGCTGCTAAGGATGGCCCAAGCAGTTATTAGGTTCAGGGGGCAATTACTTTTTCACACAGGGTCATGTAGGTTTTGATTTTTTTTCTCCCTAAATAATAAAAACCATCATTTAAAAACTGCATTTTGTGTTTACTTGTGTTATATTTGACTAATGGTTAAATGTGTTTGATGATCAGAAACATTTTGTGTGACAAACATGCAAAAGAATAAGAAATCAGGAAGGGGCAAATATTTTTTCACACCACTGTACATGTGTGTAAATGAGAGGGAAGTCAAATGGTGAGGATGCAGGGAGTAGAGTTCGTGAAGGTGGATGAGTTTAAATATTTGGGATCAACAGTACAGAGTAATAGAGATTGTGGAAAAGAGGTGAAAAAGAGAGTGCAGGCAGGGTGGAATGAGTGGAGAAGAGTGTCAGGAGTGATTTGTGATAGACGGATATCAGCAAGAGTGAAAGGGAAGGTCTACAGGACGGTAGTGAGACCAGCTATGTTATATGGGTTGGAGACGGTGGCATTGACCAGAAAGCAGGAGACAGAGTTGGAGGTGGCAGAGTTAAAGATGCTAAGATATGCATTGGGTGTGACAAGGATGGACAGGATTAGAAATGAGTAACTTAGAGGCTCAATTCAAGTTGAACGGTTGGGAGACAAAGGCAGAGAGGCGAAATTGTGTTGGTTTGGACATCTGCAGAGGAGAGATGCTTCCCCTGTCCTAATTGCAATCTAAACTCCAAGATGGCAATGTGAACCCTCCCCCCATGCTTTCCAATGTACTGTATGAGGTATGTCTATTAAATAACGAGACTGTGATTCCACCTAATAAACAAAGCAGTCAGAACTGGTTATAACTGCATGCGTGGTGACCTGGAACATATCTAAACCTGCATGACAAACAGCAAAACTCTATGACTTTCAGTTGATTGTGAGTCGCCATTTAGTTTGGTTGTGTTTTCTGTAGTGTGCCAAAAAAATGCTAAGTTTAAAAGTTGAACAATGTATCAATTTTAAATTTTTAGTAAAATAGCTCGTCAAAGCAAGTCGAAATTCAAAGCCATGCTCATTGTGTTTTTCGATATCAAGGGAGTAATTTTGGAAGAATGGGTTCCAGAAGGCACAACAGTTAACCAGCATTATTATAAGGAAGTTTTGATAAAACTGAGAGAAAAGGTCAGAAAAAAACGGCTGCAACTGTGGGAAAATGGTTTCATTCTACACCAGGACAATGCGCCTACTCACACAGCACTTTCTGTAAAGCAATTTTTGACCGACAAGCACATTACTATACTTGAACATCCTCTATATTCACCTGATTTAGCACCTTGCGACTTTTATCTTTTCCCAAAAGTTAAATCAGTGGTTAAAGGGACACGTTTTCAGTCAGTTGATGCTGTAAAGAAGAAAACGGCGGATGTGTCAAAACAGCTTGCCTTCGACTAGTGGAAAACAAGAGTGCAGCAATGTATTAGTGCAAATGGGGAGTATATTGAAGGGGACAAGCATTAAATTTGTAATACATATAAATAAAGATGTTATTTAATCAGCCTCTTTATTTAATAGACACACCTCGTATATCTCTCATGGCATGTACTGTACAATCTCCAATGCGGATGACAGTTCTTCAATATAATATATGTACAATCCCAATTCCAAAAAAACTGTGTAAAATGTAAATAAAACAATGGAATGATTTGCAAATGTCATAAAGCTACATTTTATTCACAACTAGCAAAATACCCGCACTTCGCAGTGGAGAAGTAGTGTGTTAAAGAAGTAATGAAAAAGAAAAAGAGACATTTTGAAAATAACGTAACATGATTGTCAATGTAAATGAATGCAATTGTTTTGTCACTGTTATCTATATATATCTATATCTATATATATATGTATATATATCTGTATATCTATATATATATCTCTATATATCTACAGTATATATCTCTATATCTATATATATATATATATATATATATACTGTATATATATATATATATCTAGAAATATATATATATCTATATGCACTACATCGAGCCCGCGTGCTATTGTGGTTTCGCCTGCGTGCCTCAATAAGTCACTCTCCCCTTGCTCTTACTTTTTTACCGTTCATTTAATGAATACACTGAGTATGGCTTCACCAAAACAATCATTGTTGGCGAATAAAGTATCCATTATTCATAAAGCTTCAATTGGTGATCTGTCTTTCTGCGTTAACCGCATATTTTTCATACGTCTCAAACCAAGGGGATGTGACAGTAAAATGACTCGGGAAGCGCGCGTACATACTCAGTGCACCCCCTCTCAGGAATCGAACCTCGAACATCGGCGCTAGAGGTCTACTGTTGCGCCACGGCGTGTGGTTTGTCTATTTGAGAGTATGTAGATCGGGGTATATATATACATATATATATACATAGCAAAATACCCGCACTTCGCAGCAGAGAAGTAGTGTGTTAAAGAAGTAATGAAAAAGAAAAGGAAACATTTTGAAAATAACGTAACATGATTGTCAATTTAAATGAATGCAATTGTTTTGTCACTGTTATCTATATATATCTATATCTATATATATATGTATATATATCTGTATATCTATATATATATCTCTATATCTATATCTACAGTATATATCTCTATATCTATATATATATATATACTGTATATATATATATATATATATCTAGAAATATATATATATATATATATATATATATATCTATATGCACTACATCGAGCCCGCGTGCTATTGTGGTTTCGCCTGCGTGCCTCAATAAGTCACTCTCCCCTCGCTCTTACTTTTTTACCGTTCATTTAATGAATACACTGAGTATGGCTTCACCAAAACAATCATTGTTGGCGAATAAAGTATCCATTATTCATAAAGCTTCAATTGGTGATCTGTCTTTCTGCGTTAACCGCATATTTTTTCATACGTCTCAAACCAAGGGGATGTGACAGTAAAATGACTCGGGAAGCACGCGTACATACTCAGTGCACCCCCTCTCAGGAATCGAACCTCGAACATCGGCGCTAGAGGTCTACTGTTGCGCCACGGCGTGTGGTTTGTCTATTTAAGAGTATGTAGATCGGGGTATATATATACATATATATATACATAGCAAAATACCCTACTTTGCAACAGAGAAGTAGTGTGTTAAAGAAGTAATGAAAAAGAACAGGAAACATTTTAATAATAACGTAACATGTTTGACAATGTAATTGTGTTGTCATTGTCATGAGTGTTGGTGGCATATATATATATATATATATATATATATATATATATATATATATACACACACACACACACACATATATAAACATATATATGCACACATATATATATATATAAATATAAATATATATACATATATACATCTATATATACATATATACACATATATACATATACACATATACATATACATATCTACATACAGTGGTGTGAAAAAATATTTGCCCCCTTCC
Source organism: Polypterus senegalus (assembly GCF_016835505.1). Taxonomy (NCBI): domain Eukaryota; kingdom Metazoa; phylum Chordata; class Cladistia; order Polypteriformes; family Polypteridae; genus Polypterus; species Polypterus senegalus. The sequence continues at coordinate 21,484,164 of NC_053161.1, read as the reverse complement.
TGATTTCTTATTCTTTTGCATGTTTGTCACACAAAATGTTTCTGATCATCAAACACATTTAACCATTAGTCAAATATAACACAAGTAAACACAAAATGCAGTTTTTAAATGATGGTTTTATTATTTAGGGAGAAAAAATCAAAACCTACATGACCCTGTGTGAAAAAGTAATTGCCCCTGAACCTAATAACTGCTTGGGCCATCCTTAGCAGCAATAACTGCAATCAAGCGCTTTGCGATAACTTGCAATGAGTCTTTACAGTTCTGGAGGAATTTTGGCCCACTCATCTTTGCAGAATTGTTGTAATTCAGCTTTATTTGAGGGTTTTCTAGCATGAACCGCCTTTTGAAGGTCATGCCATAGCATCTCAATTGGATTCAGGTCAGGACTTTGACTAGGCCACTCCAAAGTCTTCGTTTTGTTTTTCTTCAGCCATTCAGAGGTGGATTTGCTGGTGTGTTTTGGGTCATTGTCCTGTTGCAGCACCCAAGATCGCTTCAGCTTGAGTTGACTAACAGATGGCCGGACATTCTCCTTCAGGATTTTTTGGTAGACAGTAGAATTCATGGTTCCATCTATCACAGCAAGCCTTCCAGGTCCTGAAACAGCAAAACAACCCCAGACCATCACACTACCACCACCATATTTTACTGTTGGTATGATGTTCTTTTCTGAAATGCTGTGTTCCTTTTACGCCAGATGTAACGGGACATTTGCCTTCCAAAAGTTCAACTTTTGTCTCATCAGTCCACAAGGTATTTTCCCAAAAGTCTTGGCAATCATTGAGATGTTTCTTAGCAAAATTGAGACGAGCCCTAATGTTCTTTTGCTTAACAGTGGTTTGCGTCTTGGAAATCTGCCATGCAGGCCGTTTTTGCCCAGTCTCTTTCTTATGGTGGAGTCGTGAACACTGACCTTAATTGAGGCAAGTGAGGCCTGCAGTTCTTTAGACGTTGTCCTGGGGTCTTTTGTGACCTCTCGGATGAGTCGCTCTGCGCTCTTGGGGTAATTTTGGTCGGCGGCCACTCCTGGGAAGGTTCACCACTGTTCCATGATTTTGCCATTTGTGGATAATGGCTCTGACTGTGGTTCACTGGAGTCCCAAAGCTTTAGAAATGGCTTTATAACCTTTACCAGACTGATAGATCTCAATTACTTCTGTTCTCATTTGTTCCTGAATTTCTTTGGATCTTGGCATGATGTCTAGCTTTTGAGGTGCTTTTGGTCTACTTCTCTGTGTCAGGCAGCTCCTATTGAAGTGATTTCTTGATTGAAACAGGTGTGGCAGTAATCAGTCCTGGGGTGGCTACGAAATTGAACTCAGGTGTGATACACCACAGTTAGGTTATTTTTGAACAAGGGGCAATTACTTTTTCACACAGGGCCATGAAGGTTTGGATTTTTGTTCTCCTAAATAATAAAACCATCATTTAAAAACTGCATTTTGTGTTTACTTGTGTTATATTTGACTAATGGTTAAATGTGTTTGATGATCAGAAACATTTTGTGTGACAAACATGCAAAAGAAGAAGAAATCAGGAAGGGGGCAAATAGTTTTTCACACCACTGTATATACTGTATATACACATATATATATACATATCTACATATATATATATATATATATATATACAAATATATATTAGGGGTGGGACTCGATTAAAAAAATTAATCTAATTAATTAGAGGATGTGTAATAATTAATTGCCCCAAATCGCAAATGTTTTTTTTTTAATTTAAAAGGGTTTTAGTGGGCGACAGAATCAAATAATAGACATGGACAGGAATATTGTAAACTCAAGCTCTTTTAATTTCTGAAAAAAAAGTGCTTTTAAACTGCATTTCAATTCAAAACAGAAACAAAAATATCATCCCTGGCTAAAATTAGGCAGACTTAAAAATAAAGTAGTATTTTAAGTACTTTAAGTACATTTTCAGAATGGTATTGTCTTTAAATAATAATAACCAAAATTTCAACATAAAGTGCAGATTTTCTTCTTAAAAAAATAAGTCAGAAACATAAAAGGTAATTTGACCAGCCTCACCTTTAAACTGTGAGTAACCTTAGCCAAAATTATTTTGTACATTAGGCTAAAACAGTGTGATCATTGAACATTTTGTAAGTAGATGTAATTAGAATTACTAACCATCACGGAAGTCCAATGATCCCCAGTAAGAGCCACAAAGTCCGCTTTCTGTAATTCATCTAATTTTGCTTGCTTTTCAGTGTGCACAAAACCATGCTTTTATCAAGGCTTCCGTCGGGTAGTCTTTTGAAATGAAATTTGCCTCCGATCAGTCGTAGCAACTCGCTTTCTTTCGACTGTTACATTTTTGTAGCTCTGATGTGTGCATCAGTGTAATCGATGTACCAGGAAATCATGCACTGACAAAAGTTTCTCTTTGCTTGAAAAGTAAAGTGTGATTAAATGCGTTATTTTTTTTTAACGCGTTATGGAGTACATGCATCGAAGCTTCTCACCTGTGCTTGTGCTAAGAAAAGGAAACATTTTAAAAATAACGTAACATGATTGTCAAAGTAATAGTTTTGTGACCGTTATGAGTGTTGCTGTCATCAAGGATTTGATTATCATTATTTCTTGCAATCAGGTTCGTATTTGGAGGATGTGTTGTGTTCAAGTTATATTCCGTGTTTGTCAACTGTTGTAAAGATAACAGGTTTCATTCATCGAAGCGTTCACCACCCAAATCGGTACTCGTCAATGTAAGATGTTCAACAGGCATTCCCGGGATTAAGTTTTGGAAATTGCCTGCGAACATTTAGCGGTAGCGTGTGTATGAACTTAATTTTATGTTTCTAGTCTTGCAAAGTCATTTGACGTGAGCCGCTCGGAGTACATGCATCGAAGCTTCTCAGCTGTGCTCGTGCGATCTCGCAATGTCAACGGGTTTATTTAATGTTAGCTAAAACCCAGCACTTAAAAGTTTCTTGCTACAGCAATTTTAACTCCGTTACAAAGTGATCCAAAGTCTCGTTTATACCTCGTGTCTTTTCATTAAACTTGTATCTTGCGAATACCACATTGGTCATAGGCATGACAAACGGCAGCAGGAGTGTGTCTATAAACTTAATTTAAACTTACGGTTCACACCGTGCTTTGTTTCTGCAGTAGCTGTTCACAGTCATTTCACGTGATTACGTGGGAGGCGTGATGATGTCAGACGCAACTCCGCCCCCCACGGCCATGAGCTGAAGTCCATTACAGTATATGTAGAAAAATAGGTTCCAGTTATGACCATTACGCGTAGAATTTCGAAATGAAACCTGCCCAACTTTTGTAAGTAAGCTGTAAGGAATGAGCCTGCCAAATTTCAGCCTTCTACCTACATGGGAAGTTGGAGAATTAGTGATGAGTCAGTCAGTCAGTGAGTCAGTAAGTCAGTGAGGGCTTTGCCTTTTATTAGTATAGTGTAAAAAGAAAGCACAGACAGTATAAAGTTTTGGGGTTTTCCGGCCCTGTATATTGCGGACACTCCACAATAATCAAAACAACAGGTCAAAGATATAAAGAAAATAGTTCATATGCGCGACGCCGTTCAGAGCGTCGGCGGCCATTTTATAGGGGAGGAGCCGGAAGTGGAGGAATGCTGGGAAGGAACCGTGAGGGAGGATGGGACTGCTGACTTCAAGGAAGATGGTGGAGGAAGGGCGGAAGTGGACATACTGCGGGAAGGTTACAATGGCGGAGCGTCTTTTTTCCTGGAAGACAAAGCAGAAAGGTTAGTACCCCGCCACTCCCTACCGGCGAACGTCTTTCGAAGCGGTGCAAGGTCCGTCCGCGGCCTCCTACTCGCGCATGCGTGACACGACCCCCCCTTAGCCCAAGACCGCCAGGTCGGGCGGACCAAACCGAGAGGTTGTGGATGCGAGAGAGGGCATCGGTGTTGGCGTGAAGGCTTATAGGGCTGCAAGTCCAGAAACCACCTGGTGACCCGCGGATTCGACTCTTTGTGGAGGGACATCCACTGAAGCGCAGCGTGATCAGTCACCAGAGTGAATTCGCAACCCAACAGGTAATACCAGAGATAAGCCATGGCCCACTCTCGATCCAGCAGTTTCCGACTCAGGTACATTACGGGGTGTTCGACACCTTCGACACTTTGGCTCAACACGGTGCCCAGGCCGGTGTCCGAAGCATCGGTCTGGAGGATAAAAGGCAACCCAAAATCAGGGGTCCTTAATACAGGTGCCAACGTTAGGGCCCTTTTAAGGTCATTGAATACGTGTTCCGCCATGTCGTTCCATACAACTTGTAAGGGAGCGCCTTTCTTTGTTAGTTTAGTCAAGGGTGCTGCCCTTTCGGAGAAACGGGGTACGAACCGGCGGTAGTACCCCGCCAGCCTCAAGAAAGCCTGCACCTGTCTCTTGGTATTCGGACGGGGCCATTCCAGGATGCCTTTAATTTTGGAGCATTGGGGTCTCACCTTTCCTCGCCGCACCAGGTAGCCTAAATACTTTTAGAAACTTAAAGAAACTTTAGAAATACTTAAAGAAACATTTACAGGGGTTAATGCGGAGGCCGGCCTTAGCCAGTGTCGCGAGGACAGCAGAGACCTGCAATAGATGTTCCTCCCAGGTGCCGGAATAGATGACGACGTCATTCAGGTAGGCGGCACTATAGGACTGGTGGGGCTTCAGCACTCTATCCACCAGACGCTGAAATGTCGCTGGGGCCCCATGCAGCCCAAATGGGAGGACCTTGTATTGCCAATGTCCGCTAGGGGTGCTAAAGGCTGTTTTCTCATTTGCAGATGCCGTTAAAGGAATTTGCCAATACCCTTTTGTCATGTCAAGGGTAATCAAGTACCGAGCCGCACCCAGCCGCTTGAGCAGGTCGTCAATGCGGGGCATCGGGTAGGCGTCGAACTTGGATACCTGGTTTAGATGTCAAAAGTCGTTGCAGAATCTCCAGGAGCCATCCGGCTTGGAAACGAGGACGATAGGACTGGACCAAGGACTATGGCTTTCCTCTATAATGTCCATATCCAGCACCCGCTACACCTCCAGTTCCACTTCAGCGCGTTTTGCCTCCGGGAGTCTATAGGGCCTCTCCCGGACGACTACTCCGGGGTCTGTGACTATGTCGTGCGCAATCAGCGAGGTCCGGCCTGGTGCCTCACTCACTACATCAGGGATGGCGTGGATAGTCTGGGTTATCTCCCGCCGCTGTACAAGTGTTATCTTGTCAGCGAGGTTAAGGGCAAATGTGCTAGCGAACAGGGAGAGGGATCTACTAGTGTCGGGAGACTCCTCCCGGTCCTTCCAAGGTTTTAATAAATTAACGTGGTAGATCCTCTCGCTCGGTCGACGATTCGGTTGCTTAACTAAATAGTCAACGAGCCCCTTTCGTTCCTTAACCTCGTATGGCCCTTGCCAATGAGCTAGTAGCTTTGAATGGGAGGTAGGGACGAGTACCATTACTCGATCCCCCGGGCGGCACTCCCAGAGGACGGAGTTGCGGTTGTAACATCGGGCCTGCGCTGCTTGCGCACGAGTCATGTGGTCCTTTAGGATGGGCCTGATTTTAGCGAGCCTGTCGCGCAGTTGCCACATACTCCAATATATTGGAGGAGGGAAGGGCCTCAGCCTCCCAGCCCTCTTTTAGTATGTCCAAAAGTCCCCGGGGTTGTCGCCCGTACAGTAGCTCAAAAGGAGAGAAGCCCGTAGAGGCCTGGGGCACCTCCCGGTAGGCAAAAAGCACGAGCAGCAGGAGCTGGTCCCAATTCCTGCCATTGGCGCTGACCACCTTGCGAAGCATCTGTTTAAGCGTCTGGTTAAAACGCTCTACCAGCCCGCCTGTTTGGGGTGGTAGACAGACGTCTTCAGGTGCTTTATTCGCAGTAATTTGGCAACCTCCTTGAACGTATCTGAGGTGAAAGGAGTACCCTGGTACGTGAGGACTTCCTTGGGGATCCCCACTCTTGAAAATAGGTGGACTAATTCCCGTGCGATACTTTTTGTATTAGCGGAGCGCAGGGGAACCGCCTCTGGGTATCAGGTTGCATAATCTACCATGACCAATATATACTTGTGGCCACGGTTTGAGGGTTCCAGGGTACCTACCAGGTCTACCCCTATTCCGTCAAAAGGGATGTCTATCAGGGGAATTGGGACGAGAGGAGCACGGTCCCTCCTAGGAATCTGTCGAGTCTGGCACTCCGGACAGGATTGACAGAAACGCCGGACCTCCTCGTTGATCCCGGGCCAGTAAAAGCGGAGCTTGATTCTCTCCAGCGTCTTCTCAACCCCGAGGTGGGCGCCTAGGAGGTGGGCGTGAGCCAGCTCGCATACCTCCTGCTGGAAGGTATGCGGCACTAACAACAGTCTCCGCACCTACCCTTCATGTGATGCGACCCGATACAACAGATCATTCTCCAGTACAAAGAAGGGCTCGCGTGGCATGGAACCGTCAGCTTGTGAGCTGCCTGGAAGAACAATCGCATTCCGGGCAAACTGCAGGGAATCGTCATTCCACTGCTCCCTTTTAAACGAGGCAGGCGTGGACCGAAATTGGTGGTCCAAATTACTTAGGGGGTCTTGTGAACGGTTTGGGGGAAGGGTTCCCTGGCTCGTCCCTTCTCCGGTGGATACTTCCGGGTCAGAGTCCGCCACCTGAGAAACCTCCCCCGATGTGCCTGCGCCATTTTGGCTTGCCTCAGAGCATGGAGTGGAGACCGTGGGAAGGGCGCCTCGCCCCTCCATGACCAGACCTAGCGAGGCCCCGGGAGCAGTGTTCGTCTTACCGCTTTTCCTGTGTTACCAGTTTTGCCCCAAAATTACCGGATAGGGGGGATCGGGTAACACCGCGACCGTCAAGTTAGAGACTTGCCCCTTCCAGGTGATGTAACAGCGGGTGCTGCGGTAAGACTTGGTCTCCCCGTGTACACAAGTGACCTGCAAGTGCTGTGACAGCCACTGACGCGGTAACACATAACGGCGAGCGACAATGGTAATGTTGCTGCTGGAGTCAAACAAAGCCACCACCGAGTGCCCATTCAACAACACCACTCCCGTGTTTGGACTTGCCAGAGGGTGTGACGGAGTACAGTACCTTTCAGCGGCTGCCCAGGTGCAGTCCATCGGCTCTACTGTCGTGTTGAGGGGACAGGTAGGAAGAAGTTGGCCGACCTCGCCGCCCTTTTAACAGCGCGGGGCGACCGGTTTTTCTTTTATCCTCTGGGTCACTTCTGCAGCGCGTCGAGAGGGCTCGGGGGTGGCCGCCCGTCCCTGTCGGTTCCCACGAGCCTTTCTGACCCCCCGCCTTGGTAGACCTCCAGTTGACGCTCCAAGACCTCCAGGAGGCCTGGCATGTCCTTAAAAGGATGGCGCCGGACCTGCTGGGCGAGGGAGCTGGGCAAAGCGTTCACCAGGCCCTCGCAAGCCACCTGCTCTACGACCTTCCAGGCCTCGGGGCCTTCGGGTCGTAACCAGCGCCCCATTTTGCCCCAGAAGTCGAAGGCCTGCGCACAGGCCGGCTTCTCTGGGTCGAACTGCCAGCTCCGCCATTGGGCCGCCTGCTGGCCCAGCATGATGCCGTAGCGCGCCAGGATCTCCGGTTTCAGGAGGTCATAACTTGCGGCCTCCTCGACCAGGAGGTCATAATAAGCCCGCTGCGCGGGTCCCTTCAGATAGGGTGCCAGAATGGACGCCCACTCGGACCGCTGCCACTCGTTCCAGGTGGCCGTCCTCTCAAAGATCCCCGGGTAGGATTCTATATCATCCGCCTCCGTCATGGGTACCAGAGGCGGGGGCGTTGGACGAGGCGGGTCGGGCTTTACCCTCCGGGCTTCCGCCAGTTTGGCCTTCGTCTCCTCCAACTCCCGGGTGGTGTTGGCTTGCACCTGCTGCAGGGCCAGGATCTGTGCATTCATCCCCTGCAGCACCGTGTTGAGGTCTTGCCCTTCGGTCATTTTTTCTCGGGCTTTTAATCCTGCCGACTACGCCACTGTAAAAAGAAAGCACAGACAGTATAATTCCGGCCCCGTATATTGCGGACACTCCACAATAATCAAAACAACAGGTCAAAGATATAAACAAAATAGTTCATATGCGCAACTAATAGACAGAGGTTTACCAAAAACTGCGCCTACAAATTTTGCAACAATCTCAGAATAATGTTTCTTAACGTAAAATCGCAAAGTTTTTGAATATCTCATCATCTGTAATACATAATATCAAAAGATTCTGAGAATCTAGAGAGATCTCTGTGCAAAAGGGACAAGGCTGAAAATCAATTTTGGATGCCTATGATCTTCGGGCCCTCAGGCAGCACTACAAAAAAAAACAAAAAACAGGCATAATTCTCTCATGGAAATCAGTGCATGGGCTCAGGAACACTTCCAGAAATTTTCTATGAACATAGTTCACCATGCCATTCATAAATGAAGGTTAAAGATCTGTCATGCAAAGGAGAAGCCATATGTGAACATGATCCAGAAACGCAAATGTCTTCTCTGGGCCAAAGCTTGTTTAAAACAGAATGAGGCAAAGTGGAAACAAATTGAAAGAAAGAGTGAAGGGAACATCCGGCTTCTTATCAGCACTAAGTTCAAAAGTCTGCATCGCTGATGATATGGGGTGCGTTAGTGCTTATGGAATTGGCGGCTTTAACATCTTGAAAGACACCATTAATGGTATATGCAGCTTTTAGAGCAACATATGCACCCACCCAGATGACATCTTTTTCAAGGAAGGCCTTGCATATTTCAGCAAGACACTGCTAAACAGCATAGTTCATTTATTACAACAGTAAGGCTTCATAGTAGAAGAGTCCAAGTGCTGCAGTGGCCTGCCTGCAATCTAGACCTTTTGGTGCATAATGAAATGAAAAATATGGCAAAGAAGACCCAGGACTGTTGAGCAGCTATATATCAGACAAGAATGGGACAACATTCCTCTCCCAAAAGTGCAGAAACAGATCTCCTCAGTTCCCAGATGTTTATGGACTGTTGTAATAAGAACAACGGATGATAAACATGGCACTGTCCCAACTTTTTTGAGACGTGTTGCTGCCATCAAATTCAAAATGACCTTTTCCTTTTCTTAAAATGGTATATTTTCTCAGTTTAGACATTTGATATGTTTTCCATGTTCTATTGTGAATAAAGTATGAGTTTATGACATTTGAAAATCTTTGCATTGTTTTTTTTATATTTTACATAAACATCCCCACTTTTTTGGAATTGGGGTTGTATCTCGTCATGATTGAAAATTCAAACAACTACTCCAGGCTCTCCTTTATAATGTATGAATCTCATCATTGTTGAAGACACCAAGGTGGACCCCCAATCCTGCATCAGGAGGGGCACCAAGAAGTTGGTAAATACAGAGAGTACAGGCACTAAGTATTTTCCACTTCAGGTACTGAATGATGCCATTCATTTTTGATGAATAGTTACTTAGTACATAGACTAAAGTTTTATATTTATAGTAAAAGACTTGTTTAGTAAGGTAATATATGGTAATAGGTTTTCATTTTACATGTGTCATAATTATTAATTATTGGGAACTAAAAGTGACATAGTTAAAGCGTTTCTTAAAAGTTGGAAAGTTTTTACAGTTGCTGTCAGATGAGCCATAGGATTATCCAAATATGTTTAATTACAGGGTATTAGTATGAGGTCAACATTGGGTCTCTTCTGTGTGGAGTTCACGTGTTTTCCTTACATTTGGGTTGGAATTGGTCTTTTAAGTGACCAAATTGTTTTGTTGTGTGTTTGTAACAGTATGCAAAAATGAAAACAGTAAAAGGCTGAGTACTGAACAATGAGGGACACCATATCTAACTTAAGAACCTAATAAAAGAGTACTGCCAGCACATTTCTGAAATTTATTTGATATATATATAAATTAAACATCGCTTGGACAGTGCCTCAGAGGTCAATTTAATTTACCAGGCGATGTAACAGATTAGAGTGGTCAATGATGTCAAAGGATGTGCCTAAATTTAACAATACAGTATAATAACCATTGCATTTTCTTCACCAGCAGACATTAAAATGTCATTGATATGCGCCGTTAGTGCCGTTTCTGTAGTGTGATCAGTGCAAAATAAAGACTGAAGTAAACTGTAATAAAACAGGGAGTGAAGCTCACTTTAGAAAGAATTAGTAATCTTGAGATAGGTCTATAATTATTAAGTATATTTGAGTCTAGAACTGAATTTTCTTTCAACTGACGCTTTTATTGTTGAGTGTGATAATCAACAATGATCTACTGATAATGTTCAGAAGTGGTTCTTCCAGTATACCAATTAATCTTTTCAATAGTTGTGTTGTATTTGGGTTTAATAGATAGCTAGTAGGTTGCATTTTACAAATTTAGAAATTCTCTGTGGAAAAGATCGGCATGATTTCTCATGAACCAGTCATCAGTATTATATTATCAAATGGTGAATTCTTCAAAAGTGAGGATGAGTACTCACTCACAAGACAAGCACGCAAGCAAATGACCCTGAAAAATTTGAAACAGGTGATTTGTTCCATGTAATAATGATATGACATCACACTTAACCCTCACGAGAATATGTTCTGTACCATATCTATTTTAAATTAGCAGATTGCCCCAATTAAGGGCAGTCTTTTCCAGCCAAGCTTAAAGTGATTTCTTATACAGGCCAGTAAAAGCTGCTCAAGTCCATTGTAGTGCAACTGCACAATTTGCTGGCCATTTGTAATGAGCAGAAGGCAATTCATTTATCCATCCATCCAATAAACAACCCACTATATCCTAACTACAGGGTCACGGGGATCTGCTGGAGCCAATCCCAGCCAACACAGGGCAAAAGGCAAGAAACAAACCCTGGGCAGTGCGCCAGCCCACTGCAGGGCACACACACACACACACAACAAGCACACACTAAGGACAATTTAGGATCACCAATGCACGTGACAAGCATGTCTTTGGACTGTGTGAGGAAACCGGAGCACCAAGAGGAAACCCATGCGAACCTGGGTCTCCTAACTGCGAGGCAGCAGCACTACCACTACGCCACAGTGCCGCCCTGCAATTCATTTATTCACCTGATAATTATTAACTACTCTGTTTCTGTTTTCCTTTGCAAAAAGAAGAAGGAAAACTGCATTAAGGTTGACCTATGAGGTAGAAAGGTTAATTTTAAGATAGACATTGAAAAAAGCAAACAGTCCAAAATTCATGTAACAACACATATAATTGCATCAAATCATAAAAAGATCAGACAAATGAGTACAAAAAGCCATTTACAAGCTAAAGATCGCATATTCATTTTGGCACGTCAAGTGACATATGGGGTATGCAGGTTTCAGGACATCTGGTGTTTGTGAAGAAACCTTTTAAGAGCTGCTAAACATGTTCTCAAAATATAATGCATTTACTGAAGGGTGTTTATCAACACCAGCAAAAACTGAGAGATATGCGCTTGATTCTGCAACTTTCTACATCTTAATAATAATAAGTTACATAAAGAAAAGGTAGTCAAATATGTCAGTGTATTGATGACCAATTATTGGTGCTAAAGCTAATCTTTACAATTTGACTAAAATGGGCAAATCCATTTAGTATTTTCAAAAAATCTTTTTATGTGCTTTCAAAAACCTACAAAAATGATCTGCACATACTGCAAATCTAATGGGTGGTTATGCATTTGACACTCGGAGGGTAACGTCACGGAGCCCAATGAGTTTCTAAGGCAGATTATTCTTGAAATGCTTCAAAAATGTGTTTGTGTTGCAACATACATAGCCTTAACTCTCATTCTTCTATATGCTGCATCATCAATATGTTGCACAATTTTGCTTTGCTATTTGTAAAATTCTGTATTATACTAGGACATCAACTCTGCCAAAACACAAGATCCTAGAATAAGAACAACATCCTTGAGGGTACAATTAAAACTTTGAAGAGGCTCTCTAACAAAAGTTGGACGTTTACAAAGTAGGTTAAAGAATCTGTCATGCAGAGTCTGCAAGTAATCCTTGAGGTACTGTGCCTGATTAATTTTTAGAAAAAAAAAAAACAAAAATGGCCACGGAAGCAATGATCTACTGTCAACACTTGGAATTGTTGAGCTCAGATTCAGTTTAGTCTTTAAAACTTAACCTTTAAGGAATGCCATTCAGTTTGAACTCTCTAGTGACCATATCTTGATTGACAATTGTATGTCAGAAATTGAAGAGTGGCACACTTTGCTATCTTCCAAACTATACAAGCAAAAAAACAGAAAGGTTTTAATGACAATGCAATTGATGATAGTATTCTATGACTGAAATGAAATCATCCTGTATACGGGATTTGAGATCGGTTTTGAAAGCACCGTCTGAACCGGAGGGACTAATAGGCACTGCAGCAGAACCCAATGTACAAAAGAAAACTTTTGAGACTGTTAAAAAGGGCAAAACTTGACTATCAAAGATTCCTTTCTCTAATTTGCTAGATTTTTTTTTTTACAGAGATTTTTGCCACCATCTTCTATCTTCTTCTTCTTTTAGATGCTCCTGTTAGGGATCGCCACAGCGGATCATCTTCTTCCATATCTTTCTGTCCTCTGCATCTTATTCTGTTACACCCATCACATGCATGTCCTCTCTCACCACATCCATAAACCTTCTCTTAGGCCTCCTCTCTTCTCTGGCAGCTCTATCTTTAACATCCTTCTCCAAATATACCCAGCATCTCTCCTCTGCACATGCCCAAACCAATGCAATCTCGCCTTCTGTAATCCCCATAATTACAAAGTCATCTGCACCATCACCATCAGTCATATCACAAGTAAAAGGCATCATTTCCAACAAAATAAGACACATACCCAAATGACAATAAAAATAATTCCAACACGAAAACTTAAATAACATTAAAAAAATAATGGGCCCAAATTCTTCCTAAAAGTAAATAGTATAAATAGCTACAAAACGCCTGCAAGGGCCCACCAGGCCTATCCATAAGACTCAAGTAAAATTGTTTAAGAAGGCTGAAGCACTGCTATATAAATGTAAATGTTTATTTATAACCAGTTTATAGGTGTTGTTTATGGCTGCACTTTTTTTGTATATGAGTGTTAATGTATGTGTGAACATTGTGGCCCTTTAACAGGAGACGGATTGAGACAGCAGCACCTGCAGCATTTTCCCTTCTGGTTTGATTTTTTCATCTGTTGCGGTTATTAAGATTTAAAATACTGCCTGGCAAAACATGGGACCAGTTCATCTTGCGTATCATCGAAACACCACTTTCAAGTCAACTACCGTTTTTGCTCCAAAAGATGCTCTAGGGCTTATTTTCAGGGGATATCTTATATTTATTCATGTACAACAATATACATTTATCCAATTACAGTCATGTCATCTTCTTCTGGAATATCATCATAACTCTTCACATTCAAACTCTGAATTTCAGCCTGAATTTCTTGCTACTCCAGCTGCTTTTAGGATTGGTATGCGTGCTTCGATGTTTGATGAATGGTTCAATGTGGTGAAGCAAAATGCTGACATACAAATGCACTTGTGGTGCTTTGATATTCAACCCTCACATATTCCCCAAAGTAATGACATGATACATTTTAAAAGTCTCATATACAGTAATCCCTCGCTATATCGCTTCGACTTTCACGGCTTCACTCTATCGCGGATTTTAAATGTAAGCACATCTAAATATATATCACGGATTTTTCGCTGGTTCGCCGCTTTCTGCGGACAATGGGTCTTTTAATTTAGGTTACATGCTTCCTCAGTTTGATTGCCCAGTTGATTTCATACAAGGGACGCTATTGGCGGATGGCTTAGAAGCTACCCAATCAGAGCATGTATTGCATATTAACTAAAACTCCTCAATGCTAAAAGATATGCTTCCCGCGTGGCGCTTGTTTTGTTTGCTTCTCTCTGTCTCTCTCTGCCTGACGGAGGGGGTGTGAGCAGAGGGGGCTGTTTACACAGTGGCTGTTTGCCTAGAAGATAGGACGCTCCTCTACAAAATGCTGCTTTATCCCGGTGCTTCTGTATACTTAAAAGTATGTATTGATTTTTTGATTGTTTGCTTTTCTTAGCGAGCGCTCTCTCTGACATTATCTGCTCTTCACGGTGCTCCTTTGAAGATAAGATATGTTTGCATCCTTTTAATTGTGAGAAAGAACTGCCATCTCTGTCTTGTAATGAAGCACAGTTTAAACGTTTGACTAAAGGGTGTTATTTCATGTCTAGAGGGCTCTAATAATGTTAACAGTGTGGGAGAGTTTATAAGGGCTTAAAATATATAAAAATAACCATACAAACATATGGTTTCTACTTCGCGGAAACTCATTTATCGCGGCAGAGTCTGGAACGGATTAACCGCGATAAACGAGGGTTGACTGTACCATCTTCTGTGCCGTCTTTTTTTTTTTTGTACCTTCACAATACCATCAGAATGTACGGCAGAGTATTTGAACCACAGAGAAAAAAAAATAAGAACATAATGAAAATGTCTATTTTGTGATTAACGTGGAAATGTCAGCTTTAAACTTTAAATCCCGTAGTTTACTTTGTCATTAAAGCAGACCGTCGTAAATGTCATCTTAAAACCGACCCAGATGTTAAATCGCTAAGCGCTTCTGGGGCGTCCTCCTGCATTGACAGCAGCGGCAAGCAGCATCGCCACACAGAACACATTAAATTTATTATATTCCAGCTCTCTGCACATTTAGAATTCTTAGATTTATACTTGATATCACTTTCATGATGAAATATATTAAAAATATGTATGTTACATTTTACAGATAAATCGTTAACTTTGTTTAAATAATGAATACTGCTAATAGTTACACATATGGAGTGGCACAGTGGCAGAGCAGTAGTGCTGCTGTCTCGCAGGGAGTCACGTCCCTTGTGATTCCTGCCTAGAGTTTGCATGCTTTTCCTGGTGGGTTTCCACAGTGGGCTCAGTTTTCCATCCAAAGACATGAAGTTTTGGGGATTTGGTGAAGCTACAATGATGCCAGTGTATGTGTGTGCATCTATTCACCTTGCGATGAGCTGATCCAGAGATTTTGTTTCAGTCTTGCACCAATGCTTGATGGAATGGGAGCATCCCCAAATTGATGGATGTAATCATTAAACATCGTTTTCAGAGATATTGTAGCAAGGTGTCCTCGTAATTTAATGGATGTTTCAGGCACACGCATCACATCGTGTGAAGTATAAACCTGGCCTTGGGCGTCTTCCTTTTCATCTGATGATCTTGACTAGGGCTTATTTTTGTGGTAGGGCTTTTATTACAGAGCAGCCTGAAAATCATGCTAGGGCTTATTTTCGGAGTAGGTCTTATTTGCGGGGAAACATGGTACCAGCCATGACAATATCCAGACTTCAGCCATGAGCCCAGGATTTTACCTTTTCTCACCTCGACATTCCTTCATTTTTCATCTCATGCAGTCAGTAAGGTGGCCACATGAATTGTCGTTTTGGACAGTGCTACCATGGCTAGGTGCAACTTCACAACACGCTCCGTGAGATTATTCAGGTTTCTTCTCCTAGGGATTGTGCTGTCTGCCTTACATCTTTCAAACCATTGCCTCCGCTTCAGTTTAGGACAGGTTTATGCTGGGTTTTTAACATTATCACCTTTATTTTTTCCAATAACCATTCAAGAACTGGACTGTCTTTTCCACCCTACCCCGTGCGTCAGTGGACTTTGTCTTTATAATTTGTTTGTTTTATGTGGGTGGGGGGCTTTCGTGGGGAATACAATTTGTTTTGTACTTTGTTTATTGTCTCTTTATTTGAATGCTCTATTCCTTTGAATGTATATGTCTATAAATGTATATCTGTGTTTAGTGTGCAGTCATTTAATTTATATACTCTGGATTTTCTATTTTAATTATGTAAATAGTTGTTTTTCTTGTTGGCAGGTATCAGTGAGGGCAGGATACAGTGTGATATTGGTTATGTTCGTTATACAATATTTCAGGCTAAGTTTGCATTCTTTTTTTGACTGAGTCAGTACAAAGCAACAAGCATGAATATCAAAAAGCAGAACCAATATACAATCTCACACAACAGGCTTGTTTATTTAAGGACGACAAATTGTCTGTCCATACCTTGGGAAGCCTAATGTCTCAAATCGCACTTTTTGATTATTACTAGCCATGGAAGACACCTCATAAAATAACAAATGCACATTTGGCACTAGATACAGCTACTCTTTCCCTGCCCACAATTGTGTAGCATGGCTAGGATCTCTACTCATCCTTCCCATGCTGTCTCTGTCTGCATTTTTGTTAATCTTTCCAGTCTTGTAGAAAGCAGCAAAAACTATCCCAAGACTTGTCTTATGCAGTTCTCCATGTACTAATGCAACAGGTTACTCTCAATCAGGCATCCAGTCATGACCATCTTCAGGGCAATAAGCTGGCTGCTACTATAATATTTCAGTTAGACAATGTCATAATTTAATATCTAAAAATGTTCATGGTAAATATGCTGTGATTATTTCATGAGGCCATGTTAGGATCCTGCTGGCTGGAGCAGCCACAAAAAGGTCTGTCACTGTAGATATGCAGTCAGACTTAATAGATCCTACTTTTTTTTCTTTTAAGCATTGTAGCAGTATTTGTTGATCATTTCTTAAGCATGTGTTATAAAAATATTAAGCTGCCAAACTTAACAAGGCAAGCTTTAAACTGTAGCATCATGTAAAAGAAATTTTATAGTATATGTATTAAATTGTGACATTGTATTTTTTAGACATTAGCTGATTAAATACACATACAATGTAATTAGTTTTAAGGACATTTCTGTTATGATACAAATGCAGAAATAATAAGTTATCTTTTTTATTTTACACTGTTGTATTCTTGTTAATTTAAAACATTGGAGTTTTTTAGGGACATGTAACCACATTTGTTTATTTACAAGCGACATGAGATAATAGAATAAATGTAATTATATTTGATATCTCTTGCCCAACGTGTACCTTCATCGTCTTTTCTTGGTATTCTCATGTGTTTGAACCACTCTTGACCGACACATTCCTAGAATCCCTGCTTCTCAAGACTCATTTTGAGGCGAACCACCTTTATACTTCCTGTCTCTGAAGGCAACTCTCAGCATGCCTCCTATGCCTTTACTCCTTCTCGTGCGTCTCACACTGGAACTCCAGTCACAAGATTCTCTGCTTCCGACCTCCAGCCACAGGCTCCTGAATGAAATCACAAGTTGTGAAAGGTATGCCGCTGGAGGTCTGTAGCCAGACTCTGTTGCTTTTTATTAGAAGTAAACTAATCTTCTTCTTGTTTTGGCTGCTCCCAATAGGGGTCACCACGGCAGATCATCTTTTTCCATATCATCCTGTTCTCTGCATCTTGCTCTGTCACACCCACCACCTACATGTCCTCTCTCATCAATCCATAAACTTCCTTAGGCCTGTCATAGTTCAGCCAGAATTTTCCCCCTGGCTGGTGTTCAAAGTTGTGTCTCTTGTTATTTGTTGTTTAGTTTTATACCATTTATTCATATTAATGTTTATTTTATTTATTATATCTGTTTTTCTATATGGTAAAGGAGAATGGCCTTTGTTATGTCCTTTGTGTTGTGTGGGTCGCTCCCCAAGAGGCAGAGCCTCCTGCCAATCATCACCAGAAATGGCCCTCCATCCTATTTAAGAGAGGACTTCCCATATTTCCTGGTAGTTCATTGAGAGTTCTTGTGATTTTTGATTTCCTGAATATCGAACCTGTTCTGTGTTTCTCGACCACGTCTTTGGATTTGTGTATTGGGGTTGTGTAACTGATTTCTTTGAACCTCTGCTCTATCTTGACTACGATTATTTGGATACGGTATTGGGACTGTGTTTTCTGTGTTTACTCTTGCCTTTCAGGTAACCCTTTGTGCTTTTCAGAGCTTTCTGTCTGCATAGGCCTTTTTAAAAAAAAAAACTTTATTTTTATCAAGATTTGTCTCTGCCCTTTGGAATTCTAGTCCTGGTTTTTTTGATGGTGATTTTCCCCTCTAGTAGCAAACATTGGAAGTGTTTTTACAGCTGTGCTTTTTGAACTCTCCATTTCATGGCAAGGTCTTCCTCATTTCCTCTTGCCTGCCAGCTCCATCCCTAGCATCCTTCTCCCAAGATACACTGCATCTCTCCTCTGCACATGTCCAAACCACCTCTCTGAATTTGTCTCCAAACCGTCCAACTTGAGCTGACCCACTAATGTACTTGTTCCTAATCCTGTCCATCCTTGTCAGACCCAATCTTAACATCTTTAACTCTGCCACCTCTAGCTCTGTCTCCTGTTTTTTGCCAGTGCCACCATCTCTGACCCATATAACTTACCTGGTCTTGTAGATCTTCCTTTTCACTCTTGTTGGTACTCATCTGTCACAATTCACTCCGGACACTCTTCGCCACCCACTCCATCCTGCCTGCACTAACTTCTTCACCACTCTTCCACCCTCCCCATTACTCTGTATTTAAAGTCATCCACCTCCACCTTCACTAACTCTACTCCCTGCATCTCCACTGATCCTCTGACCTCCCTCTCATTCACACACATGTATTTTGTCTTGCTCTTAATGACCTTCATTCCTCTTCTCTCTAGAGCATATCTACATATCTCCAGGGTATTCTCAACCTACTGCAAATAAGAAAGGGCTCAGAGCCAGTCTCTGATATAATCCCAGCACAACCTTAAATGCATCCATCACTCCTACCTGTCTCACTTCCCTCATACAAATCCTGTACCACTCTTACATACTTCTCTGCCACTCCTGACTTCCTCATACAATACCACAACTCCTCTCTAAACACTCTATTATATGCTTTTCCTAGGTCCACAATGACACAATTCAACTCCTGTTGGCCTTCTCAATACTTCTCCATCAACACCCTCAGAGCAAACATTGTATCTGTACTGTAGTGGTCTTTCCTGGGATGAAACCATACTGCTCCTCACTAATCATCACCTCCATTCTTAACCTAGCTTCCACTACTCTTTCCCATAACTTCATCAGAACATTAGAAGAATCTAGATGAGAACGGGCCATTCGGCCCAACAAAGCTTGCCAGTCCCATCTATTTAATTCTTCTAAAACAAACAAGTCTAGCTTTCAAAGTTCCTAAAGTTTTACTGTCTATCATACTACTTGGTAACTTATTCCAAGTGTCTATGGTTCTCTGTGTAAAGAAAAACTTATTTTTGTGAGTGATTAACCCTTAACAAGTTTCCAACTGTGTTCCTGATGAACTCATTTTAAAATAACAGTCTTTATTCACGGTACTAGTTCCTTCATAATTGTAAACAATTCAGTCATGTCACCTCTTAATTTTCTTTTGCTTAAACTGAAAAGACTCAGCTCAGCTTTTAATCTTTCTTCATAATTCATCTCCTCCAGCCCTGGAATTACCCTAGTCGCTCTTCTCTGGATCTCTCCTAATGCTGCTATATCCTTTTTGTATTCTGGAGACCAGAACTGCACACAGTACTCCAGATGAGGCCTCATCAGTGCATTATAAAGTTTGAGTATAACCCTCTTGCACTTGTACTCCACGCATCGCGCTATATAACTAAACATTCTGTTTGCCTTCTTAATGGCTTCTGAACACTGGCGGGAAGTTGATAGCGTAGAGTCCACGACAATTCCTAAATCCTTCTCATAAGGTGTACTCTCGATTTTCAGACCTCCCACTGTATATTCAAACCTAACATTTTTACTTACAATGTGTAATAACTTACATATACTGACATTAAATTTCATCTGCAACAAATCTGCCCAAGCCCGTCCTTCTGTAAAGAGTTAAAAGATTCCAAATTATCTGCCAATCCACCTATCTTGGTGTCATCTGCAAACTTAATCAACTTATTATTTACATTCCTTTCCAAATCATTTATGTATATTAAAAAAGCCACATCCCTAGCACTGACCCCTGTGCTACACCACTCTTAACATGAGCCAAATCTGATAAGGTTCCTCGCACCACCACCCTCTGCTTCCTGTGTCTAAGCCAATTCTGCACCCATCTACAAACATCATACTGAACTCCAACTTCTATTAGTTTGATGCCCAATCTCTCATGCCTCTGAAAGTCAAGATAAATACTGTCATATGCTCCACTTTGATCATATCCTTTTCTGACTTCTTCTTAGAATTCCAAAATGTTAGTAAAACATGACCTCCCTCTTCTGAACCTATGCTGACTGTTTTAAAAAACTCCAGTACTTGCCATGTGCTGCTCAATCCTATCTTGAATAATTAATTTCATTAATTTCCCTGTCCCTATGATCCTCATTAAGCTTACTGGCATATAGTTGCTTGGATCTTCCTGGTCACCCTTTTTATATAACAGGATAACATTTGCCATTTTCTAGTCCTTCGGAATCTCCCAAGTGCACAGTGACTTCCTAAAAAATATGTGTCCAGTGTGTATATACAGGTGCTCGTCATAAAATTAGAATATCATGACAAAGTTGATTTATTTCAGTAATTCCATTCAAAAAGTGAAACTTGTATATTAGATTCATTCATTACACACAGACTGATGTATTTCAAATGTTTATTTCTTTTAATTTTGATGATTATAACTGACAACTAATGAAAGTCCCAAATTCAGTATCTCAGAAAATTAGAATATCAATTAAGACCAATGCAGTCTGTGCGTGGTGGTTCTTGAAGCACTGACTCCAGCTGCAGTCCACTCTTTGTGAATCTCCCCCACAGTTTTGAATGTGTTTTGTTTCACAATCCTCTCCAGGGTGCGGTTATCCCTATTGCTTGTACACTTTTTTCTACCACATCTTGTCCTTCCCTTTGCCTCACTATTAATGTGCTTGGACACAGAGCTCTATGAACAGCCAGCCTCTTTAGCAATGACCTTTTGTGCCTTGCACTCATTGTGCAAGGTGTCAATGGTCGTCTTTTGGACAACTGTTAAGTCAGCAGTCTTCCCCATGATTGTGTAGCCTACAGAACTAGACTGAGAGACCATTTAAAGGCTTTTGCAGGTGTTTTTAGTTAATTAGCTGATTAGAGTGTGGCACCAGGTGTGTTCAATATTGAACCTTTCCGAGTTTCCGAGATACTGAATTTGGGACTTTCATTAGTTGTCAGTTATAATCATCAAAATTAAAAGAAAAAAACATTTGAAATACTGTACATCAGTCTGTGTGTAATGAATGAATCTAACATACAAGTTTCACTTTTTGAACGGAATTACTGAAATAAATCAACTTTGTCATGATATTCTAATTTTATGACCGGCACCTGTATGTACTCACTAGCCTCCTTAAGAACTTCAGGATAAATATTATCTGGTCCTGGTGATTTGTTTGATTTCAGCCTATTTAATCTAAGTAATACTTCCCCTCCCTTTTCAATTTCTAAATCACTCATTACCTTCTTAGTAGTCCCATTTACCATTGGGTGGTTATTCACTTCCTTACTTGTGAAAACCTCAGAAAAATGCAAGTTTAGGGCATCAGCTCTTTCACTGTATCGTTTACTATTCCTGATGCACTTCACCTCATCCTTAACTGTTTTTTTATTACTGAAATATTGAAAGAATCTCTTAGTGTCATTAGTGTTATTAGACTTATACTTCTTTTTTAACTCTTGTGACAGATAGGGGGTGCTTTCGCTCCCTTGAACCCTTGACCAAGAGGTCAGACACCTGGTAAAAGTCCAAATGTTGACTTAATTAATAATGCACCATGCACAAAGCACCCTCCTCTCCACAATACTCATAAACTCTCAACAATATACAATTAATAATCAACAATATCCAATCCTCCACTCCCAGACACGTTGCCACCCTTCCACCCAGCTCAGCTCGTTGTCTGGGAATTCCCAGAGTCCTTTTATATTCCCTGACCCGTAAGTGTTTCCATTCCCCAGTCCATGATTCCTTATCACTTCCGGGTCAGATAAAAAGTCCTTTTCTTCACCCCGAAAGTACGTCATTCCTCTTGTCCATGTGATTCGGACGTACATCCGGGGTGTAGGAAAAATATTCTTTTTTTTTATCTTTCTTTATTAATTTTATTGCAATCCATACAAATCAATCAAGTTTTTACAAAAAGAAAAATTGAGTTAAGGACAGTTCGATCCCCACCCCTAAGAGAGAGAGCAAGCCAAACGGTGTGAAATTTAAGGCTTGTAAACATATCTAAATTAATAAATTCTCTGTGCTTTATGAGCTTATTCTAAAATATTACTGATTAGATCCTGCCATGTTTTGAAGTCTGTACGGATCCTCTAACTGAGAATTTGATTTTTTCCAATTTCAAATAGTATAACACATTGGTTTCCCACTGACTTAAAAGAGGAGAGTTTGGGTTCTTCCAGTTTATCAGAATAAGTCTGCGTGCCAACAGTGTAGTGAATGCAATCACAATTTGTTTGTCTTTCTCCACTTTAAACCCCTTTGGAAGAACCCCAAACACAGCTGTTAATGGGTTAGGAGGGATTGTGAGTCCAAGGCTGTCTGAGAGGTAATTAAAAATTTTTGTCCAGAATGATGTTAATTTAGTGCAGGCCCAGAACATGTGACCCAGTGAGGCTCGGACTTGGTTGCAACATGGATCATGCCCTGGAAACATTTTGGAAAGTTTTAGTCGAGACAGATGTGCTCGATATATAATTTTGAGTTGTATAATTGTATGCTTTGCGCATATGGAGCTCGAGTGAATTCTCTGCATTGCTACTTTCCACTCCTTTTCTGATATATTAATTGAAAGATCTTTTTCCCAGTGTCCTCTTGGATCTTTGAAAGGGAGGGATTGTAAAATGATTTTATATATTGTAGAGATGGTGTCTAAGTCCTTGAGATTGAGCAATATTTTTTCCAGCATGGATGAGGGTGCAAGATGAGGAAAATCTGGAAGGTTCTGTTTAACAAAGTTCCTGATTTGAAGATAGTGAAAGAAATGTGTAGCTGGAATGTTAAATTTGGAATGTAATTGTTCATAGGATGCAAAAACGTTGTCTATATAAAGATCTCTAAGCAAGTTAATTCCAAATTTTTCCAGATATTAAAACTGCATATGTTTGTGAAGGTTGAAAGAGGTGGTTCTCTTGCAGAGGTGCCTCAGATAGAAGCTTCTCTGTCTTAAAATGCTTTCTACATTGGTTCCAGATTCTAAGTGAGTGGAGCACAATTGGGTTATTTGTATATTGCCAATAAAGTGTGTTTATTGGAGCACAGAGCAAGGAATACAAAGAAGTACTGCAGGATTTTACTTCTATTGTGGACCAAGCTTGTGTATGTTCTATTTGTGTCCAGGTTCTGATCGTCTGTATATTTGCTGCCCAGTAATAAAACTTGAAGTTAGGTAGAGCCATGCCGCCTTCTGCCTTTTGTCTTTGTAGGGTCGCTCTTTTGATGCGTGGATGTTTTGAATTCCAAATAAATGAGGTTATTGTTGAATCTAATTGCCTAAAGAATGACTTATTAATGTATATTGGAATGTTTTGAAATAAAAAAGGAGCTTAGGAAGAATATTCATCTTAACAGTGTTAATTCTTCCAGCTAGTGTGAGATGAAGGGTTGACCATCTATGCAAGTCTTGTTTAATTTTTTCCATGCAGACGGCGAAATTTTGTTGATAAAGAGCTTTATGTTTACTTGTGATGTTTACCCCTAGGTATTTAAACTGTTCTGCAATGATAAAAGGTAGGGTAGCTAATATAATATTATATGCTTGAGAATTCACGGAAAGAGTACACTTTTATTCAGATTAATTCTGAGACCAGAGATCTATTGAAATTCTGTGAGTGCTGCTAAGACTGCAGGCACAGAATTTTCTGGGTCTGATATATACAGCACCATATCATCTGCATATATTGAAATTTTCTGTTCCAGTCCTTCTCTGCTAATCCCCTTTATCTGATCAGTATTTTGACAATGTATTGCCAATGGTTCAATGGCAATTGCAAACAGCAGCGGTGACAAGGGGGCATCCTTGTCTGGAACCACATTCTAGTTTAAAGTAGTCTGAGCAAATGTTGTTAATGCAAACTGAAGCTTCTGGTTTAGTATACAGTAATTTAATCCATGCACAAATGTTCGGGCCAAACCCAAACTTGTCCAATGTAGTAAAAAGGTATTTCCATTCAGTCATGTCGAATGTTTTTTCTGCATCCAATGATAATAATATTTCTGGGGTGTTTTATTTAGTTGGTGAATATCCTTCTATATAAAAGCGGTCAGGATTGTCCTTCAGTCCCGTGAGTGCTACGCAGGAGCGGAGTTTCACACACGCCCCGTCCATTTTGCAATGCACGATGGGATTTGTAGTTTCGTTTTTCCAGGTAAAAGATGATTTTCTACTGCAGACTGTGCGATATCTTCTCCTTCTTTCTTATTATATAAAAGCGGTCGGGATTGTTCTTCCGTCCCGTGAGTGGAAAGCGTAGCGGTATTCCGCTTATCACAGACTTCTACTTGCTGCTTGTGGTATGAAGCGACATGATGTGAGCAGAGTTCTGGTGCTCCCATCGCTCCCTTGCTTTTGTGCGCGATGCGCTGGAAAAATAGACAAAATTATGTCTCTGGAAATAATTAATGTTGATGGAGTACAAATGCCTCACCTCGTAGTAAATATCAAGGGGGTTCAAAAGGGCGACCTCAATATAGAAAAAAAGTTTAAATTTCATCACAAAAATAACAGAAACTACGAGTATTAAAGTAATTCCGCTCAAATGCAATATAACCAAATTAATGAGTTTGTATAAAATATCAAATTGATCTACATATTGAATTGCCTTAAGAAGTGGTCAACTTAAAAGTCGGTCGCCTTAAAAGGCGGGTCAGCCTAGTATTACATTAAACAGGCGTCAAAGATTTGAAGATAAGTGTCGGCCCCTAATAAATCCAGTTTGGTCTTGTGATATTAC
Organism: Polypterus senegalus; assembly: GCF_016835505.1. Lineage (NCBI taxonomy): Eukaryota > Metazoa > Chordata > Cladistia > Polypteriformes > Polypteridae > Polypterus > Polypterus senegalus. The sequence goes on along the minus strand of NC_053161.1, from coordinate 21,459,309 downwards.
TGAGGGGAGCACTTTCTCCATCCTTCTAGCTATGATTTTAGAGAGTATTTTAACGCCGTTATTCAGAAGTGAAATTGGTCTGTATGATGCACATTATAATAAGTCCTTATTTTGTTTTGGAAAAACGGTGATTAGTGCTTGGCGAAAGGTTTGAGGAAGAGATTGGTTATCTCTGGCTTCTGTAAATGTTGCTAATAGGAGGGGAGCTAGCTGAGCGGAGAATTTCTTGTAAAATTCTGCAGGGTAGCCATCAGGGCCTGCTGCTTTCCTGCCTTGGAGTGACTTTATAGCATCTAGTAATTCTTATATCGCCAGAGGTTTATCAAGTTTCTCCGCACTAAAAGTGTCTATTTGTGGTATCTGTAATTTCCACTGTCTCCACACTTAAAAGCTTATCCCAGTCTATCTTCCATAAACTTGCTGCATCTGCTTAAAATCTGCCCCACAAAAGTTAAACTTAACAATTTTAGTCTTTGCATCCGCATTCTTACAAAACACTTGGAATTGTATTATATTATGGTCACTTGACCGTAGTGCTTCAATCACTTCTACATCCTCAGTTCTATCCTGATTATTACAAAATACAAAATTCAGATAAGCTTCACCCCACATTCGTGCTTTAGCATACTGTGTTAAAAGAAACAGTCACTGATTACTTCTAAAAACTTCTAAACTGTTGTGCTCTGTCATTGGCAAGGTTATCCCAGTCAATATTTGGATAGTTAAATTGCACCATGGCTATAATATTCCCCCATGTACTTGGCTTTTTAATATTATTACAAAGATGTGTGTTGAAATTATTGTCTATATTGTCTATTCTGTAACATACTCCTAAAGTAAGGCTCTTTTCCTGATGCTTTCCAGGCAAAGCCACATGTTCTCAGTAAGATAGAGCTCATCATCCAACTAAACAGAAGTAATCCCACCTCCCTTTCTGCTCTATCTATTTATACTGTGGCTGATCAAATTTATCCCTCTGCAGTTATTACAGTTCTGCACATTACCCTTATTCTTAAACCTGGTACCAGTACACTTTTTCTCCACTCCTCAGGCATCCTCTCACTTTCATAGATTGCATTAAACAATCTGGTTAAAAACTCCACTGCCATCTCTCCTCCACCAGGTTTGCTTTTTTTCCTTCCTATGTCCAGATGTCACAGCAAGCACTCTTCTAGCTGCCTCCCTTACCACCTGCTGTAGTTGCCCAGCTGTCTTGTAACTCTTCACTGCCACCTAGTGCATGCCTTACCTCCTTCCTTATAGTTTTCCTTTTTCAACTTTCTCCATTTGAGTCTTGGCTCTGTCCTCACTTTCCTCCTCTTCTTGATCTTTTCATTATCCTACTGACCACCATCCTATGCTGCCTAACTACACTTTCCACTGCCACCACTTTGCAGACTCAAATCACCTTCAGACTGACCCTCCTGCATAAGATATAAAGCACTTGTGTGTATCTTCCTCCATTCTTGTATATCACTATGTTTTCCTCCCTTCTCTTAAAATATGCATTCACCACAGCCTTGCACATCCTTTTCACAAAATCTGCTATCATCTGATCTTCTTCATTCCTCTACTAGACACCAAACCTACCTATCACCTCCTTATGCCCTCTGCTCCCTTCACCATTATGTCTATTGAAATCGACTCCAATTACCACTCTCTCTCCCTTGGCTACACTCTCTGCCATTTCATCCAACTTCCTCCAGAAATATTCTTTCTCATCCATCACATGCCCAGCTTGTGGGGCTTGTGCACTAATAACATTCATCATCACACCTTCAGTTTTCAGCTTCATAATCATTACTCTGTCTGACACTCTTTTCACCTCCAAAACACTCCTGACATTATGTTCCTTCCATCCACACCAAACTGCCTACATTTAAAGATGCTTTCCCCACTTCCACTCTCATACCCTTCCTCTTCTCCTCCTGCCTCTGGACACGTCTCCCCCATCTTCTTCTTCTCCTTTGGCCAACACTAGCCCAATTTCCACCAGCACTGTGTTGGCTAAAAGTATTGGCAATTGCCATTGTTAATCCAGTCCTTGACCAATCTGGTATGGAAATCTGTATTGTTGTCCACAAATTGATGTGGCAAAATTTTATACCAGATGCCCTTTCTGACATATTTCTTCTTAGACAAATAAATAAATAATCTCTTATAAAAAACATTGTCCGTGTGGAGATTAAAACCAACAAAGTAATCCAATAAATAAGTTAGAATAAAAAAAACAAAAAAATTGTTAGAATATATATATATATATATATATATATATATATATATATATATATATATATATATATATATATATATATTTTAAAAGCACTCATGATCCTTGGTGCAACTAAAATTGATGTCTCCTCTACACACCCTTTAAGGTCTCCTCAGCAAGAGGCGATGTCCACCAGTAAGTGCAATCATCCCTCAAAATATAGTTTGTGCTCCTGCCACCATTCCATGGCCTTCAGAGTGGAACCCTATGTGCCCTGCTCCTTTCTCCCACTGCCTTCGTGGTTGGTAGTGACTCTGCCCCATGGGTGCTGTCTGCTTACTGCTCTCAGGGCCACTTCCCAATCACCTGCCATGGAAGCAGTGTGGCTGCCACGATTCTGCTGACTTTTTTTCTCTCTCTTTTATCTCCGGCCTCTCTTGTCCTTGTCTTTATATCCCTCTTTGTCTTACTCAGACTTTTATACCTTAGTGGTGGCAGGTGCCTAATTATGTGCCCCACAGTGCTAATCAGGAAATCGCCTGAATTGGGCTTCGCCAGTTCCTCCATCAATTCTCAAGTGCCACTCATCCGTGCTGTGATGTGACCTACACCTGCCTGGAGCCTGAGTGCACTGTTTTCACTAAAAAGCTGTACACTGCTACGGACCCTTAACAGACATCACCACAGTCTGCTACTTTCAGTTAATCATTGACTCTAAGTTGACCATTTTTGACAGATTTTGGGTATTTCCTTAAGTATGGCCAGTAATAAAATATACAGGGTCCTGCCTTACACCATATGTTTCCAGAATAGGCTATGGCTACCCACTAACTTACAACTGGATTATGAGGGTTCAGAATATAGAGATGCAGATTGAAAATAATTACATGAACATGATTAAAACTCTTAGAACACGTTTACAGGGTCTGCTTACACTCAAGAGCACTTCCAGTGTAGGTTTGATCTTCTTCATTCATTGATTACATCAGGTTGTATGTAGAAGTGCGCAGACAAAATGTCACATTCGAGCAGTGAAACGCTTCTGGAAATCTAAAGCAGAAGCTGAATGAAATACAGGAGTGTGTGCCAAATACTGTTTTCAAAATCACTTTACATTCTATATATTGATGGATAGGTCTGCTCATGTAACAGTACCAATCGTCACTAAGAGGCCCATCCTAAAGAAAAAAATCTTTTACAATACATTTGTGCCCAAGGGGACATGTCACATCAAATTATGTACATGAAGTATCTTGCTTCTTAACAAATCACTGGCGTAGTTCTTTTTTAGATTCAGGACTTATGCAATCCTATATGTATTGTTTACAAATAGAAAATGAAATACTCTGTGAAATGAAATACAGGTTTCTTGTAAATCCTTAATGTAAGCTGACAGAGTAAGATGATAGGGAAACGCAGCGCTTCGTAGCCTTTCATGCCCATGTTTTACAAGTTCTCACAATTTCAGCAATCGTCTGTGCCAAAACAAGAGAACTGTGATATCCAGCAGCACAAGAGCTTATAGCAGAAAGGATCAAACATAAAAATGAATTTCTCAAGCCTTTCAGGTGCACTGAAGTCTTGCTGACATCAAGATGTAGGAAAATGAGGCTTAGGAAATAACCCTGGACAGTTATCTTTTCTCGGACCTATCAAGGTGAGCTCAAGGTTATCTACCCTCATCAAGCTCCACAGGGGTATCTTCTTTGCCACATGCAGCCTCACATTATCTGACCCATTTGCATTTAAAATTTTGAAATTTCATGATTATGTCATTTTATTTTGTATAACAAATGGCTCCATCATCTTGCCATACTAAGAGCAGCACATGCAGTCCTTTCATGTACATTTAACAAATATTCATGCAATTTAATTTTCATATACGGTAAGAGGCAAATGTCTCTTAACATATTTTGCTGAATTCCTAAAAAGCAATGGATGCCTTTCCTTCTGGCATTTGCATGTTAAATCTGTTCAAATTGCACCTTTCGTCAGGGAATCACTTTTTGACTATAAAAAGCTTTTCATACTTACGAGGAGTGATCATAAAGTTGTAAGCCTTAGCATTTACTTTTAAGAATAATGTACATACATCTTCATTTTGTGCTTTTTTCCTTCAGAGTAATCTTCTCCAGATGACATGCATTTGTCCCAACATTCCAGCCACTTTCAGAAGTAATGCTGATGAATTTCTTAGTGTCTTCAGCTATAATGTGACTATGTTCTTATTTCACACTGACATGTCACCAGAGGTGCTTCATTTCAGATATACTTTATTTTGCTTTGTGTGAAGAGATGATGAAATATGGGTAAATATAAACATGAAGTATGTATGTATGAAATACTATGCTAAATAAAGCTTTCTAGTTAGTGCTCCTGTGTTCAGTGAACACAAAATTATGGAAAGTGCATATCAGCAAAGTAATTAGTTAGGCTATGCATATCTTAAGTAGATAACATAATAGTACTTATACATAATCTGAAAAATGGAGCCACATCACTTTGTACTTTTAGGTTGATCCCTTGATAAGAGGAGTGTCTACTAGTAAGAAGAGAGATGCAGTCTTTCAGGTGCAGGCCAGTGCGAAAAGCATATTCTTTTAGGTGGCTGCCAAAGGTTGAACACAAATCTTTTAAATACATGCCAGATGTAGAAATTTGGTCTTTTAGGTGGCTGCCAAGAGAAGTAGTAATATCTGTAAGGGAACGGTATAGTAAGGAGATGGTATCTTTAAAGACTAAATTAATGTAGTAGAGCCAGTTATGAAAGTGGATCTCTAGAAAAAAGACACAGTCTTCTAGACTCATATTTGAGATGTGGTGCCTATCAAAGAGGGAAAATGTAGAATCTAATTCTCAAATCGAAGTGAGGATAAGATTCCCAGATTAACATATAAGCATTTTTTTGTGTTTTTAAAAATGTGTAGCTGGTTGAAGAGCGGTCACTCTAAGGCAGCAATACTGTTGTCCTTTTCCTCATTTTTGTGACATTTCCTTAAGGTGGTGTTCTCTCCAGCAATTTATCTGCCAGTCGTCATGTGGGCTTAAACACTACTTTGTACTTTTGACCAATGTCAAGCAGAACAGCCACTTTTCATGAGTCACACACACTTACTGCTATGTGTGGGTCTTTCTAAAATTGCTATTTCATCATGCAAGTTCAAGTAATTGCATACTATGAACCATTCTGTTGCGATTCCATCCTGCCAAAGGCTAACCACTGGAGTTCTAGTCTGTAAACATCATTGATGTAAGCAGCAAGCCATTTTAAGGGAAAAGCTGGAAACATAAAGCATCAAAGTTACCTTTTTCTGATTTTACATTTGAGCATATTGTATTGAGCACCAAGATGGAAGGAATGAGACATACATTCAGTTTAGCCAAGTAACGGGTTTGTGTATGTAGGAATAGTAAACTGTAAGGGGCTAACAATACTGAATACTACAATCTCGGGCTATATGAAATATCTGTAAAACAACAAATAAAAAAATGAGATGACGTTAACCTCACGTCATTTTTCTGCAATGTTGATGTCACAGTATCAGCAATCACCGTCACACTCTTCAGCATTACTACAATGAATTAAATGCATGGTCTTATGTACTACATATAGTTTTTGTCTGAAAGTTTCAATCTGCTTTGAATACCTGGAAGGCTTGTCAATGGACATGTTGTTATTGCTTGGAGGCTGCAGCCACTCAAGCATTTAGCCTTATTCAAACTGCGATAAGGGTGGCACAGTGGCGCAGTGGTAGCGCTTCTGCCTCACAGTAAGGAGACCCGGGTTCGCTTACCGGGTCCTCCCTGCGTGGAGTTTGAATGTTCTCCCCGTGTCTGCGTGGGTTTCCTCTGGGTGTTCCACTTTCCTCCAAAGACATGCAGGTTAGGTGCATTGCTGATCCTAAAATTGTGCCGTGTGTGTGTGCCATGCGGCGGGCTGGCGCCCTGCCCAGGGATTTGTTGCTGCTTTGCGCCCTGTGCTGGCTGGGATTGGCTCCAGCAGACCCCTGTTAAACTGTGTTAGGATATAGCGGGTTGGATAATGACTGACAAACTGTGATGAGCTCTGTGCCGGCTGCTACAATACTTTCTCAGAAATACAGTAATGGGCACTGAATATCATACCACAATACTTTGACAGGTTTTTAGAATTGATTGTTATTGCTTTCAGATAATCCAATGGGTTAATTGGTGGGGGGCAATGACTCCCCGGAACCCCCATATTGCACAGCTTGCACCAAGAACATGGGCCATTTTAATTGATTCTCTGTCATCTTAAAAATACTTTATCCTCTGATAAATTACAGCCTTGTTTAAGTAGTCACAAAAAAGTAAATTTATGTTCCAGAAAACTTAAGGCACAGACATTACTCCTCATTTTCATTGCGAGTGAGAAAAACAATACATCTGTCATTGAACACGCCTTTCTGAACACTTATGTATGGTATAAAGATATGACTTCTTTCTAAGATTTTAATTTTATTTCATTGTCCACAACTCCATTTCAGACTCAGTATCAATGCCTAATATTCAAGGTCTTTGTGAATAAATGGCATTGGAGTATGAGTTGTAACTATTTTACCAACAACTTCTTTTTCAGGTAATGGGCTTCTTTTTAACTTTTCTAAATAGTGCAGTGTCCCTTTAACAATACGACAGGCTTTAGTAGGTGTTTATGTCATGAGTGTGCGCAACTGTAAGTTTCTGCCGCACACAGAGAAGTGTGATATGTAGAACTGTGTAGTGAAATTTTTTCATGTTTGTTGGTATTGGTCCTCGATGCTATGGAATTTAGTCTTGTGGTGTCCATGAAAGTTTGCTTTTATCAAGTATTAACACTAATGAAAGGTTTTAGCTAACACCTGAATGAAGCTGGAGCATACAGTTTAACCACAATGGGGTTTTGAGCGAGGTACTTTTAGTGATGTATACTTTGACACTGTTTGAACATTTATTTAATGTTGCTAAATTCTAAGGACTTTAAATCATGTTGAAGTCTCCTGTCACCCTGGACTACCAATATAACACCAGGTCATGTCACTTGTAGAAATTCTGTGATGATTCTGCACTAATGGGGTGTATTAAAAAGGAGGATGAGACAGAAGTGAGGAAGATATACAGTATGGGGGACAGTTTAAAATGCTCTGGAGATGGTAATTCCCCACTGCTCCACAGGTTGGTTCTTTGCACTAACACCTTTTCTTTTCCTCCCTCTGCAGACTGCCTTAACATCAATGATATCACTTCCAGGGTCCGTCAACCTGCCCACATATTTTTTCCAGAAGTACCTAAAGCAGGAAGATCCACAATCTTGGGGAGTCAACATTTAGACTTGAGTCTGGAAAGACATATTTTGTCCTACACTTTTGTACAATGCATTATATTTTCTTTCAGTTATACAGGGTTTGCCTTTGGGTGCCCCAAACCTTTATGTTGATTCTGCCTTCTTTCTTACAAGAAATATATATATTCAGGGCGGTCCAGATCTAATTATGCAACTCTTAATGCAATGCAGGAAAACAATACAATTTCGGGTGATTGGTGCTACCAGTCCAGTCAAACATTTCGTTGATTTGGGAGATCATGTTCCCTATGAACTGCAGGTGGTCCATATTCCTCCAGCATCCTTCGTTGCACTTTGTTATAGCGTAATGAAAATTGCATAATTAGATCTGGACCACCCTATACTGTACTATATATACATATTTTAGTGTGAATAAATTTTTTTTGGTCTGCAGCTCCACATCAGTAAAAACAAGGAACTGGTTATTGGCTTTCAGTGAACTAGTCATTATTCAGAGAGTGGATGTGAAGGTGGTGCACTGCTACATGTTATTGGGGGTTAATATCAATAACAAGCTGGACTCCTCTCATAACACAGTGGAACTACATAAGTAAGGGTAGAGCAGTGTAAGTAGTGATATCCTTTACATGTTTTATACTGCAACTTATAAGGAAATGGAGTGTTCTCAGTTGTAATGATTGTTTATCGTGGTGAAAATTATACACTTTGTATTTTTTTGTTTGTGATTGTTATCTATTTTATGCAAAAAAGAACACTGTGAGATTTATCCCATTTGGATAACTTCGAGATGACAATAAAACTGATTTTTTTCAGAAATCTGGACACACCTTCTTCTCTCTTGTGCAAGTATGTGACCCACACATCAGAAGTTCTACCAGGAGTGGGGTCTTGCACAGATAGATCCCCAACAGGTGCAACATGTTCCTCTTCCAGCAGAGCTGGATGTGGCCCCTGCAGGTGCTCCTGTCCTTGCCTGGAGATGTGCTTATGAAGATGGCACTGTCAGATGACCTTGAGTGTTTCCTATTCTGTTTTGAATGTATGTCTATGCTGATGCACTGGAACAGGGGAGCCTGGGCAGCTATCTTTGTCCCTTTTTTAACTGGTTTCGCCATAGAGGTCAAAATCTTCCTCCCAAGAACTTGATAATTATGACTTCCTAAAGCAGCAAATCCTCCTCTGTATTGATAGATCACCCTATACATGGATAGCTGCAGAACTTAGTAGACCTTATTCATAGCTGGTTTCATGGAGACACCTTTGAGCGCATTGTGGAAGTGCTCGCTAGTGATGCTGTTTTGTCTCGGATAAGTAACAAGCTTTCTGAAGACATGCTCCGAAGTGACATTTGCTGTCTCCTGAATTTGGTCCGCAAATTGGAAGGAGCACAAGACACACAGAGGCAGAAGGGCTACCCCAAAAAGGCTCCTACTCCTTTACAACTGGTGCGTCCTCAACCCACCGGGGAGAACCCTCTGATCAATGCCCCACACAGAAGAGGTTATCAGGGAAATGGCGCAGTGGAGACCAACCTTAGTTGCTTCCACTGTGACCAGTCTTAACATCTGGTTAGGGAGTGTCTCTCTCCCACCTGCTCAGTCCCTGGAGACTGACTTGCCAAGGTCTGCTGTTCTCAGGCAAGTTCAAGAATAAATATAAGGTCGTAGTTGGTTTACCCAGGCATGAGGTCCCAGTACTGTTGGACTCTTGTAGTGATCTCTGCGTCATTCGATGCAAATGGCTCCCAAAGACACCTTGTGCAAGCACGGAGCGTGTAAAAATTTGTGGTGGGAATGTTAAAGAGTATGAGACTGTACTACTCCCACTGAAATATAAGGAAAGGAACATTAAAGTTTCGGCTGCCTTATTAGATTCTTCACCCTGGCCTTTCTTAATTCAGAAGAGAAATGACCCATTCCAGCAGGTCCTGGCCAACTGCAACAAATCTCCCTCTTTATTAGAAAGAAAGGGGCTCACCGCGGACAAGGTTGGCCAGGAAGCCAGATTGGAGATTGAACCTGATTTGAACAGTGAGGTTGGGGACGATCCCTCACCTGACTTTCTGGGCCATTTGGAAGGCACTTTGCCACAGGCACTTGCACCTTCATCCTCCTTAGATGGGTTTGGCTAAGGAAGCAGGAACTGACATCCAGACTGAGTTAGGAACTGGTGCATCAGGCTCTGGGGGAAGCAGGAACTGACTCAAAGATGGAGTTTGCACACTTGCAATGAGCTGACTGCAACATAGATTTTTCATTTGCAGATGACTGTGACTTCTTAGGTTCAAAACTCTGCACTTTTTAATTAAGAATGGCTTCTTATATCAGGTAATTTCCAATGGCATTGGGTCAGACTAACTGATGGTGGTCCCAAGTGGTCACTGAGAGATGGTGTTGAATATTGCTCATACCCTTCTCAGCACAGAGAAGACAAGGGATTGCATTTTGAAACACTTTTATTGGCTAAATATGGGTAAGGATGTGGAGGAGTTTTGTAAGTCTTGCCCTGACTATCAAGTTGTTTTCACTTATAGACCACCCAAGGGCTTCCCTTTCCCTGATTCCTACTTTGGGCATCCCTTCCGAGAGAATCAGGTTAGACATTGTTGGTCCACTTCCCAAGATTAAGAATGTTTATCAGTATATGCTTGTGTTGTTTGAATATACAACAAGATAACCTGAGGTGGCCATGTTGTTACACCCAGACTGTTGTAAAAGCCCTTTCAGAAGAGTTCACTCGTATTGATTTTAACTGACCAGGATACACACTTTACTTCCCATGTCATGAAGCAGCTCTTTGAGAGCCTTGTGATTAAATAATTGGGCACCACTGTTTATCATCCACAGATGAATGGTGTAACAAGACTCTAACACAAATGATTCGGTTGTGGCTTATGACTAACCAACCTCCTGTCTCCTGTTCGCTGTTCAGGAGTCTCCTCAGGCACCTACCAGCTTGATTCCATTTGAACTGTTATTTGCCTGGCAGCCTTGAGGGTTGTTGGGAATTTTTAGCGAAGAATGGATTAGGGTTCGCACTGAAACTCATGGGGTGAGATTTGTCGACTGGGACTTTTCGCTCCAAAAACAAATTCCTAAGTTGTCCTCTATCACAGTGGAGCACTGGCAGCATGAACACAAGGCACAAAAACATAATTATGACAGGAAAAGTAAAGTTTGCAAATTGAAAAAGGTCAATTGGGTACTGGTTTTGATCTTATTTGACCCACATAAATTTCAGGTGAAATGGATGGATCAAGCAGTAGTGGAGGAACATATGAGCCTGGTGAATGAAAAGGTCAGGATTCTCAGCCAGTGAAAGCCCATGCAAATCTTACATGTTAATCTTTTAAAGGAGTGGCACGAACCTAATGAGGTGTTGCCGACTTCTGCTACAGTCTCTTTCAGTTTGAAGTTGATTTGATGATTTGACAGACACGCAGAATGCAGAGTTGCTGTTCCTGATCGGAAGGAACTCTGATGCCTTTTTGGCCGTGCCTGGCCGGAATAAAATTTCTGAACACAGGACTGTAATTGAGCCCAGCCTTAACTCTTTCAGGGCTGATGTCGACTCTTGTCAAAAGGAGGAGCTGACGATGGTAATCTGTGAGAAAAACAACTGTTATGTTTTAGTTGGACTCTTTTTGCCTGAAGGAACGTTAGATTCATTGGTTTGACCGAGATTTCCTTCGCTTGTGTGAGTAGCAAGGCACAAACAATGGCAAAAATGGGACTGACATCTGGCAAGAGATCAAAGCGAATGTGTAAAGCAAAATACTCCGCAGATGACATTTTGCCTGTTATCTCTGAACTGGACTATGACTTGTTGGACTGTGATTTTGATACAAGTGATCAAAAACAAATGTGAGGTTCCAGCTTCAGTTGATTGGTCCCCAGCTAATCGTGTTACTGACAATGTTCACCAGGTAGAACTGCCACTTAACAATGATAAGAGGTAGAAACCACACTGCAATGCACTGCGACCGTGATCGCTGCTGCTGCCCCAGCCACATGAAGACAGCCTGGCTGCAAACCTGCTGCACATTCTTGGCAAACTGGCAGCCACAGTACGCAGCAACAGACATTTTATGTTGATTTTTGCGTGAAACCGTTGCTTTTCAGAAACTTGTTTTTTGGAAAAAATATTCAGCCCTCAAAGAGTTAAAGATACAGATGTGCCTGTATTGTATTCCAGAAGCAACAAGGACTGTGATATGCGAAGCAGGTGAAGCAGATGCTTAGTTGGAAGTGATTGAGTACAGTAAAAGTGACTAGTGAAGTCCATTTGTTTAGTTCCAAAACCAGATGGTTCAGTTTGATTTTCTATAGATTTTAGATGGTTGAATAACATTTCCAAGTTTGATGCGTACCCAATTTACAGTATTGATGGCTTACTGGAAAAACTGGGGCAAGCCTCATATATTTCCACCCTGGATCTCACGAAGGGATACAGGCAGGTGCCTCTGGAGGACTCCAGTTATGAGAAGACCACATTTGCCACCCCAGACAGGTTGTTCAAATTCACCAGGCTCCCATTTGGTCTCCATGGTGTGCTGTTGACTTTTCAGTAGATGATGGATCAGATTCTGCAACCCCATTCCGCATATGCTAGAGCTATCTTGATGATGTGGAGAGTTTTAGTAATGATTGGAGGTTGCTTCTCGACCACGTGAAAGCGGTGATTGACAGTTTGACGCTGGCTTGATTGACAGTCAATCCTAAGAAGTGTATGGGTATGTCAGAAACGCATTATTTGGGGTATTCTATGGGGAACAGTTTGATTAAACCTCAGCTGGATGAGGTGGGTGAGGTGCTTAAATATGTACATCCAGAAACGCAGAAGCACGTTCATGCTTTTCTTAGACTTGCTGGTTATTACAGACAATTTATTCCAAATTTTGCACTTACAACAGCCTCACTCACTGACATGATGAAGGGCAAAAAACACTGCAGCATTGTCTGGACTGATGATTGTGTGAGGTCCATCTCTGACTTAAAGGCTGCTTTGTCTTCATTCCCAGTTCTACGAATCCAAACTTTTCTGAGGAGTTCATTCTACAGATGGATGCGAGTGCTTGCAGTTTGGGGATGGTGCTATCTCAGTTTTTTGTTGGGGAAGAACATTCCATCACATTTCTGAGCATGAACTGACTCCTCAGGGAGCGTAATTACTCAATCATCGAGGAGGAATGTTTGTTAATTAAGTGAGGGATAGAGGTAGTAGCTGATCATGCTCCACTCAAGTGGCCCTAGCAGCAGAAAGATACAAACTCTGGGCTCACTAGATGGTTTGTTAGCTTGCAGCCATTTGATTTTGATGTTTTTCATTGTCCCAGTTCAGCACACATCACCGTTGATGTCCTCTAGATTCTGGCCAAGCCCAGCTTAGACTGTAGTTTCATTCACCCCAGTGTGAACAAAGTTGGTCATGGGGGATGGGGTATGGAGACCCCAACAACACCCTAAGAGTGCTCTGTGCCAAAACTCTGTTAACACAGGCAGGGATTGCTTGTCCACCACTGGTCCAAGTAGAAGTTCAGAGGCTCACAGCAAGACATGTCTGATGCCTGATGGTTGATGTGGGGAACCAGCCACTGAATTTGCCGTGTGTTCACTTTCTGTTTTCTCATTTGTACATGAAGCCTGTCTACTCTTTAAATCTGTGAAAGGAGCAAATGCAAGATGATGACAGCATCACTGCATATGTCCTGTGGTTTTTTGTGAGTGCTGAAGAGACAGCTCCCGTTTGAATGACTTTAAAATGACAATAAAACTGATCTTTTTTTAGAAATCTGGGCTGACCTTCTTCTCTCTTGTGCAAGCCTGTGACCCACATATCACAACACAATATAATATTACGAGCAGCACACTGGTGCACTGGTTACTGCTGTTGTCTCTGGATTTTAACTCCACACATCATCACTATTTGGTTTGAGGTGTACATGGTTGGGGTATTCCTTCCCATGTTGGCATGGATTACTCTCTTTTCCCCCAAAGACAAGCATATTAAGTCAACTCTAAAATGAAGGTACTTTGAAGGTAGGCTTGAGTGGGCTCTGTGCCAGTGAGCTGGATTAGTGTTACATTATGAATGAAAAACTGTGTGTACCAAGGACTTTCTTTCATCCAGGATTTAAGTCATAGTGCAGTGATTTTTTCATCACCTTCTCTCTATTGCCACCAAGCTTTTTGGATGAAGATTAATTCTTATTTATAGAACATTCATATTGCATGATTATTTTGTATTTGTTTGTCTGTGCAGAACTCTTCTTTGATGATAACTAGGAGACAAACTGCAATTGTTGATTTGTTGTACTCTACACTTTATTTTATACTTCTAAATTGTTATTCTATATTTCAGTCTTATCTGTTTTTGTTTTATTTCTTATTCTCTTTCCCAGGATGATTTGAAAAAATTACATTGTTTCTTCTTTCTTTCTTCTGCCAGTATGTAAGGGAGTAGGTAAATGACAGCAGCAAACTTTCAAATACATGAAACAAACTGTGATGTAATTTTGCATTGCTCAACACTTAAATTAGAAATTTATGTTGACTTTAAAGCATCTAGGTCCATCTTGTAGTTGAGTTGCCTTCTATGTCTCATTAACCAAGTGCCAAAGACCCATGGTATTTCATTGTAAAAGAACACAGGAAACTTGAGAATGGAAGATTAGTGCCATTTTTGGCGGGACCTCATAGTAGTGTGAGGAGACAGAATGGAATAAAACATGGAATCCAACTGGTTTGAAATGGTAATGCTAGGCTCTGCATCACTCTGTTTCCAAGTATTCTTTTAGATGTCCCATAATCACCCATAAACCTGAATTGATCTGGGCAGGTTGGAACAGAAATGGGTAAGTGAATGCCCCAATTTTGCAATTATTATACTTATTATTATTATCTGAATGCTTTTTACTTAATTTATTAATACTGTTGTATTAGATTGTGCATTATAATTACTTAATTTATTAATACTGTTGTATTAGATTGTGCATTATAATTACTTAATTTATTAATACTGTTGTATTAGATTGTGCATTATAATAACAACACATTGTATTTACTGTATATGGCATCTTTCCAATCCTCAAAGTGATTAAGAAAAGAATATAGCTGTTTTATAAAATTTTATTATTTTTACATTTAGCAGGTAGTTTCGTGCAAAGCGACTTAATAAATAAGATCAACATAATCGAGTCAAAATCAGTTAAGCTTGTCAAGTGTTACAAGACTAGTTTACAAAAAATGGACCAAAGCAGGTTGAACAATGTCCTAGACCATCAAAGTAAACAACCATTAAACCAATTCAAGCACAAGACTAAGATTAACAACTAATATCAGCTAAACAGAAATTCACCAAACAAGAGAGTCTTTCAATGCTTCTTAAAGCATATCGAAGGACTAAGAATTTCAAATGGAGGTGGGCAGCTCATTCTGCTACCCATGAGTTACACATGAAAAGAGTCTGGACTGAGATTTGATGCCATTTAGAGGTGGCATAACTAGATGCCATTCATCAGCAGATCTGAGTGGTCAAGAAGAAGCGTATACATATGTTATGACCTGTTAACTACTTTGTAGGCATGCATCAACGATTTGAGCTGAAAAGAGGAGTGAGATGTGCCCACCTCGTCTGGGTAAACACCTAGTGCCTTCATGCATAACACTGTGTAGAAAAGCAGAAATGTATATACGCACAAAAAAATCCAGATGCATAAATCTGTGCATACACCAACTTCCACGTTCTTCTGCTCCATAAATCCCGGTCAGCATGAAAAATAATGCACGTGCACACGCCTGCCGATCCACCCCGTCTCCTCACAGAATTACGCCTCTGAATATGCAAATCAATATAAAAAGCTCTTAAGTTCAGTGTTCTGTGAAAAGACAATAGCAAAAGCATGGGGGAAAATAGAATAATTTGGGCTAATAGAATAGATTTCACCTAGATAGATAGATAGATAGATAGATAGATAGATACCAAGTGGATGCAAGGAAAAAACAACTATTTGTTGGTTTAAACAGTGGTATAAACAACAAAAGTAAGTTGATTGAGTGACATATAGTGTCAGAGAAACTCGAAAGCTCAAGTTCACAAAATTGCACAGTGCCCAAAATAAAAAAGAAGTTGTCAGAAGTCCCCGTGAAAAGGCGAGTTGTAGCCCACCGTCTGTGTGACATATGGAAGCTTATTAGAGTACAGACAAAAGAAAAAAATAGGGACATGGGAAAAAAAGCTCGAAATGTCATCTTTAATCTCAAAATTTCACTTTTAATCATGTAGCTTATTTTGTCATTAAAGTAGAATGTCATAAACTTCATCTTAAAATTGTTTAATTCACTACTTTCTCAAATCCCATTGAAACTAAAGTAGCACATTAATTGCTTTCTTTTGTATGTGTTCTTCTATGTTCTCTATGTGTGTGAATCACTATGTGCTTCTTAAACGAGCTTTCTCTTACACAGGCAGGACACAGAATACATTACATTTGTGATATCACAGCTCGCTGAACAATTTAAATACTAAGATGTACACTTGATATCATTTTTCATGAAGACAGGAATTAAAGCATGTATTACACATGGGAACATAGCGGCGCAGTGATAGTGACGAACTGGCTTCCCGTCCAAAGATTGTTCCAGCCTCCTGCAAGATACTTGCTGTGCTGTGTGTGACCTTCGATGAAATAATTTATTTAAGCAGTACTGTCTCTTTAAAACATACTAACCCCCAATTCCTATCCTTACTTTTCTTTCTCCAAGTAACTAATCACCATACCATCAGCTCTGTAATAGATGTAAAGCTTAAAACTTTTAAGGAACATTGAAATATCTTCATAGTACATGTTTAATTATTCTATCCATCTATCCATCCACGTTTGCGCCAGCCCCAGGAAGCATATAGACCAAGGCAGGAACAATCTCTGAATGGGGCCCCCGCTTGTCACTACCGCTGTCCACCGTGTCGTCATTTATTTAATTATTAACAATATAGATTATTTAAATTATGTTAAAATTTTATCTTTATAATGTAATAAACATACTTTGCTGCATTTCACCTTAAAAATGATATCAAGAGCTCCAAGAATATAGTGCTTTGAAATCTAAATTGACTTAGAAGCCAGTCATCATCATATTTAAATACACACTTTATAAAGTGGCTCAGCTTGTGCAATATTATAACTGTATCGCAAGTGTACAGTGAGGTAATTGTAATTATAAGTACAAACAGTTCTACCAGGAGCACTTGATGGACTGATTAAGTGTGTTTGTAGTTCTTGGGATGAAACTGTTTCTGAAATGCAAGATCCCTACAGGAAAGGCTCTAAAGTGTTTGCTGTATGGAAAAGTTTCAAATAGACCGTGCGCATGGCTGAAGTAGCGTGTGCTTGATGATGTATACCGATAATTCTCTTTCCAATCAGCTGCTGCAGAGCTGTGATTCAACACTCAGATACAGTGGGATAAATACTCCAAGTGGTGCAGTGAGAGTAACAACGCTAAAGCAGCTATAGTATTTGGAATAGTTTGGCCATTCCGTGGACCATTATATTGTTACGGGTTAATTACAATTAGATGCCTTAAACTAATAAACGATATGCGGGTTAATTTAAGTGTATTTGATAAAGCCGCGTCAGGGATGTGGATCTAAAAAGAAAGGGAAACCACACTGGAAAAATAGCACTGCTTTGACGCTGGGTGCCGCCAGTTTGTAAAACCAAGCAGAGAACTTGCGTACACCAGGGATTGAGCTGGCGTGAAAATGTGCGTGGTTTTACGCCATGTTTAGTTTTTATACATTGCGATGTGAGCGTGGAAACGGGAGTACACAACATTTTTTGTGCGTACACACCGTTTATACATGAGGCCCCAGATGTGCTGCTGAATTTTGAATCATCTGCAGTGGCTTGATGACACATGCCAGTGCTCCTGCCAGCAGAAAGTTGCAATTGTCTAGATGTGACAAGAACAGATCCTTGCCGAGGTATTGTTCTACATACTCTTGTCAGATACAGTCTGACCTTGCAGATGTTGCAGCACATGAAACATTTCATTGGGTAGCTTAAGAAAATTCCATTATTATATAATTTTATTATTTGTGTGTTGAATTGACTTGTGAACTGAAGGGCTTCAGAGCCCATCTTTTGCAATATTTGGATTAATAAAAGCAGCAATAACAAACAAATGTGCAGTGTTTAAACAGTATTGTCCATGGCTACTGTTCTTCTCTTGTGTTTGGGCTGATCTAGCTACACAAAATAGTTGTGATTATTTTCTTACCTTTTATTTTTGGTACCGGAGAAAAACAATTATGGTATTCAAGTACAGCATGCAAATAACTCGTCATAATAAGACTGGGTATAATAGATGCAGAAGAATGGGCAGAGTAACTGAATTTGGTGCTTTTACCTAATATACACAATCCATTAGGTAAATGTGTGGGCCCTTATTTTATTTACTTTATTGTTTTATCCATCTTAATTTTATTACATACAGCCATAATTTAAAGCAATCAGCTAACAGGCAAAAGCACTTAGTTGGTTACATAGTAGACGCTGAAGGAGTTTATAGAACATGAATTTATGCTGGAGATAAAATGTTCAAAAACATAATTGCCATTATCTAAAGATTAAATCCACAGAATGTGGACAGAGCTCCTGGTTGTCATTACTGTGTAATTACATCCCTCATATTTTTTAGGTTTTTGGAGAAACAATTTTTTAATTTAGGTTCCTTTTTATAATGTGTGTCTGTTGTTATTTGAAAAGCAATGTGAGCATTTCTTCATTTTGTTTATACTGTAAATGGAATTAACACGTTTGAATTTGCTCCTGATGTGAGATTTCACTTTTCCAGTGCTCCCTTTATTTTCTTTCCCATTAAGAATTAACTGTTGTACCTATTTGTGAAACTACAAGCAACACTTTAAACATACCTACTATGAACTTATTTAATTTCCCAATTTTGTGAGTTGATCCAGCTGGTAAGGGATGAGAGGTGTATTATGTGAAAGAGATCAAGATCTTAGTAATAAATACTATTTTGGAATGATGAAATAAGTGATTGACAGATTGAGTGATACATTCAGGTAGCAACAGCACCTTTTTGGATATATGGTGGTGAAGAAACAGCTAAACCCTTGGACAAAGCTTTTAATGTACTGGTTAGTCTACATCTCCAAGTGATTGTGAGTACAGAGCATTGACTAAAAGAATGAGTTTGTAAGAATAAGTGAGTAAAATGAGGTTTTAGGGAGGGTTTTGTACGGTATATCATGGAAGGGATTGTGTGATGTGCTTGATCAGCCTTTTCCATACACCTCAATCCTGCTCCTCCTGGCCGGTCAAACCCTTTCCCCTCAGATCTTCTTTTACTTTATCCATTCACCTCCACTTTGGCCTCCCTCGCTTTCTCCTCCCCTGTACTTCCATTCCCGCATATTCATTGTCTCTCATCACATGTCCATACCAGTTTAACCTACTTTCTTGTGCTTTCATATCTCTTTTACTTTTGTTGTACCTCTGATTGTATTCATTTTTGTATACTCTCCTTTTTGTACTCCACACATCCATCTCAACATTGTCATTTTTGCCACATTCAGCTTCTTCTCCTGCACTCCCTTTTTTGCCCACTTCTCACCTCCATACTTCATTACTAGTCTTACCACTGTCTTAAAAACCTTACTTTTAACATTCACCTTAATTCTTTGATCACACAATACTCCTGATATCTTCTTCCAATTGTCCCATCCACACTGCATTCTGTGGGTTATCTCTGCATCTAATTTTCCATCTTGGGCTACCTCTCATCCTAGTTACATAGATCCACATAAATGATCTTCACCCTAACTCTTGATTACTTATCATGGTACTCACCTGGCCTGGAAGGAGACACAGCCTGCAGATGCAATAAACTTGCCACTGGGACTACAGACCGACTACACCTAGAACTAATTACTACTAAGCTACACCTCGCCTACTAGAAGATGATGAAGATGAAACTATTATAGGCAAGCTGGGGAATCAGGCAATAAATTATCATTTAGTTTAAATGGTCTTTAATATTCTTAAAAATATATGTTGCAAAAAGTTTAAAGCAAAATAAAAATGGTAAATTGGTATGGCAAATTCATTAACACACCCTCAAATTATTTCAGAAATTATTAGAGACGATGTAGGCCAACACACTTGTCTGGCATTCACTTTCTAAAGTCTGTGTTCTTTCTGCTTCTCCTCTTTCCTGGTTCTTCTCTTCAGTTTAACAGACACAAAATGTTACAATAATAGATGCGTTCACTTTAACCTGATAACTTTTTAAAGCTTGTCAGGGCTACCCCAGCTCCTTTCTGACCAATGTCATTTTAACCGACCATATCAGTACAATTCCATGAGGCAAGTATGAATGAAGACAGCCAAAGAAAAGTGTGCTTATATTTAAAGCCTACAGATATAATAACACAGAAGATAGTCTGTAATCCTGTTAACAATCTATACTAATAAAAGGCAAAGCCCTCACTCACTCACTGACTGACTCACTCACTCACTCACTGACTCATCACTAATTCTCCAACCTCCCGTGTAGGTAGAAGGCTGAAATTTGGCAGGCTTATTCCTTACAGCTTACTTACAAAAGTTGGGCAGGTTTCATTTCGAAATTCTACGCGTAAGGGTCATAACTGGAACCTATTTTTCTACATATAATGTAATAGAGTTGAGTTGGAGATGGCCGTGGGGGCGGAGTTTCGTGTGACATCATCACGCCTCCTACGTAAGTACGTAGAGAACAAGGAAGAACTCCAAACAGCGATGAGCACAAAACGCCATTTCACAATTGAGAAGGCAGAAAAACATTATGAAGCAAATGATGCATACAAGCATATTCATAAGTACAGCTACTGCGGAAACAAAGCACGGCGTGAACCGTAAGTTTATATTAAATTAAGTTCATAGACAGGCTGCCACTAGCGTTTGTAATTTAGTGCCTGTCCATATAAGGCCGTCCATCAGCTGCAATCCAATACAAACAATTGGTAAATATTCACGTGTGAAGGACTGTGCTTATGCAGAGGAAGATGAGATGGTCAGGGTGGTGTTTGGCACAAACTTTTAAGTGCCGGGTCTTAGCTGACATTACACGAGATGGCACCAGCACAGCTGGGAACCTTCGATGCAAGAACACCAAGCGGCTCACGTGAACTGACGCAGTGCACAGACAAAAAGCAACAGTTCCAAAGAGTACTGAACAAAAACTGAATTACACAATTGAGAAGGCAGCAAAAAAATATGAAGCGTCTTATACATACAATCATATTCATAAGTGCAGCTACTGCGAAACAAAGCACACGGTGGAAAAAGTGAATGTCCCGCTAAAGGAAGACAGTGTAAAAAAAAAACCCGTGCATGCAGTTTGTCACATCTCAGATAAAGAGGAAGACGAGCTGTTTATTGATGCAGTAAGAAACTAATCGATGAATGAAACCTCTTTTATCTTTACAACGATTGACAAACACGGAATGTAACTTGAACACAACACATCGTACAAATACGAACCTGATTGAAAGAAATAATGATAATCAAATCCTTGATGACAGCAACATTCAATAACACTCACAAAACAATTACTGTATATTGACAATCATGTTATGTTATTTTTAAAATGTTCCCTTTTCTTTTTCATAACTTCTACTTCTCCACTGCGATACACGGGTATATATATAAATGTATATATATACCCCGATCTACAATACATACTTTAGCATAGACATGCCACACGCTGTGGCGCAATTGTAGAGTCTTCGCCTTTAAAGCTTTTAATGTACTGGTTAGTCTACATCTCCAACTGATTGTGAGTACAGAGCATTGACTAAAAGAATGAGTTTGTAAGAATAAGTGAGTAAAATGAGGTTTTAGGGAGGGTTTTATACGGTATATCATGGAAGGGATTGTGTGATGTGCTTGATCAGCCTTTTCCATACACCTCAATCCTGCTCCTCCTGGCCGGTCAAACCCTTTCCCCTCAGATCTTCTTTTACTTTATCCATTCACCTCCACTTTGGCCTCCCTCGCTTTCTCCTCCCCTGTACTTCCATTCCCGCATATTCATTGTCTCTCATCACATGTCCATACCAGTTTAACCTACTTTCTTGTGCTTTCATATCTCTTTTACTTTTGTTGTACCTCTGATTGTATTCATTTTTGTATACTCTCCTTTTTGTACTCCACACATCTATCTCAACATTGTCATTTTTGCCACATTCAGCTTCTTCTCCTGCACTCCCTTTTTTGCCCACTTCTCACCTCCATACTTCATTACTAGTCTTACCACTGTCTTAAAAACCTTACTTTTAACATTCACCTTAATTCTTTGATCACACAATACTCCTGATATCTTCTTCCAATTGTTCCATCCACACTGCATTCTGTGGGTTATCTCTGCATCTAATTTTCCATCTTGGGCTACCTCTCATCCTAGTTACATAGATCCACATAAATGATCTTCACCCTAACTCTTGATTACTTATCATGGTACTCACCTGGCCTGGAAGGAGACACAGCCTGCAGATGCAATAAACTTGCCACTGGGACTACAGACCGACTACACCTAGAACTAATTACTACTAAGCTACACCTCGCCTACTAGAAGATGATGAAGATGAAACTATTATAGGCAAGCTGGGGAATCAGGCAATAAATTATCATTTAGTTTAAATGGTCTTTAATATTCTTAAAAATATATGTTGCAAAAAGTTTAAAGCAAAATAAAAATGGTAAATTGGTATGGCAAATTCATTAACACACCCTCAAATTATTTCAGAAATTATTAGAGACGATGTAGGCCAACACACTTGTCTGGCATTCACTTTCTAAAGTCTGTGTTCTTTCTGCTTCTCCTCTTTCCTGGTTCTTCTCTTCAGTTTAACAGACACAAAATGTTACAATAATAGATGCGTTCACTTTAACCTGATAACTTTTTAAAGCTTGTCAGGGCTACCCCAGCTCCTTTCTGACCAATGTCATTTTAACCGACCATATCAGTACAATTCCATGAGGCAAGTATGAATGAAGACAGCCAAAGAAAAGTGTGCTTATATTTAAAGCCTACAGATATAATAACACAGAAGATAGTCTGTAATCCTGTTAACAATCTATACTAATAAAAGGCAAAGCCCTCACTCACTCACTGACTGACTCACTCACTCACTCACTGACTCATCACTAATTCTCCAACTTCCCGTGTAGGTAGAAGGCTGAAATTTGGCAGGCTTATTCCTTACAGCTTACTTACAAAAGTTGGGCAGGTTTCATTTCGAAATTCTACGCGTAAGGGTCATAACTGGAACTATTTTTACATATAATGTAATGGAGTTGAGTTGGAGATGGCGTGGGGGAGTTTAGTGTGACATCATCACGCCTCCTACGTAAGTGCGTAGAGAACAAGGAAGAACTCCAAACAGCGATGAGCACAAAGCGCCATTTCACAATTGAGAAGGCAGAAAAACATTATGAAGCAAATGATGCATACAAGCATATTCATAAGTACAGCTACTGCGGAAACAAAGCAGCGTGAACCGTAAGTTTATATTAAATTAAGTTCATAGACAGGCTGCCACTAGCGTTTGTAATTTAGTGCCTGCCCATATAAGGCCGTCCATCAGCGGCAATCCAATACAAACACTGCGGTAAATATTCACGTGTGAAGGACTGTGCTTATGCAGAGGAAGATGAGATGGTCAGGGTGGTGTTTGGCACAAACTCATTTAAGTGCGGGTCTTAGCTGACATTACGAGATGGCACCAGCACAGCTGGGAACCTTCGATGCAAGAACACCAAGCGGCTCCGTGAACTGGCGCAGTGCACAGACAAAAGCAACAGTTCCAAAGAGTGCTGAACAAAACCGAATTACACAATTGAGAAGGCAGCAAAAAAATATGAAGCGTCTTATACATACAATCATATTCATAAGTGCAGCTACTGCGGAAACAAAGCACACGGTGGAAAAAGTGAATGTCCTGCTAAAGGAAGACAGTGTAAAAAAACCGTGCATGCAGTTTGTCACATCTCAGATAAAGAGGAAGGCGAGCTGTTTATTGATGCAGTAAGAAACTAATCGATGAATGAAACCTCTTATCTTTACAGCGATTGACAAACACGGAATGTAACTTGAACACATCACATACAAATACGAGCCTGATTGAAAGAAATAATGATAATCAAATCCTTGATGACAGCAACATTTAATAACACTCACAAAACAATTACTGTATATTGACAATCATGTTACGTTATTTTTAAAATGTTCCCTTTTCTTTTCATAACTTCTACTTCTCCACTGCGATACGGGTATATATATAAATGTATATATATACCCGATCTACAATACATACTTTAGCATAGACAAGCCACACGCTGTGGCTAATTGTAGAGTCTTAAGCCTCTAATGCCGACATTGAGGTTGATTCGAGAGGGATGCACTGAGTATGTACGCGCTACCGATTCATTTTACCTTCGCATCTCCTTGGTTTGGGACGTATGAAAAATATTAGGTTAACGCAGAATCATGTTACGTTATTTTTAAAATTTTCCCTTTCTTAGCACAAGCACAGCTGAGAAGCTTCGATGCATGTACTCCATAACGCGTTAAATATAGCGCATTTAATCACACTTTCAATTCCAAGCAAGCGGGAACTTTTGTCAATGCATGATTTCCTGGTACATCCATTACACTGATGCACACATCACAGCTACAAAAATGTTAGAGTCGGAATAAAGCGCGTTCCTACGACTGATCATTTCGACTACCCGAGCGAAGCCTTGATAAAAGCATGGTTTTGTGCACACTGAAAAGCAAGCAAAATTAGATGCATTACAGAAAGCGGACTTTGTGGCTCTTACTGGGGATCATTGGACTTCCGTGACCGTTAGTAATTCTAAATACATCTAATTACAAAATGTTCAATGATCACACTGTTTTAGCCTAATGTACAAAATAATTTTGGCTAATGTTACTCAGAGTTTAAAGATTAAGTGGTCAAATTACCTTTTATGTTTCTGACTTATTTTTTAAGAAGAAAAACTGCACTTTATGTTGAAATTTTGGTTATTATTATTTAAAGACAATACTATTCTGAAAATGTACTTAAAGTACTTAAACTACCACTTTATTTTAAGTCTGCCCAATTTTAACCAGGGATGATATTTTTGTTTCTGTTTTGAATTCAAATGCAGTTTAAAGGCTTTTTTCAGAAATTAAAACAGCTTCAGTTTACAATATTCATGTCCATGTCTATTATTTGATTCTGTCAGCCCACTAAAACCTTTTAAATTAAAAAAAAACATTTGCGATTTGGGGCAAATTTACGTGTGCGATTACATACGATTAATCAAGATTAATTCTTACACAGCCTCTAATTAATTGGATTAATTTTTTTAATCGAGTCCCACCCTAATATATATATATGTGGATATATATGTAGATTTGTATATATATATATTTGTATATACAGTATATATGTAAATATGTATATGTGTGTGTGTATATACAGTATGTGTATATATATGTATGTGTGTATATATATATATATATATATATATATATATATATATATATATATATGCCAGCAACACTCATGACAATGACAAAACAATTACATTGTCAATCATGTTACGTTATTATTAAAATGTTTCCTTTTCTTTTTACTTCTCCGCTGCCAATCGCAGGTATTTTGCTATATATATATATATATATATATATATATATATACAGATATATATAAATATATATATATAAATAGATAGATATGACAACAACACTCATATCAATGACAAAACAATTACATTAACAATCATCTTACGTTATTTTTAAAATGTTTGCTTTTCTTTTTCATAACTTCTTTAACACACTACTTCTCCGCTGCGAAGCGCGGGTATTTTGCTAGTTTAATAATATAAAATATAGCACAATAAAATCACCTTGCTCTGCAGGTTTCTAAAGGGTGAGGAGCTAAGTTATATGGGAGAATCTTGGGTTATGAAATATATGGATCAAGAGGAGCCAGTTGAAGTGGTTTGGCAATGAAGTTATGATGTCCTCTAGGCGCTCAAGTTCTTCCTATGAGAGGTGTATCAATCTCCTCCCTCTAGGGAAGACCCCATGGTGTAACTAGGATGTAGTGGTGAAATTATACCTGCCAGAATGCCTGGAAGCCTCTGACAGTTGCCCAGAAGAGTTCAAGGTGTGCTGGGTTATCCAGCTTTGCATTCTGAAAATGCAACATTCCAACAAACGTTTTTAGAATAAGTAGAGTGAAAATGATGAAAGCTGAACATATGAGAACTTATATTTCCTTTTATTTTGAAGATGTTTAAAATATACCTTATTTTACATGAGTCATGAACAGCCAAGTACAATAGATACTGAAAATCAAAAATATATAAAGCTTTTTCAGCTGACAAATAGGTTTGTATTCCCTTAAGTACTATTTTATAAAATTAAACATGACATATTTTTCAGTTTTGCAGCATCTTTCATTTCACCAGTAAAATAATAATGAAAAGCTGTTGAGTTCATAGGCTATTCCACAATGGATAAGGAAAAAAATAAGGAACGCTATTCTTCAAGATAAACATCTTTAGAGCACCATCTGTTGTCATATCATGGAACAGCACATAATGTATTTATTAAATTAAACTGCTGCCATTGAGCCTCCATTGAGAATATATGAAATACACTAAAAATAGCTAGTTGATTTTTAATATTTTAATACTCTACAAGTTGTAGTTATTAGCTGGTGTAATTAAAGACAATACCCCAAACAGAGGGAGAAAATACAAATGAGAAAATAGGCTACAGATTCAAAAGAGATCTAGCTCCATATGTACAGCCCCTAATCAGACAAATACAAATGATTGCAGCTCTCAAAAAATTAGTCAAGTACTGGAAAATACAAGAAATGGAATGTGCTCATTAAATGGTCAAAAGCAGATACCCTGGGATAGTAAAGCAAGAACAATAATTAATAATACATTATGTAATTTTGGGAACTCCAAGGATGATGGACTTGGCTTAGAGTTATGTTGGCTGGAGACAACATGTGTGCTTCTTAATAGTGCTCTGCAAAGCAAACTAGTCTATAGGAAGGGGCCAGACAAAGAATAGTCCATAATTAGACACTCATGAATGTTCTGATTCTAAGAGACATCTAAATCTAACATTGCCTGGAAAAGAAATTAAAAGACTCACTCCTGGAGAGGCCTGGCAGTGGTGTTCACCAATGAATGCCTGGTAATTACAAGTAATTGTAATTACTGTCAGATTACAGGCCAGAATGCATCTTGTTTAGATTTTAGCAATGGAAAATACTCTTGGGACGTGACATTTGACTTCTCTGCTAGGGAAACAGCCCTTATTCATGTGAGAGGTTGATAAATACCTACTAGATATAGTCACACTCTCATTTTTAGTTTGGGATTGCCCCACATTAAAGGCTACAGGCAACTGTTGGGCTATTCAAAATCCTTAGGCTCTGTACAATATAGGTGGAGCTTGTTTGTTTGGATGAGAGGGTCACCTTAATGTGACTGTGAGTTGTACAGAAAAAGAATTTGACTGTTTAATTTTTTAGAGAATTTTTACTGACATAGGTGCACTACTTGAAAGATTACCATCTGACTCTGCATTCCTACTGAGTGACTTTAATGCTCACGTGGAAAATGACAGAGATACCCGAGGGGCCATGGCTGGTAAAAACAATCTGTCTGATCTGAGTCCAATCAATAAATTATTACTGGATCTGTTTCTGTGCTGGGCCAAAGGTCAATATTGTCTTTGTAGTTGTGTTGTCCGACCTGAGGCATTATGGTCTAAACCTTCAGATAAAGGGAGGTAGTGAGCTGTCAAATTATCACTTTTCTGTAGTGAGCTGGCACAGGCAGAAAGCATACCTGCTGGACAGACCTGAAAGACCAAAATAAGGAAGAAAATGTGCTGAAAATGCATAGTGCAGTGTTTTTAAACCACTGGGTCATTGGTTCAGACTGAGTCATGTGTGGCTAATGACGGGTTACCTAATCGTTTCACAGCACTGCACATATAATTAACCATTTCAAACTGAGGGATTTTCACCAGAGGGAGAAAGATCATTCACTTACTCTCATTTCACCAAGTGGGACTATACCCCTACATCCTCCAACTGCTGCTAGTAGATTGTCAATGAACTTAAACACATTGCTTGTCTAAAAAATAAACATAACCTGTGCAGAGGAAAAAACCTTTCTTCAAAACAAGATTATACTTTGACATTTGAAGACATCAATGGAATACTGTGTGAACGCCAGGGGTCGCTGTTGCCCCTTCAGACCCAACAGACAGATACACTGGACACAGGGTAAAAGCACCAAGAAGTATTCTTTAATTATTTTCTTCTTGCACAGTGCCTCCAAAGCACCATAGCCAAAATAAACACAATTAAATCAATGATAATCATAATACTGTTTCTCCTCCTCACCTCCCAGCTAGTGTTGTTGACCTCCTCCTGACTCAGGCTCACTTGCTGGGTCTTCAGCAGTCATTTATTTAGTTCCTGGCTGCACCCACAGTACCCAGCAGGGTTGTGTTGCCAAAACCAAAGTCCCATAGTGCCCTGTGGGAATCTGGGGCACCGCTGCAGTCCAAGGAAGCTGCCATCTAGTGTTTTGGAGGAGGCAGTATCCTACAAAAGCTGCCTTCCCCCATCCTTCCATCTCAGGGGTGTCCCAGCCGACTTGTGCCATCTCTTACAACTGGTAAAGGTGAATGATATATTGTCATATATGCTGTGTGTGTTCTGTAAGTTCAGTTTCCCCATTTTAACACAATAGTGTTGGAGTTGATGTAAGGTTGAAATAAAAATATGAACTGCAAAATATACATGTGTAATAAATGACATGTCACATTCTATCAAAAGGAGGTGAAAAGGGCTGCCATTAAGATAGTTGATAACAAAGAGCGATAGGAGATGATTTTCGTGCTTAGAAACACCAGAATCAACAAATTTGCTTAATGACACCAGGAAAACCATGGGTGAGGTTACATAGCATTCAACTTCTGACTACATGTCTTAATAATTACAGTAACAGAACTAAATTACTATTACTGTGTAACTGGAACTCCAAACATGCCATGCCAGAATACAGCTGCAGTATTTTAACACATTATATATCCACAGACCACAATGCTTATCTAAACTGTATTTGCTGCTGTTATGCCATATAATGATGCCATAGGTCAAATGACAGAAAGATATCATAGAAGACAAAATGCTGTGGTCTAGATATGTCTGTCTATCTGTCTCTTCTGTCGCTGCTCTCATTACAAAGTACAAATTATTCATTAAGCTTTAGTTACCTTAATCTATTGAGCTCCTAAATTTATAGCAGCAATTTGAGCTTTTTATTTTCTCTCAAAGTCAAGTCTTTTAGTTTCAATTTGTTTTGCTTTTTCCCTGCAACCTCCGCCACTGATCTAGAGTAAGTTGTCAGAGATAAAGAAGCCTGGCCATCTTAATTAAGTGTGTTTTTAATGCAAATAGAAAGAAACTTTTGATATTATGATGATGATAATGATGATGAGCAGCAATCTGTATATTTTAAAAATCAAAGTGTATTAAAAATAAATAAATAAAAATGTAACACTAAAAAACCTATGGTATAACAAAAAACACAAACATGCAAACTATGAAGAATACAAGAAATTGCAAAAAGGGAAGAAAATAGCATTTGAAGTTTTAACACAGAAATTAAAAAAGAACAACAATTGAAGGCAAGACAACATATAAAACAATATATCAGTACTGCTCAAGGCAAAATGTGTTTTCAGAACTAAAATAAAAGGCTAAGCTCATATGAAAAATATTGTAAGCAAGATGTAACACAGACTTTACAGTGAAAGATCCTCTCAAGCAACAATTATAGTCCACTGCAACATGTTCTGTTTCTTATGTACACTTGATGACAATTAATCTTGACTTTAGTTGTCTGGACTTGAAAACTGTTTGTAGAATTTAATATAATTTTAATTTTCCAATTGCATGCATGAGTTTATGAGAAAATTATTTCTCAGTGATCATTTGTATTTATTTTAAAAAATGTTCAAAAATTAAATTTCTTGATGAGCAGGACTGTGAAGATTGTAGAAAAAAAAACTTTGGGAGAAACTGCTAGTTTGAATAAACTCAGGAAATGGACATTAAAGAAGGCATTAAATAAAAGTCATAGCTGTAAGCAGTTTGGAAAAAAAGTGTGGGTCTTATTGAAAACTAGCATAGTTTTTTATGGCAAACTACCCTTTAAAAAAGGCAAACACTACAAAAGAAATGACATCATTGGGGATTTAGGTTAATGCTTGGTTTGTCACAGGTTGGATAACAGACTGCAGTGTCAAACAATTAAGTCAGGATACAGTGTAAACAGTAAAGGTGTGTTCCCATAATTCTGTACTTTTGAATTGAAGACCTGCTTCTTCCACACATTCATTGGTCAAGAATTTTGCCTTCAATTTAAAATCACAGAATAATAGGAATACACCATTTCCATTTACTTTGTATGCTGAGTTTTCTGGAAGTATATAAAAAATGCTTGTGTTTTGTATGTTTTGAGCATAAGACTGGATTACAAACATGTGTATTATGAGACGTGAGTAATGTGAATTTTTTTTCTTTCTTTCATGGACATTTGTCATACTGTTTGACATTGGACAGCAAAGGTTATCATTATGTTTCATTATATCATACACTTTTTTTCTTGATGGGCATGAAAACATAAAAAATTCTCCTCAGCCATCACTATAAAGTACATGAGCTGAGTAACATAAAAAATGATCATTGTTGGGTTGAATATTCGTTTAAGTCAGACATTATGTAAATATTTTATATTTTTATCTAAGAAAAAAAGGTTGCTAATTGGCACAGTGCATACCCTGCTTCCTCATAGCTCCAAAAATCAGTTTTCTGTTTTTAAAGCTGTCACTGTCTATGTGGAGTTTTATATTCTCACTGTATTCACGTAGATTTTCCCTGGTTACTACAGTTTTCTCAAAGAAATCAATGTTAGATTAACCAGCAACTGTCATGAATCTTGGTTTGTCAAAACTTATAATTTAATGTATTATTTTTGTTTGTGTCGATTTTATTAATGTTAATATTTTTTACAGTGCTGACGTTCATTTTGTAATATTTAGGCATTAGTGCCTTGTTGTTGAGAGTTATGGCATCCATTACCTGTCATATGGGCAATCAGTTGTCTAGGTGCCCTCACATGGGTTGAAAAAAAGAAGATAAATCGTAGCCTACATCCAAATCAAAAATGCATATGATCTAGGCATTCGCCTAAACTGGGCATGTGTGCATTGGCAGAAAAGCTTTTCAAGGGATAGTAATGCTGCTAGCCAGAGAATTTATTACAAAACTAGAGTGACTGGTGAATTATTTTCTGTTTTGTGCAGGTAAGCAGCAATTAAACTGTACAAACTGCAATTTAAATTTCATACAGGGAAGCAATGCAACAAGCACCATGGAAAACAACCTAGTCAGGAACTGAGACATTGTTATCAATAGGATCCAAACAAGGAAGGGCTACCTAGTAAGCATAAACCAAATCCGAACGTGACTAAATTCTGTGTTTTTAAAAGTTTATATTGTTGCCCATCAAAATTGCAATGTCGAGCCAACGCTTTTAGAAGTACAAGGCTCTGGTGAGCGTTTTCAAAAGTCTTCATTTTTGGGGGGTTAAAAATGCTTGGTTTGTGTGGACAGAATGGCAAAACTGGAGACTAATATCTATTTTTTTTTTTTATTAAACGTAGTAGTGTGGATGTAGCCTATATCTAGCTGAGGGGAACCTTTGTAGCAAGTCCAGAAACTTTTTTTTTTCCACTTAACCATACATTTGGTTTAGTTTTGCTTGCTGTCTTTCTCCTCTGGATTTCCTGCTCCTTTCATCAAACCACCATCTGCTCCTAAAATCCTCCCTACTTAGCCCTTTCCTCTCAGTGAGTTTAAATTGTGTGTGTGTGTGAGTGTGCTTTTCAATTGGCAAGTAACCTGTCCAGTATTTGGACCTGCTTTATGTACAAGACTTTAGTTTAGCCAAACGATTGTGAAAATAATTACAAATCATGACAAAGGTTGTCATGGAAACTTGTTTTAAATAAAGCAGGATTGTGGAACTGAATAACATAACATTGTCAAGACCATGCAATTAAAGATCACAGGAACCTGTCCTGGAAGCATAAGGGTAAAAATTGGTCAGGTTGTGGAATTAAAACTGTCTGCTGTATTTCTTCCAAAAATACAAGTAGGGCTTCCAAGAAGAAATACTAAGG
Organism: Polypterus senegalus; assembly: GCF_016835505.1. Taxonomy (NCBI): domain Eukaryota; kingdom Metazoa; phylum Chordata; class Cladistia; order Polypteriformes; family Polypteridae; genus Polypterus; species Polypterus senegalus. The sequence continues at coordinate 21,427,439 of NC_053161.1, read as the reverse complement.
AACATTACCCAGCAGCTACAAATTTATTTTAGCATTGCATGTTAGTACTGTTAATAAATTATTATAAGCAATGTAATTTGGTACTCTTAAGATAAAAGCTAATCAAGTGAATACTGAAAGCAACTTTAGCTTCATTTAGCCTAGTGCAAAAACAAAACATCACATCACACTTCATAGTTTGAAATTTCACAAGCATTATTAGTCTCGATCGATGGTCTCATAACCTCCAATTAGCTATCGTTACAAATGAATCGGTGAGTGCTGGAGGGCACCCAAACTCTTAATGTAATATGTAAAAAAAAAAAGAAATTGGGTAGTGTACTCCTGCATTAAGATGTAAAACTCATCGACGATATGTGTCTGCTGCCTTGGGATTCAGGATGGTGTTCTACCTGTATGATCCTTTGCTTCTTTTTTCAATTACAGATGGTCCTTTGATTCTTGTTGAGAATGTGTTATCTCCTTTGCAACAAAGGAAGCTTTCCAGGAATTATTTCAACTTGAGATGTCTTAGAGGAATGATATTAAAATAAACATAAAATAAAAGATAGTTCTAGGGTATAAGTTACCTCAAGCTTCCAAACGTAATGTAGCAAAAAGATTTAAAATAGTAGCTGGTAGAAGAAATATAGTCAAAACGAAAAAAAAAAAGATTGAGAACTGAGACAACAACTGCAACAACTACATTTATTTTTTATAGCACATTTTCATAGAAGGAATGTACTGTAGCTCAAAGTGTTTTACACAGTGTAAAAGAAGAATTACAAGAGAAAAAAAGTTAAAAATAAGATTATATATAACTAAATAAATAATATGTAAAAAATTATTTTATAAGGAATCAATATGCATTTAAACAGCACAAAAATGCTAGTAGTAGAATCCTAATCTGAAGATAAGTTTATCAAGTCCAATCTATGGCCAGGGAGGACAGAAGAAACAAACAAAAAAAAAAAGAACTCCAGGGGCAAGATGCAAAATCTGAAGGGGCTCCAGGGCAAAAGACTACCCAACCCCCTCTGGGCATTCTACTTAACATAAAGGTGCTAAAGTCATATTAATTTTTAAACTGCACTATTACTAGAGCCAAAACAACAGACAAAAATCCAAGTAAACAGAAACAGGCAGGGATCAAAAAATGGATAATTCAAAAGTATTTGAAAAAGCACTAGGCCACAGGTTTGATCTGGAATCAGCCTGAATAGGTAAATGGCCTTTCTGAGTGACTTTTAACTCCAATGAGTAATAGGGCAAGGTTCATGACCTCCAAAGACAGACATGCATCTAAGACATGCAAGGCTGGCCCTAGCAACCAGAAAGCAGAAAAGGAACCGACCATTCCTACACAATATGGTTATAGAAACGGTAAAGAAAAGAAAAGTAACAAAACAAAATGGACATTTTGTTACAAAAACTCACAAAGTAACAAAACAAAATGAACGTTTTTTTACAAAAACTAACAGTGGATTCTTAATCTGCAGTCTTCATGAAACCCCTAAAAAAGTTGTAACAAGAATTTAATGGAATCAAAAAATGTAAGAAAAATATAATGTGGGATCCGATATAACAGGCAAGACCAATTTTCCTTGTTGTTGTTGTTCTACTTTAATCCTAGTGGTTTGATCATTTGAGTTTATTTAGGTGCAACACCCTTCTGATATAATTAGAATATGTTTTTATAAAATATACTGTATTGTTGAAACCTAAGTAATAAAGCCAAAAAGATACACTTGCTAGAAAGTTTCAGTGCTTCACTGTTATTTTGTCTTTCGTAATAAACAGTGCCTTATTCTTAATATAGCTCAGTTACATGGGTTATGAAACACAACTCTAAAGTAATAAAGAGGTGCGAGGGAATCAGAAGATGAAACATTGTCAATATAAATAAGCAAGGGTCGAAACCAAGTCAAATGCACTATCATCAAGGCCAAACAATAAGTCTTAAATCGAGGTCAAATGATGAACCTGAGGTTCTTGTATCAGGAAATAACAATCAAAAATAACCACACACTAAGTTCTGAAGAGTTTGTCTGTAATCTCAGTTACCTGGAAGCAAATTGTGCCAACAGGTCATGACAGCTGATACACACTCTCTAACAACAGTTCTAATCATCATGGCAATTAATCCACAAAATCAAAAAAATATGGAATTAGACAAGACGTGATATTAATGTAACTACTTCGAATAAACTTTTAATGAAATAACTTCAGGATTAGAATGTGGGTAGAAGAACCAGAACGATGAGAAAAGAAAACATAAAAATATAAAAGTCAGAATATGTTAAAAACAAATCCACGTTACAACAACCTGATGACTTGCTTACTTTCCATTTTCTCCTGGAATTGTAGTTGACTATTTCCAGGTTCACACTGTAACACCTCAAACTGCCCTGTCCTTCTAGTATTCTTTCCAATCGACCACATCAATTAAAGTAATCTGCCTCTAATAGCCTATCAAAAGTTACCTGCATGTTTCAGGCTTAATGAAACACTGACATAGGTGCTGTGAAGTGCATAAAGACCAAGTGGAGATAATGTACACATTGACACAATGCACAATTATTATGCACAATAGGTAGTAAAAATTAGGCAGATTTGCAAAATGTCACTTGTTTTTGATTATGCTAGCTGCAGTTTTCTCTTGAAGGATTTAAAAAAGTGTACAGCCATGGCCAAAAGTTTTGAGAATGACACACATATTGGTTTTCACAAAGTTAGCTGTTTCAGTGTTTTTAGATCTTTTTGTCAGATGTTTATATGGTATATAGAAGTATAATTACAAGCACTTCATAAGTTTCAAAGGCTTTTATTGACAAGTACATAAAATTCATGCAAAGAGTCAATACTTTCAGTATTGGCCTGTGACGGTGCTGGTCCTGCTCCATGCTCCCTTCTCTTGGTTTGGGAGCCTCTGAAACCCAACACCATCAGTAATGTAACCAGAGTAGCTGTGGAAATGGGGACAAAACACTCTTGGAACAAGGGGAAGGTGCAAAGTGCTAAGGTGCTTTTATTAAAACAAAAACAATACCAGTGTCCAAATAAACTGTGCAATGCTCAAAGTTAATAAATAAACAATCCATAAAAGCAAGTGCAATAATTATAGGTTAAAAATCCAAAATAAATAATCCTTAAAACGAGGTTAAAATCAACAGGTCTTTTTTCTTCCCTTCCGCATTTGTGCTCCTCCTATTTATAATTGGGTCGGGGCACAGGCGTGGCGAGTAGCAGCTCCTGGCATCAATTACAGACACAGGTGATCCTGTACCTGTGCACTTCAGTGCAGAACCGCCCTTTCCTGCAACACCCTCAGGAACTGCTCCCACCACAGTACCACGCCCTCTCCTTAAGCTGTGAGTGCGGCAAATATTTATTTAAAACCTGCCCATCTGTTTAGAGCTGTGGACCCACTATATAACATGGCCCTTTTTTTCAAGACCTCTTCAGTTCACCTTGGCATGCTGTCAATCAACTTCTGGGCCAAATCCTGACTGATGACAGCCCATTCTTGTATAATTAACGCTTGGAGTGTGTGAGAATTTGTGGGTTTCTATTTATCCACCCGCCTCTTGAGGATTGACCACAAGTTCTCAATGGGATTAAGGTCTAGGGAGTTTCTTGGCCATAGACCCAAAATTTCAATGTTGTGTTTCCCGAGCCACCTAGTTATGGCAGAGTGCTCCATCATGCTGGAAAAGACATTATTCGTCACCAAAGATATCTTGGATGGTTGGGAGAAGTTGCTCTCGAAGGATGTTTTGGTACTATTCTCTATTCATGGCTGTGTTCTTGGCAAAACTGTAAGTTAGCCCACTCCCTTGGCTGAGAAGCAAACCCACACATGAATGGTCTCAGGATGCTTTACTGTTGGCATGACACAGGGCTGATGGTAGCACTCACCTTATCTTCTCTGGACAATCTTTTTTCCAGATTCCTCAATCAAAAGGAAAGGGGTTTCATCAGACAAAATTAATTATCTCCAGTCCTCAGCAGTCCAATCCCTGTACCTTTTAAATATCAGTCTATCCCTGATGTTTTTCTTGGAGAGAAGTGGTTTCTTTGCTGCCCTTCTTAACAGCAGACCATCTTCCAAAATTCTTTACCACACTGTGCGTGCAGATGCACTCATACCTGCTTGCTATCATAACTGAGCAAGCTCTGCACTGGTGGTCCCCTGATCCCGCAGCTGAATCAACATCCTGGTGCTTGCTGGACTTTCTTGGGTACCCTGAAGCTTTCTTCACATCAATTGAACCCTTCTATTCTAACTCAATCAGCATGACAGAGTGATATCCAACCTTGTCCTCATCAACACTCTCACCTGTGTTGACGAGAGAATCACTGAAATGACGTCAGCAAGTCCTTTTGTGGCAGGGCTGAAATGCAGTGGAAATAGTTTTTTGGGATTAAGTTAATTTTCATGGCAAAGAGGGACTTTGCAATTAATTGCAATTCATCTGATCACTTTTCATTGCATTTGGGATTATATTCAAATTGCCATATGACCTGAGGCAGCAAACTGTGAAAATGAATATTTGTGTCATTCTCAAAACCTTTGGCCACAACTGTACTATCCAAGAAAAGTATGAATATAATTCGTACAATGTGTAATCATTTTTTTTTTGCCTTTATAGTATCTGTATTTGTGGTACAATCATAGTTTATGTGGCTCATGCTGATAAATGTGTGAATCTTTCACATTTTCATGAAAAAGTCATATATCATCCAATGCCAGCAAAACAGAGATCATCGGAGCATCAAAAGGGTCATGAACTAAAAACACTGTCAGCGCCAGAATAATTTCCTGACTCTAGGATTCTGTTATTATCATTTTGAATGATAGTGGGTATTAAACATGGGACATGAAAGTTTAAAAGATAAGACACAATAAATTATAAAATGCTAGTAGCTCTGCTGGTTCCAAGCTAGTGATCACAGAGAATGCCTAAAACAATCTTGGACATCAGTTTTCATACTCTCCTTACCATCCCACTTTGGCTTTAAATGATTAATTATTTTTTTCAGTATTAAAGAAGAAGTCTGTGGTCGTGAAGATGGGAAATTGAAAATAAAATGCTCCAAACTGGATAAAAATGGAAAATGTTGTTTTTTGCTAATACTGTATAAGGTCATACATATAGGTACCTTGTAAGAATAACAAGATGATGGAACAACAACAAAAAAGCTAATGTATTATTATACCTCTGTGATCATTCTAGTACTAGTTACACTGTATCCTAAAGGAAGATTAAAATAGTATTCAAATGTCTACTGTACACCTTTCTATAAATCTAAATGTAGTTAAACAATCTGTATGTACAGTATATTTTACTTATTTTCACCGTTTATACTATCCATGAATATGTGTAGTATAATGTTTTTATGAATATAAAGTAAGAAAGGCAATTTGCAAGGTGTGGTAACTGGAAGGCATTGTTATGTGGGGAAATGAGGCCACATTTGTTCACTTCTGTAAAAGCTTTCAAAGGAATATGAAGTTTTATTTGCACACATCAAGATACAAATGCAATATTATCTGATGCTTTTGTGAATATTGGTATAGTAATTTGTACTGTGGTGGCATAATACATATTTTGTATTAGTAAATATGCTTTGAGATAATTTTGCCTGTGCAAATACAGGTTAAATTAAGAGTGCTTTTATTTCTGTGGTAGTACATTGCTACTATTGTTGAATGGGTTTTGCTCTCCGTGAGCATGTTAGCACCGACAGGGCAGGGCTAGATGTTTAACGGCAGCAGCCTGTCCAGCAAGGAAATATATTTCATAATAAGCCTCCAGTGGATTCATGAAAGAAGCTCCATACTTTTTTGAGAAAAATGATTGATAGGAGCTCCAAAAAGCCATTAGTACAGCACATGTTCTATTCTCAATGACGCAGACTGTGGCAGTAGATTGCTAATACTGTGAAAGAAACAATAATAATAATAATAATATTTCTTTAAATTATATAGTGCATTTCTCACTACTCAAAGCACTTATCCAGCTTAGTGTAGCACACACATCTTCTAAGTGCATATCATGAAAGTGACATATATGTTTGATGATCCTCAGAAGTACAAGGCTGTGTGGCTTTTGTATGTAAACTGAATATGCATTTTTGGTGTGCTTTGTCTACGTAAGATATGCATGTCCCAACTGATATTCTCCATAACTAAGTTATTGTATATTCTGTAGTAACAGAAATGTCAGCATTTGCCCAACCCTGGAGAACTAAAGGAACCTTCAAATTGCTGTGTGGCATTTTACACATTGGATACCATATGTGTGGAGTTTCAGTATTCACCCATTGTTAGTCTCAAAAGCATGTAGGGTAGGTTAGTGTGTGTAGGCATGATGTTCTGTTCAGCCGTGTGTTGTGTCCAGTGTTTCTGGTATAGTTCTCCAACAGTCTGGTAATGACTAAAGTGAATTCAGAAAATGGACAGATATACTGTAAAGGTTATTTAGTGAACTAACAGGCAAAGGTATTATTTTCTTTCAAGCTACCCAAACTATCTGGCATTGCCCAGGTATATATGTATAATGGGTTATGGCAAGAAAGCAAATATTTAGGTGTTTTTAAAATTTTAAACCTTTTGCCATTGCTGGCTGAAGTTCTAGTATTCCATCCATCACCTGCACTACCTCTCTGATGACTATCAATTTCTCTGCTCTCATGACTTAAAGATTTTTTTTTTTTTGGTGGATGATTGGATTCGATAATTGATGCAATTCTTGTTGGGGTGAAACCGGGAATGCTACTTCTTTGTATTTCCTGGTTTAGTGTAGTTTCACAAATATGCATTTAATCCCATATTATCAAAGTGGATGGCTTGTTGAATAATAATACATTAACCGTGGAAAGCGTCTACAGTCAGGGGGGCAAGGGATTGGGGCCTAAAGACATTGCTGTAAGTCTCTGTATTATTACAGGAGATAGCACTAGTGGCGGTAATGTTGCTTAAAGTAGATTTATAATCGTTACAGAGCACAACATTATATTGGCATCAAAGCCTGAAATTATAACTGTGTCATCATAAAATGCACTAAAACAAATGTCTACAATCAAGAAACAGGTAAAAATACAAATGCCATCCTTAGTTGTTCTCGTTCTGCCATATTCTGAACAGCAACTTGGCAGAAAAATCTCACGTCATTCTGTTTACTCATGGTTTATCTTTATTGCATTTAGTAACAATGTTCAGATATACAATAGTGTTGGCTTCTTCAAAAATGTAAGGTTTTGCTTTTATAAAAAATGTAGGTGATTTCAGAGCTATTGTCATCTGGGCACAATGCAATGAAATTCCTGTCTCCATGTTTGTCCTCCCAGCAGCTCTGTCACACTCCCTCCCAACTCTGGCTCAGTTTGCT